>NW_027094087.1:40001243-40621743 GCF_029207755.1 Chamaea fasciata | reverse complement strand
AACACATCCAAAATTCAATGGGAAATTTTAAACTAAACAAATAGAACACAGAAGAAAACTCTCCAATCTGTCACAAAAAGAGGATGTCAGATGAATAGCATCATCAATGATCTAAACTTTTCCAACAGCAAGGGGCATATTATGCAAAAACATCCATAAGAACTATAACATTTGCAATAGTGGATGGCAAAAATAAAGTCAAAACCCATTACTTGCCAAAATTCCTCTAATTCAAACTGGCAGATTTTAAATTTTTGTGTAACTATTCAACATATACAAAATAAAGCATTTTAATTACTGAAAATATTGCATGTACTTGCATATCCCAAATATCATTTACTCAAAAAGAATTAATTTGTTACTCATCTTATAACCCCATGGATATATCTTCTCTAGATAAAAGATGAATATTTTTAGCAGGAGATAAACAGTACTTTAAAGACTAAAATATTCTTCTACCTTATCAAGGAAACTCTGAAGTCTGAAAGATTCAGCCAGTGATTCTTGAATGAGTGCACTGCTTGCTTTAGTTTGATTCAAAGATTCAATCAGATCCTTATTTTCTAGAATATTGCCTTGTGATGTGGCAAGTGTCTGAAAAAAAAAGTCATCTATGTTACATTAAAAAATAATCCTGTAAAGTAACCATTTTGGAAGCTTTCTGATCTGTACATATTTCTGAATAACAGAATGCATCTCAAGAGTTCTAGAAAACTGGTGGCTACTCCTAAAACTGAGACATTTTTTAAAGAAAATAGTGCAAGAACATACTCCAAAAATTCAGACTGTCAGATTCTGAAACATAGGTTATTAGAGGGCTTTTGAGAAAAATTTCTATGATCAGAGTCTTGGGCACCAAAATACTCATGGTAAATACAGAGTATTTATTTATTTATTTATTTATTAGGGTGTTTCTTTCTTGTGTTTAACTTCCCATCTAATCTGAAGTTGGGCACTTGTAACAACTTCTTGTACTCAGTCATTCATAAACTCATTTTTCTTCAGAAGCATTCCAGTATCTCCTATACAATCTAGTTCTAATTTCCAACTGAGATGAATACTCACATTACAACAATTTAAGTTTCATACTGAAAGATCCTTGAGATTGCCCCACATTTTTCCTGAGTTCTCCTCATTATTTTAAGCAATTAATTTCACTTCTAAAAAGTGGGAAAAGCTTGAATATTTCTATCTAAGGTTTTTAATAATCTTCAGTAAATATACATCAATATATTTATTTCAGTCAGACAGAAAATTGGCTGCTTGTGAGTCAAATCAGTCCTGAGCAACCAGCTGCAGGACAGCATTTTGGAATATTTGGAGGCAGAGATGCATTTACTTGTCTACCTGAAGTTTAGGACAAGATCGCCTGCTTTTTCAAAAAGTCCAATTCATCCAGGAGGAATCATACTGTGAGCTATGAGACAGCACCTATGTCTTTACTCTGAGGCTTTTAGAAGAAAATCAGTACAGTACTTCAGATAGAATGGCAATGTTGCTTTAAGACTAACTTAAATTTAGCTAGACCTCATTCAACACTGACTTATGTGTTGACAAAGTCTAGGTAGCACCTGCCAGTTTCCACAGAGCCTTAGGTTTATTTCTTCAGAGTCAAAGAGTATCCTGATTTCAGGATAACTTGCTAACAAGAATTCCAAAACTGAAATCAACTTCGCTGTTACTTCTTAGACACTTTTTGTTGCAGATATCTTAGGCATCGACTTCTTTAAGTTTTGTACTTCATAATTCAGATCGGACAAATGAAAGAGATTTTTGAGTTCCAAGATCCCACAAAAAATGTGTTCTAAAGTGAAATTTGTTTTGTAGCATCTCTGAACCCTCAGCTTCTGATAGATAATACGGTGTTAAAATGGTCAAATCTGGAAATGGAATTTTATTAGAGAGCAAGTTTCCCTCCTCCTGTAAGAGAAATCTTCCCTATCAGAGTTTTAGAAAAGGGCCGATCTCAGAATTTAGGAATTAATAGGGAATGCAATAGGGACAGTAAAGGTGGAAATTCAAATCACATCAAATAGTTATGTGCAAAATTCTAAAACTGAGCTATTAATCATAGAACAGAATCATAAAATGGTTTCGGTTGGAAGGGACCATCTAGCTCCAACCCCCCTGCCACGGGCAGGGATGCCACTCACTACATAGGGTTGCTTCAAGTTCCATCCAAACAGGCCTTGAACACTTCCAGGGATGAGGCATCTGCAAAACGTTCTCTGGGAAACCTGCTCCCAGAGGTTCCCAGAGGAACTGGTGCCTTACCATCCTCACAGCAGAGCATTTCCTTGTAATATCCAATCTAAACATATCCTCTTGGAGTTTAAAAGCCGTTCCTCCCTTGCCCTGTCACTGCATGTCCTTCTAATAAGTCCCTCTCCAGCTCTCTTGTGGGCCAGTGTAATAAATGGCCAGGCTACTCTGCAAAAACTATTATTTTATGCTAATCCATTGCACTCAATACTGCAAAGTTCTGTGACTTAGCTACAGACTGAGGGGTTTAGGGCAATCTCCCTGCATCTCTGACCTTTCAGAATGACAGGATTGAGGGATCCATTCTTACAAGCATGAAGCACAATTTATGTGAAATCCATGGGAAGACACAAACAAAAAATAAAACAGTCCTTCCTTGGAAGCTACCTTTTTTTTTAGAGGTGAACAGCTGTTTCTGAGCATAAGTACTTTCAATAAAATAAAAAGATGAACTGAAAATTGAGAACATTAATTTCAAATGCAAGACAGGGAATGTTAACTGTAATAGGAAACAATTGTGGAGCTTTAAAATTTTAAATGTCACTCTCAGCAATCTTTCCATTTGTAGTGGGAGTTTTTCATTTTATCCACAACACAGGATCATTTCTCAACTTGAGAAATAGTCATTTGACATGATTCACAGGCTTAAATGTGTGGCTTTTTAAAAACCTCATAATTTCAAAATGAAATAGTATAATTTTTAATAAAGTTTTCTCTTTTTGGTATGTTAAAATTAATTAAATTTTTAATCAACCTAAATCAGCCTCTATTTATCTCACCAAATCCATAAATTTAACTATGAAATTGCTTAATGTTTTGAAATACGATAGTTTCGTAACAGATGTATTTTCTTATCTATTCTATTCTTCCAAAAGATCCAGGAAAATAATGCCTTTATGCTTATTACTCAAAAATACTGACAGCTCATTATTCCACACTTCCAGAATCTTCATTCAAACACAAAATGTGATTATCATCTTATTGGTCTAACAGATATTAAAGAGGTAAATTTGTTTTACCTCCAAAAGAGAATCCTCAAGTTTAGCTAACTGTATCTTCTTTTCTTCTTCCTGTTGTAACAGCTTTGTCTTCTGTTCTTCCAAATCAGGCTTTTCATGCTGAATTGTTAAAGCCAAAAGCTTTAAGAAAGAGAGAAAACAAAAACAAAGTTAGGGTTTTTTTCTGCATTTCCACTTCAGGAGGGGTCAGTTTTCATGAATACATCGTATGATGACAATTCCATCTAGAAGAAGGAGGAAACCCATATGGTTATCTATGCTTCACATTTTGAATTGTATCTTACTTATCAACATCTTATCTACATCCCTCCCATTCTAAGCCTCTTGTTAATGAAGAAAAACTTGTTTCACACCAAGTAAGCATTAATCCCTTAATTGATCTCTCTTATTTTTTTTTCTTTCTTCTATTTGTATGTTACATTTTGATTCCTAGACTTTATAGAGGAAACCTCAAAAGCTACTAGTATTTTAAAGGAAATAAAATGTACAGTATTTTGGTTTCACTACATTTTTTCTGTACACAAAGCATCTTGATGACACCAGCCTTACTCTCTAAGTAGGACACTGGAGAGCTGTAACAGAAATGCTTCCATGGTACCATAAATGCATTGTGAACAGAAAGCAAAGGCTTTGCAATTAATCTGCTGCAACTGAAGTCAATGAGAACATTTTCATTTTCTCTACTGGACTCACTCCTTGGTTCCAAAGTGCATAAAATTTTACTATTTATATTTGGGAGGTCGGAAATACCTCCATAACCATTAACGCAAACTGCACCACAGGGCTTATTCCAGATGCTGGATGCAGTTATGCATGTTCACTATACATACACTGATTATATTCTAAATGCCTACCTGTCCTCTTAAGCCACTTGCTGTTGTGGTAAAGTTTACTTCTGTAACAATAGAAGAAGCATCAGGTGGAATGAAGGGATTTGGGTTCCTTGTTGATAGAAAAAGACGGAACTCTTCATTATAATCTATCATTTTTTCACCTATTTGTACGGCGTAACGGGGTCCTGAAAATAACAAGCAAATGTTTTACTCACTCTGATTGGAACACTCTAAAATTATCTGAAAACAATGGTATTCATGTAATACTTTATGACCAATGGATCTAAATATATTTTACAATATGAATTTATAAATTGATTGGAAAAAAATAAAACCCCAAAAAAATCTAAAGAACATATCCAACAAAATCTAAAGAATACATCCTAACCTGCATTGTTAGAGACAAAAAAGTAATAACATAGCAATAATACAGGAAATTACACGGTAAGAATATTTAATACACCTGAGTAGTTTAATTATCCTTACCCAGAACACAAGGCATAAAGGACAAAAAATGCACTTGACGTAAAAGTAATACTGATAACTTTTTGACATCTTCAGCCCATGAATAGGAGACAAAACACCACAGAAGATGATCTCAAGAATCTCCCTTATGTGTAATAATTTTGTCAGAATTCAAACACATTCATTTCCCTTTAAACATTGCTCTACCACCCTATACTAGCCATAGTTATTATACTAGCTAACTAAGATGGTTCAGTATTTCCTCATTCAAACCCACTAGATTTCACCTCTGGATCTGTTATATTTATTTGTAGAAGGTTGATATTGCTGTATAATCATAATTCTATTAACATACTATTTTCTATGATAACTTTATAGAGAAAGTCAATGAAACTAAAAATGATGGAATATCTAGACAGTAGAATGAAAAATATTCCATCAAGAAATATCCCATAGATTTGTATTATTATAAATATATTTAACTTAATCATATTATGAGGGAAACAAGTGATTTATTAAATAATTGATGTCATGCTTTCAGTCTGTTTATACTACTAATATTTCTCAATATGCCTGTTACAGAATAAAACTACACGTACAGGTCCCCCCACCCCTCTTCCATAACGAGTTTCCATTCTAGAAGGGTTAGAAAAGAATAGACTCTGACAACGACACGATTAGAGTAAGATTTTGCCTCCTGACACTGAAAAACAAGTAAAAACAGAATTACAAGATGAAAAGTGAAAATTTTCATTCTGGAAAACTTTCCAAGATGGCATAGTTAGGTGTTTCTCTATTTTTAGCACTGCGTGCAGATCAGAAATATAAATCTCCTGCTAAAACACTGGTAGAATGAAAATCACACACCAGCTTTGCTTCTATGCCAAAGATCAGAATAAATTTTAGGACTATGTTGTAAAAACGTCAAACAGAAAATGGAAGCTGTACCAAGACGAATTTACTGCAGTATAGATGTTCATATTTTTTCTTGACATTTCTTTCCAAGTAATGAAGAGATGTACAGTCATCACAAGCAAAATAATGCAGATAGGTCCCCACACCCACATTCTGTCAAAAAGAAGGAGCGCATGCTTGCTTATAAAGGGATGGAAAAGATTCAAATAGTGGTCCATTCTTCCGTGTCCAACAACAAGTCTTTAGTTTGGACCTGCACAGATCTGGCATTAACACAGCTCATTAAAAAGCAAAAGAGGATGTCTGAGTGTTATGAGCAATTCTCCTGAACAAACTAGTATATTTGAATTTAATCTGCTTTCTCCACAGTTCTGCAGATACAGTCATCTTTCACCCTGTAGCTCATCAGCTCACCAAAATTCAGCAGAAGCTAGGGGGGCAAAAAAAATTGTTAGAGTATTGTACCTAACTCTCCACAGATCCCTGAAATCACCACACTGGTGCCATTCTTTTAATGAGAATAACCAAGCAAGAGCATCTGTAGTGGAAGACAGATTAAAAATAACACTTTCTTTTCTGTAAACAGATCTTTCTTACATTGGTGATAAATGTATATATGTAATCCTATGCATCCTATGGAATGCATAGCATTTGCAACGGCATTTGTATTTATTTTTAGCATGTACTTATGTCTGAAGAATTACTGCTACTTCACACATTATTAGACCTCAATAGTAGATGAAATGATAGCAAAAAAAAGTGTCTTGAGCTATTTTCAGTACCCAAAGTTCATACAGTAAATTACAGGCATAGATCATGGTACATGCTGACGAATTATCACTTGAGGCAGAAATAAAATTAAAGGACAATGCAGATCTATTTTAGTTACTGCAATTTAGAAAGTCCTTAGAACACACATTGCTGTATTTTTAATTCACCAAGTTCTGTTGATATAATTTCAAAATATGAAATACAATTCAACAGAATTTAGGCAGAGATACTTGCATAATCACAATTTATTTTTGCTAAATTTTATCACAATTTTCCATACTAAGAATTTTTTTTAAAGCAACTAAATCCAAAGCAGACATACAAAGAGGTAGAACACATTATCTGTCCAAAACAGAGATATTATATTGCAGAACCTAAGCACTGTGTTTTTTGCTTTTCTTGCATTGGTTAAGGGACTCCTTTCACCAAATTCCACCATTCTGCTGATCTCTATGCAAGAGAAGCAGGAACACCAACATTCTAAACCTTTGATTTCTAACTGAACTAATAGTTGTGTAACTTCTGGTTTATTTAAGGCCAAATTTCCAATTAAAACCATGTGTTTGAAATATCACTAGAAATTAATTTAAAATTTAAATTTTTAAGTCTATAAAAACACTTTATTTTAACTTCAATTTAAAAAAATTAATACTTTTCAGTATCTTTCCATTTACTAAATAAGAAGGTGGCTCCAAAATATTTCATGCACTGAAATGTTACTAGCAGGTTAATACTACAGAGGAAAAAAATTAGACAATATTCATGTTTTCAGAAAAATCACGTTTTATATAAATAAATCTAAACTACAAAAGTTTCAAGCAAGCAGTTGCAAAGATCTTGGTGACTTACCTTGAGCAATAAGATCTTTTCTTAGCAATGGGTAAAGCACAGGTTCCACTCCATCCATTTCCTGTATAATAAGTGTCTTCCCAAATCTCACTGCTAGCTCAAGAGCAGTTAGGAAGTTGGTGTCCTGGATAAACAGAAATACATTCCTTTGATTCATGCTTTTTTGAAAAATGCAAGCACTTCAGAATGAGTAGGAAGGCATTACACCAAATAGTCCAAATCTAAAAATCAGTAGTATAGATGAAAAATCCTATTAGAGGCATACAATATTTAAGGGTTTAGCCACACATGTTCAGTTTAAATAAACTTGATATACTGATCAAGAAAACCTGTTTAACAAGCCTAGATCTTTAAGTGCTGCATGAAAAGAAAGCAGGTTCACTGTCATGTTTGCCAGGTACACCTGGAAGACCTGGCCAGGTCTCGTATCTCAAATTTTAATATGTAGCTACATCTCAAAACTGAACCAAGCACAGGATTCACATTATTAGGAGGTCTACATGAAGTCTTTTGCTGCAAACAGGTGTTTAAACATGCATGTGGTGCTTATGATCCCAATAGAGATCCTGGACAATATAGACAATGGAGGCTAAAAGGTAATCAGCCCAATCACCTGGCAGGACAAACAATCAATTACCCAAAGATGTGTTATCTACTATAATCAGAGAATATCTACAAGGGTTGCTTAGAGCCAGCAGGGATCTGTGGAAGACCTACATGCTGTTGAAGCAGTATTTTGAGGCCAGGTGGGATTCAATAAGGGACTTCTGAACAGCACCAGATGCCTGCCTATGTGTGGGCAACTGAGCTGCACCTTGTTACTCAGGTGAACAGCTACAGGTACATAATGAATTTTAGGTACCCTAATCTCAAACTGAAATCAAATTTACTCTTTCCAATTTAGATAGTACAACACAACAATCATAGGGATTTAAGTATCTATGTACTCCTGAAATGCAATGAACTGCAACCAAGTATACAAAAGACCTTTCTATTTGAAAATCTTTTCTATCTTCCCCTCCACAGGGAATATGACATTCTTGAAGACAGTAGCAAGGAGGCAAACTTGTAGAAGTAATACCAGATGTTGAGCCTCCAGTTTTAAATAACCTAGAACTCTCTGAGGCATTGCATGCTACACAGAATATAAACTGATTTTTGGTGATTGCTGTCACACACCTTTGAAAACTACTTTGTAAAATCTGGAATAGAGAAAGCTCAAACAGAAAAGACCAAGAGTAAATACTGCACCTGTTGGTTAATAACTTCCAAACGTGATTCCTTCAAATGTGTCTTCAACCATTCAGTAGCCCGGAAAGAAGGGTCTATCAAAAATGGGCAAACTTTACTCTAGAGGAAAAAAAAATACAAATGCATTTACTACAATCTATTTTAAGAATAAAATTGGAATCCTTTCATTTATTTCCCCAAACTAATCGAATATATATCTTTAAATCTTTTTTCATTAACAAACCATTTAGAGAAACAATAACAGACTAGGAAATTTATGTCTTTCATTTTATCTCTTGTTTAAAATAAAAAAAAAAAGAGAGTACCCAAACCCGAAACTCTCGGATGCTTGTCCTGCTGAAATGAGGCAGTTCTTCACCATCTCTTAAAAACAGGAGTCTCTACTCATTGAGTATAATCTACAGCTTTTGTTACTCACAAATGCTTTTAAACTTAGAAGAGTTACTAGTTTTCCTTTTTCTTCCTCTGGTGGGCAAAGGTACAATACTTCTGGGTTTGGACCCCAATGCATTTTAGAAAGAATCATGAATACAAGCATTTTGCAGGCACAAAGCTACACTTAACTCTGTCTAGTACATCCACATCTCTCTTGTGCTGAGGATCACACAACTGGACTGAGGATCCCAGGTGATTCACCAGTGCTGAGTGAAGAGGAGGGAATTGACCTGCTGCCAATACTTTGCCTAAAGCTGTCCAGGATACCATTTGGCTTCTCCTTGCCAAGGGCCCATAACTGTCTCATTAACTACTTGGTGTCCACCAGAAACACCAGGTCCTTTTCTGCAAATCTGCTTTGCAACTGGTTGTTCCTCAGCACATGTTGGTACATGGGGTTGTTACTACCCAGGCACAGGACTGTGTAATTCCCTTTCCTGAACTTCATGAGGTTCCTGTCATCCCCTTTCTCTTCGTCTGTCAAGGACCCTCTGGGCCTCAACTTTACCCTCTTGTGTACCAAAGACTCAGTCACAGAAAGGCTTGGGTTGGAAAGTCCCTTAAGTATCACCTAGTTCCAACACCCCTGCCAAGGGCAGGGATGCTACTCTCTAGATCAGCAGGTTGCCCATGTTTGCCCAACCTGACTGAGCACTCCCAGGGATGGGGCTTCCACAGTTTCTCTGGACAACTTGTGCCAGTGCCTCACTATACTCTAAGTAATGAATTTTCTCCTAACATCTAATCTAAATCTCTCCTCCATTTTATATAAACATTCTTCCTTCTCCTCTTATAATCTGTCCATGTAAAGGCTTGTTCTCCCTCTTTTCTGTAAGTCCTCTTTAAGTACTGAAAGGCTGCAGTGAGGTGTCCCAGAGCCTTGTCTTCTCCAGGCTGTAGAACTCCAGCTTTCTCAGCCTACCCTCACAGCAGAGGTGCTCCAGCCATTAGATCACCTTGGTTTATCAGCCCTATCTCCAAGTTTTGTGTCAGCAAACCTGATGATGATTTAAACATGTATTTTCAACAATTCTCTAGTTCAGTCTGATAGAAAAGTATTTCCAAGTTTGGGGCTTTTTTCAGACTGAGTTCCAGTATTCCAAACTGAGTAGCTACACAGATCTCAAACAGAAATACAGGGAAACAGGATGAGTATTCAAGCTTCAAAAGATCTTCAGCACAAAAGCCTGAGAACTGCACTGTAGATCACACTCGTAAAAAAAATACCATGTCCAATTTCAGCTTTATAAGGATGTAAACAAGGAAAATTATTTGACCCAATTAAGTGCTTCAAAAATCTCACATGGTGAAATTTTTTAAGAGCTCAATCTATTCAACTAATGAAAAAGATGAAAATAAGGTTTTATTGTAGCATATAAGTAGCTTTAATGGTACAAGACAGTGTTTATTGAAAAGCTTTTTAAGCAAACTGAGAAAAGAATATATAGATCTACTAAAAGGATGATAAAGCAAGACAAATTCAAATTGGAGAAAAATCTGTGACTAATTTGAATCATAAGTCATCTAAGCAAATCACCCGTAGTAAATGCCCATTCTTCTCATGCCATTAAATATTTACTTGCTAGTAGATCTAATAATCTAATATTCTAAATGACTAGAATATTACATACATAATCATATATTATGTATTATATATATTTATATAGATAAAACTGAATATTTTCCTTTTCTAAAGTATTATTAGATATATAATACACATATACATACATATATATATATATATATATACATATACATACATCTTGAAATGTATCTGCATATAGCCTTTTCCTTTTTCTGAGAAAAAAAGTAAAAGAAATTATATGCCAAAGTGAATATATATAGGACATAATCGTCCAGTGGTTGTATTGCTGTTAATGACTAGTTACACTTTAAGATTATATGACAACATTCTGATACGGAATAAAACTGATATGGAATAAAACAGTAAGAGGAAAAGTGGAAATACCTATCTTCTTTAACAGTTTTTTTCTTTTTGCTACAAAATATCCATTGTTACATAAGTATTTATTTCTCTGTGTGTGTGCTCTGGGATGCCAATAAAGAACACAAATGAAATAGTTAAAGTTGTCATGTTACTGAAATTTGTAAAAATTTAAATACTTCCAAGACAAGACAAAAAAGCAAATTTACCTGCAAGATGACAAGAGCATTTTCTATTGAAAGGTCATCTGAAGGCAAACCTTCACTTTTCCAAACTAACTCCTCACTTTCTGTACACAGGAACCGCCGTAAATCAAACTCTGACAAATCAAAGTGTAAGTTTCTGTCATAATTTATAGTCTGCATAACTGAAAAGCATTTACCAGTCTATACAGAACAGAGACTTTGTCTATTAATAGAGGGCAAGTCTGTAGATTTCCCTTTAATCTATTATTTTATTGCTTTTATTGAACTTATTATTAATAAGTAGCTGATGTCACAGAAATGTTTTATAGTTTTGCTAACACAGAGATAAAACGATTACAGAAAAAGCAGAAGCATTCAGAATGTACTCGCAAATTTACAACAGTTAATGTGAACACATTCATTTTTGTCAACTTTTTAAGCAAGGACTATAGAGATACAATTATTTATAAATATTTATAATCTTAATAATTTCATAGAATGATTCTAAGAAATTGTCTGTTGGTATGTAGAAATATTTACTGAGTAAGAAAACATCTCATTTGGGAGTACAAAGACAATTGAGACTGTTCATTAGAACTTACTGGCACTTCTCACTTCCTCAATCAAGCTTAATTACTTGCATGCAGACACTGACAAACACACACACAAAATTACTTTCAAGGCCTGCTGATTTGGTCCATTCATCCAAGCTGTTTTTCCTCTGATCCTCAGGAGCGGCAGAAAGATAAGTTATAAATGCAGCTGCTAACTGAGCTCTTTTAGGCAACGTAGCCAGGTCATCTGTTATCTCTGACACCTTCAAAAAAAGAAGTACAGAATGTGTAAGTGTTTTGCAAACAAAAGCTGCAGTAATATGTCTCGTAAGTTACTAAAATGTCAGAATTAAGTTTGCCTGCCATTGGTAATACAGCTGAGACTTTCTCCTCTTGCATTTCAGGTATATCTACACCTAGCTAAGACACACGGAGGTATGGGAAAAATTTCTTTCAGCTCTAAGCTAAAGCATGCACAGATATTTCTGGGAATGTAGCTGACTAAAATCCATGAATTTGATGAACAGTTCAACTTATAAGCAAATGGATATATGGTATTATAGTAAGAAAGATAAGAAACATGTGATCCTAGTCACAGTCAGGATGTAAGTATAACTTACAATATCTATATAGACAATAAATGTTAAATGCAACTATTATATTTACTGTTAGTCACTGCACACTTACATGATAAAATAAATTCATCATATATCT
Source organism: Chamaea fasciata (assembly GCF_029207755.1). Lineage (NCBI taxonomy): Eukaryota > Metazoa > Chordata > Aves > Passeriformes > Sylviidae > Chamaea > Chamaea fasciata. Next base: position 40,609,545 of record NW_027094087.1, on the reverse strand, counting down.
TCAAATAATTTATCTGCACTAAATCAACTCTGTTTTGAAATGTTTCAGTATTTTCAAGAAAAAAAAAATACAGTGTATCAACATCATATGTGACTGCCATAATTGGTTTCAGAGTCCTGTCATTTAACTTCAATCAAATTGAAAAGAAATGCTGATACACAAAATAAAGGCAATTTTTATTGCTTCTCCTTACTTTAAAGGGAGACAAACACTACCTTTTTACTATTCTCATTATGGGATGAGTTCCTAATTGATCTATCTGCCTTTTTAATCTAGAGCGTACCATTAATAGATAGTGTGAATTTTCTAATGAACCAAGATGAAAAACTGTGAGGAATCACTTTTAGAAGCATTTAAATGCTGGGGTCCAAATATATCCAATCCTTACTATGGGAGATGGAAAAGCTGTAAAGCTACTTTCAGAGGAAAATCTTCCAATTTTCTCCAGTATGGTGGTCAACCTAAAAGAAGGATTCATCTAACCTTAACTTTGGTTCTCCAAAACGCAGGCATTTCATCTAATTGTTGAGGCTTTTTTCAGTACCAGTGGAGACACAGAATCATATATCTCTGCATGAAGATTTCTTGTGACTTCCCATACCTATGAAAGTTACTTGGGTTTTTTGGAGGTGACAGCTATTTTCAGCTTATATGTATCTTCTGATTTTCCTTTTTGTTTCAGATTGTAGAAGGGCCTGTGTCCCCAAAGACTTGTCAGTTTCTCTCAAATATAACATTTGAGCAAATAAGATATGCTTGCCTTCCCTACTTCAGCAGCAGGAAAGTTTCAAGGATTTAAATAAAGACTTCAAAAGTAACCAAACATTTTGGGTATACCTATATGCACTTTTACAACACAAATGCCATGAAGGTGATACATTTTAAGACTGTAATTGTTTAAAATTTGTCCCTTTTGGCTGTATCTCAGGTTGGAGAGTCCAACTGCTGACATGTTCACCCATCATAACTACTACATTCTTGGGATTGAAAACCAGCACAGAATTTTGTATGTTTTCTATTAAATACTGGGGGATTTTTACACATTTGGTAGCAAGATTGTAAGTATGGTGAAGTTTCAGAGGAAAGGAAAGCTTTATTTTCTAATGAGAAATCAAAAAATGTGCACTTGGAGACATGCAGAATGGCAGTAAATCACATTCTCCAAGCAGTGCAAAAACTGTATTTTCAAATTATCAGGTATTACATGTACGTATGAAAATTCTCACTAACCTGAGTGCTCCATCTTTTATGCTCCCTATCGAGTTGATTTATCAGTAACTCTGCAGCTTTCAATGTATTCTGAGCTTTCTTTAGTTCTGCTTCAAGTTTTGCTGCTTCTGTTGTTCTATTCTGGAACCTGTAAAACAAATACTCTTTGTAATTGCTATCATAAACTACTAAACTTACAAACAGTTATTTTCAAAGAAGTTTAATTGATTGAATTTGTAATGATTACTGTTAACAAAGGACAGAACTGCAGTAGGGGTTTTTTTATACCTTCTGCTCCTAATTGGCAGATGGGCTCGTTAGGCTTTTAGCTAACAAAATTTAGATGGATGCACAGGTGAGATTTAAAAATGGATTTGAAATACAGACTATAATGTCAGAAAATCATTCCTTCTTCTACTTAAACAGCCTGACAATTTTAGCAATTGTGTAAAGTTTTGTTCTGTACCTAGTCAGATAAACAGTAGGCTCAATGCCATACCATACATTTGTAACTATTTGGTAAATTTTATCTATTTAAAGTTTAAAAAAGAATATTACTAATTCATATGGATGACTTTAGTTCAATTCACAGGAGTCTATTTTGTAAACTAATACTAAACAAAACCATGCCCCCAAATCAGGCATGATTTAGGTGTTATTTCATACTGTTCAATATCTCGTTAGTTTGATAATTATTTAAATAATTAATACATTTAATCCACCTATTCAAAGTAACATATTTATATATTACTTTATAAATATATAATATATGGTATATAAATTAATATATTTAACTCTACTATATAGTATTTAATTATTCTAAGAAATCACTGTACAGTTGATTCACAAGAATTCAAGAATTACCCATTTTTCTTTTTCTTTGCAGACTACAAGACGTGACTTTTAGTAATATGTACATATGTCAGGTTACAAAGTATCTCCTATATTAAGTACATAATAAAAACATCAAACATTTTCCAGATCTATTTTTATGCCTCTGTGAGTCATGTACTTGATGAGAGGCTAAGAAAAAAGGAGATAGCTAACCAGCTAACTGTCAGAAAAGTAGGCCATGGTCAAGCTGTGATCAGTAGAAGTTTTGTATAGGAATGTTTCCAAAATCCTAAGGCGTCATTGAAGCCCCCCGTGATTCAGGAGGTGATAAACATACTGTTTCCTTCTGACATCTACAATGCCTACAATAAAGGCTACCAACACAGTCAGTAGTGAGAAGCAGGTACTTTTAAGGAGTATTTATTTCATCTGATCAAGGAGATGACGTGAAATCTAATAGTATTTATCTCCACTCAGTGTACAGACAGTGTAAGCATCACTTAATCTGATATAAATATCTTGCAGTACAGGAAGTTACATTTCCTTAGATAAAATTCATTATTCATACTGTAAAATCAATGGTTTTTATTTATATCTTGAAATAAACAAATCCAACTTACTTGTCTTTCAGTTCCAATACTTTTTGACCAACAGAGTTCAGAAGATCTTCTAACTTCTGTTTTCTGTCTTCAGTTTTCTTGAGATTACTATAAAAATGTAACACTTATTTTAAGACTATGGACCCAAATGAAAAAAAAATAGTAATTATAACAGGAAAGTAATTTACACAGAGATAGTTCAATGTTCACCATTGTGTTTTATATTGAAATATATATTTTCACATGTAAAAGTTTTGAGTACTTCTCCTCACATAGTTTTTAAAATGGAAACCAAACACCTCATTCCTAAAGAGGAGAACAAGTTCTTCTAATACAGAACTTTAAGACCTGGAAAAACAATCAGTACAGATTCCTCGGTTACGGATGATCATAGGAAAATGTCTTATCTTTCTGCTCCTAATGAGAAACTGATAATGCTTGGTACATGACTGAAAAAGAGGAACTGTATATCTCATAAAATAGCATGGATTTCACTGAAAGAATACATTTTAAGCACACCTGTGATGCTCATTTCTCCCTGACAGTATTTAACTGAGACAGGTAACTCATGATTGTTCAAAAAACATCCAAGGCGTAGCTTCCAGGAAAAAGAAACTATTGCACATTTACTTCTTCTGTCTCAGTATGTACGTTTTATTACCTCTGGATGAGGTTATGTTTTATCTCTGGTTTTTAATAAACTTCTATTCACACAGAATCACAGAAGGATTAGGGTTGGAAATTACCTCTGGAGACCATCTAGTCCAACCACCCTGTATCTTGGTTTAGATAGACAGGTATCTGCCAGGGAGGGTTGGAGTCTCCCTTAAAATGTAAGCCCTCCCCCCCTTTTCCAAATTATCATAAATTTGCAATTAAAAGGCTGTCAGGCAAAGATTTTGGGAATAGGTATAGCAGTTCTTTACTAGGGATATAAAAATACAGATGTTGTAGTACAGAAGAATAAGCAAACAAATAAACAAACAAGAAATCCTAGGAAAAAAAAACCCTGACAGAGTCAGAAATACAACCTAACACCCTGTTGGTCAGGGTGTTGGAAGCAGCCCAAAGTAAGCCCTCCTGGAGTGGCAGATGTGGTTCTGTTGGAGTAGAGATGGTCTCATTGAAGAAAAAGGGTCCAGTAATGGTGAGATGGGTCCGGTCTTCCTCCAGGGATCCGGTGGGAAAACTGGATACCTAGTGGGACTGTGGCTCCTTTTTATCTAGGTTAAGATGGTTTGGCTCCTCCTCCCTGTGTGGAGCAGCTTATAATAGTGCAGTGTAATGTGTAATGTCATTGATGAGCTCTTAATGGTCCATTAGCAGAAGACATTCCCATGGAAGTAGTGAAACAATGAAGAGAGATAAGTAGCACTCCACCATCTGATAAGTGACACTGACCCATTTGGGCTAAGAGAAGCAATTCTGCTCTACCCAGATGGAATAGAATAATATGCTCTTTACAAAACCTATGACACCCTGCTAAAGCAGGATCATGTCAAGGCACAATTTCAATATCAGAGGAGGAGATTCCACAACCTCTCCTGTTGTGCGGTTTGCTCTAGCATTCTGTCCCCCTCAAGCAAAGAAGCCTTTCCTCATACTCAGATTCATCCTTGGTGGCTTCAGTTTCATCTGCCACCATTGGACTTGAAACTACTGATTTTGTAATAGAGTCTAACTTACGCTTCCAAGGCAGCCTTTTCTTTTTCCAAAGGCTGAATTCGTTCTAGGACATGGGAATACTGGATGTTGGCATTCACCCAAGCTGCTAATGGAGCAGCTGCAGCACTGGCTCGTTTAGCATTCTGAAAAATTCAGTACAAGAAAAGTTGTTACAAGAAAGTCCTTGAAGTATAATGCAGAAGAGATAAATACAAGATAAGTAACTGCAACAGATTTTCTAGTTACCAACTTAAATATGCTAATAAGCCAACTCTTCTAATGAACTAATCTTTTAATTTGTTACTAAGATTATATTGAAGGCCATCAATCCATATGAAAAACCACAATGGTTATTTTTACAACTATGAAGCTAAACTGAAATTAACAAGTTTTAAATCAATGAATGATTTATTAGACTCTTACTGTTAAAAGGACACCAAAGGAGCCAGTTACAGTTCCTTGGTCTGAGTTTTACTTTACAGCAGTAGAAAAATCTTTGAGCACTAGACCCCATAATGATTTCTTACCCCACCCCTTCTCACTCACCAACCAAATTCTCACTTTAGGATGAAGTATGCAACAGATTAATCTCTGCTACACCTTCATCTGTTTATCCTGATGAATTCTGTAAGCAGAATTCATCACTTTTTCTCTAACTTAAGGGCATCCTAAAAATTATGCTGGCAAACCAGGCAATCATGTCTTTTCTTTTTGGTTTTTTTCAGTCTTGTTTTCATTTTATGTAATGCAATCAGGAACTACCTTTGGATCAAAAGATGCTCTGTTTCTAGAAAGAAGTTCTTCAACACTGTCTCGTATTTCTTTTGGAATATTACGGGCATCAAATGATCCAATGTCTTCCCTTACACTTCTTTTGGCCAAGAAACTGTAAAAAGAATAAAATAACCAAGTAAAGAAGAAACAAATATTTAAAAGGTTATTTCCATATGAAACCAAGGAATTCTGAGCACAAGATTCCTGAATGCAATAGAAAGCAGTTAATCTTGTAAATTAATACTTAATTTTAAAGGCTAAATAAAATTCTCACCTCTTCATGCTCACCCATGATGTATCAAAAATCCCCATCATCCGCAGAACTCCCTCTAGAATGTCTCTGATTATGTCAGGGGGCATCCGTAGCGACCGGATTTCTAACAAAGCTTCTGGCTTTATATTTCCAACAGCTAATTTAGCTTCACTCACCAATGGCTTAAAACATGAAAACACATTGAAAAGACAGATGAGGACACGAGAAACGGAACATTTCCCATTCCTGTTTTGATACAATTTCTTGTTCTTTTTAAATACTTTATTACCTGAGAAACTAACACTGATGTTTACAAGTTACTAAAAAATTTCCATGTATTTACTGAGTGATAATATATATTTCTATATAAAACAGCATCATATAATCCTGATATTGTGATACAGGCATCTTTTAATAATGATGCTAACTACTATTTATAGGCATAACAGGGGATCTCTTTGTAAACATCCACAGAAGTACAGCCCACAAAAGCTTTCTATTTCCAGTAGCTAAACAAATCCTTCTCCCCTATCAACAAAGCAACAAATTGGTTAGGAGACAAAAGAAATGTACAGGTTGTTATTATTGAAGACTGTGCACACCTTGCACATCCTTCATATTTATCAAAGACCACAGAATTAGTCTAATCCTGTAGTTCTATGTCACTTTCAATACAAGGATATAACTCCTTACTACCTATGATATTTTAAAGGAAAAAAAAAGTTTTTCTTGTTCTGTTCTCTTAAGTCTTTAGTATAAATTAAAATGCATGGTTTGAAAAATACAGACTAAAAGCAACGACTGAACACACATACCTCCCAAAAACCCTGATGCTTCACAGCTGTAAAATCTCTTGAACAAGCAGTTCACTGTAGTGTCATTAGGATATACACTTTCCAGGATTTAGTAATAACTGTACATTTATTTCTTACTAAACTATTTCCATTCAGCTGAGAGTACCAAGCCCTATATTACCAGCTTGATCAAGGCAAAGTAATGTATTTGGTCTTTGTAAGATATGAGTAATTGAAAAACATTACATAGAATCAGCAGAACTCAGCTGTAGAGCATGACAGCATAGAAATAGGAGATGAAAGCAACATTTGGCTTGAAAACTCTATCTGTAATTACAATCTAACAGAACACAAATTCCAGAACAAGAATCTCTATTTGCCACATGGAATACTGTTTTCCAATGCATAAAAGTTTAAATATCAAAATAATTTAGAGTAAAATTTAAGAATTGCAGGGATAAATTCTGCAAAACCATTTTGCACAGCAGGACATAAGTCAGATAAAATCAGACTGCAAAATATTACTTCTCCTTATCAGCTCTTACCTGAACCTCTTTCAGCTCATCTTCAATTTTTCTTTTTCTTTGTTCTATTTCTGCAGCCTCTTCTGCTATACGGTGTTTTATTTTTTCCATTTCTGCTTTTTGCTCACTAGCACTCTGTAAAAAAAAAGAATTCCTTTAGTTTTTAAATTTACAGTGATTTTATCCCTTTAGGTCTCTTATTTCTTTTAGTCTTCATTATAGTAACTTGTACAATACCAATTACAATAAAATAGCTGAGTCTATTTAATATTAGGCAGGCTGGCTAAGTAAATAAACTATACAGAATAAGCATAATTTGCTTTTACTGTGTGTCCTTCCCTTTATTTACCACAGACCAGACCTATACCTCTATCTTTGAGGCTCATTATCACTTTTTTCCCCTTGCTTTTGATTTTCCATTTCTCATCAAGATGTCAGCCTTCCTCTAAAAGCATATGAGTGACAGCCTCTGTAACATTCTTGCTACATTTCAAAGTACTATTTTCCTGTCATTGCCTTTGTTCTGATCCCATTTCTATTTCAATTTCTTTCACAAAACCATTCAAACACACTTTTTCTATCATGTTCATAAAAGCAGCAGTTGTATTGGAACTGCATCTTATTAGCCTAGAATTACTAATCATGGTAGGGTTTCTTTACGTGTAATTTTGTACCAATCTGTGTGTAAGGATAACTGTCTTATGTCCTACATGTATATTGTAAGTTGTTTGGGTTTACTTTTTTTATTCTGGATTTGTACTGTGCCTACTAGTGTCCACAGGCAGACAGTAGTTATTAGCCATCTCCAGGAATCCTAAACACTTCAGAACAACAATTAATATCTTGTATATAAAACTACAGTAAAGTGGACCTTATATGTCTTTTATCCATTTAGGGTAAATGGATAAAATAAAATACTAATATTCTAGGCTCAGATCACCTAATAGATACAAGGCAACGAAGCCCAGAGTTTGTGTTTTTTCCAGTACATAACACATTATCACCACCAGCAACTGTCAAGCTGAGTTGAAGCTGTAGCAGAAGGTAACAGATGCATAAACGCAGAGACAATCTTAAAATAATAATAATCCTCTCAGCACTTAACCCAAGCTACAGATCAGCACGTTATTGAAGATTACATTCAAATCCATAAAACATTAGCTACATAAAACTAGATTAGACATTTCATGCAAATGAACATGTACTGAATGATCGCTCTGAATAAGAAAACCTTAACATTCAGTTGTAGGTCAAAAGCTTTTCTCTGAATGGAGATTAAAAGAGTCTGTATGTATTAGAGCTCTCTCTGTTATATAAGCCAGATCATTTGAAGTGACATTAAAATGTTAGAGGGCGCCTATACTTTATGCTAATCTAAATAATGAGACTTCCACCGTAATTTTTCTGATGTCAGTGAGCCCATCATGTTTCATTGCTTTTGGACTATTCTTTGATTTTCTCCTACAGTGTAGTGTGTGCTACCCACATACCCGTAACTCTACTGACAACAGCAGACAAAGATTTAAAACTGAAATCATTGACACACCAAGCCAATTATCACTATTCGAATTCATGTACTACAGACAGATGGAGCCTAAAAGCACTAAAAACTGCCAACAGGAAGAGATTTACAAAGATGGGAAGTAATGCACCTTTAAAGCACTGTGAAACAAATGGTTAGAAAGACCAGGCATTTACACTACTGCACACAGAGAATGTCTTTGACATCAAGCTTCCGACTTGACCAGATTAAACCAGAAACAAATGAACAACAGTGCAGTAACTCATTACAGCTTATCTTACATTTATAATTCCAGGAAGCATCAATAAGTAGAGACTTATTGTCTACACAATTATTTTACTTGGCTGAGAAAACACTACTAAAGAAAATTACAGAATCTGGAAAAAAAAAAGTCTACCTCTGAGCTGAAGAATAAAAATTCAAAGAGTGATGAACATAGAGGTATTATCTAACCTTCTCTGAAGCTAATTTCTGAGAACCAGACCTCATGAAATACATACTTTCTAAAAGTTCACAAACTTAATTCCTGGCATTTGCTGCTTAAAATAGCGCTACTTCTAAGTATTCGGTAGAAATTTCCTATCTGGAATAAATATAAATCAGTTTGGATTTACAAAGTTCTAGGAAAACTTTCAGACAAACTAAACTACAGCAGTGAATGCTACTCAGGCACAAAACTTGCACTGATCTCTTCCTACTCAACCAGTTCTAACATGATTTAAATTACATAATTGTCTGTCCTGTTCCAACTTTATTCAAGCCTCTGGGTTCATGCCTTCCCTTGTAAATGCATCAGGTTTTGTAAAGGTTGAAAAGAATACAAAACATAGAGACTAAAGATAGAAAAGCAGCTATTTTTTCTTTTCTCCCCCTCACTTTTGATGTGATTGTATACACCACCTGCATAGATACTGTAATTTCTTGAAGAGCAGCATCAGCTTCATCCTGCTTCGTTTTGAGTAAAATGCTTTGTTCTTCAGCTTTCCTGTTCAGTTCATCTACCAGGGCTTTAGCTTCGTTCAGCTTTGAGACACCTGCCTATAAAGTTTATAGGAAGCAGATATTTAGTGACAAATTTTAAGTCAATTTAAATTACAGTTTCCTACAAATAGTATGGACAAACTAAAAATAATGTAGGACAGATACAACAGTTCATAGAACTAGAAGTGAAAATCATACAAAGTAGGAAGTTGCTGTCAAGATATAAAGAAAGGAATGGAATACAGAGGTACAAAGGGAACTTTTATAAAAGCAGAGGCAGGACTTATATTGATGGAAACATGATGGGTTTTTAGCAACCCAATTCCAATATCCATGGCCGAAAAAATCAGAAATGTTTTTGAGTACATTTTACTCTTCTGAGAAAACATGCCCAGTCTGATAGGTTCTTGAGGAAAAGTATTAACGAAAAGAAAACCACTTTTCACTCTTTCAGGCACTTGAACAGAGAAGAGCATTAAGATTGATACTATTTCTCTCCTGAAACCACAGCATGAGTGTTTGTCAACAGAGGACACATCACATAACCATGTTAGCAGCTACAGCCCATTAATACACGAGACATTTCCTAACACAAGAATATATTGAAAAGCCATTTGTTAAGTGTTTTAAACACATACCTGCAAGTGGTTCTGCCTTTTTATTAGCTCTCTTCTTTTACTGTTATTGATGGTACTGTATACATGAAGGAATGTCATATACCTGCTAGGCGTTGCTCCGTATATTTTACATGATTCATGGATTACCAAAAATGACTTCAGAAAAGCAGAATCACCTGTACAACACCATTTGTTACACAGATAAAATTATACTGAAATTTATCCCACATTAAAAAAACAGAATATGCTTGTTTTTCAAGATATGAATTAAGAGTATTCAAAATAGTACAAAGACTATACTTTTTTAAAGTATTTCAGGGAAACAACATGTAAATACATTTGAAATGCCTATTTCTCAGAAACAAACTGTTTGATATTAGGAAAAGCCAGCAAAATTAATTGCAGACTACTAAGGGCTAAACACATAAGAAACTACTTCCACAAAAATTGAATTTTAAAATATTTGAACTTTTTTAGAAATAAAGTCCATGCGTTTTTGTCTTCTCCCTTATCTCTGATGACGGGCAAACTAAAAGGTTTTCCTGCCATTCAGTTTGTTGAACAATTTCTCAAAAGAAGCCCAAAGGTACAAAGGTAAAATAAACCACATTACCCTACAAAAGAAAAGAATTGCTAAAGCATTTCTACATATAAATGAACGCCTCTAATAAGTACTGTGGCCTAGATTAATTATGATGATCTAGAATAAAGAGGGATGGTAATGTGAACACCAAATACTATTTTTGGCCATTATTTTTATTGGCCTATTAAAAAGTAGTATAAAATAAGAAACTCCAAGTGATCCACTTACCATCTTATATTCCATTGGTTCCATGACCTCTAAGTGCTACTTTTATATAAAGTGGCTAAAAGTAGTATTCTGCAAGTGAATGCTGGCACTGGTCTCTTAGATTATGCTTGAGACACTATTTTAACGTGACTAAATTTAAAGTCTTATGACAAAAACCAATTATCCTGAAAAAGGGGCATTACCTACAAGAAAGTAGTTTTTGAAATTAATAAAGTAAAATGAAGATCTACAAAAAGAATAATGAAATATATCAACTGAAAAACTCTCAAAACATCAAAATGTCAGGTTGTGAAATATCCACATAGAAGGAAGACACAGACCAAAATAAGATACAGCTAAATCAGCTTATAAAATTGAATATACAAAATGACTGCTTGTGACAGAGGAGACTGCACTTGATCAGCCAGGATGTATGTTCCAGACTAATGCTTCCTCGTGCAAAATGCCTGCCATGTGAACTACACCAAAGTCTATGAATATGCTAGTAAACACAAACTCAAAGTATCAATGCTATTATCTATGCCCAAGATTGGATCAATTGTGTAATAGCAAGAACAGTAACCAGTAGGTCTACCTAAATATTACCTGAATGTTTTTTCTTAACTTCTTTATGTGTTTTTCCAGTCTTTTCTTGTTCATCTGAATCATACAGAAGCATTTCAGGTATCTAAAAAACACACATGATTTTTTGCACGGAAATTATGAACAATGACAATTTGAGTTAAAATTAAAAAAAAAAAAAACACCAAACACAAACTTTCAGTCTAATTTCTCTTTTGAAAAGACTGAAAATTATACACTTAGTCAGAATAAGGACTCGACAGAATACTTTTAGCATTAGAAAGATAATTCTGCCTTTCCACATCATATAACCTCCTATTCTCTCAAGTGGAAGAGATTTTCCTGGCTGTAAGAAGGAGAAACTAATTCACAGAGGACCTAACAATTGCACAAATGTCGAAGTCTTAAACACATACATAATTCAAGAGGAAATAAGACAGCCTTAATCCACATTCTGACCATGTACGTATTACACACTAATTGACCTTCATTGACATCACTCAGAGAGGGGAACAGGATGATGGCAATGCTGTGCTGGTGCTGTTTATGTTAGTGCTAAGGGGGTCTGTTCATGTTGCTATGTGTGACAATCACATGCATATATGTGCATGGACTTCCCGTGGGGTCACAAATTCCTTCAGCTGCTTCTACCTGCTTCAGCATGGGACTCTCCATGGGTTGCAGGTGGATCTCTGTTCCACTATGGACTTCCTTGGGCAGTAGGGACACAGCTGCCTCACCATGGGCTGCACCATGGGCTGCAGGGGAATCTCTGCTCTGGCAACTGGAGAACCACCAGCCCCTCCTTCTGCACTGATCCTGGGGTCTGCAGGGATGTTTCTCTCATGTTTTCCCACTCGTCTCTCTGGCTTCAGTTGCTCCTGTATGGTAACTTCTTTCCACTTGTTAAATGTTATCCCAGAGGCACTGCCACCACTGCTGTTGGGCTCAGCCTTGGCCAGCAGCCCATCCTTCTTGGAGCCAGCTGGCACTGACTCCACCTGACACGGGGGAAGCTTCTGGCAGCCTCTCACAGAATTCATCCCTGCAAGCCAATCCGACACCAAAACCTCCCCATACAAACAAAATACAATCAGCTTTAACATTTTCCTTGTAGTATGTATTTTGTTCTTATATGCTGTGTTTGGTCAGAGTCATAGTAGTCAGCATGTTGTTCAAGTGAGCTCACAGAGAGAACAAAACATGATGTTACTGGTAAAATAACAATGCTAATAATACTTAACTGCTCTGCAGAATTTTCTGTCTTTGTAAGAGTGTACAAAGGGATTAAATAAGTACCGTGACAATTATTCCTTCACAACTTTAAATCTCTTGACCTTATTCACCAGAGCTCAGTTATATTTAGAAATACTAATTTAAATAATTCACAACTAATGCAACTTACCTTTTTCATACTGTCTCTTGACCAGGTTTCCATCCATAAAACCTGACATTTCTTATACAGTGCTGGATTACTTTCACAGTTTATTGTGAAATTTAAATTGGTAGAATCCATGATCAAGACAACATGCAGATTTTGTTGGATCCCTAAGAAAATGCATAAATTTTTTGAACATAACAATTTGACTACATGACGGTAGATTTGCTGCAAATCAAACATTATTTACATTCTCTCAAATACTTATCAAGAAGTAATTTCTGAAAAAAAGGAGCCTAGAACATCAAATCACATTAGCACAGGAGTGTTTATTAGTAGAACCTTATTTATAATGATGAATTTTCAGTGCATTTTTTTTAATTCTGAAGAGCTGACAGTATTTATGCAGAAAGCACTGGTTCTTATTCTAATTCATGCAGACTAATAAAACCAATTAGCAGTAGTTCCATGGCCAGCTGCTATGACTGTATTCTTCCAGTCATATTCTTCGATTTATCTCTAAACTATTTAATCTTCTCGTTGGGCCAAGGAAGAAACAAAAATAATTAGGAAACCTCTCTGTAAACTTCTTATAATTACTCAGAATCCGAAGTGATTTCTTGGTATAACTGACAAATAGAAGAAATCTCTGCTACTAGATATACATAAAACAGAAAATAATAGGAACAAAAGCTTTCTTCCTTTTAATTACTTTCAACAGCAGATTTCGTAAGATTTATAGGACATTCATCAATACAAAATTTCAGACAGAAAAATAAATTTTAAGCTGAGGATTCTGTGCCCTCAAATATCACAAATATTATTCCTGCCTGCTATTTAATAACTAATTAAAAGTTAAAAGTGCATACAATAAAAAGAAATTATTTTTCCATTATTATACCACTTTTTAAGCTTCATTTTAAAATATAACTTGTAACTCTGTTGACCTACTGTATGTGAAATAGTTGAAAATTGGTCCTGTAAATCCATCTTGTGAAGCTTGATCCTTCAGAGGAGATAGCAGTGGTTCTAATTCTTCTGTTTTATACAGCCCAGGAACTTCTCCTATTTCAAGAATAAATTTAAGTCTGATAAAACACACCATAATTCTTTAAATTCAAGGCTTCCCTTGTATCCTTTGTATGGAGAATTCAAATATCATAGTATTCACCTTTATACTCCCTTTAATATTATCCCATGTACTTAATCATTCTTTTCACGATATCATGAAAACAAAAGAACAAATTACAGTGATTCTATTTAACAGTCAACTTTGTTTATATTGCTGAAATGTGTTTGGAAAAAGCTCTTTCAAATCTACGCGAAGACAGTGACCCTGAACTGCATACAAAGCAAATCAAACCAAACTGTCATACACCAGGACACAGGAACATCATGTCTACATCCTCAGACATCACACTGAAATTTCAACACTGGAAGATGAAAATCTGATACTGTAATTTGGGGTAGCACCTGAGAGACATGAAAATGTAGTGCTGTTATTAATCAGCTCTTAAACTACTGGAGTTCCAAAAAATCAGTTATCAACTTTGACTCAGTCTTTCAATGATCCTCTTTCTGATCCAGGAACAAAGCTGGACAGTGAAACAAAGTCACTTCTGTTATTCATTATCGTTATTTATCATCTAACTCCCTTAAGAAAAGTGAGCTTTGCTGGTGACTAATTAAAGGACTCAGTCTATACAATCTAGTAAAGCACTGGAAACCTCTTAATTTTGACTTTTATTATAAAAACAAAGCATTTTCATTTTACTCCTACACTTTTATAAAGAACTCCCTTGAAATTAATTAGAGGAACTGAAAGCACCTGTACTATAGGGTGAATGAAAGGACGAGTAAGTGAGCCTTGAGTCAGGTTCCTACATAAAAGTACTCTAATAGAAACAGCATAGAAAGCTAACTAAATGTTCTGATGAAGACATAAAATTAGAAACATCATCTAATTCTGCCTCACTGAGCTAAGTCTGCATGGTAAAAGTAGTACCATAACCTCTTTGGTCTTGACTCACCTGAGGACAGTAAACTGTTGACCATCTCCAGGAAAGCGGAATGAACAAACTGATAGTCTTCGAGCAGCAATACCACCTGCTGTGCTTCAATGCCTGCAATCTCTATCACCTAGAAGCAGGGAAGACATTTAAAGCTCAGTGTATTGTTCAGAAGAGAATGATAATCATACAATATCCTGAGTTGGAAGGGACTAACAAGGATCGTAATCTTTCCTTGACTATGTATTACGCACATATTTTCTCCACAGCATCTACACTATTATACATTTACAAAAGATTTCCATGCGATTCAGTTAAAAGATATATCAAATATAAAGAACATTTTATCTAGATACACAGCTTAGTAATGAAAAATTAATTAAAGCAGATTCTTTCCCGGAGTATATTTATGTATAAGACTCAATGATAGAATTGTATCACTTATTTGTGTAGGCATAGATCTGGAATTTGCTTTAGCATTGCTGAAGGAAATGAGAAACTGTTACTTCAAGGTTTGCATCTGGTTTTAAATAACATGTACACTTTCATCAATCAATAAAATTTTATTTGATTCAACTACTAATAACTGGCAGATCATAGCAGAGACAGAAAATAAAAGTATTTACCAATATGAAAATATATCCATGAAAAAGCCTTTTGAATATTCACATAAACTTCATATTTATGAGTTCTACAACAACTCAAGCTCAAAGAGAGCTCTGGTATTCCAAAAAGTGGAGTTTCAGTTAGTTACTGTAAAGAACAGTACACACATCTAGAGTGAGAACTTCTAAAAAGTTACTTGTTTCATTTAGACTGTCATTTTTATTTTCTTAAAATATCTCTTCACACAACATTTTGTGTCCTTCAAAATTTCAATTTTTCTTTTTCCTTAACATACACCTACAGCATTACAAAATAGAAAAAACTGAGTGACTTACATATTTAAGATCACTTTTGAACTGCTTCAGCTGATAACCTCTGGAAATTTTGGGAGTAATCAGAACAGCTCCATGCATATGACTAACTAAAGAGGTAACTGTTCGACGACCTACACCACTCCTTCCTGCCAAAAGAAGTGATCCTCCAGGAAAACTCAGCACTCTGTCCACTTTGGACACATAACTGAGGACTTCATGAAACAGTAAAATATCTATCTCTTTTTTGTCCCGTCCATAATGAATGATCCCCTATTTAAAAAAAAGTGAAAAAAAAATCTGATCACTAATAATAAATAAAAGCAGTAAGATATGAAAACTTTCAACATTTAAACATCTGGAAAAGAAAGGCTTAATTATTTTTGTGACAGAATTAAGACCTCTCACATAACCTTTATGAGTAATAAATATTTCAAAAATGAACATATCACACTACACCCAACACTGGAACACCCTGGAAGTCTTTGATAAATTGCAATAGGAACCTACCACTGAACTAATTAAAACTGAATGATGGACCAGAACAAAGTCTGAGCTGTGCCTCTGAGCACCGATTAATTAATAACTCAGGAGAGTGTTTTAGGCACCTAATTGCTGCCTAATTGCAGATTATGGAAGTTCCTAGTGAAAGACACACAACAACAGGTCCTATGATTAAATTAGGACCTTGTTATTCTTACTAAAACCCCCTCTTTGAAGTCCAATGTAACCATGCAGTCAAAAAAAAAAAAAACAAAACAACAAACCACCCAAAAAAAAAACCAAACAAACAAACAAAAAAACAAAACAAAACAAAAAACCAAAACAACAACAACAAAAAAAAGGTTAACTCCCTGCTTACTGAGGCTACTGAATTTCATCATTTCCCATATAGTGTATTGGTCACAAGTTGGCACTTAAGGGGAGGGAGTAGATTCCCATCTGCAAGATCAGTTCATCAAACACTATGACTGACTAAGGGTGACGATCTCAAAACTCTCATCCTCAAAATCAGAGCCTAGAATAGCCTAGAAGAAATCTTGGCATTTCCTCATCAAGCTCACTTTTTGTACTTTACTACTTAAAAGCATGCCAAATCTCCAAACAGTCCATTTGCATTTCTTCAAACAAAAACTATGTTACCATATTGCAAATTCGAAAGTAAATCATTTAATATAACACTTAGGTACTTGAACAATACCCAAACATACATGGACATAAATGTTCCTCAAAATGTTGGTTCATCAAACTGTTGTAAATCAGCAGCAAATGCAAGTGATGTCCTTTCATTAACATGACCTTGCTACATGATACCTCCCTACTACCGGCCACATAACATCACAAGTCTTCCCTCGCTTCACCAAATGCAAAAGGTAATTCTTTGAACAAGAGGCAGCCCCCACCATAAACCTGGTTTTCTGCACGTTACCCTTTGCCAAAACAGTGTAGAATCATTGCTGTGAACCCTTGAATATTCTTTAATCATGTCTCACTTTCTGAATAACGTCTTTCAGGTCTGTTGAGTTTAGTCTGCCAAGTGGCCTCCCATGTGGGGGTAGTGCCTGGCCTGGTCTGATGAATGCCTCTTGACAAGCTCCCCAAGTCACATAAAAGGTATCTGTGGGAAAAAAAGGATTTGAAACATTAAGTGTTCAACTCATATGCTATCTAACTTGACTTGGCACTTCCTAAACAAGTATTTCAAGTTTGTGTGGTATGCTTCAAATGGCTTACCTGCCATATTGTCCAGAACATCTGAGCCCCAGTCACCTTGAAACACTTTGGTCAAAATATTATCAAACATTTGAAGTTCTTTCATGCCAACAATTCTGTCACGGAACAAGCGACGTGCTTCATAAGCAAGAACTTCCAACACGAAGTCTGCAGTTTGTATCAATGAACCTACAAAATTTAAGGAGAGAATTAATTTTATATATTTAAAATAAATTTTCAGATTTTCACTTTAAAATATGAAATTGAAAACGAGCAAGAGAAATTACATACCAGCAGGAGAGCATCGGTAAGGAAGAAATAAGAGAAAAAAATAAACATTATGAAGTGCTTTTTAGTAATTTTCTAATGGATCATTACAAGATAAAATTAAATATATTCTATTAAAACAAGTTCTCTCTATTAAAACAAGTGTCAGCTTCTAATAAAAGTGAACAAGGTGTTGCACATGAAGTTAAAATTAAAAGTCAGTTTTCCAGACAATGAAACCAAGAAAATCCAGAAGATATTTTTAAATGGGAAGAGAAAGACTGATTACAAATACTAAAATAAGAATAAAACCCCAAAACAGTCAGTATTAGAAAATGCCACTAGAGATTTCAAATTTCAAATATTCCTCACAAACAAAAAAAAGGAAGGTGAGTAAATAACAAGCCTTTTTGTTCATCACTGGAAAAGCACATGTATATGTCCACATTAGATACAATAAAGAAGTCCTTAAATGAGCTGAGATGACCCATTCATTGATTGTCAGAGCAGCTTTTCTGATATCATTCAAGCTGCATTTACCATCCATCATGAAAAGAGGTGGAAAGGGAGCACAACATTCTTATCAGTTTTATCCTCTTTAAGCAGCTCTCTATGCAACCTTCTAATCAATGTAAGAGCTAAAAGATAATGAGTAATTGCTTGTGATGTAGTAGTAATACCAATTTCAGAGACAAAAACAAGATTAGAAAGCAGCCTATGAAGTATGTGTATAAACCAGGTTTATACAACTGGTACAGCAGGACAAGCATGAGAGGCAAGGCTCTGGGAATCCAGAAAACAACACATGCTCAAAAAAACTCCAGCACAAACCACAAAAAACCACAGAACAAAACAGTGAAGGGTAGGGGGCACAATTCAAGTTCCCATAGTAAGAATGCAGTCACAACCTACTGACTTCCCTTAAACCATAAACAGCTCCCACACACATTTTAAAACATCATTGAAATTTTTTTAAATTCGTTTACTCTCATGTTACGGAATGAACTGTCAGGCATTTTTCCCCTCTGTTGAGTTACACACAGTTCACAGCTTAAAAAGACGAATGTGAAGCCAACAGTAAGGCTGACATCAGTAATAATCTAGGTCATTTTCAAAATACTTTATTCATGAAAACCAAGTAAGTGACTTACCACCTTCTAAATCGTATCTGAATAAACCAAGAACCCACTGAGTAAGAATACATGGTGTAAAAAGGTAATGACTGTGATCATCAACTGTGAATTTTGCTCGTACCTAAAAATGGGAGTTAAGGAAAGGAAAAAAATGTGTAAAATGTAAAGCACTTTTTCTGAAGTACCAGATAGATTAGTTTTCTACCTGGTGAACATTTAGATATTTTATGAATGCACTCCTTGTTTAAATCTTGTTTTCTGACCATGAAGGATTTTCTCAGAACACCTTTTCTGTACCATTTTTGATGGAAACTGCACATCTCACCTAGGACTGTTAATGCTGTATTATTAGACAAAATATTTACTTTTTAAAACAATATCAAATATGAAATACAAAGGCAATACTGAAATGTAATAAAAACCTACCTAAATTATTAATATTTTCTCACTATAATCTACCTAAATTAGTAATGCTTTCTCACTACAAAATACTTCATACTCACTCTTCTCCCAGAGAGGATATTTGAATTTACAACTATATCTTTAATTCAAGGAATAATGGCTTTCATCTGTTATTTGATCACAGTATAATGAGGCTTAAATGCATATTTCTCAGAATACATCGACAATGTCATATGAAACTCCTGCTAACACACACATGCCAGCCAGTGACTAAACCCACATTGTCAAAAGGATCAAGCCTGTATCATGCTTCTGCCTGGATGGGGACATTCATACATTCTACACCAGGTACCACACAGTACTTTCCCCAGTAAGGCTATGTACTGATTCAGAAAAGCAAGCAGTTAAGCGTTTTGCTAGATAGAAATTCATAAAATTTCAAGTGGGAATCTAAAATGGACTTGTGTCCAGTTCTGAACACCTGCTTTTAACAGTGTACAATTTTAATAGGTAGTCCTTGATGTTTGTAAAGGACTCCACCCCCATATCTCCTTCTGTGCTCTTAACAGCATCAACAACAGGGCACACAATCATCTGTTGCACTGTCTCCTCATGCATTTAGTAGGAAAACACTACTATCCACATTTTATAAATCAGGAACTGAAAATATAGAAGTTATTAAGATGCGTGCCAAATTCCTAAAACAAATCTGTGGGAAAGCAAGAGCACTTACTGCTTACTTTACTTGCTTCTAATACCTAGGATTCTCTGAAAATAAGATGTTCCAAAATTGATATCAACTTTATTAAAAAGACATAAACTTAGATTTTAATACTGATAAAACTTTTTACTTGCTTTTTAATATCAAAAGCTAATTTTCTGTAATAAAATATCTGAATTCTCCATCTCCTTGAAGAAAGAAAAAAGGTTTCCATACCTGTTCATAGACCTGAACCATAGATCCTGCTAGCTGATGTATTTTTGGTAAAGAACCCCAAACGGGGTGATTCTTTAGGTTTTTCTGTAGTACGGGTTCCAAGTAGGCACTATAAATGGTTTGCAGTTGATCTCTTTCTGGATAGCTAAAAAGAGGAAAAAAACTAATATTGTGGACATTTTCTATTAATTACAATTGAGTTAAACTTATAAATACATTTACTGGGAAATTTCATTGAATAGCATTTCCATACGGTAGCTAAGTAAATTTATTGTTTTATTGCACAAGGCCGCTCTCAAAAATTTTCCTAACACATCTCTTGATATGGTCAAACTTAAAAACAAATAAATAAACTTCAACTTCCCTAACTTTTTAACCGAGTATCACCTTAACATAAAGATGCAGAAAGCAGTTTGCTACAAGCAAAATTATCCAACAGGAAACACACTTCAAACACTTCACTACCAACAGGCAGCTGTAGACACCTCTTAGCTGGAGTCTGGTGCCAAGAGGCACCAAACAGCACCAAATCTGACCATCACAAACTGTGCAAAAAGATAAAATACTAGAACAGCCACAACTCTGTAAAGACTAAACTGACAAGAGGTCCTTATAAAGAGAGTCTGAATCTGAGTTCTGAGAGTTAGACTAATTTACATATACTTACTCAATCGCACAGAGACGAACAATAGAAGTAAATCTGGAGGTAAGTTTATGTCTTCCTAATGTTCCTCCAACTGACATGGAAGCCACAATTTGGATGTTTTCTAAACCAACCCATTCCAGATTTTCATCATAAAATCCTTGATATGTAAGAACCTTTAATATTTAAATAAATACTTCATTAAACGAAAGTAAATCAACAGAGTATCATACAAAATAAAGTATAATAAAATAGTGAGAAATATACCACCATGTCTGCTTTCTTAATTGCCTGAGGTGTCTTACTCCTCACAATTTTGTCATCGGCAGATTTGCAGGACTCCACTGACCCGATCATTAATGAAGATGTTAAAACAGATCATGGCTTCCAAGGATACTCTGTACCACTGATGATCACCCTCCGGGCCTGGCTCTTCAGCCAGCTTTCAACCCACCTCACTATCTGCTTATGCAGCCTGTATCAACTGCTTTTCTCGTGAGGATCTTTTGGGAGACAGCATCAATGGTCTTAGTGAAGTCCAGGTAGACTATATTCACTCTCTTACCCTAATCAAGCATGACTTGCCCCTGGTGAACCCATGCTGACTGCTCCTGGCAATCTTTTTGTCATTCATATGTCTACTGCACTGTAACTCACTGAGACAAGCACTGTCTTTATTTATTTATAAATATCAGCCAAATAAAAATGGTATCTTATTTCTGGCTGACACCTACACAGTCTATTAAAGCATAAACAAAACTAATGCCAATATAGGATGCAGGATTTTAACACTGAAATTAATCAATGTAGGTATTTACTACATACACTGAATTATATCCAGTATACTTGAGTCTCTTTATAAATAATACACTTAAGTGTTCACCTGCTGCAGAAAAGCCACAAGAGTGCTTGTTCCCCATTTATCAGGTTTGGGTAGATTGATGTCTTTTAAGTACAAAACAAGCCTTTCACAGTCCTTTGGTCTGTACACTCGCCCAGTGTTTGTGCTGATTACAATGCAAGTTTGACTTAATTTCTGTAGAAGATGTTGAGAAGTAGTCTGTGCACTGCAGTGAACAGTAGCAATCTGAGTGGAGCGGAGCTGAGAAAATGCATAGTGAAGCAGCATCCTAGAAAACCAAACATGTACATACATATAGGCATAAATACATTAAAATGCTGTGAATCCAAAGATATTTTACAGTTTTTGAATTAAAAGCTATATACTACATCCTATATTAATGGAATAGGTGGAGCATGAGGTTTGCTGAATTCAACATTCTTGCTTTTAAAACTGTAACATTTTCCATTAAGAAAATTCAATGAAAGTGTAGTGCATACAGCTACACGAAACAAACAGCTAATTCAATACCTTGAAAATAGTAACCCAAACCACCCAAATAAGGAATCTAATAAAGGCAAGGGAATATGCTAAATTGAGTTGCCTGCACAAGGTGTCCAGAGCCTCTTGAAATGAGACTGGATCTCACATGGCTCTAAGCTTCTGGTCCATGACAGTAGGTTTACCAAAGATCCTGTTTCATATCCAAAAGCCACATTCAGATATGCTCAAAAAAATGCACAGTGACAGTCTGAACTAACCCTGGGGAACTTCATAAGAATTTACTTATTTGCATCTACGTACAGTTTGTTTAATTAATGACCTAAAGAAGTCATATTCTATCAGAAAGTCATATGACAAAAGCAATATAAAAAAAGCACAAATTCTGTCAAACAACTAGAAGCATATTTTACTTAAAGTAGGAACTATTTTTTACCCCTTTCCACATCCTTCAGGACCCACAAGAAGAAATGGCTGCTTATTATTATTATCTAGCCATGGTCTAAAGTAATCTAAACCTCTCTGCATGTCAGGGGTTTGGATGACAGGAAGTGTTTGGAGATTACTGAAGTCATCAGCTGATAGGTTTTCAGGTTTTTTCAGCTGATATAGCATTAGCTCTCCAGTGTCAGCGTCGTAATACGTGTCCAGGGGCTTCCTCGGATCAGGAGGAGACTCTTGTGCCCAACTGAAGATCTTGAAAAAAAATTTTTAAAAGCTTCAGTTAATTCCATACTCCTAATAACATGATCTACCATTTCAAGCTAGTCTAAAGATTGTTCAAAGAATACTTACGTAAAATCAAACATATAATTATTCAATTTGATAGTATGTGGCTCCCTTGAAAATTCAATCATACCATGAATATTCTTCATGATTAAGTTCTTAACTAAACAATAATATATTACTCTTCCAATTTTCATAATATAAAGAATTTAAATTAAATTATATTTTAAAAAGCTTTGTTTTTTTTATATTAGGAATCCTAATAAGAAGAATACCTAAGAATTCCTCCCTGATGAGGCGCAAAGTCCTGTTACTATTCTAAGTATTCCTAACAGAAAAAAACCCACAAAAATAAATGTGAATTACATACACAATACGTATAGACAAACAGTCTGCTACAGTAGGTCTTTGCACTAAGTAGTATGGACAAAGGCATTTCACTATCTCTTGGTGCAGGACTAAAGGATTGCTATCTGGGATGGATGCAATGTATCAGTGACACATAAAACATCCCTTCACTTCTCAGCTACTTCCCTACTGATAACACAAATCAAAATCAAATTAGAGCACAGAGATTACCTCTTTGGCAAATTCTTGTCGTGACTTCATATTGAGGTTGCCACCAAGACCATGTAATAAGTTAATAATAAACTGTCCACGGTCAGTACTTCCATGAAGATGTGACAGTCCATTCATCACAGTTCCAACTAAACTTGTTTCTACTACAAAGTCATTCTGTAAATTGAAAGTTGCAGTAGATTTAAGTATATTCCTCAATATAAATCTGATGTGTTGCTAGCATGCTGTTATTACTCACTGCTTTTTTATATTTACACAAATGAGGAAAGATCTCAACATTGCTATGGTTCTAGAAAATTCCTGACATTAAATTATTTCTAAGCATTGATTTGGAGGTCTTAATTCCAGACCATGAATTCATGCTATTTAGGGTAAGCTATCAGAACTTTCCTCACAGATTTTGAGAATCTATAAGGAATAAACATAACTGTACACTGGAAATCTTCCTTTTGAACAGATCTCTATGGACTTTACTCTTTGACACCAAAGGGAATTTGCAGCCTCAGGAACAATTCCAGGGTTTTTCCTTTGATACTTTAAAAGCCTAAAAAATACAATGGGTGAAAGAACTAGGAGGAAAAATAATTACAACACAACAGGACCGTGTACGTTCCCCAGGAGAAGATAATGCACATCTCTTAAAACACTAGCACACTGGCCACAGCAGTGGAGAAGTCTCCTAAAAATATTTTCAGCACATAAACTACTCAATCAGCACAAATCCAGCTCCTCCAGAAGGGGAGTCTGGGAATCATTAATATGGCCACAGCACCAAACCTATCAGAGTACAATAAGGGTTTGGACAACACTCGCAGGTGCACAGTTTGATTCTTGGGGTGGTCCTGTGCAGGGCCAGGAACTGGACTTCAGTGTTCCCTGTGGATCCCTTCCAGCTCAGGATTTTCTACAATTCTACAATTCTATCAAAAAAGCGCTGAGATTTTTTTTTAATTACACTTCCAAAATTAATCTGAATGATCTATTCAGTACTAAACTAGAAAAATGGATTATACTTAACAGAAGCTGAAATTTGATTAAGTATTCATTTACTAACCTTCTTTACCACCCAGTTTAAAGCCTTTTCAAAATAGTCCCCAATCCAATTTTCAAGGTTGTATCTGCATTCTTCAGGTTGACTTCTTATCCAAGACTTTATTAGAGCATTAAGATCTGTATCTTCATCACTAAGTCGAAACAAAAGAAGATTCAGATAAATACAAGACACCAATGTCTTTAAACAGACTGTTTTAAAGTAACAACAAAACTCCAGAAAAAGTCTGGTAAAATACTTTAACTATTTCTAGCTACAATTTGGGCTCTCCAATAAAGAATTCACAATGTCTTTTACAAAAAATCTGAGGTATTTCAGTCAAAAGTTTATAACAAACACCACAGAAGGGATTAGCAACCTAAAGAAACTTCCCCAGTCATTGGCTTCCTAAGCGTAAGCAACTAACCAACTGCTCCCTTCACCTGAGAATACCTTTCAAGAAAAGTAAGCATATATTTGCTTACTTTAAAAGTATGTAATACTCCTGTGTCTTACCTCAGAAAGATCATTCCCATTCGAGATATTGTAGCAGGAGAGGCACAGCTAAGGTCATGAGTTTCAAATATAAAGTTGACATTTGAACCAAACTGAATTCTTTCTCCACTGGGCATAGTCAGCAATTTGTTGTCATCCAAAACAGAATTCAAAGATTCAATCCATTCAGGATCAATATCACCATCACAAATTATCCATGAAGTAATATCTATTTCCAGACACAAAAAAGAAATCAAACCCAAGAAAAAACAATTCAAAAACATCACCCCTTGCTCTCTTAATGTTATTTAACATTCTTTCTCCGTTATGACTTACAGTTCTATGAAGACATTCCTCATATGCCTTACCTTCTGCTGCCTGTTTTTACTTTCTTATCACAAAAATTGCAAAGAATGTACCAAAGCTTTTGGCTACAATTGTTACCAGAAGTCTTTCTTGCCTTACACTATCCACAAATACTATCACAATATAAAGAAGGACTTGAAAAGGAACGATTTCAGTAATTTCAGTGTAGCAATCTGCAAGTCCCTCTCAGACATACCTCGGGGCTCTCGCACCACTTGCCGAGCACTATGTGTAAGCACTCCATCAGACCATTCCCTGGTATCCATGTCAATACGGCCCAGCAGCTGATGCCGAGGCATGGCTTTGGGATTCATGGTGTACTGCTTCACTACATGGCCAGTTTTACCAAGGGCTGTCTTTAAGATCCGCCAGAGCGTTGATTTCCCTCCACCACTTGGACCCACGATAACTACACCCATTCTTTGACGCAGTTGTTCATATAACTCCAAAGCCTTCTTGATCTAGACAATGAAAGGGATAATGGCCATGTGAAATTGTAAAGCTAAACCCAACATGCTCCTTTATAGTATTTCTGAGATTTACTTTGCACGCAGACACCCTCTATAATCTGGGTTTTTTAAACAATAGATATTAGCAGGTATATTTAAAATCATGATACTAAAGTTCATGAAGAAATTTATTTTACGTGTTAGATGCATTTCACTAAATTACTAATAAAAAAATAACAGCCATCTTTGGACATATTTTTAATGAGAATTTAACAGTTACAAAGCTTTGGCAAGTCCTACAATAAATAAATAAATAAATAAATAAATAAAAACAAGGCAGAGGACTGCTTGCCAAAATCAAATATTCATATATTTCATTCTTTCACTGTCCAAAATATTCACTGGCATTTGCACCTGGCTTGAATGAAACTGCGTCACATGTTCACATCTTGATTTTCCTTGCACTATTTTTCTTTCAATTACATAACTGATCTACTATGCTTCAAACACACATCTAATTTTCTGTATACATGTAATTAGAGACTAACGACCAGTTATTCTCATTTTTTATTACAGATTTTTCAAAAGAAAACAGAAATTAGTTAAATGAATGTAATATTAATCAGTTCTAATTCAGAATAATACTGTTTTGTTGCTGTAGTTGATGTTTACCTGTGTGCTTATAATTTCCAAGTTTGCTTCCTCAAAGGCTTGTTGCAAAGCTGCAGTTAACTCAGCATATTCCACATCTTTAGAATCAGTGCCAGGAAATACATCTCTAACCAGCTCATCAAAACGTGTGCAGTCTGCAAATGTAAGCTTTGATGTGGTGTTCAGCCGCAAAGCTTGAACCACTATGTGACTTTCATTAACTGGAAAGAAAAACAAAGGAAACAGATCAGTTTAAGCTGTGTCAATACTGCTCATATGTTGAAAGTATAATTGCAGCATAGATTCCAGAATTCCAGTTCATTTCCCATTCTACTTGGAAGCTAGGCACAGTCAAACATACTTACTCTAAGTACAATATATGCTCACAAATGCATTCTATACAGATATGAGGTGGTTATGATGCTGCTCAGACGCAGACCATTTGTTGTGTCAAAATCTATAAACTTTCAGATATATGCTGTTTAAGCAAACAGGAACCAGTAGTCGTCTCCGAAAGATGTGAAATGCTCATCTATACCACACTCTTTAATTCCCTCTCATTTAAAACCTAAACAACAATAACTTAAACAATCTTTAAAAAATGCAATGATTCAGTCTAGTCCAATATATTTCTATCATTCCTACCTATCCTTTTATTTGTCTACCAATCTGAATCTAGTGCCATGTGACAATTTTAGCAAAACTCTAAATAGAGTCAAAACAGGCTGATAACTAATGAATACTGACAGCACCACAGGATCAACTTTCCTGTCCTAAGCCAAATGAAAACAAGTCTTTGAGAGTCATTTAAAATGGTTCCCAAATGAAGTTTGTAATCTGTGTTCTTATCATTATATAAAAGCTCAGTCTAGAATATGATAAATCTTTCGTGATCTCCTAGTGAAGCTAGGCTTTCATAGTTATTTTCTTCTTTTCTAAATTGCCTACATATACAAACCATGACTTTTTAAAACTCCAGTGAACAAGAAAGCTGGTGTGAATTATATTTGTACAAGATCCTAAAGGATCAAAGTTTGGTACGGTGATTCTTACCTTCTTGCTTTGCATCACTTTTCTTCAGCTGATGAAGAAGATTGCCACAGCCTCTCAAAACAGTCTTCAGCGCTCGTAAACCCCAATCATAGTGCTGCTGTGGTGTCAGAAGCTCCCTGAATTTAAAAACAACAATATTGTAATAAGCTCTAGGTGACAGCATCTGAAATTTTGGTTGGTGAATGAGCACACTTATAATACAGTTTGGTCAAAAGAGAAATTGGCACATATTTGTAGAGGCATCTGAAATGCACTTCAGAAATACTTCAGTGACAGTTTGGAATTTTCAGAGGTGTTATATTCAACTCGTATTTATTATTGACCCTAACAGTGTTCGCTGTAACTTCTGATCTTTGTACTCTCTAATGCAGATAGTTTTAACCAAATAGTCACTTGCATTTCAACAACTTCAAGAGTTCAGTACAACACAATGCTTGTGAGCATTCATGTGCTCACTTTTATATTTAATGAGACACTAGGGCAGCAGCAATTTGCTCCCTTGACATTGTAACTGAATACAAGATAATATCTCAACCTCCCAATATATTGCTGTATTTTAACTTTCTAAGTTAAAATGATCTCTGTACAGATATCTCCATGGTAAACCATTTAGATTTAAGAGCTATAAGGGAAGAGAATTAGAAAGGTAACTTTACTAAAGAGGGGAGAGGTGGGGTGGTGAAAGCTTACCTTGCTAGATTAAAAATAGCCACTAGTTTTCTACCCAGTATTTTAGCATCCTTAAAGCCTTCTGAATACAAAATAACTTCTGCAATGAGTTCATTGTCTGGATGAGTCATAGCAACTGGTCTGAAAAGTTGCTTGAGATTATCAGGCAGTTTTTGTCTTCCTCCATAACCTTTTCCAGCAGGATTCAGAGTGATAAAAATTCCAGAATTAGGATCCATTTCAACCTAGCATTAGAAGTGCATTGTAATGATATATTGTCAGATGAAACAGTATTGAAAAATGCTGGGTGGACTATGTTTAGTTAGAGCAGCCAGTTTTTAAGTGTGGCCGAAGTGAACAAGATAATTAAGTTTTGCCATACCTTTTTCCCAAGCATCTCACACACAGGACTGTGTTTCTTCAATGCATGTTGAATTGTCTGAACCTGCATGGATACTGCAGACAGTACAGCTTCCTCAAGTCTATTGAATTCATCAAAACAGCCCCAAGCACCACACTTCACTAAGCCCACAAATATGCGTCCCATTGACTTCACATCAATGCCCTTGTAATTGAAAAGAATGTTGTCAAAATACAAATAAAAAGAAGATACAAAAGAATCTCTTTCCATCCACTAAAAAGCAGGTCCTTGAAAATATCCACAGATTTCTAATCGCAAATGACAAATATCAGAATAATCTCCATAATCATTTTAAAACAACAACTACTTCTACTACTACTACTACTACTACTACTACTACTACTACTACTACTAATAATAATAATAATAATAATAATAATAATAATAATAATAATAATTTTATTATTATTTCTGGAATATAATATTGCTTTATGAAGTATGGGTATAGATATCCATTTCTTAAATTAAACAACACGATATTCACCTCATCACAATTAAAGACTAATACTTGTCTTCCAAGAATCCCACCCAAGGCCTTTACTGATTCTGTCTTCCCAGTTCCAGCTGGACCATAAGGATTTCCTCCAAGGCCCATCTTCATGGCCTGAGTAAGAGTTAGGTAACACTTATCTGTCAAAGGTGTATAAACAAGTTTTGGGGAAATCCCCTGCAGAAACAAAACAAATTAAATTGATTGGTAGACAGAAAATACTGGCAATTTAATTTCATTCATTTTATTCATAAGTAATTAATTTGATAATATAAAGCAACCGCAGAAATTTCTGTCTCATTCAGAATATGACTTTTTTTAGGAAGCTATCCTGGTTTTACACCAAATGCCAATGTATCGTTCAAATTTTTTCACAACTACAGATGAAACTGCACTCGGATATGTAAAAGCAAGCATATTAAAAAATATTTATTTTATAATGCAGCTACTTTGATACAACTTATATCTGCCCCATCAGCATCAGGAATGAAAATAATACCCTCTCTTTTAACATTATCTATGAAATGGCATGTTAAGGACATAACAAAGTCTAGAAAAACGACAACAATTAGGAGACAATTAGCAGCATGTATGAAATGAGAAAGTGATTGACTCATATATAAAAGCCACGACATAAAAATACCACACCTGATACTCATAAGTATATTGGAGTTCAGCATCTACCATCTGAACATAACATTTTTGGTCGTTCAGATAAAATCTCAGCTGCTTCTTCCAAGCCCAGTCTTCAACATTGTGAACCTCAGCTTGATTCAGCTGTTTTACCACATCAATGTTATGAATGATATCAAGAATGAGAGCTTTAAGCTTGAGCTCAAGGATTCCAGATTCTGCAAATAATCACACCAAAAGAAAAAAATCATGCCAGTGTAGCAAGGAAGACACACGTTACCCATCCACAAGTTCATAGTGCTGCTTTCTAGAATCAGCAGATTTTATTTAGATCTTGTTTGAATTATATAAGGGTTTTCTATTTTCTGAAGCAAGCAGCATAAAAAAAGATCTTGACAAACAATGTAAATCATGTAACTTTAGTAATTTTGAATTGATTTTGTCTGCCTCTAAATGGTGGGGGGCAGCGGGGCAGATGAGACAGAGGGTAAGGGGAGGAGAGAGGGGGAGAGGAAAAAGGAGAGGGAGAGGCTTTTCTGCAAAGCAATTTATGCCAAGAATGTTCATAGCCATGTCCACTTCAGCAATCAATGTGGCCCAACGTGCTGAGTGATCTGCTGAGCATTTGAAAACCATACTACACACACTCCGGAGATTTTACTCAGAATAATAATGGTGATGTGGAGTGAAAGTTCATTAACACATTGGGTGCATTAAGTGTACTCTTAGAACATATTAATTTAGTTTCATTGAAAGAAATCCAGTTTGTGTGTTTCTATACCATTTCATGATGGGAAATAAAGCAAAGTGAGAATAATCACACCTCACTTCAAAATCAGACCTATTTTCCAAACTAAAACATTAATGTAATGTATTATACAATAGATAAAATGAACACTCCTCTGTAACTGATGAAATATCTCGAACAGCTACTGAAAGAGCATAGAAAGGGAGCTCAAATAAAGAACGACACTTACAGACTTCTGGAAGCAGGTGATTGAATCCTATTTCTAATTAATGTATCAGATGCTTACAGTTCACAAATTGTAAACTGGAATTTAATGCAGTAAACAGCTATACAAATGCGGTGGAAGATTATCAGCCACATATCAAATTGAGTCTTTTTACACCTAAGATAAAAGCAATCTCACCTAACCTACAGTGTAGACTTTTTTATCTGAGGTAGGCACTCAAAGCCCCACCTCTTGTCAAAACAGAGGAAAAAGCACTCAGAGGCATAACTATTCTAACCCATTTCGACTATGTAAGATTCAGAACAATCATGTCTTGAGAACAACTAGCTTTTTTTGCCTCAAAAGTACTCAAGAATTATTAGATCAGAGGCAGATGCGTATAGCTAATATAGAAAAAGAGAATCACCTGTTCAATTGTACAGAATATACTGGCTTGACATAATGTACCTCAACTGCCGTTTGGCCACTTCCTGTGAAACAGTAGATACATAAGCAAAAAGACAGAAACTTATTTAAAAATTAGGAACAGAGGTCTCCAAATACATAAATTCTCCAAGATAATTTCTAATCTAAATAAAAATCCTTTTGTTTACGTTGAAATATTAAAGGCTCTAAACTTGGCTGTAATAGGTGAGTGACTTTATGCAACAGCTTTATGAGCTCAAATTGAGACAGATTTATGTAATTTCCTATTTAAAAAAAAACAGAATGTAAAATACTATATAACTGCAATCATAAACAAGAATTATATATTATCATTTTTATACCTGTAGTCCCAGTATCTTCTATGCCACTACCAATGCTAGTATAATGGTCCAGTTTAGCTGTGAGTTCTAATTCTAATTGTTGTAGATTATGGTTTTTGATAGCATTTTCAACATCTTCAGTGAACAGAATTTGTTCTGCCAAGGAAAGAATCTTTGGAAGAGAAAGTTCAAATTATATTTTATAAATACCGAACACATATAAAAACTAACCAGTTTTTCAATTAATTTCCAATAGCTTATTAAGTCTGATATTTAAAATATTTCATTGTATAATTTTTAAACAAAACTCTACATTTGCTACGCTCCTAAGAACAAATAAAGCCATCTTAAAACCTGGCAAAATTTTGCCAAAACTTGCAACGTAATCTAATACAGCAGGTCTCTTCCATTAAGTGGTATGTCAGATTACCATGTAAAAGACTTGAATATTTCAAATGTTTACAAAGGAATTTAAAAAAGCACATATTTTTAAGAATTTCTCTATATGATAAATTAGTAAAATGGATTTGATTTGGATTATCTTCTTCCAAATCTAACTGCATAGTTCTTTATAGAACTAAAAAAAAAAACTGATTTGGTAATTCTATGACTACACAGTGGCATTACTGGATCAACTACTACCTGGGAAGGAAAGAGTGATGGATCAATTGAACCTTGCGATTTTTTCCCAGCATCAACACAGTCAATTAACATCTTTTTCAGGGTCTCCTTCATCTCTGAAGCCAAACTGTTAAGCCACACCTGACAAAGAGAACAAAAAATTCAAAAATCACAATACTAATGAATTTCTCAAAGATGTTTGAACTAGACTAGGATGTGATTTTCTTACCTCCACGTCATTTGATAGAAGAACTTTATTTCTAAGTGGCACTGTTTCTCCTTCTGCAGACTTCATGGCAATTATATATTTAAATTCTTCATCAAAGCTCACACTATTAATGCCTAATAACCAGAAAACATCAATAAATATATTCTCAGTCAAACATTAATTACGAAGTGTCTTGTCATGGAAAGAGAGGAATTGCAACTTATTCTTAGGCTTTGAAGAAGCTTATCGCTAAATAAGTAAATTTCACAAATAAAGATTAATGCATTACCAGCAAAAAGTTTCTTAAGATGAGACTGAATAACCAGAGGATTCGTGGACTGTCCTAAAATTTCTAGTAAGTCATCATCTCCAACAAAATAGAATCTTGGAAATGCTGAGCGCTTTTCCTATATAAAAACAAAACAAATCAATTTGGTTGATTTAAACTCAAGTTTATTGACTTTCTTTATAAAAAACTGTATTAATATTCACTGTACCTCCAAAAACTCATTCAGAGATTTCTGACATCTCTGAAGCTGGTCAAGTATGGTACTTAAGGTATTTTTTATTCCTGCCCGGGCATTCAGCGATGTTATCCTACTGTCACTCTTAATATCTGACATAATGGATCTTGAGAGAAAAAAAAAATCATAAATCCATTATAATTCTAATTTAAATATGACATATATAAAGTTAAGTAAGTAAAAATTAGCACACAGGCAAGTAATATAAACAGCTGATATATAAGTTTTTGGTTTCAGTACTAATGATGAAACATTTCAGAATTTACCTCAACATCTCTCCAATGTAATTCAAGAACAACAGTTTCTTGCTAAAATTCCTCTACCCAGAACTAAGAACATTCAATTCTTGACTTTTATTTCTGTTTAAGTCATTTCAACTCAAGCCAAGACAGATAACGGTACATATATTTTCATATTTCTGAAACCTACTCCCTTTTTTATCTTTTGACTTGTTTGGAACAAATAAACTATCTGTTTCTCCCAAAACTCTGTACTTTCTTAGTGAACAAAGTGATTGTCTTCAACATGATTCCTGAAAAAATAATTACATCACCTCTACTTCCGCTGCTAAGACTAATCTTGTGTTTGTCTGCCTTGATCACAGTCTTTGACACTTCTCATGACTCCTTTCTTCACATGTGCCCCATTAAATGAAAACATTACCACATTTACTCAGAAATATGTCACCATCACACATATATATCCTCTGAATTCCTGTTACTGACCCTCTTCACCATACATACGCCAATTGTTCCATATATTTTCACCATGAAGAATATTCTAGACTACATGTCAACGATACTACAAAAGGTAAGCCACATTCCACAACACTCACCTAAAGCTTTCATCAACTCTGTTAAAACGAGCTTGTTCTTTGGGTAGAGCTCCACGACCAAAAATAGGTTCCAAATAGACCCATTTCCTCTGAATCTGGTTTAAATTCTGCAGGTACTCATCCAAGTCAGCTAGCTTTTTTTCCCAGATGGACACTTTATCTTCAAAACCTTTGTAATATGGAGAGTCCTTAAGAGACTGTAGAAGACAGCGATGATCTCCAACTTGATTGACTGTGTCCTTCCAGTCTTTAATAAGCCTGATAGTCTTGCCTTGGCTATCTTCGTAATCTGTTAACATAAAGACAGCTCCAACTCCCCAGAGTTCAAGCTCACGCAATGCTTCTCTGATTGTGATTTCACCTTGAGCTCGACAATTCAAATCCTATTTAAAAGCAAGAACAGATCTCATATGAAACTACAGAACTTGCAATGAACTCTGCATTCAAAAACACAATGCAAATTCTATAGTATTAAAGATATATGCATATGGAACAACATATACCACAAAAAAACTATAGATCCTGTATTTAAACTTACTCATACCTTAAGTTCCATTGCCTTTTCGATAATGGCATCTGTCACGTTTAATAGATCTCCAAATAGCAAACCCTCAAGTGTAGTGCCTCGGGGAAGACCCAGAAGACGAAAGAGATCCAACCAATGGTCAGGAGAAAGATGCTCTCCTCTTACATATTTTAGGAGTGGAATTATCACCTATAGAAAAAACATTCATGTAAATTCATCTGGTCATTATGAAAATTGCATCTCTTTCATTATGGAGTGACATGCTATTCGAACAAAAATTAATTTTAAATTCTTAAACTGAGGTACAGTTTTTCCAGTTCCTGAATTTAAAGTTTGCAAGTATGATTCTGAAAACAACTCATTTTAAATTTGTGTCTGTGTAAGTTGTAATGACCATTCTGTTTACTGTCGAGAACTAAAGGTTCCCAAAAGTAAGTGAAATGTTCAAAACACTATCAGAAGATACTTTGGTAAATATTAACTGGTTTTATTGCAAGAAATGAACAATGAGGTACAGAATGGAGTACATCACCCAGTAATACCAAAACATTTTTTTGTTTCACAGGCCTTTTTGAAATTCATAGAATCACAGGATTATTTGGATTGAAAATGACCTTAGAGATCACCTGGTTCCAGCCCCCCTGCTGTGGGCAGGGACACCTTCCACTAGACCATGTTGCTCAAAGCACCACTCAACCTGGCGTTGAACATTTCCAGGTTGATTAACATCTTACTTTATATTTGTCCACTTCTTTTTGCAACTTTACTGTCATTACAGTATGTTCTTCCATCTTCCTCAGTCTGTCATGCCAGTTAAACAAAAATTCTTCAAATAGGTATATGTTACTTCTGCATGAAAATCAAACATAAAAAGGTCATAACAACACAGAACTACAACCATACTTGTATGCCCATTAAAAATAAAGTAACAAAATGTTACCTAAAAGTAATCCAGTCTTCTTTGGCTTTTTCCTGAAAACCTTGATAAAACTCTTCATACAGTGTCCAGACTTGAGCATAATTCTGAATATCTTGACTTACAGCTTCTGACAATGATAAGTCAGGCTCTTCCAATTTAAAATGACGGCATTCTTCACTGCATAAAAAAATCACTGTGTTATGCATTACATTATTTTTCTGTACCTTCAAGGATTAAGAAATGGTACCATACAGAAATCATCATACTTTTTTAAGAAAAGTCATTGGCTTTATTGAAGAATATTGCTGCAAACTGCAATTTCCTTGTAATTTCCTTCTTGAATAGAAATAATAAAGAAATATGAGCGATAACTCTTTTACACAACTTTCTCCCATATTCACAATTATTTTCCATAAATTTTCATTTATTTTTTATTTATGAGAAAGTTGAATTAATTTGTGCCCTCAAAATCAAAGCTGGAAAGAAAATATTTTGAATTGACAGTTTCTTCCTGGTGGTAAAAAGAATATGCTAATTTTATTTACCATCATTTACATGCCAAGGTAAGAAGTTAAATAGAAAACTTCATCCTCAAGATCTGCAAGAATGAGTACAGACACTTACTGGGAGATGGGAGCTCCTGTCCACTTAAGCTGCAAGAGGACTAAGGTTCTTTTTGGACCAATATCCCAAACCTACTCTTAGTGAGAATTTCAAAAGTCAGAATTAAGCTTTTAGTGTACAAACTTGCTTTTGCAAGACCTTAAGAGACTTCTCAATTTATTTATCCAAAAAACAACAGAAAAACTTAGCTTAAGAAATTCATGTTAGGTAAAATCAACAAAAAAGGACCCTGAAAAGCTAATGAAAAACATGTAATACAAATAAAATTATTTGCAATATCTGTTGTGATAAAAACTGGTGAACATTTTCTGAGATACTATCGCTGCAAAAGATCAATACATTAATGAATAAGATAAACAGGGAAATAAACATACATACATGAGTTTTTCTTTCACGGTTTTAAGTTCATCAAACTCTTTTTTTTTTTCCTTTATCATCTGAGCACTTTTCTCAAGTACATCCCGATCACCTGTTTCAATGACATCATCACTGGGCTTTAGCTGATCCCAGCGAGCTTTAAATTTTTCCAGATCTTGAAGATATATATTGATACGTGAAAGCACATTTCCTTTCATCATTTCCATCTGCAAACAGGCAAAATTACATTCCTTAATGACTTGTATCTTCAACTATGTATATACAACTATCTTACACTCAAAGCATCAACTTCAAAGCTTGATAATGACAACTTGACCAAAAATCAAACTCAAAATGTTCTTCTATAATACCTGAAAAAACAGGTCAACTTTATTTTCCTTGTTTTGTTTTTCTTTTAAAGGGGAGACTACTTTTTTTATCACGCCAGTACTTGAGACCTATTTATTCAGCCTATGCTACCTACTTAGGCTTGCCTCTTATACCACATAGAGAAATTACTATATTTGTATGGCAAATTGATATCTTCAGTAGAACTTCAAATGAGTTAAGTAGTTTTTGCCAATGGACTAGAATTACAGGACTGTGCATAGGTTAGCAAAGTTAAGTGAAAAGAAAATGAAAAGCATCAGTACTAGAAATATGATGAAGAAATAAAAATGCTCTCTTTAAACTGTTATCCTCTTTTCCTCTGTTAACCACTGCATTTATTAAACCATTTCTGTCACCAGAAAGTCGTTTTGAGACAGAACTACAACAATACAACATTTATTTCAGCATCAGTTCAATGAAAGTTCCCCTTGCTAATGCTTCAGAGTTACCAGTTACTGCTTAAGAGTCTAAGTATTCTTCCTTAGGCAGCTGTCCCTCAACTCGATAATGCTCGTGTTATTATTGAATTGAAAATATTTATGGATTTAATCTAAGAAAAAAGTATTGTTTCAGACATATTAAAAATAACTTCAACATTGTCAGGTAAAATGTTCAGCCTTCATTGCTACCTGTTCAGCAACCATAAGCTGGTGGCTTTCCATCATTAATTCAAATTTATCCCATGTAGCTCTTAGGTTACTGATACTCTCCAAACCTGCACCAGCCACAGTTCGGAGAAGTTTGTTTTTATCTTCAGCCTCTTGAAACAGGAGAAAAACCTAAAATCAGAAAAATCAAAAATAAGCATGCATGTAAAAATTCAGCAAATCCTGTTTATCTAAAGCAAACACATATGAATCACCAATTCTTTATGCACAGTTAATAAGCTTATATACAGTTGCTTTTTTAATACTGCTTATAGAATAATAATAAAACATCTGGAAAAACAGTATCTGAGGCATTTAGAGAAATTCAAAACCTTGATCCTAACATAAGATATTACAGAAGTGAAGGTTAACTATGAAATAGGTAAGTGCCACCTTATATATTCGAGAGATCAACTCAACCAAATTGGACAACAGCAGCAAAGCAACAGAATTCGATAAATCTCTGTGTACCTTTGCTCTCTTTGGCAGGGATGTAGCTAATTTTTTTAATAGTAGCTGGTATGGGGTTGTGTTTTGGACTTGTCATGAAATGATGTTGATAAAACAGGGACATTTTAGTCACTGCTGAGCAGGGTTTACACAGAGGCAAGGCTCTTCTGCTCCTTAGCCCACCCCACCAGAGAGGAGGCTGAGGGTGCACAAGGGGTTGGGAGGGGACACAGCCAGGACAGCTGAACCAAGGGACATATCACAACATATGGTAACATGCTCAACAGAGAAAGCTGGGGTAAGAAGAAGGAAGGGAGCATCCAGAAAGATGTTTGTCTCCCCAAGTCACCATTACGCGTGATGGAGCCCTGCTCTCCTGGAGATGGCTGAACATCTGCCTGCCCATGGGAAGTGGTGAATGAATTCCTTGTTTGCTTTGATTTTGTGCAGCTTTTCCTTTACCTCTTAAACTGTCTATATCTCAACCCATGAGACACAGCCAGGCAGAGATATTCCATGCCGTATAATATTGCTCCCTTCCCTTCCCTTCCCTTCCCTTCCCTTCCCTTCCCTTCCCTTCCCTTCCCTTCCCTTCCCTTCCCTTCCCTTCCCTTCCCTTCCCTTCCCTTCCCTTCCCTTCCCTTCCCTTCCCTTCCCTTCCCTTCCCTTCCCTTCCCTTCCCTTCCCTTCCCTTCCCTTCCCTTCCCTTCCCTCTCCTCCCATCCTCTCCCCTCCCCTCCCCTTCCCCTTCCCCTTCCCCTTCCCCTTCCCCTTCCCCTTCCCCTTCCCCTCTTCCCCTTCCCTCTTCCCCTTCCCTCTTCCCCTACATCCTGTGTCTTATCTAACTTGAGCATTCTATGGAGCTCTCTGATATGCAGGACATCCCTCAAAAGTAGATATCTGTGCATCAATAACTGCATTGAGTTCTCAGTGCAGCTAAGAAATCAGGAGGATGAGCCATAAGGTGCCTACCCCAGGGCGACAAGGATTACTCCAGGCTGCAGCTCACTACACTACCAGGACTTGATTCAGTTCCTCACAAATACACTTTTTGGGCCATCCCAGATGTCCTATGGCACTTGCATGGCCTCCAGCTGCAACTACAGAAAGGTAAAGGCCTCCCAGAACTTATCTGTTATGTTTGCAGACTTGTGGGGATGTTGGAAATGGATCTCAGTAACTCTAGAACTGCTCTTTTGGGCAACTGCACTCGACTCCTGCTGAGTATATTAACAGCACATGCACTGCAGACATCTGCACAAAAACACCTGAACTCAGATGTACTCATTCAGAACTGAATCCTCCAAAAGAAAAATACTATCCAGTTGGGAAGGGCCAATATGGGTTTTGTAGAATTCCACAATCTTGTAGAACCAGAGCTCTTTAAAGGCATCAGTAAGGATACAGATGAAGAAACATTGAATCATATATTCCAGCTGAGTTTACAATAAGCTTTTAACACAAACCCTCATCCAAGGCATTTAAGGAAAACTGGTAGTCTTGCAATAAGAACATAGGTCCTTGCACAGATAATTAATTGGGAAAAGGACAGAAAACAGTATTAGGAGGAAATGGCTAGTTCCTGCCATGAAAAAATACCACCCATGGAGTTCTGTAGATACCTGTTCTGGACTGCTCAAAGTGCTTCTAAAAGAATTGGAAAAGGAAACCAGCCTGTGAGAGGATAAAGATTACTGATGATACTATGTTATTTCAGGGATTAAAATGCCTCACCTGTGAAGAATTGCAGAATGAATGTAGAAGAAATAATGACTGATGATACTGGTGACCAGCAAAATTCAGTAAGATAACCATGAAGTGACATAAGTGTGAAAATAATATTTTCACCTGTGCAAGTTGAATCTTAAGATAAAAAGTGCACTTCAGACTGGTATCTTGGGGTTATGACAGCTAATTTTACCAAAATGTGAGCTTAATCTAAGAAGTAGGAAGCAAAACAAATGCTATGAGTCACAGACCAAGAAGATAGTAAGAGGTAATATTACATCATGTAAATCCATGGTTTATTCAGATCTTAAAAACTGAGGAAAATCTGTTGGTCACACAGAAAAAGGAAATAGAAAGAAAAGACTAATCAAAAGGCAACAAGGATGATCGGAGTTATGAGTGGGTTTATGCATAAGGAAAGAGTAGATTAATTAATGCTCTTCAATCTGCAACAGAGATCACTGATACCAGACACCACAAAGTGGAATACAGTCATGTGCCATGAAAAGGAAGAACAGGAACTGTTTGGTCCACATCTCTTCCAATACAAGACATAAATGGTATGAAGGTAACAGGTACCAGTTGGAAAAGAAAATAAAAAGGGGGGTCCTCCATGTAATGGATAACTGATCTTTACCAGAGTATATTCTGGATGTCAAATGTGTTTTGCTTTCAAGAGAAGACAAGGTAAGGCTGTGGAAAAGAAATCCACTGGGTGTTACTCTATGCTCAGGAACCACATAAAACTCAACAAAGGTTCAGGTTGAAGGTTAGAAGTAAAAAGTATCAAATACACTACCCAGATTTTATATTTTCCCTTAGGTAAATCACTCCACTGCTGGACACAAATTACTCTCCTACATGGACTACTGCCCTGACCCTATGTGACCTCTGCATGATCTTTATTAGTTAGTATTAAATGTAAGTTTCCATACTAGAAAGTAATTACAGTTTTACAGCTGTTGCTCTGGATAGAATAAAATAGTATCTTACCCCTTCTTTTCGTTCATGCAGGCTTAAATATTTTAAATTGTCTTCTGCTATTTCCTCTACAGTCTGGGGTCTAATCACTAGTGTTTCCATGGCATCAGTGAGAAATGTAGAAACATCACATAGGTGAGCTACATGAAGATAGAAAACAAAGTTATCATGGAGAGAATATTTGTAGTTTTAAACATCCAAGTCAGATGAATGCACAAGGACATAGCATTAGTCGTACGTAGGCAAAATATTTGTTTAAAAATTGCAGACTCCAATCTTGCATACCACCTGAACAAAAATCAAATATTTATATTTACACATAGTTTTTCAAATGTGATCCACTGCGTTCAGTGATTTAGACCGTAAGTATCAGATCTCTTCTGAACATTAAATATAAATACTGAGGCATTTATTTATATACTTGCAAAGGCTGTATAGATCTTTTTTTTTTAGGTAAACAGATAAAAATAGATGTTAAAATTGCTTTAGGGTTCTTATGGGGATTTTTCTGTTTGTTTTGGTTTGGGTTGTTTAAAGAGGCTAACTAACTAAAGCCACCTTGCTTTACATACTGAAAAGACTCATAAACAAATTCCTGAATAAGCTATAATGTTGTATTTATCTACCAAGGTAAATCTCTTTTGATACTGAGAAAGGAGCTGTACAGCTCCAGGAAATCTTCCAGGAAAGATTCACCTTTCAGGCTATGGAAGTAATTCACTTTCTAGCACAATCCCCGTTCTATGTTTCCTGTGACAACCATTACATTTAAAGCACAAAGCACTGTTATTCCTCATCATCTATGCTTTATTCCACTTTGTCCTGCTGTTCCAGATATAGGTCGACCACCCAAAATACGGAAATGTTTTGTATTCTTCAACAGTTTAAACAGTTTTGACAATCTAAGCGACAAGCAATTCTATGGAGTAAGTCTACATCATTTTAGACTCTTCATGAAGTATTTCAATTTGTAAAAGAAAAATTGAATAGCATTTTATTAGATTTTATGACACTTTCTCAAACACCTAGGAAATTTTCCTCCCTCAAACATTAAATAAATTTTCCTCTCTGAAGCAACAAAATTTTCCTTCAGATAAAAGAAACAAACCAAACAATGTTCATATGTATTCCTTCACACCTGTAACAGATGTGGCCCAAACAAGAGAACAGGGAAGATACACAATGGACATCAAAGGGTCTTAGGTTAGGTCTGTAGTGAAAAAGTAATATGGAGGAATACAAAGCTGTAACAGATTACCTTCTCTGCATTGTGATTTCTGCAGTTCACTGCGCCTGAAAGTAACATATTTCCTTAAAAGAGTATTTACATTAACACAAATGTGCCCAAGTACAACAGAAACAAACAAAAATAAAATACTGTCCACTGAAGTTATTTACCTTGAATAGATTTTCTCAAAGAAACAACTAGAATGTCGTACAACTTCTGGATGAAATCATCGATTACAGTTTTCACAGGGTTGCAATTAACAGTTAAACAATCTATTCTGATCGTGCTTCAAAAAAAGAGATTAAAAGACAGCAAATATTCAGTAGCATACTTACATGTTAGTATCTCTAGATCTATGCACATCTATAGTTTACCCTAACTTTGCAGTTTAATGAAAAATTTCCCTTATAATTCTACAAATGAAAGTCATAGCTTATTGGTAAAATTTCTCATAGTATTGAAATATTTATAACAATTATGCATATCCACTTACAGCTTTATGAGGACTGAGGTTCAATGCTATGCTTCTCCAAATAGTTAGAAAATGGCTTGATTTTATATTACCAGTGCCATAAAATTCTGAAAGGCTACTACCATACTCAAAAATACTTTCATTATTTGTATATTAATGTCTTTAATCCTCTAATTTCCATGAGAGTTTACTAACTCATCCTTCAATAGTAATAAGAAGAGAAGAAAAGCCACAGAGAGAATTCAAGGCCCCATATCTAATAGATCAGTGACCATAAATAGTTACCTAAAGAACACTAAGAAAAAGGTCTACCTTATTTGAATTCTTCTTGACAATCCTCCCTCAACACTAGTATTTTCAACTCATGCATTTCTTAACAACATGTTGCTTCTGGCTACAAGGCACACCAGCCAGTTTTTCTTCTATTCACTTCAGTCTGTCCATGAACTCATGGAAATCTGCTACTCAGAGTATCACTAGTCAGCAAGTTCTACCAGACCATTCTCCAGCATGAAATGTCACCTTTTTCCTTGTTCTAAGCATGATTCCTACCAGTTTCACTTCAGAACTGTAACAATACAGTACAGTAAGTTCATGTGAATTTATTTAAGAATAAAAGCTTACCCTAGCATTTTTTAAAATATAAGTTATAAGAGGTAATCAAATGTTTCAATACAGGAAATGCTTATGACAAACACTTGCTATGTCTGTTCCTAACTGCCATATATATTTCACATGTTCAGGACTTAACTAAAAGATTTGTTAAAATACTACATGTTTTGTAATATTTCAGAATTAGCCTTGAATTCTGAGAAAGTATCCCATTATATTAAGAGGAAGTAATTAAAAGTTTTCTGAGAAGATGGCACAGATAAAACAGAGTATCTAAAAATAAAAATGAAAAATTCAAATCTAAACATTTAAAAACTATATGAAACTTTTAAAAACACTTGAAATTATATCTATGTATTCATCTCTATTTTATTATTACCTTTAAAATATCTGATAGAATACATAAT
This sequence comes from Chamaea fasciata, assembly GCF_029207755.1. Lineage (NCBI taxonomy): Eukaryota > Metazoa > Chordata > Aves > Passeriformes > Sylviidae > Chamaea > Chamaea fasciata. Next base: position 40,566,849 of record NW_027094087.1, on the reverse strand, counting down.
TCAAACAAAAGAATAGAGTTACACTATACCTTGGAAGACGTTCTGCTTCTTTCCCTCTCACTTTTAATGCCTTGAAGTTTTTTTCCCAGTCCTGTTTGCTAGAAAGATGCATCTTCACCAAAGGTTCCATATCTACTTGGCCAATTACAACCCATTCCTTTCCAACATTATTTTTTATTCCATGGAAAAAAAATATTTTCCAGATTAAAAAACTGTTTCTCAATTACATTAAAATACTTTAATAATATTTTCAAGTTACATTGTCTTTAACCTTTGTGCTTCTGCAATTATTTATAGTTTTTCTTAGTGCAAGAATCAGGAGGTAAAAAATGGTTTGACATGTTCACACATTTAAGGATATTCAAAACAGAAAGACTGAAAAGTCAGCTATTATACAAAGCCTTAAAATGGAACTATACATATACTTCAAGTCAGGCATGTGCTTAAGTGGTCAGCTTAACTTGGATGGACTTGCTAAGCCTTTGCTTATATGACTTGAAGAAAAAGAAAACAATGCACAAATATCATTGCTCAGCTACTTCTAGAATGTCTAAAGCATAAAATGATACAAATCTAAGGGAAAAAGGCATGAGTCAGTCTACTATTGAAAATACCTTGAATTGATTAGAAACATCTGTCAGCCTTCTGAACAAATCCTCTGCTTTACTGAAAGCGGTCAGAAATCCACTTGCATTTCTTTCGGTCATAACAGTGAAAATAGATTCATCTTCTGCCTCACTCACTCCCCTAAACTGATTCGGAATAGAGATGAATCTCTTCATTTCTCTATAGTATCTAGCTCGTACTTCTTCAAAAGAAGGTCTGAATTGCAAGCGACCTTGCCTGAAAAGTGAAACAAATAATAGAAAAAACTACTATTTTAATGTTATCTGCACCTGAATGTTTTCTTTTAAGGTAAAAAAAAAATCTTACTTGAATGTTAGATCAACAATTATCTCTGGTAAATTCTCATTGAGTGCTTCTAAGCCCATTTGATACTGATGCTCCAGAGCTTTGTAAAGTTGATGATTCCAGTGTTGTCTCCAAGCTTTCATATCATTCGATTTGAAACCCTAAAATTTAACAATATTCATTTTTATTTAACTCCTCAAACCATAATTATAAGATGAAACTGCACATAGTATAAAATCTGAAGACCAGGATCTTAGTAAAATTCAGGAATCATACAGCTGGAACAGACCAGGTCACAGCACCAAGCTGGTCAGAGTTTAAGGACCACCTGGACAATATACTTAGGTCACATTGTTTAGTTTTAGACAGTCCTGTGAGAAGCAGGGAGTTGGACTTGATGGTCCTTGTGGGCCCCTTCTAACTCAAGATACAAGTTTTTGATTTTGTGGCAAGTTATTGCATTTATTGCATTTCTTTCAGATTTATATAGGAATAATAAAAAAAAAAAATAATCAAACAGTCTCTGTGGCAGATCAACATAACAACTTCACTGAGGTTCACAACCCATTGGTTTACCAGAATGTACTTCACAATTACTCTAAAATGCACAGGATTCTGCTGAGAATAATATAAAGAGCTGGCTGAATAAGAGGTTTAAACCTGTATCACACCTTCTATTTTCTTATAATATGTAAGCTACCTTTTAAATAGTATCTATAAAAATTCTTGTGTGTTTCCACAGAACAATGTTAACTAATAAATTAATGTAAAATTTTGCCTCAAAGAATTCAGTCTCTCATCAAAATCTGCTACACTGCACTCTAAGAACATATAAAGCCTTATCATACAGTCAAGTTCTGTAAATCACAGAATATTCTGAGCTGGAAGGGACCCACAAGGATCACCAAGCCCAACTCTTAAGTGAATTGTCCATAAGGGACAATTGGCATTATTAGCACCCTGACCATTGGAGCTAAATGGTCATCTGCAATGGAGAGATTTGCAGAAGGAAAACAGAAGCTAGAAAATAAATTATAAATTCCTTCCAACTTAAAAGGTTCTCTTGTTTAAATGGAGATTTTCAGACAGGGCTTTGGAAGCAGTCCACGGCTGCAGCAGGAAGCGACATCGTTAAGGTCTGCCAAACAATTCAAACCTGCCCATAGAAGCTCTTCCACCAGAAAGATTCTAGAGGTCTAAGAAAACCTGAAATTGTCTTAATTAGGCCTTAAGACAATTATAATAGGGTTTTTAAAGAAATATGTAACATATTGATTACAAGAGCAGTAAGACTATATCATCTTGTAATTTTGGAATGTGAAAAAAGATACATTTTGCTAAATTTTATCACTTCTACTCAAAGATTTTTAAAGAGTGACTGAATACAGTTTAGGTAATTTTCCAGCTAAAAACATTGTGTAATATCAAAATAATTTGCAAACAGATCCTAAAGGAAATCTAGATTCTTTTCAGAAAATATACTGACTTAAGATAAAAATATGCAAATTAAACTTGAAAAGAAATCAAGTAAGATTACTTTTCATATTATCTTTAGAGAATGAAAACAAAATTAGAAGTAAAATACTGTAAAGACACTACATTTATTTGACCGGCAAACACCAATGAAAGTAATCTGCATTTGTATTATAAAGAATAAGAACAACATATCCATCTAAGGATATAATCCTTTGACAGCTGAAGGCTATAGAAAAACTAAACTGACTTGAATAATAATTCAAAATAGCTTGATAATATGATATTTTCAATCAAAATCTTTATCATCTTACTCAATGATGTTAAGGGTCTTTTCCAACGTTAACGATTCTATAATTCTATTCTAAAAGTTGTCAGCTGATGAATGAACAAACAAAAATATGTTTTTCTCATTATTTCAGGCAGAAATGCATTTTGATTCCAAATTTTATACATTTGTTTTATTCTGTGTGTGGATCCCTCATTACCTCTACCAATTTCTTCATTTTACATTTCATTAATGGCTCAGACACAACAGATATACAATACCCGAGGTCTTCCCATTTCCTCACCTAACACTGACCAAAGGTTGTTCTCCCATTGCTAGTACAACATAAAAAAGTATCTCCATCCTCCTCATCTACAATTTTATCCCACATCTGGCATTAACTAGCACACAGATGTTTTCCCAAGATAACTAGTAACTTCTTAATCAAAAGTAGTTCAATCATGCTATATTTGAGACATAAATCTTGATTACTATTGAAAAGTCAAATGTTCACAGTTTGGAGAAGGAAAATCAAATCCTGCCTGTGACTCAAGGCTGGCAAAACCAGTTCTGAGCTCCTGAAGTCCCTCTTTCCAACGCTGCTGCTGCCGAAGTAGATCAATATTCATAAGCAATATGACCTGTAAAAAGGATTTTAAGGAATAATAAACATACTCATCATCATGTAAATGAAAGAAAGGTTAAGGTATGCTATAACAGACATTACTTCAATTTCATCTGGAAAATATACCTTTTGAATGAAGTTTGTGTGCCACTTTCTTAGTTTTCTATTTTCAGTGGAAAGTCGTTCAGCAGCAGCTTGGAGTTTTTGGATATAAGCCTCCAGTTCTCTGGGATTATCCCACGTTATTTGAGCTTTTCCTCCAGGACCAGATTTTGAATGCTTTAAAAACACACGAACTTTGTAATATTTAATGACAAAAACAGTCTAACAGCCAGCATACAGAAGTGGTAATATAAGAAAGATGGTTTTGTTCCTAGCAAAAAAATAGGATCTCCCTTTCCATAGCTTCACTAGAGACAAAATAATCTGGCAAATCACAGACATGTAGGGGCATACAGCTACATCAGTGCACTGGAGAAGGATTAATGACAGACTGCTATGAGAGTCTGAAATAGATCAACTGATGTTGAGCCTGCTGCTCCACAAACATAAGGAGACATCTGAAGATGAGAGAACACCTTAAACCCCCTTGGTCTTTGCCCCTCTTAGTCTTTGTTCTGCACAGATCAAAACAAAAAATGTGATATTAATAATTTCTAATCAACTTCACCTGTTTATCAAGAAATTTCTTTTTAATTACAACGTAATAAACATAGAAAAAGCAGCACAAAATATGCACAGATACCACTGAAACTAAAAAGACAAAGACAGGGGAAATCGTTCACCTTAATTATCTGTTCAAATGCTAGAGCAGATTGTAACATCATTGGCTTTTGACTCTCAATCATTTGTTGATCAATAGAATTATAGAAATGTGCCACCTGTAAAAAAAGGAGAGCTTAAATTCAAAGGAAAGAATAAAAAATCTTATGTCATATTTACCCTGTAAGGGTATCTCATGTATCAATGGCACCTCATGTGAAATTGAATTGAAATATAAACCAAACAAAACCATTTGTGGCATTGAGTGCAATCAGAAAAATACACCACCCAACCCCAAAAGCCCCCCACACACTTCCATTGAAATACTTGCTAATGTATCTTTAGTTGAAAACTAGCAATGGTGATGACAAGTTGTTACATTTTATGACAATTCCCTTCAGTCATAATTATAAAAAACTGAGACTAGAAATAGGTAATCAACTAGTTACTTGTATTATTTTTGTATATTCATACAGTAACTTCATATGGCTTTAATACTATATTTCAAAAGAAGACACATTCTGAAATTGTAAGGCATATCTTTACTTTTGTTTTCTTTTATGGACTTAGATAATTTGTTCAAGAAAGATGTCACTTTCATACAGACAAGCACAGTGAAAAGCTTAACCACACAGACAGAAAAGACAGCACTGTAGAAAAGTTCAAGCTGGGAAGTCAGAACAGGAAGTTATGGCATAATAATATTATACCTGCTTGAGGATGACTGCCTGCTTGCAGAACTTTTGTGCAGTGTTTGCAGCATGCTGTATTTTAGCTGGTATAGCAAACCCAAGTGCTGATAGCTGACGTACTTCTCTCAGCAGGGTCACCAAACGATCTGAGTAAAGTATGTTTAATGTTCCAGAAACGGGATCCAACTCCATCACAGGGCTATTAGCCTGGATACTGAACCAAAATCAATCATATTACTGAATATAATTTGGTATTTATCCTTTCTTAGGTGCATTTTACCATACTATAATAAACTATTCTAAACAGCTTAATTTCATTCTATTTTGTTTTTCTATGCTTGTAACATTTTAACTCACCCAGAAATTATTCCAGTAATCTTTCCTTTAATTCAAAAACAATGAAGATAAGAGAATTAACAACGCCTATCGATTTTGATTTCAAAATTTTTCTTGTTTGTGATGATAGTTAATGTGTAACTCACAGCTGGACAGTATTCTAAATTACTCTGCATCCATCACAGTCGCAAGCAGGCATCTCACCCACCCCCGTCTCCAACACTGCAAAGCAGGGAGAAAGTAATGAGGGAATCAATCTAAGAACCAGAACTTGCATCAACAGGGCATTTTAGTATATTCAGCCAGCTGCTAGTAAGAACGCCAGCCTGTCTTCAGACTTCAGTCCTTTTTTTTTCCTACTTTAGCAACGCTTCTAACACCATCCTTTAATAAACACTTCAGCATTACTCAGTTCTTTTTTTTTCTCATCACTTTTCTAGTTCCTATATCCATTGCATTCCCCTTTATAGGGAGCCACTTCTTTTCTTGTTCTTTTAATTAACCACTTCACATCTTTTAAAATCTCACAATAACAAAATTATATGATACTAATAAATTAGATGGCTGTTGATATACTTGAGTATTTTCATTAAAATAGAAGTTTTAAGTAACTCCTGCATCCTCTGTAACTGTGGAACAATTCTTTTCAGAGGAATTTTGCAACACTCAGAGTTGAAGACAGAAGCTATGGGGAAAATCAACTAAAACAAAAATTGTTAAAATATATTTTAGTATCCCACACAGAAATTTTACTATTTTGGGAAAAAAAAAATTCATGACGTTTAAATCAAAATGTTTACCCTTCTTTCATCTGCCATATGTAGACTGCAGAATTTCTTGTGAATAACAATTAATTTGTTATTCTACATGTGTAATCTGTATATCAGAGCTATATTCTCATCTAGTTTCTATACATTATCACTGTAAGGATTACAATAGGTAGCAAATAAAAATAACAAGCAAACCAAACATGTCCTTCATTCCAGGTGCCAATAGAAACTTCAAGATTAGTTATTAATCTTCAATATTAACTATTATTCAGTAATTAATAATATTTCCCTCTATACTTCACCTTACCGAGCAAAACTGGCAGGATGATGAATAAATTCTTTTATTTTGTCTCTCCATTCATTCTCAATCCCGTAATTTTTTTTACTTCCTTTGTCAAGTTCTAATGAATTACACCACACTACAGATTTCATTATTTAATAAACATTATTTAAACAAGTGTGTATTTACCAAAGTCCTGACTTGGGATTTGATAATTCTGACTGGATATTCCTAGACCAATCATCAAATTGTTCTTGCTCATATACTTTTAACTGTTCCAGAAAACAATCTGCACTCTGATGAAAAGTTTGGAATCCGGGTAAGTCAGAGAGAAGAGCCTCTGCCAGCTTGATAGAATCATCCACCTTAAACACAGTAACAAAGGAAAGAAGCTTACCTTCCCAATATTCAATCAGAAAAGAAAAATCTCCACAATAAAAATCAGTATTTCAAAACATCCAAATGGGATTCAAAACTGTTTAGGGAAAAAAAGTGAATTCTGAACTGTGTCCAAGATGTTTGAATTCTCTTTACAGTAAATTGGGTTTGAGTAAGTTGCCCACTGACAACACTGACAACGGCATCCAGCCCTATTAAGACACCCCAGGATATCCCACTTGGTCTTTAACTCTCTGTAAAGGTACAGATCTCCCATGAGTCTTCTGTTGTATCTATAAAGTCCATGACAATACTCAAAGGTACTTGAAATGGCATTTCACATCTACACGTGGAGAGATTAAAACCCTAGTCAATACAATCAGTGGATATTTGAGAGCAGATAAAAAATTCAGCACAGCCTAAAGCAGACATAAAACTGACATACATCAGCTGAACTAGGCAAATAGCTATTCCGAGCTAAGTAACTTCTATTTTCATTCGAATCTATAGTTATTGTAGAGGGCACTTATGTTCACATAAAACATTTTGGTTTTCACTGGTCAATGTTGACAAAAAAGTGTTCAAAGTTTCCTCCTAAAATGTAAATACAAACTTAAAATAACACGACAAATTAAAACAGAATTTACTTTTACTATTGTAAATTGCCTGGAAGGCACAAGCTACTCTTTGATTTCAAGAAGACACTACAAAGGTTAGTAGTAACTAAGTGAGAATTAGGATTTCAGAATCTGGGTATCTGTGAATCCAAAGTACAATTTTAAAATGCAAAGTGAAGAGTAAAATTTAACAGAAACATCTACTGCATGAATTTTGGTCTTTTTTTTTTTTTTTTGAAGAGGCAGTTCAGTTTACCAAAAAAAAAAAAAAAAAAATCTACTCTGGGTCTGCTAATAACATTCAACTTAGCAAGTAGCACCACTGATAAGGAACCTTGATTATATAAATCTTGGGAAGCCCAAAATTTTTCTGTGTGGAATTCCCCACAGAAAAGTCAAATACCATGTTTTACATTCTATGATAAATCATGAGTAAACAGTAACAGAATCTGTTACCTTCAGTTCCAGCTGCTGTACCCATACAATATTATTGACAACTTCAGAAAGGTTCTTGCCTGACAGTGGTCCAGAAACATCACCAGGAACACCATGGCATCGAGTTCCAAAGTCTGTCTCATAGTCTACACATGCAAAAGATTCGTTAGACCAGAAATCTAATAGAACAACCTTAGATCATTACTGCAGTTATAAAAATATACTGGGAAACCTTACATAATTCTAGAAGTAAATAAAGATCCTAGCATTCACAAAAAACTAATGCAATTAAATACCTTTGACATAATCTTGAAGTGCTGCCAGCAATGTTTCCCTTTCAAAAAGTAATTCCTTGCTTATATTTGGGTGTTTTATCAGGTCCTTATGCTTCTGAAATATTTGAAGAAGCTGGAATATGAAGATTTTACAAAGTTAGCACTTTCTCATGAAAATAATTGAACACAGGCTGACACCACCCAGGAGTGCTGTCTTTGGCTCTAAGTACTTACTCCCACCCCCTAAACTAAATACTTAGGAATTAAATAATTCGATCTTCAGGAAAGTTTTCAGACTACAGAATTACCCATACCTGCTGTGGACTGTCCTGAATTTCTGAAATAAACTTCTTCAATTTGCTTGCTATTTTTTGTTCCAGAGGTGCAATAATTCTTTCATACTGAGAGACTGCTGCTTTCCATAATGGCTAGAGATAATGAGTTCATGCGTTAGTTTAAGACTATATACATTACAGAAAGACACAGAAAGAACGTGAATAAATAAAAAATAAGCATGATACCTCTGTGTAAGGATTATAGTGTACAGGATTTAGGCCAGCAAAGGGTTCAAACATATAGGATAGATGTAAAGAATTTTGTTCTCCAGCTGGCAAAAAGAACATAAGTTTTTCATGCAGTGTTCTAACAGTTAGCACCTATGAGGGAAAAAAAAGTATTTGATATAAAAAATGTATTTTTACATAAAATTTATATTTTCAAGTACGCATTTCTTTCCTTTTTACAAGAAACTTTCAAAAGGCTCAGACAAACAGATTATGGAATACTATCTAACACTGAAAAGACTATGAAAGACTATTTTAATTCCAGTTTTTAATTTGAAAGAATGCTGTTTAATTCTGTGTCTAATGAAACAAATGTGTATAATTCAAATCTCTACCTCATCAAGACGTTGGCCAAGTTTGGCTATCAATTCAGGGAAATATTTCTCATTTTTCCATGGATGTAGAGTGCAACGTTGCCATAGTTGTCCAGTTAGGTATTCACAAGCTGACACCCACTGTTCACAAACCAAAATGCCAGCCTGTATATTTTCTTTAACACTGTGAAAAGTATCCTCCCACAAATTCAAAGTTGCTAATTTTCTCTGAACAAATCTACCTAGTGAGCCACCTAGAAGACAAAAAAGTATAAAAAAACCTAGATGTTATGTTTGTTTAAAATAATTCCTTTAAAGTTACACCACATTCCAATCACATTTTTACAAAAACAGGGTAGTGTCTTGATTTCAAACTACACAAATGCAACAATAACTGATTATTTTGTTTCAAATTCAATAAATCTCAAATCTCCAAGGTAAACAGAAGTCGGTCTAACGTGGGAAGTTGATGGATTTTAGAAGGCAAATAATATTCATGGATCATAATTATAAGAAGCAAGCACCTTCATGCTGTGGGCTGTTATTGGTGCCTTTACAAGGAAGGTCTCTGCTCAAGGAATCATTTTACTTTTCTCGACTGTTCATTTAATAAAGACTGCATAAAGGTTTACCTATCACATCCAAGAGATTATGCATGCGAGACTGCGGGTAAGGATCATGCTCTGTTTGTCTCCACACACTATCAACAGTATCCTTGGTAGCCTCCACCAAATCCACAACTTCAAATAATGAGAGAGTATCCAAGTTGTAATAATCCTAGAAAAAAAAATATCCTTAATATGCAAACAGTATTGTCTAAACATTTACACTTTCCTGAAGCTAGCAAGTGGTGTAGTATCCTGAGGTTTACTGCATAACAGAATATGTCATAATCCTCTCAAAAAACCAAGCATTTGTATAAGTTTACTCATGCGAAGTATTCATTGCTATCTGAAGCATTATTCAAGAAAGTGCTTTGTGGGTGCCCAACGTGTTGCATAACAGCATTAACACTGTCCTTTTCATCTCATCATGAGTCAATCCCCAGTTCACAAACTGTAGCATACAGTTCCATTTTTACAGCAGCTCCTAGTATTCAATGATCATATCCGCTCCCAATTAAATGTCAGCATACCCATGCACCACTGTCACTACAAACTACATGAATATCATTTAAAGTAAAATTTCATAAGAAGAGTGGTTTTTTTACTAAGTCTAGAAGTATATCACTGATCACACAAAATAAAACATACTTTTGCAATGTCCTCAAATAGGTCTCTAAAATATGAAGCTCTCTCTTTACTATATCCTTTATTTCCATGATGAGCACATTCTCTCCAGAACTGAAATTCATCTGTTGGTGTAAGTATAGCTGCAAATTAAATAGAAAATAATTATATATGAAATAAACACGTTTATAAATATGTTCAGGCAGAACATACTTTCTAATACAAACTTTTACATATGATTACGTAAATATCCTTTAACTTCTGATACTGACTAGATGCAGTATACAAGCCAACTCTGGTCTTCTGGCATGATCATGATCCTAAGTAATTCCAGTCTACTAACAACAACCAGTTATATTTCACACTGTGCAATCACTGGGAAACCTAAACACTCAATCTGTAAATAAATTATTTACTCCAAATTCAAAATTAACTCTAAAAGACATAATTGCAAAACCAACCTCGCACGTCATCTTCACTAAATTTTCTTCCTGTGTAACTGGTATCTGATCTTCTGAGAGCAGTACTCAAGCCAGCTTCAAGCTCACTTAAAAGTTTCTGGAGCTTGGGATCAAATGCTTTACTCCACTTCTCATCCTGTAATGAAAATTTCAAAAATTATGACTCACATGATAGAGCAATTACTATTTTCTTCCCATTAATCTTTAAAAGTATATAAAATTGAGATAAAGTACCAATCACATTGTGGGAAAATATAGCATTTTTTTCCCTAAAGTCAAGGAAGGGCACCTCATTCTTTTCGCTTAACAACTAAGAATAATACTATAAAAACCATTTTTATCACAAAATCAAAAGTCAATTGTTGGGTTTATAAAGGCACCCTGAGAGTAAGCGAGCATTCCACACTAAGCAACAATGGCCAGTGTATTCCACATCTCCAGTCAGGCATATGTTTGACCAGAATCTTCCTCTCATCCTTACTGAGGGGAGCTTAAGTACTTTCTCTAACTCAGAAATTATAATTATCACTCATTGCATAGTCTCCTCAAATATTTTGGTTTCATAACATATTTAGCTCAGAATTAAGTAACATCCTATTGAATTCCAATGTCACAATATAAATTGAGAACAGAACATTTCAACTAGTATATTACTCACCTTCAGTAATACAGGTGCAAACACTTGTCGTACAGCTTGATAAAGGGTGTTGATTGGTGAATCGAGCATAGATGACACAAGAATATTACTGTGAAGATTATCTTCAGTAATTACTTCAGGTCTCAGCTTAAAGAACACCAACACATTACTCTTTGAATCAGTAGCTTCAATCTGTAATAATCAAGAAAACAGGATTTGTTTAGAAAGCTGTTACTTACTGCTAAACTACATACACTATTTACACAAAAAATTTGCATCAAGAAAAAAACATAAAATACCATATTACTCCCTCTGGGCTCAAATCTGGTATTATCTGATTTGCACAGAAAAATAAAAATTTTTTGATACTAATTTCTGAGTCCATAGGAACCTGACTTCCAACATCAAATACATAAAGCCTTCTACAGCACATAATGTCTGTAAATACCATCATTTCTTACTATACTTTGAAAACTCCACTTCCCACTTTCCCTGGACAAAAGAGAAAGTCTGTCTTGTGCCTAGAGAAATTAAGCATAAAGCCTATTTTTTTTAATTGCATTTTTATGCTACAAACATTTGGGAATATTTTTCTATATATTCTAAATATTCCATATGGTTTTCCTGAGTTTTTAAATACATTATTCATAGATTTCTCAATAACAGTGACAGGCATGCTCCTTCATCAGCAAAATCATAAACTGCAACATGACTAATGCTCCATCCACAGCCCAACTTATGGGTAAAGTTCCAAAAATTGCCATAAAGCAATTACTGAAATTATTTGTGGCCGAGGAGAATCCATTGAATAGGAAAATTTATTAAACATCTGATAAATTAATAGCAAAAAGATATGCTAAGTGAAATCCCAGATTCTGTGCAATGGTAAACATCTGTGTACTATTTTTCTGTTAAAAGAAACAAATGGCAGTAAGAACAGCTTTCAGTTTTATTGGACAGTATCAGTTTTACTTTCTTACCAAGTCTTTAGCCCAACACCTACACAGATTCATTGAGACAACAAAGTAGACTAAGTAGACAGCACCAATATGTATCTGATCTTCCAGAGCTGCTGAAAGCTGCTTCATATTTTAGACAGTGGCGCAGCATCACCCTCAAAACCTGGTACACATATATGTTCATTCTTGCCTGAATATGGCATGTACTAGACTTCACAAAGGAGAAACAAAGGTCCACACTTCACATGTTAGGGACTCCTTACATGCATCTTTCGCGTGTGAAGCCACTGACATAACAGACCCCAAGTCCCTGGTTCTCACTGCAGAATGACAGGTCCCATGTCAAGACCCACACCTTACCTGTACACTCCGTGTGGCTGGCACCACACCGTGCCCTCCCTACATGGTGACACTGAGTGCACATCACACCCCATGGCAGCAATCGCAAGAGTCACTTGCTGACTCCAGAATCATTCACAAGACTCAAGGCAGGACATTTCATACAATGAACCTCAGATTTGCTCACAGTTGGACACATCAATTTGGAAAATGCATGCTTTGGACAAACACCTGCCTTGGATTTGTCAAATATACAATACACAGCACACTAAAACTGCACCAACATGGGCACAACACACTAACAAATGTATCATCAGCTGACCACATGGTCTTCATGGACTCTGGCGATAATGTTGTTTCAGCACTCATTTCAGCAAGGATAGAGTTAATTTTCTTCTTAATAGCTGATAGAGTGCTGTATTTTGGGTTTAGAATGAGAATAATGTAAATATCACACTGATACGTTGGTTGTTGCTAAAGTAGTAATTACTGAAAGTCAAGGATTTTTGAGCGCTTCATGATCTGCTAGTGAGGACACAAGAAGCTGGGAGGTGGCATGGCCAGGACAGCTGACCCGAACTGGCCAGAGGGATATTCAACACCACAGAGCATCCTGCTCAGTGTATGAACCGGGGGGAGTTGGTCGGGAGGCACCGATCGCTGCTGGGGGACGGGCTGAGCATCAGTCAGTGGGTGGTGAAAAACTGCACTGTGCCTCTCTGTCTCCCTTGGGTTTTGTTCCCCTCTCTAGCCCCTTTTCATTACAGTTATTAACATTATTATTAGTGTACTAGTAGTTAGCTATTATTATATTTTATTTCGTTTCAGTTATTAAACCCTTCTTAACTCACGGCGTTCTTTTCTTTCCGATCCTTCTCCCCACGGCAGGGTGGGGGGACAGTGAGTGGTACTTATCTGCCGGCTGGAGTTAAACCACGGCAGCCGCCAGTAGCTTGCAGCAGACAGAGAGACCTGCACAGATATTCGCAGGAGGGTGATGTCTCCCAGAACTGCCACCACGCTTTACGGCCACCAAGCCTGGGCTGACTCCGGGCTCTGATCCCCGCCGGCACGCCGGGATGCGGCGGACACGCGGGGCCCGCAGGCGCCCGGCACTACGGTACCTTGTTGGAGGCGCTGAGCTGCGCGCCCGAGTGCTGCACCACGAGCAGGAACTCATTGCCGTCGTCGAGGAAGCGGCTCAGCTCCGGACGGGAATGCAGCCCCGCGGCCAGGGCAGCGGCACCGCCCGCCGGGTCCAGCCCGAAGTAGTTGGCAGCCGTGGCTGAAATAAAGCGTTTCCTCCTGTCTCCCTCTCCGGCCATGGTGGGGCACCCCGCTAGGCAGGATCAAGGCGGGGGAGGATCCAGAACGCCACGGGAGCACATGCAGGCACTGGCGGGAGAAGACCCAAAAGACTCACGGCGGGAAGGACGGCTGCTCGCTCAGGGGCATAGGGGGAGAGGCCCGGAGCCGTCCCGCCGTCGCCGAGACCCGTCACTATGGTGACCGGAGATGGCGGCCCTGCGCGCAGGCGGCTTAGCTCCGGGTGGCGCCGGCCGAGTCGGGGAAGGAGGCGGCGGTCGACGCGCTCGGAAATCAGCGGAACGGGGCGGGACGGGGCTGGCCCAGCGGGCGGGGCGGAGAACGTGCCGCGCTGTTCCTCGCTCGACGGCAGCGCTCGGCAGTCGCCCGGGGCTCGGCCTGCCCGATCCGCTGCCAGGCTTCCCCTGGGTTCACCGAAGCATCTCTCCTGCCATCAGCTGCGTCACGGTGTCACGGCCGCCGCAGTACTTGGGGTGTTTCCCTCGCCCCCGCCCCACTCTGATAGGGAGCCCGTGGTGCCCGGTACAGCGAGGCGGAGAAGGACTTCGGTCCCGGCCCTGGGGCGCGCAGGGCGAGTGCTCAGAACGCCCACCGGGGCCACAGGCTTGTGGCTGCCCGTCGTTTCGCGGGTCAGTGCGGATGTAGCGATCGCGCCCCGCTCAGCGCTCCCTGCCACTTCTACAGAGGGTCTCTAAAGGGACAGAGCGCCTCCCGTCCCGCCCAGCAGCTGCCTTTGAACTCGGCCACCGCTGGCGCCTCTCGGCAGGCGGCAGTGCCAGCGCCCAGCCCGCCTTCAGCGCCGACAGCACGCTCAGCTCCCCCCCGGATGTGGGCTGTGACCGCGCGGGGTAGAAAGGACTGGAAGGGTTCTTGGCGCTGCCCCGTTTATTTCTCTGCAAACGCTGAGCGTAACCGGCACCGCGGCCCCTGCCCGGGCACGCGGTCGCCCCCGGCCGGGAAACACGCGCGGCAGCCCCCGCCCTCCCGGGGGCGGGTCCCGGCGCGGCCCCGCCCCGGCGGCGCTTCCACTTCCTGCCCGGCGCCGTCTGTGTCCGGGTCGTTTTCGCCGTTCCCTCCGCAGCCGATACCGCCCGCGTTCGCTCCCGCCCCCGGCGCGACACCCGCTTCTGGGAACGGGGCGGCAGCGGCGTCTGCCCGCGGCGAGCGCGGGTCGGCAGCTCCCGCTGGTGCTGGGGTGGACCAGCAGGAACGGGGTCTCCTCTGGTTTCCACACCGCCGGTCTCGGGAGGCGGCGGCGGCCAGGGGAAGCGAGCCAGGGGGGGGCCTCGGCTGCGGGCCCCGGCAGCGGGGGGGCCCCGCCCCGAGGCAGGACGATGCCGGTGAAGAAGAAGAGGAAGTCCTCGGGGGCGACGGCGGCGGCGGACGACACCGGCCTCAAGAAATGTAAACTCGGCAGGTACCGTCTCTCGGGGCGGCGGCCGGTGCCGGCGGTCACGTCCCGGGCCACTCCTCCGCGGGCTCCGGGCTGCGGCTGCCGTGGGGCTTCCCGGGGCGGCGGGCTGGCTGAGGCCGCGGGCGGCCCGGCGAGCCCCGGCAGGGCCGCGGCCGTGCCCGGGGACACGTCCCGGTGCAGGTGCGGGGCTCGCCGTGCCGGGCCGCAGCCGCGGCGTGGTCATGCCGTGGGGAGAAACGCCACGGAACGGTTCCCATTCCCGGCTGGCTTTGCCTTTGGCTGTGCCTCTGGGGCCATTTCTGGCATTTGTCCCCATATTTGTTCTGACTTCGTGGGGTAGGCGGTTCTCCTCACATTAAGGTTGCCAGTACTGAGAGTGTCTGTACTAAATCGTCGTTTTCTCTTTTTTTTTTTTTTTTTTTTCTTTTCCCTGTTCTTCTCCCCACCCCTTTTTGTTTTGTTTTGTTTTTTTGGGGGGTTGGTTTTTTTGTTTGTTTGTTTTGTTTTGGGTTTTTTTGCAGTGAATTATAAGGATTGGGCAGCACACTGGAAAACAAGAGCAGGAAAGGCTTCTCTAATAAATACACGAGTCTGAAGCATCTTTTTCATTAACTGCTGTAAAAAGACCACTTTATGCCGTGATACCCCAAAGTGGCTGTTAGAATGAAAGGCCGTTAATGTGCTGCAGCAGGAGTTTGCAATGTGGCTTCCCCGGAGTAACTGCCTGCTTCATCTATTAGAGCTTGTTAAGTATGGCAGTAAAGCACTACTTACTACTAGCGTCCTGAGGACATGAGGATACAAAGGACTTGCGAAATCAACGCTACTGGAATGGCTATTGCAAAAAATTGTGGCGTGTGGCCTTTCTCGTAGCCTGGCCGAGCTAGAGTTTAGAAGTACCCAGGCTCCCATTTAGTTTTGACTGTTCATTTTGGGTAGCTATTCCAGAGCTCACTTTCTGTGGTCGTTGATGACCTTTTAGTTTCAGTCAGTTATTCATTGCCTATAAATAACTCTTCTTGTGCCAGCGTTATCCTCTATAACCACTCAACTACCTCATGGTTCTGGCTCAAAGTATAATTGGAGGGAACGCTTCTGTTTTCTCTTACTTTATTTTGTATACTTAAAAAAGCTAAATTGTTCTGGTTTGTAATACAAACTTTCAGTTTCCTTGCTCATCTTAGCACTTGTTTGCATGTGTTCAGTTTCAGTTTGTCTTTCTGGAACACTGTTAACTGAAATTTCATGATCTTAATTTCTTTTGCTTAAAGTGATTTCATAGCACAAAAAAAAAAAAAAAAAAAAAAAAAAAACAACCAAAATCAGATTCTACAGGGAGCTAGTTGTTGGGCAAAAACTATGACGTAAGTGAGGGTTCATGCTAGGTGATCAGAAAATGTTAGATACACAAGCATTTTTGGCATTATGTTCTTACACAACAATTTATTGGTAATATTCTTTAGTAAAATCAGTGATTACAACTAGATCTATGTTAATCTGGATAAAGGCAATAAGTAATAGCAGACCATATGACTCTGGCCTCTTTCTGGTGACTTGTGTTCCTAATGCCAGTTGGATGGATGGATGAATGTTTGTAGGAAACCTTTAATTCTCGCTTTCAGCACAGAAGTCTTCTTCTTAGAGTACTGCCTTCTTTTCCGGTGAAGCTAAAAAAGATACATGGGGAGTTAAAGTTGTTCACCCCTCTCAGAATTGAACTATTCTTCTCCTGCTTGACGTTTTAATTTTAAAATTGCAATGTGGGAGCTGCATAATTTTACATCCTCTCATATGATTAGTTCTCACCTCATTGTTAGAAATAACCTTTGCTCGTTCTAAAGGTCTGTAATTTGTGTTTGAAAGGAGGATGCATTGAAAAGGTGTTGCAGCTCCTTACTGACTGAAGATGCCTTTGTGTAGTTGGTGTTTTTACTGGAAGAAATTCTATGCATTCTTTTAATGAATGATGAATTAGAGAATTCACTTCCTAGGCAAACTGGGTTGTGTGTTACATAATGAAGACAGTGATGGGAAGCTGTGTGTGCTGAGCAGCTTCAGTGTTGCCACAGATTGCACACTACTATTCTGGTATACGTACCAAATATCTATAGAATTTGTAGATTCTTAATTATGTGTATAATGTAAACAAATTGACCAAGTTTTTTTCACTAATTTGGACAGTTAACTATAAATAGCCTGACTTTTAAATATGTCAAACTCTGCAGCTCCTGTTGACCTTAATGGGATCTGTGCATGTTCAGCACTCTTGAAGATCATGCTGCTTATTAGAGACCTAACATTAAATGCCTGTATGTATAAATATAAGTAGATAATAAGGCATTTAAATTACCGAGGAGTGGTATTTTGGCCATCTGTATGGGATTTTTTTTGTTTAATATCTACAAGATAACAGTACTTCTGCATTTCAGATAAGTAATAGTTGCAATAAATTGGGCTATGGGATGTTTGTAATCTAAAGATAGTTTGATGTTCTAACAGGAGCTGAGGATGACAGACAGTTGCCTTTTATGAAATTCACCGTAACTGTAGATGTATGTTGACCTCGTGAAACAATTTAAATGGATTAATAATAAATGTGTAATTTAATTTTTCCTGTTTTTCATGTGTTATTAAAATAACAGTGTTCATACCTGTGTTTCTATTTGCTACTGCAGATCACAAGCATCTGGTAAAGTAATAAGTGGAGAGGAACATTTTTCAAGCAAGAAGTGCCTGGCTTGGTTTTATGAATATGCAGGTAATATGCAATGCATTCATGTTTAAAACTACACAGTTTTGTTTTAAATAAAGCGATGCATCAAATACTACTTTGCATTTTGCTTTTTTTATGCTGATGTATACATAAGAATATGTCCATATTTGCTTCCTTATAACATGCACGTGGATTAGTATAGCTTTTATTATTACCTTCTTGGTATTTGTTCTTTTTGACATATTTTTCTTTACTCTATGTTTTATAACTTTAAATAGCAGATGTTGGGCGGTACAGTGTTGAACGAGGATGTACTGAATGATTCTACTTCTTGCTTTGAAATTGTCAAGTAGAAGTCAGGACATTGACTGTGTATCTAGCTATATCTTCTTTGATATAGCTATGCCTGTGTATCTAGCTATATCTTCTTTGTGATCCTATTGGAAGGCTAATGATATAGGTTATGATTTAAGCTCCTTGGATTTATGTTTTCCAAAACAAAGTAATAGAGGTTTATGCTGTTTTTTCATCTGAGTATTCATACTAACATTTTCAATATTCTAAATAACAAGTGTCTCATTCCAAAAGTATTTGAAGTAACCCCTTTCAAATAACTCCCATCTGCCATTAAATAGCTGCTTTCAGTGAATATGTGATGTATTTTGCAGAACTTATTACACTATTTTATTGCTATTTATTTACTAGTTATATGATTTCTGAACTCAGGATTTCTAAATTGTTAATTTCTGTCTAGTCACTACTTAAGGTCCATCATAACTGGTTGGTGATTAAAACCCATTTATTGCCAGAGCATAGTATGGAGTGAGCTGCTAATTTATCTGCCAGCAGTTGGTTTGAGCGTATTTATCAGGACTGGTATTTTCCTTGCTGTCTTTTCACATCATTGAACTACTCTTGTTTATAGTAATCTGCTTTCTAGTTTAGGTTTGTAGCATACTCTTCTGGAGTAGAGGCTTTCCTAGGGAAATAATAATTCAAAGTTAATTTTCTGGTGATAAATGTGTTTGTGCATTACTCAGAAATAATGTCTGTAAATTTTATCTTTGTTGTTGAGTCAAGAATTGAATGTAGGAGGTAACCGGTAATCAAAAAATGCCACATTTCCAGCATGAGCTAGAATTCCAGTTAAATTATATACAATAGGAGATTAAATGTTTCCATTGAAAGATAAAACTATATACACACATATATATGTATGTATGATTTCTGGACCAGAAACACTGATTTAAGCTTTTACCAGTGAACCCTTATATGTGTTTCTCTTCATAATTTGCCTTTTTTTTTTCCCGTTAGCATTTTCTGTCTAACACTGTTTGGCCCTGCTTACCTAGGCAAAATGTCCTTTGCAATATTTTTCAAGAGGTAGGAGCTCATAATCTTAAGTGTCAGTTGCATTTTATTTTCCTGTAAAAGTAGCCATTCTCAATAGTTTTTATTGACAGTATTCTTATCTCACAGTGAGTAGTTATTCAAAGTACATTGTCCAAAGTCTTAAAGAGGCTTCTGCTTATTCTGGCAACAGATAAAGTGGAGACAGGTATCTGCCTATTATAAGTGGCAAAATTTGCCAAAAATTGTAAAATGGCATGTGGTTTTGGAAGCTAAAACCTTTGCCTTTTACATGAGTTCATACTCACTAAATGTTAATGTAATGATCCAAGACACATCAAAATACTGTGTTGATAGGCCTTCTAATAATATTTGGCTGCCCAGTAGGAGTCATTTTTGCATCAGGTTTAGTCAAAATAACTGAAACCAGAGAGTGATTAGAGGAACAAAACATTCTACAGTGTGTACATATGCACTCTTTGAAGGCACTATTTTGCTGCATTTTAGAGACTTGTGTTAAAATGGAGAAATAACAGCATAACACTAACTGTGGTCCTAATCAATCTGTTTTCATTGCAGCCTCAAAACCTTTTTTCTGTTTTGTATATAGCTAACGTGCTCATGTTATCACTTTATCATTTTGTTTATATTACTCAGCATCATAAAACTCATCTTACATTATTTGCAATGTAAATTGCAAATTTACCCCTTCTGTGTTAGTGTAAACCTATAATGTCAGCACCAACAAAAGAATAATATCTGTAATAGACACTCAGACAGAATGAGATTCTTTTTATTGTTGATAAAATAATTTTTCTAAGAACATTATTCATAAAGTAACTTCAGCAGAGAGTAACGGTACCCAAATTGTCTTAAAACAATTGCCTGCCACAGTTATTGGAGTTGAGCTGCAGCAATAGAAAGCTCAGTGGAGTCTTTTGAAAACAAGTTTTTGGATACAAAAATAAAATGGCTCATCTGCTGTCACAGGGAGGCAGCGAGCACAGACATTCTCATGTAGCACATAACATACATGCTTGCACAACTGCACTTGATAGAAGAGTTCTAGCTCTAAGAGCTACTTAATAGTGTAGTTCAATGTTTTTAGAAATACTTTGGGTGCAATTTGCCTAATTATTTTGTGCCACCCTTTTAGCAGTGAATGTTACTTAGATTTCACTCTGGTGTGTTTTTTGCTTTGAAGGTCCTGATGAAGTTGTAGGCCCTGAAGGAATGGAAAAATTCTGTGAAGACATCGGTGTTGAGCCTGAAAATGTAAGTTTCTTTCATAGTGCTAGTAACACCTAAGAAAATATTACATAAGGTTTAAGTTCTGTTAAAACTCTTTAACTCCACGAAGCAAAGGGTTTTTCATCTTCCTGCTTGTAGGGGCTTGCTCTAAGATATTTCAGCTGAATACATCAATTATACTTTGGGAGGAGTTGTTATAGTAACACTTAATTTTCAAAAATTGAAATTAAGGGGAAAATTGCATGTAGCTGAATTTTTTAATGGCAACAAATAAGAAGACCAAGCCTATAGCACAATTGCTAGAATGTTTGAATGCTTTAGAGTTTTATTTAAGTGAATCAGCCTTTTCTCACATACTGACTCTTTTCCTCCCCTTATTTTTCTTTTGTTTCCCTTAGATTATTATGTTAGTTTTAGCCTGGAAACTAGAGGCTGAAAGCATGGGATTTTTTACCAAGGAAGAATGGTTAAAAGGAATGACCTCATTACAGTAAGAGTGTTTTTACATATCTAATAGAATGTTCTAATTTTGTGATTGTACCTATAACTTAACTATTCTTGCTCTGTTTCATGTATGTTGGAAATAAGACACAAAAAAAGCTGGCTTTTAGGTCTTGTTTTGATCCACAACTGCAAAATATTCTGATGAGTTCACTCAAAGAATTAAGTTATTATCTAAACCCAGTTAAGTTGGGTTTTGGTGGCTTCCTTTTCTTACAAAAATATGTTAAAATATCATTCTAGTTATCAGACATAAATAGGTAGACCTGGAGATGCACATAAGCATATCTCAGCACCGATATTCTGGAAAGATTTTACTGATTTCTGAGCTTTGGGGATGAAGACTGCATGGATAACAATTTTGGTTATTAGTATTATTTATTAGATACATGTCAGAAGCCATGCTTAGTGCTTAGGTTAAATAACATCTTTTAAGTTTATGAATTAACTTCTTGCTCTTTCTGTTTACAGTTGAATTTTTGGTGAGATAATGCCTTGTCTAAAGGGATTATTTCTTACATTAAAGTAATGAGGTTCTTGTGAGGCTTAGTTCAGTTGTTACTTTCTGGTTGTTCTTTGTGTAACTGCTTTTGGTGCCCTAGTGTCTTACAGGTGTCCTGTTATGACAGTGCATTCAGTATTACAAATAGGGAGCTACTATTGCAGCTAGAGCATAGTGAGAAAAAGGGGTTCATTTTACCCTTGCCCTGGATTGGTTTGGGAAATTGTATCAGGCAGATACCCTCTGGTTACTCAGAACTATGGAGTAAGTGACTCTGGACTGACTCTCTTAACTCTTAATTGATTTGGGACCAGGCTTTTGATAGATACCTTGATTATTTTGTGACTCTCACCAGAAATTTCATGAACTAAGAGCTGGAATGAATAAATTGCTTGAAATTCAGGATGACAGATTAAATTCTGGGTGCATGGTTTTTCAGATGCAGTGAGTGGATATTGGTCACTTACCTGAAGTATTTCATTTCTATACCCAAATAGAAGCTTTCAAGAGTTAGCTAATATCACAGAATGCAAGCACAAAGATGTGTAAAATCAGGCACCTGTTCAGAGCTGATGTTTTAGACTTTGTTTCTAATAATTTGCTCTGACTGGAAAACTTCTGGTTCTTTTCAGAACAGAGCTGGTCATGCTGTAATCTAAATGTGTTTAAGACTGAAAATAGGGCGCTGCTGTGCGTTTTCATAGAAACAGACTTCTGGTGAAAGCACTTGCCTAAGCCTAAAGCAGTTAATGTGTGTGTTTTGCTCCCCCTGTTCTCTAATAAGCTGGGTGAAGCAGAGACACTGACATAACACAGCTCAAGATCCACTGGCTAAAAAATTCGTGTGGGTTTTGGCTGGGAGTGACAAGCAGCTCTGTGGCACTTAGTTGCCAGCTAGGGTTAAAACCATGATAAAAGAAAATACAAACCTGTAGACTTGTGCTGTTGTGGCTTACTAGGAAGGGAGGATCATATGGGATTCCATCTGGAATGGGGTTGTCTGTTTTCTCTTGAAAGGTTTGAGAGAAGTTTAAAGGAAAAGGATTTTGCACTTGAAACAGTAAAATATATACTACTTGCTTGCACAGCTTATTTTTTTTCTTTTAATTTTTGAATGAAGAAATGAAATTGAACTGCAATAAAACCCCTGAGTGTATTCTAATCAGAGCTCTGTTACAGAATCCTTATTTCAAAATATGTGAAATGTCACACAAGGTAATTGCATGAACAGGGTTGGGTAGAATTCAGCTCAGTAGTAATATACCTAAATGTTTGGTTTACGTGCAAGAGCTATATTTCTTAAACTCTTACTGCAATCTTTCAAGATCCAGTCAGTGTAATTGAGCCTAGGGGGGTATTCAGCTTTCTCTAAGACCTAATGACTGGTCACCTGAATTGCTCTTAGAGGTTGCTTGGGTAGTCCTCTATAAATGGCAACACCTGAAGTTTTGGACATCTATCCCTAATCTACAGGTGCCTGAAGTGACATTCTCTCTGCATGTTGTTTTGTAATACACTGGTGAAGTTTGCCGCTTAGAGATGACAAAAATAAATGTGTGGTAAGGTAGATACTGTCAAAATGAAGTTGAATTGAGCCCTAAATAGCATCTTACAAGAACTAAGCAACTTGGACTGGAAGGTTTCCAGTATATTTTGAAGGTAGGATGAATTCTGCCACATATATGTGTGTGTGCGCCTATACTTAGATATATATGTACATATGCAAGCTCTCTTCATAGCAGAAAGAATCAAGTACCTCTGCTAGGCAGTTTATTTCAGCTACTTTAAATACGTCCTTGGGATGAAATCCATATACTAACATTAAATGCTTTTGGTTTAATGTTTGTATGCATCTTACCAATTTTTGTTTTTAGTAAAAGACAAGCATACGAATAGCTATGAGATATAAAACGTTGGAATATCGGAGTAGGAGTTAAAGAATCATCGCTTTGTCCATGTTAGCTGGGCCTCAGATGATCTCTACCTCAGCAGAAATTAAAATACTTCCACTTTGTGATGCTAGTTTGAGTTCTGTTAAAAATGTGACATAGGGATGAGAAGAGAATGTAGTAAGCTAATGTCTAATTTTATTGATCTTGAGATAACACTATTTAATGCTATCTTTCAGTAAAGAATTTTGAGAAATCACATCTTTTTCTAGTGTCTCTACAGGAGTGTTAATTCACTTGTGCTAATTAGAGGGTTGTTCTGATTATCAGGAAGATTATCCTAAGTATGGGTGACCTAAGTCATCTATTTTATTGTGCAGCCACACAAGCAGCTGTATCTCTGTAAAAGAGGAGTTTGACAACTCCTTGCCAATCATTTTGGCTAGGTAGAGAAATGCCCTAAGCAGCTTTTACAGAGACATGTCCGTGTGTCAGGATCTAAAGGGTGGTGCTGGTCTGAGCATTATCCATTTGGCTGTTTGGTTATAAATGCACTGATAATTAAATTGCTTAGGAGTCTTGACACTTAATACTTGCTCATTTTCATACCAACTTTTTCAGAAGAATCAATTGTGTATTAAAATACACATAGCCAATAATATAGTAGATGATAACTGGCATTTTACTTGGCACTAAGATTTATGATTATTTGAACAATTTTAACAGTTTTAACCAAGTAGTTTGTAAGAAATTTAAACATACTGAAATTTGTCTTTACCCATGACATAGTAAATAATCTGGCAAATTATATAAAAAAAATGTATAGTAAACCGACTATATGTCACTAGTACGCTATAAACTTGAGCATTTAGGTAGATTAAATAGGTAGATTTGTCCTCAAATGTATAGAACATTCTGTAGGAAGTATGAAGCTTTGAACATAGAAGAGATATGAATAAAAAGTGTGATGCCCTTCTAGCATAGCATAATGCTGTTTTAAGAGTTAAATAATAGAATACAGACCAGTTAGACGGCTGAAGACAAAAAAAGTAATTTTATCTTTAGTTGAATTTACCAAAACTCATTCCACAGGAGTTCTTTCCAATTTGTTAAATGGTTTGTCACAGAATATACTAGTTGTCATCTGAATATGTAACCTAATTAGCTGATATTATTTATTTAGTACCAGTGTTGGCTAAGACTCAGTGCTGCTCTAGGTAGATGCTGCTAAAGACAAGAGAAAATAAAAAATAATAATAAAAAAAGGTTGCATCATTTGCAATTGCTACATTTCTCTTGTCTCAGTCTGGAAGAGACAGACTGACAGCTGTGCACACGCAGGCTGGCAGATCTGAGGAGCAGGAAGTATCAGCTGTGGGCAAAGTACAGCATCAAAGCACAGCATCTCAGCAACCTGCAGTACCCCAGAAGGGCCCTTGCTGGGGGACTGTGTGACAAGTCCATGTGGAGCTGTTAGAGGTGCAAATGTGTTCTCTGAGAGGCAGGCTGCCAAAAGGAGGACACGTGACCAAAGGAAGTATTTATGTACTGCTGCATTTCTGAAAGTATGCTTCTTCACAAAGGATACAAGGCAAGGTAGATTTTTTTTAATTTATTCTTTTTTAGTTGTGGCAGCTTTTTTATAAGAATAAATGTCCTGTTACAACTGTTCTATTGAGTGAGTATTTTCTGGAGGAGTAGCAAGGTTAAATTGCTTTCTCCTTTGCCATTGTTGGTGTATCTGACCCATTTTCTATTTGGAAACAGAATTTCTTGCTGAGTAAAGTACAAGGAGATCTTTCTGCCAGAGACTTATTTTTGCCAAAGCTTTATCCTGTTGTCTAGTGGACCTGTATGTTCTCATACAGCCTTTGATTTTTCAGTTGAATAGCTACTAATTCAGGTGATTGAGGTTTTATCAGAGCTTGCATTTATCAGTCATAAAACATGAGCAGACTAGTATGTTTTGCAGAGTGCCTGCTCAATCCTGCCATTTGTAAACACACTTCAAAACTACATGTTAAGGATTTGCGTTTTCCCATTATTTACAGCTGGGTTTTACCCCTTAATGCACACTGAATGATGTTTTCTTCAAACCTTCATAGTGACTGGAAGATAAGATACTGCTGTGTATGAATATAGATTGCAGAGTTTGGAATTAAAAGACTATTATTTTTGTGAGATGTGAAGCATGCACTTTGTATTATGTTGCTGATATATTTAAAACAAAAAACTTGCTTACAAAAGCCAGCATTCATCATTTCAGTAAGCTGCAAATATTGAGCATGTTCTTTATTCTTTAAGTCAGTTTCATGGTATTACTCCTGTATATGAAATGATTGCGATTTGGTGATTTTAATTTTTTGTTTGCTGACATTTTTTTCATTGCCTAAATGTTGTGTTTTGAACTCCTAATGTTTTTGGTTTTGTTTTGTTTTTGTTTTTTTTTTAAGGTGTGACTGTACAGAAAAATTACAGAGTAAATTTGACTTCTTACGGTCACAATTGAATGATATTTCATCCTTTAAGAATATCTACAGATACGCCTTTGATTTTGCAAGGGTAAGACTGCTGTAATGTTAGGAAAGTTCTTATTTTTCTTTATTCAACAAGCTTGTACTTGATTGGTTTCTGTGCTTCCTTTATTCAACCTTAGGAAAAAGACCAGCGAAGTCTTGATATTGATACTGCAAAGTCCATGTTAGCTCTTCTGCTTGGAAGAACTTGGCCACTGTTTTCAGTATTTTATCAATACCTGGAGGTACAAGTTTCCTTGACTTTGTGAATGTTGCCATAGTAGTTGGACTGTTCTGTGTTAATACTATGTTTATTTCACTCAAGAATTAATCCATATTGCTCTCTTTCCTTTGCTCAATATGCTTATGAAATAGTGATGTTTTTGTAGGCATCACAGATCCTTATCTTCCTTCCTGTGCCCCAGTCCCTTTTCTTACCAAAGGCAACTAAAATTCCATCTTGGTTATACTGTAAATATAAATTTAAAAGTAAGTAGTAGAACCCCACTTGTCTCTTCAGCTGCATCTGCATTGCATTTCAAATTTGCTTTGTGCGGATATAGTGTGTAGGTACCTTGATCTCTGGCTCTCTCTGGAAGATTTTGGTCAGCTCAGCTGCAAGTGACTTGATTAAAGTGAACGGGTGTAGGTTGTGGAACACATTAGGGTCCAGACTATTCCCTGGCATCAAAACAGTACTAACACTGCAAAGTAGATGTCCTTATGATCATAATGTATTGTACACTGGAGAAAAGCTTTTTTTTTTTTTTTTAATCATTCTGGAAATATATCTGAGCTACATATGCCTTGCTTCAGGGCAAGGCAAAAACGTACCAGTTTTTGAAGCTTAGAGTCGGGACTTACTGATTTCCCGGTTTTGGGAAATTTGATTCTACTCTGATCGTCCAAGAAATCATTTTATGTAGTTTCATAACTGTGAAATATGTTCATATGTAGTATTTCTTAAAATGGAAAATGAAGTAAGTAATAGCCATTGTTACCCATTAAATTGTTTAAGATCTCATTGAAGATAAAACGACATAAATGAGATGCAAGAGTACCAAATGCCACTTGACATTTTAATATTTTGAAATTACTTTTCCTAGCAATCGAAGTATAGAGTTATGAACAAGGATCAGTGGTACAATGTACTAGAGTTCAGCAGGACTGTCCATGCAGATCTTAGCAACTATGATGAAGATGGTGCATGTAAGTATTCTTAATGTTTTGTTTATTCAAATATTAGCAGAGAATTTTAAAATTACATAAAACAAATTTCTGTAACAGAAACAATACTGTAAGGTATAAAAATTTTTTTCTTCCAACAATGTATAGAAAAACAGCCCTGATAACCATCCATCTTCAAGCTGCAGATATTAATTGTTCCTAACTGTATGTCAGGGGTATAGTATGTCAGTAGTATGATGGTTTACTTGAGCCTTGAGCCAGCTTGTATTCAGTGAGGATCTAGTGAAGATGCTTGCTGTATGCACCTGTAGACTTGAAAGTAGAATTGTGAACAGCCAGTTCTCATTTTGTACTAGTATATAATAAACTCTAGCTAAACAGTTTTTGCCTACTTGCTGCTTCTTGGGGCTGAACTCTCCACCTGGCTGGTTGTCAGTCATGCCACAGCTGAATTGCCTAAGTCCCATTTTGGTCCATGTTCTAATTATTCACAATTTTGAAAACTTTAGAAAGAAGGAATTAGTTGTGCTGATTTACAAGATTTATAAGATAATTTTTATGCTGTCCATTCAGTTCACTCTACCTGTCAGATACCAGGAACACTTTTACCATAATTCCATATAGTGTTTTTTGTGTACTTTTTATCATCCTTGGATTGGAGTGATTGTACTAATCTATAAGTATTTTACCATAGGATTGACATGTATGTTTCCTAGACCAGTAGTTTTAACCCTCATGCTTCAAAAGAAGGTGTTTGAAAGACATTACCAATTATAACTCCAAGTTTTGTCTATTTGCAGGGCCTGTACTTCTGGATGAATTTGTTGAATGGCAGAAGGTTCGTCAAGCATCATAGCAAGAATTAAAAAGAAAATGCAAAAGTTTTTTTTGGTGCCCGCCTGTACACAAAGTAACGAGAAAAAACAAAGGATTGCATTTTCATTCATAAGAAAGACTTTACAGTAATTTTTTTTTCCTTTTTTAAGGAGACTTTCTTGTTACATGTGATATGGGCATTGAACCACACCTCTTCTGAGACTGAAAGTTGAAGTTCTTGTTTTGAGTCTTATGTTTATAGCATTTATTTCAGAACAATAAAGATTCAGATTTGTGACAAAGGCCTAAAAGTGAAGGATGTCCCTTGAATGTGAGTGTGGTGTCTATTTTTAAAACCAAATCTGTAAGATAACTTTCTCAGAAGTGCCCTTTGCTATGAATTTTTGAAGACCTTAAAAATGCTTAATTGGCGCTGTTGCTTGCTGTTGGTATGATTGTCTTGTGTGGCAAATGTTAGAAAGAATGGCTGACTGATTTTGGAAGCCCTGGCTGGAAGTGTGCTAATTTGTGTAGTAAGTATTGGTCGTGGGTTGTGCTACAGTTTTCAGCTCCTCGTGGAGAGATAAAGGCCTTAAAATCCCACTATTGTTTTTTATTTCTTTGTTTATTCCCCACCCAGTGGCATGGCATTCAATGGCAGGCCCTTTCAAAGCAGAGGGGTGTAGAGCAAATGGCTCTATGTGCAGAATGGCTGTGAAACTAGTTGCCTGTACTTCAGATGCTGAGCACAGGTACTCTTTGGTACAGCAAGGCAGCTTCAGATTTTGACTGCTATTAAGGCTTTTTGGATTGCTTTGTATAAAAGTGCAATTTATATTTTAAAAGGGAAAACTTGGTTTCGAGCTTTGCTTCTTATGTGTTTTGGACTGGAGGCACTCATAACTTTTTTTTCCTCCCTGAATGGTGTTCATAATGTAAATCAAGAAGCAACTATTTAATCACCTACTTTTGACCAAGTAACAGGCTGTATGTAACAGGATATTAATTGTCACCCTGTTACTCTGTGTTTTGAGTCCAATAACTACTGTGACTGCCCTTTTAGGGATTCAATATTCATGACAAATTTTAAATACAGTAGAAATTTCTCACTCTGCCTCTCTGCCCAGGAGACCCAATGCCACCCTTGAGAAGGAAAGGGACTTTAATCAGTAAGTGTTAAAAACCAAACCAGAAATGGGAGAATGAAGCATTTGCAACAACTTCTTTTATTATATAAATGTATAGTACAGACTGTGATAATACCAGGAGACTCAGTCGATGATCAAGGCCTCAGTGTGCCAAATCTTTCAACAAGTGAAATAAGACAATGTAAACTAGGCATGACTTGAAGATCTTTGCCTCAGGGAAATTACTTCTGTTTTGCACATCCCTTAGTCTGACTAAAAAGCATGAATTTTCTTGTCCTTAAGGAAAGCTGTGTTCCTAAGATGATTTTTTTTTTTTAAGAAGGAGGGTGGAATAAAAAAGAAAATCTATGAGGAGAAATAAGAGGTACCAACTAGTGGTGTGTGTCTGTGTTCTCGTTCTGCTACCGAGGACCACACTTGCAACTTCTCTCCAGATCTGCTTGCTGAGGGCTGCAGGACACAGTGCAGTGATGGGCTGTGGGCTGTTCTGCGAGTCACCTTGAACTGCAGAAGCTTGGTTTCACCCAAGGGAAAAAAGCACCAGAGGGAAAAAACGAAACAACTGTTGAGGTACTTGGAAGATCTCTGCTTGTACAATGGCTAGTCTCTGTGTGCATGTGGACAGATGCACTACAGCTGCTCTAAATATTTTTTCACCTATTTTACAGAAAGTACCTAATGTTAGACCTCGTGTAAGCTGCAGCATTTCCCTTCAATATGTTACAAGTTGTCCATTTGCATTGCTGATAATTCTGATTTCACTCAAAACAGGGTGCCTTTCATTTCAGAATTGCCCTACCCCACAGAAAGCTTGTGCCACAATGAGATTAATTTCAACAGTCGTAAGACCTGCTGGTACAGTAAGGTCCTAAGATGCACAGATAAACATGCACCGTGTAACTGATGTCAAGGGACATACTGCTGTATACTAAATGTCGTCAGGGATGCTGATTCTGAAATGACTTTCTAGTTCACTGCAATGACTCACCTTGCTTACTTGTGTTTAGTCCCTACTAGGGTGTTCTCTTTCCAAAAGCTTTGAATTACTGGTCAGAAGAGAATCTTTTGTTGCTTGATTTTAAAAAATCATTGCTTTTAGGTAACTGCAAACTGTTGTGAATTCAATTTAAACCATTTGGTCCTAGAGGATGGTGTTAGAGTGTAAAAGTAGGAGTGATGCACCTGCCAATCTAAGGTAGTCAAGTACTTGCCATTAAGGTGTAAGACACTATGTGACGTATCATTTGTATCTGTTAAGGTTTTATCAGTATTCCTATAAATAAATCCATGTTTCAGGGATTTACTATGTGGTTGTGTGAGTGATTGAAATTCATCAGTTACTGTAAAACTTTGGGGATTAATGTATTTAAACTAGTTGAAAAAGTTTTTCAAATTCGAATAAAATAGAATTTGTAGTTATCATTTTTTGCTCAAAACTGCAATCAGGTATATTGTTTCAATGTGAATTAATGGCTTGTACGTGTTTATTAGCTGTGTTTTGTTACATCACCTTGCAGCTTATTATGGATAAGTGCCAATAGCTGTTGACTTGGTTTTGTTTAATTTTTCTTTTTAATTTTGTGCATGTCCACAAGCTAAAACTTGACTTCTGCTAAATGCTTTCTTTAGTCTTTGAACTTTAATTTTTGTTTTGCTCAGGTACATTCCAGTCTATTGATTTTTTTTTTAAGTTATGCCTTATCTTTCAGTGTTCTAAGATGAAAGTTCACAGGTGAAATATGCTGCCAGAGTATGAAAGATTGTTAAATTGAGGGTAAAACGTCTTCGAAAATTAAATCATAGTGGTGTCTATCTTAATACTATAAATTTCACATTAATCTCACTTTTATTTCTTGATATTAATTCTTCCTAACATAATTAATCACTTACAGTTTTCTTAGGAAACTAACAGTTTCCAGTTTAAAGTCTGAAAACACCCACCTATTTATGGAAAAAGCCATACCAGTAGATCAGAATGTAGTATTTCTCCTGTGTAAAAATGTGATCTTGAATTAAACAGTTACGTGTGTTTGCCTATGTCTTTAACTGTATATGTAGTTTTGATCCAATTTATCTTTACCATTTAAATTAGATTCTTAAATTCTTCTTAAATTTTTTACTAATGGCTGTAATTTCACTTTTCTGTATAGCAGACTTTGAATTTGGCTTTTGTGATGAGCATGGATATCATCCTGCTACCTGTCTTGGGTAGCCCGAATGAGGACCCTGTGGTCTCTGTGCCCTTTGTTCAGGGTTGGTTTTTTTTTTTGTGTCTGTCAAAAGCTTTGTGATGATACATTGATGTTGACTGCACAAAAATTGCAAAAGGATCCATAAGTTTAATGTTTCTGATGTTTTCATTTTTAGAGCTAGTAAACAGTTCTTTCAATGCAATATGTACAAACCTTGTACAGGTTTAGCTTTGTTAAGTATGACGAATAAAATGTTATGTAATAGGGCAGAAAACTTTTTTGTCATGCTGCCTCTTAGTTTTTCCATATGTGTTTTTGTGTATGTGCAATTATTTGTGAAGTCACTGAGGTAAAGTAATTCCAGCACGTGGATCAGTCTCATTGTTAGGTTAACCTTATTGAAGAATTACTTTGCTTCTGTGTGTAGATGTAGGAAATAGAACTTCATCACAACTGTGAGTAACAGCAAACGCTATTCTTGATTATATCCCATGTTCTTAGGTGCTGATAGAACATCATGATCTTGAAAATTAACTGTCATTAATTATTTATTGACCTGTTGCTGTGCATGTGGATGAAGAGGGAATGAGCTTTTCTGTCTTCCCCAGCTGCCTCCCTTCACTCTCCCCCAGTGTATTTCTTGGGTCACATGTCTGTTTTTAGGAAGGGACTTGCTGTTTCCTAATGTACATAGGGTCTTTCAGAGCCCATTACAGAAAGGATCAAAGACAACATCCTGTCATATGTTTGAGTTAATAATAGTGTTTTCCTTGCAGATGCAGCGTGTTCCATTCTTGACGCTTCCTAGCTGTTCAAGTCTGATGCCATACCTGCCTCAGGACAGTCTTCCCTCAGTCTCTCTGAGACCTAAGGCAGTGCCTGCTTGTTGCCTCCATGGTTCTGCTTTATATTGTTTTTGACAATTAAGTTCTGATGCCTTTCTGAGACAGTAGAAGTTTAGTGATATATATTCACATAGCAGGCATTTCGTATCTACAAATGATGGCAAGAGTTTTGTTACTACTTTACCTATCTGTATTACCATTCTTCCTGTATTTCTTCCTGTCTCTGTGAGAAAGGACACTAAATTGATATGTGCATTAAAGCCTGAACATGCACTGCAAGGTTATGTAGCCTGTGTTACCTTTTTATTTTAATTTCAAGCCAATGCCAGGTGCGTCACCAAAATGAAATCAGTGTATCACATCATTTGGGTTCTGAACTTTATTCTTGTTCCTGGTTTTGTCCTATTTAATCAAGAGTATGACACACTACATAGTTGGATCTCCTTAGCTTTTTCCCCTGAATAGTGACCATAATGACAATGATAGAAGATATAAGTTACTGATTTGTTTTATAGGCCTTAGAGTGGACAGGTGTTTGTCTTGATGAGCCAAATACTATTTTTTTATTCCAAGTTGGTTGCAGTGTGTTTCTGTTGAATGACTTACTACTTTGTAAGTTGTGGCTGTGTCTTGTTTCTCTAGAAACTGCATATTGATAAAGTTACTTTCAACTCATAAAATTCTTTAGCTTCTTAAATTAAACTTCTTCCCTAATTATGACAGTTTAAAAAAGAATCACTCTATGTTTCAGGTGTTTGTCCATGTATGTACTTGTGTCAGCTCAGTCATGAATTAGTGCTGATTATAAAATAAAGGTAATTTTGGTTGATTTCAATTCTAGCTAATACACATTTTTTTCTTTTGTGTTTCCAGAATTACTTTGTTTACTTGCACTGTTCATTTTATGGTAGTAAATTAAAGAGCTAGAACACAGAATTGCTAGCTAGCTATTTTTTTTTTCTGATAATAGCACTGAGGTGAGTCCTTTTTATTCTTTTAAATATTAGGATATTTCAGAAAGGTGTATTTTGTCTATTATAATAGTTAAATTACTATTAAGTGAAATGGTAGATGTGGCATCTAGCCTCCTAACTATCAAAGGCTTATTGTGAAATTATTTTAGCATTCAAAATCAGTTAACTATAAATCAGTTTTTGTTTAGAAAAAAGAACTAGTATCCTATGATTTAATGTCTTTCAATAATTAAAACTTACAGAGAAATGTTATTAACAGCTATATATTTCATCCTCATCTAACTGCTCAACATATGTCAATCTGAACATAGACAAAATATAGGACGCATCTGAAAAAAAATGTTATTAATCCATGAGAAATGTAATGGCTTTAATTTTTTTCAGATTGCAACAGCAGGAAGAGGAACATTTGTTATATGCAAAATAGGTTCTCTGCATACCTGCCACTTGCATTGGGGTGGTGCTTTGTGTAGTAGTTGCAGATATTGGTTCTATCTACAAAACAAAGGAAACGGTTTATTCCCTCATGCATGTTAGGGGTTCTTTGCATTGGGACTGAGAGTCATACAAAGCAAAGCCCACTGCTGGAGCTCTGAGGACTGGGCATGGGTCATGACAAGGTGCTTCTGCCAAGATGGAGATGGAAATATTGGTGGCACATAGGGGAAGGAATGGGGAGTGTATTTCAAAATGAGGTATAGTCTTATCCTGCCATTTCCCCCTGTATTTCCATGGTTTTTGGTGTAACCAGGGGTATGCTCTCTCCCTGTTTCAAACTTGTAGCCTCTATACAGGTACACATATTTTTATATATAAAAATAAATACATAAATGTTTCCCATCTAGCATTCAGTGTGGTGGAAACTGCCCAGAAGGATTTTGAAACTGTGAGGAGAATTAGAAAGGAGATTCTGTTCTGCTCAGCTTTTCTAAATCTTATGTACTTCCTTGGGGCTGTGGAAGTTACTGGTCACCTTTCTGTCCTATGCAAATGTACCCTTGATGGTGTTTTTTCTACTTTTGAGTGGTTCTGTCCTAGGAGGGAGATTGTTTAAAGTTCTGATAGTGAAATGCTATTTCCTTCCTGAATCTTCATTAAGCTGATTCCAGACCCAGTGACTGACTTTTTATGGTTTGGGATTTGGTTTTTTTGGTGTTTTTCATTGGTATGGTGATTACTGGCTTAGAGAATGAATATTCTAATGTGAAAAAATGTCTGTAGAACTGAGGATGCCAGTGTTCATGGGAAGACAGTAATTATTACTGACACTTGAGTGAACCACTGTGATATTTATGTGCCAAGGCCCACCCTTTGCCAATATTTCTGACTTTCCTTTATTTCAAATTAGTTCATGGGCCTGTGATTTTAGGTCGTGTATTAAATCACACAGGGATATTTCTGTGCCTGTGCTGTACAACTGAGTTTATGCTGTATTTCTGTTTTGTCTCCTGCAATTTTGTTCTATTTTAAAAGACATACAGACCTAGACAAACCTTTAAGAACTTGTACCTTTTTTTTCTCCATGGTTTGTAGAAAACTAGAAAGAACAAACAAAAGCAGGTGCAGCTACTTCACATGAAGAATCGTGTCTACACAGCCCACTTCTGCTATTCAGATTAGCCTATTCTGTCTAGGTTGAGTTTCTTAACACTGCTGCACAATGAATGTTGCTGAAGTGTGAATTTTACTTGCTAGCCATGTAGGACAAAGTCTTAAATGTTCCTATGGCTTGATCTGAGATCTATAAAAAGAGCTGATTTCAAAGAAAGTTTTATCTTTCTTTGTCCATATAGAATTTGAAAAATCTAAGGACCTTTTCGATTGTGAACCTTCTCAAAGAATAGAAACTTCAAATAATTTCTCCTGTACAAGAACAGTAGTGCCTTTATCTCATGCAGATTTTTCTTTCTAAGGTAACACTATTAGGAAGCTACTTATTTTTCTGTTTGTGAGGTGGTTTGTTTGTTTTTTGTTTTTTTGGTTTTTTTTTTTTTTTTTTTTTTTTTTTTTGTTAAAGGAACCATACTGAACGCAGACCAGGTAGATCATTATTTCTGCAAAGACCCATGTTTGGGCTGGCATTATTGTTCCAGCTGTAGGATAATATAATCCTATAATACAGGATTGTTCCAGTGAAAGTGTTCATTCTTGAGGTCTTGGACATGTTCTGAAGAAATTTTTCCTCCTCTTTTTGTTCCTGTTGAAGTCACATTCATAACCTCATCTGAAATGGACTTGATGACAGGTCATGAAAGTTATCAGTTATTTGTTATATTTTAAGTTAGCAATGCAGTTCCTTTTAAAATTCTTACCTCATATGGAGATTCTTGCTGACAAATATTTCATGTTTTTCCCAGCCTTGACATGTCACTGAGGTAACTCTTCAGTCTTTGTTTTTAATAAATATTATGTAATGGGAAGTATTGTTTTTAATGCATCAGCGCTCTGATAAGCAAGCCCAAAAAACTCAGAAGCTGTTGTTCCTTGGGAAATTTTAGAAGACTCCTGCAGCAGATGCTGTAAAATGTGTATAATTTAATGCTGTGCTCTATTGATTTTCTAATCTGTATTCTTTATTACTTCATAGGCACAGCTGTAAGAATGACACTTTTCTATTACTTGTTTTGTAAACTGACCACTGACTCAGAAGTCACTGAATAAGATCAGGTGGCCCAAGAAATTTAGAAATTAATTGGAATTACATTAGTCCCACCCTGTCTTAGAAAGCCATACATCTATGAATGCAGTAGTACTGTGGGCTTGACCTACTTGGGTACTGTACAATTTTATTAAGTATATTTGGAGTAGCTGCCAATGTTTTCAATTCAGAAGTGGGTGATGTCTGTATACAACTTGGTTACTGTGATATTATTTTAAGAAAGCCCAGTTGCACGTATCAATTTGCTATTAGTACCACACTGTTTTTTGTTATTCAGCATTGTCCTGTCCTGGATTATAAATCAGGGGTTTCATCTTCTTGTTGTCATTTCAAGAACTACTATGGTTGTAAGTCTAAACAAATATAGAAATATTTTATATCTATTTGATTGTTTTATTCCAAAGTACAAAGTTGATTCATATCCTCTACCACCAAAATTTGGCCTTACCAGTTCTGTTCTTTTTGACCCAGTGTATGCACCTCTTTCATGTCCCATCTTTTTTGTCTGCTATTCCATCCCTCTTTTAATCAATTCAGTTGAGAGCCAGATAAACTGATCTATCCATGGTACATGCCCATTTTCTGTGTTAAAACTTCATATGAATCATAGACTCATGGAGTATGCTGAGATGGAAGGGACCCATCAGGATTATCATAGAATCCAATTCCTGGCCTTGAGCAGGACCCCCAAGAATCACGCTGTGTGCCTGAGAATGTTGTCCAAACTGAAACTCTTTCATTGCTCCCAGAGAATCCAGATGGCAGTGATGAGTTAGTGAACTTGCACAACTCCAGAATTTCGTTTAACCATGAAAATAGCCATACTTTGTCTATACCACTGTGAAACACTGAAACTATAAGGACTTTTGCTAAATATTTTCTGCTGAAACACCATGAACTTCCTACCTTCTTTTATTCATGATTTCTTCGTTTGTGCATGTCATTTGCTTATGTGAGTGAGATAGATACATTTTAGGACAGGAGCAACCGAAATTAACTTACCTGGTTTTAACCTCTGGGTAAGAGTAAGATAGATCTTTGCCTCGCAATTCCAGCTCGGGAGGAGGACGGGTTTTTAGCTGGCTCCCCATGAGCAGGATCTGGTGCTGAACAGCGCTGCGGTGCTGCGGGCGCTCCCAAGCCACGCGTGTTTTATTGCAAAAGCCGCGCGATGACAGCGGAGCGCCGCGAGGTGGGGCCGTGTCCCCAGCGATGCCGGTGCCTGCTGCCATCGATATTCCAGCTGCCAGCGGTATCCCAGACAACGGGGACGGAGCCGGCCTTTGCGCGATCCTCCGTGCGGGACAGGCACTGCTGCTGCCCTGGGAGGGGACACTGCGTTGTCTCGTTTTGGCGCACGGAACCGTTCAGCTTGTGAAAGCATCCGATGCTGATAAAGCTCCTCAGATAAGCCGTTTCTGTGGTTTGTTCGAGTTACTCAAGGATAAGGACAAGGTGAATCTCTGGGTCATTTTTGCACTTTCAAGTG
This sequence comes from Chamaea fasciata, assembly GCF_029207755.1. Classification (NCBI taxonomy): domain Eukaryota; kingdom Metazoa; phylum Chordata; class Aves; order Passeriformes; family Sylviidae; genus Chamaea; species Chamaea fasciata. Next base: position 40,529,751 of record NW_027094087.1, on the reverse strand, counting down.
TAAAGGCTTGACTGAAAGCCCACAGAAAGTCTCCTGTGCTATGGAGTATTTAGTATGACAGGGCACAGGAGTGGGGGTTTCTCAAAGCACTGTGGTACCTAACTCCTTAAACACTTATCTGTCCCCAACATTAAAAAAAAAAAAAAAAAAAAAAAAAAAAAAAAAAAAATTAAAAAAAAACCCAAAACCACACACGCACAAACAGACAAAATCAACGACAGCAACAATACAAGCTGAAAACAAGATCTAGAATGGGAGCCAACATCCCTTTTTAACCTATAACTGAGTGGTGACCACATAAGAGAGCATAATTTTTGTTCCTTCTTATCTGGACACAAAGAATAGCATTTTGTCCCACAGAAGTAGAATTTGCTTCTTACCAATACTTGGAAATGATGAAAATTTAAAAATAAAAAAAAACCCCAATATTTCTCAGTTTTTAACATTTTTTAATGTGGAATATTGATGTGGACTAGACTTTTATAAAATTTCTCCCACTCAGTGATGTAAAATGTCCAATGTTAAGTTCCTAGAATTTTAGTGGAACTCTGCCCCAGTTGCTACAATAAAATAAGAATTTTAAACAATCTGGAAATTTGAACACTTCATATACTCATTGTATACGTACATATACTAGGGTAAATGTGCCACTTCCACTACAGGGACTGAAATTAACCATTAATACACTTTGACTAGCCAGTTAAATGACTCTTCTGTTCCTGTCCATACAGCCACCTTTTCCTTTTGACTTCCATCCAGCACTTTTTCATATGGCATGTCTGTTGCAAGAATATAATCAAAATATAGTCAGCAATCATCTGGCTACTTTAAAATTCTAATGCTTCTGTAAACTCCCTAGCAGAGTAGGGATGACATGTGAGGGTTTTATTGTTTTAGAAAACAGTCTGTAATACACTGACTTGTGAATGGATTGAAGTGGTCAAACCATGCTGCAGTAGACAATTTCAAAGGAAATGGAATACAGTTCTTTCCCCTGCTGATTCAACTGCTGAGATACGCATCTTGTGATGAATATGCAAGTGATTCCTAATGGAAATGAGAAACAGATAGGAAAACCACATAGTTTTTGTGATTCCAGGAAGTTTCCAAACAATAAGCAGAGCTACTGCCTTATATCTGGATGGCAGAGTGAGGTGGAGCTCAGCATTAGGGTGCAGACAAGTGAATGCGGTGCCTCAGCCCCAGGAAGCCACTGAGGTGTTTAACACACAGAGCTGGTGCCACCTGGGCTGTCTCACAGTCCACTGTCCTATGGAGATGCCTGATACTGGCACACAGGAAACAGGACCTGTGGAAAAGACACTGGGCCTTTTTTTTAACCTCAGTTGTGAGACCTCGAGGTCTGCTGTCTGTGTGCATAGACACTGAGCTCATTGAGAGTATAATAGAACAAATAGATATGGTGCACTAAAGATTTTAGCTTGGGAATACCTTTATATACATATAGGTTTTGTACAGGCTCAAAGCTTAAGAAAAAACAGAACGCATTTAGAAGAGTTAAGGTGATTGAAAACCTTAGGATAAATATTTCTGGATAAATATTCCAGAAATAAACTTGAAGTACAAAAATAGATATAAGGAAGCATTCTAGATTATTATTAACACCCACCAATTAGAATTGAATTTTTTTAAGACATATTAGCCAAAATATTGCAAATGTAAGATTTGTTTGACTGAGAAACAGTCTCCCAAGAGGAGTCATAGAAGCAATTTTGCAACATTTAAAAGTAGACTAAATAAATTCTAACAAAAAGACAAAACAAAACAAACATACAAACAAAAAACCATAAAAACCCCACAAAAAATCAAACCCACTAAGAAATCCTAATGACCTGGTAATAAAAGGCACCAGAAATTTAAAAATGTGTTTTTAAGTCTGATTTCTATGATTACAGTTCTTGGTATATTCTGTCTTCATAGGTAGCTAGCTACTAATTCAGACAAGTGTCAAATCTATTTACTGATTTGTGTTCCTACCACTATAACATTTCTTTTATTAAGAACAAATGTCTAAAAGAATCTAATTTTATTAGCCATTTTTTCTCTGTTATTGTCATAAGAAAATTGCAATATTGTCTGGGACACTTATTCTTCTAAAAATAGACTATGAAAAGTTAAAAGTTGGTATACAAGGGCTCTCTGGAACTAACAGGGCATTCAGGCAGCAAGGTGGGCATAATGTAGAGCTGCTTCCGACTGAAGGCATTAGCAGTTAGGATATTCTTTTTTCCTAAGATGTACAAAATATTAATACTTTCAAAGGTTTTCAAAGCTATTGTAATTCCTTACAGACATTCCAGGTACAGACACCAGTCTCTCCTGGAAGTTTCTATTCAGTATTTCACTTAACTTAGTGGGCATGACTGGTCTTGAAAACAGGCCAATGTTTTCCTTGCAACTGGGTGTTAAATGCACAGAGAACCTTAGTACCTAGCTCCCATTGCTTTGTCCACATTTTTAAAAATCCAGATACCTTTGTCAAGGTGGCTCATTATCCTGTATCAGAAAAAATATCAGTAGGAAATAGGTTGTGTCCGTGACATCTTATAATTCCAAAAAACCCAAAGAGCCTAGCTCATAGGTCACTGCTCAGTTGTTCTTATCATCTCTGTATCTTGGGGCATGGAACATATAACCACAAGTACAGCTTTTGGCCAAAGCTGGATAATCAGCTTATTTTCATACCATTGAGAAGAGTGAAGATACTTGGACGTTTTTTAAGTGATTGGCATAGTCGTAATTGACAGCAGCATTACACAGTTGGAAATCTAATCTCTAAAGGAAAATAAATATGGCATTTTTTCCAGGGAAAATCCTACGAAGCTCAGGTTTCCTAAAAATTACTTGGCACAAAACTCTTATTTGGGCACAGTAGGTAATAATCGTATGTTGGAAAGGAGGATGATCAGATGACTCATCACAGTATTCCTCCCCATCTCTTATTTTTATGATTTATGTTATGGTTCAAGCAGAGGGCTACCTCTTAGCTGGCAGTGAAGCACAACTGCTCAAATACAGAATATCAGATCCAAGTTTCTGTGTCTCCGGGTATTCTTTATGAAGAGAAGACATTGGCAAAAGCAACATGAAATAAAGCCACCTGCTCCCTATTGGTGCGTAGCTAGGCTAGGCACCGATTTGCAGCCAGGGAGTTTCTGTCCAGCCCCATTTTTCCTACTCAGTCACTCAACCATAAGCTCTCCTAAACTGCAACAGCTGCAGTTCATTTTTTTTCTTTTTGCGTTTAGAGCCAGGAGTAACCTGGGGCACAAACCAAAGCAACGAACAGACAAAATTAGTTCTCTATTGTGAAGGTACTACAGTTATCTTTTACTGTTACATCTATGTGTTAAGTAATGGGCACTAATCAATGCTCCTTTGATTGCTTTGTATCTTCCACCTCAATGCAAAGGCAGGTTACAGCTCCCCAGTTTCAATGTAAGTCGCTGCTTGACAGCCCTAAACAGAGTGTTTATAGCTGTGTTTGATGATTGGTTTGGTTGTCTATCTCTAATTGGAAGAATTCTTCTGAATTCCAGAGAGCAGTGAAGTCACAGCAGTTCTCGTATAGACAGTCAGAAATCCAGATTTACTGCTCATTTTACTACTCATTCCCTTTTTTTTTTTCTGTCAGATGTATCATCATTTTTCTTATTACCTCAATGGAATATGTAAAGTATCTACTTCTGTTGCTATTTTAATGGTTTGTATTATATTCAGTCTCCTCATTCTTTATTTCTTTGTCCTTCTAGGACCTGGGACTACAAATGATATCAATTATATCACAGTACGCCAAGTACTGTGAAGGACAGAGTTAGGTTGAATTTGTGAAGCTCAGAGAGAGAGAGATCTTTCTCTCTTGCGTGGCTGTGTGGCTGTGATCACACTCAAATTGCTCCTAGAAGCACATTAAAAAAATTTTTTTCAGATATGTCAAGAACTACCAACCTTACCCCTAAGAAGCTAATTCCAGGAACAGCTGAGTACAAAACAGTATTCTTTTCTTCCACCTAGAAGTACTTATGGCCAAAGAAGTGGATCCTGCAAATAGAACACATTAGATCCTTCTGGGATTTCATTGACGGTTTCCCAAAACAGAAAAGATTTAGTTAATAGCACAAACATGGGGAAGCTCTAAAGGCATCAATAACCACATAATATAGTATTTTTGTAGTTATTCTTAGATCAAAGTTTAGCAAATATTTGTTTTTTAATACAACTCCTGAACTTGCTTCAAAAGTATGAGATGAGAATGAGTTCCAAGGAAACAGCAGAACAACAGAAGTTTTCAGCCCAGATAAGCTAAAGTTAAGGTAAAATCTATTTGCAGTGCCCACTGCACTGCAATGCCCAAGCAATTAATGTTTTGCATGACTCTTATTTATTGAATAATATTATAGATTGATAACTGAGGAGAAAACATTTCTTCTTGTGCTTCTATTCTTTGTATTAATTACACTGAATTCTAGTGCATTGAAGAAGATGAATTAAGGATTGACTATAGGACTCACACGATCTCCAATATGCAGTATTCATCATAAAATACAGCAAAAGAATAAGAGATAAAGCTATAACCCAGAACTGTGTGCCTTAGCAATCCTTCCTCTCAGCAGCATGGCTGTCAGTTCATTATCTCACAGTACTGAATCAGCATCTATGTATTGTGATGGGCAAATGAAATCCTGAAATCTGAAATCCTAAGACCAAAGATCTACTATTTTCAATACTGGTATATTTTTTACTCAAAACCAGTGACAAAATTAGATTGTTAGTGTTACTATTTTGATTCATATAAACATTTGGATTTTCTCTACTGCCTGGGCAAAGATATTTATCCATAAATGAAGTGTTAGTACTTCTTGATGGTATATTAGCCATACTGTAGGATCTATATAATTTAAAGAGAAAACTAAGTACCAACAGCTTTCATAGTGTACTGAGAGACTGCTGAAGTAATTGCTAAATAGAACTGACATGCAAGCGCTACTCAGCATGACAGAAAACAGAAGCCAGTAGCTGCTTTTAGAAATACAAAGGTCCTGGATCCAAAAGGGCTTCATTTCACTATGGCTTGGGGTTTCTGAGAGCAATCATTTCATGTAGTCATTAGTTTATTCTGGCACAACAAGCAACCACATGTTCCTGAGTGGAGTGAGGGCTTATGATCTTAGAGATGGTGTACAGCAATCTAGGCTGGTAAAGATGTAAGAAATCCAATACATCAAAGTCCATCTGTACATTATTTCATAAGACATCCTTCAAAATGCCTTTGGGAATATTCATAAGTTGCAAAATAAGGGAATTTTCATCATCTGTAATTGACAGAAGGACAGGAAGCAGCAGCTGCTCACAAGTTAAATGAGAGTCCTAGTAAGAGGATGCAGAAAAGGTTTCTCCTTTGCCTATGACTCCAACTTTACCTTCAGACGTCTGGTCCAGCAGCCTGTGGTTATTCTTCCAGTATTGCCACTAACTTGGGTCACCTAAAACAGGCCTGTTTCAGCTGAACAGCTCTATACTCTGAATCTAGATCATTATGTCTCATCTGAATGCACGTATTTTGCGAACCTGACTGGGAATAACTGGTATTTTAAGCATACAGTCACAGGTAAAATTAGAACTGACAGGATGATTGCTTTTTTCATTAGTTATGTGATGTCATTTACTGGTATAGCTGGTGAAGGGTCTAGAGACCAAGTCCTATGAGGAGCAGCTGAGGAAGCCATGGTTTCGTTGACAAGGTGTTGTTCAGTGAAAAGTTGGGCTTGATGGTCTTGGAGGTCTTTTCCAGCCTTAATGATTCTGTAATTTCCCAGAGATCATATACTGCCTTGTTAATGTTTTAGGTTGTATCACATAAATGCAAATCAGCATGTTCCAGGAGCGGCTGGAACAACATTGCTGCTGCTGTAGCCTGCTCATCTGTGCATAGTTACGTGGAAGCTTAGACACAAAGGTGCTCATGATTTTGCCTAATCCTGCAGCACCTCAATTATTTATGATACATTGCCCCTGAATCTTCGAGAGCAAAGAAACGCATCCAAAAAAAATAAATAAAACCCAAAAGAAAAGAAGCAAATAAAAAGCCAGAGGCAACCAAAACCCCAAAACAAAATGAGTAAAAAAATAAATGACCAAAAAATAATAAAAACTTGACTCTCAAAAAAGAAGGTCAAGTTCCTTGCCAAAAAAAGCCACCCAGGACATGCATAAACACATACGGTAATGCATGCTGTCATAATCCCCATTTTTCTATCCATCTTTTGGTACAAATATTGAATAAAAATACATGGAATTCCTGGTCTCACTGACAGCCCCTTGTGCTCCCACATGATGTTCATACACTGATGATTCACTTCCCCACATGGCTCCTTCACCTGCTAAGCAATAGAATGAACTTTCATTTGTCTTTCTTTTATTTCTAATTAAACTGTATGATCTACACTTGTTGTTTTATGTGACCCTCAACAATATTTAATACCTTAGTCTTTTAAAAAATCTTCTTCATTTTATGCCCACATGCTACTGCTGCTGCTCTATATTCATAATTAATTTCCTCTTATTCTCAGCTATCTTCAAGCATAATGGTACCTCTTTTCACCTTTGTCTTACTTCAGAAAAGTTTGCCTTTGCACAGTTTATATTGTTTTTCTTGCTCCTTTTAGTGGTTACTCTGTCCTACACTCTTAGATTATTTTCTTAGACTTGGACTATTTTCTCAAAAGATTTCACCTACCACTTCCCTGATTTTCTTGTGGTCTCCTTTTCTGAAACCAATTATTCTTATTCCCGCCTTCTTTCTTTCCAAAACCAAATTTATAATCTATGCATCAGAGAAAAGAAAGTTGCAGCAATTTAGAGCAGCTACAGTTGCTAGCTAATGACCTAGACAGTCAGAGAGATCTGAGAGTAATTTTTTAGCCTTATTTTAATCTAAAGCATTTGTTTCATATTCATTTTCACTTATGCATAAGGGGATGAAACATGATATCACTATTAATTTCTCTTGACAATTATAATTATTTTTCTTTTCACTTCCAAAGATTTCTAAAACATTCAAAGGTATACAGAAGAACCCTATGAAACTTATTAGGAAGAAACCATGAGAATTCTATAAAAAGAATACCCTTGAGATGTAGGTAAATAATTATTTACCTAAATTTGTATCAAAAACACCACAGAGAGATAATTTCTGCCTCATTTGATTAAAAAAATTGTGATTTATATTAAATAACCATTAATAGGATGGTAATGCTAGTATAACATTAAATAGAATAAATGCATGGAAGGGATGGAATCTAAACACTATTGGAATTTACTGGAACTTAGTAGTCTGAGCAGAACTTATTGGAATTTAACAGTCAGGTTCATTATCTGAGTGATAAACATTAAAAGAAAGGAAGGAAATACTTTGGGCAAGAAATCCAGAAGTGAAGTGTGTTTTCATGAAGGTTTTCACAAGACTTTTAAAGATCAGAGGCAACTTCAGTTATGCAAATATCAACTATACAAAGAAGAAGAAACTACAAGGGTTCAAACTTACATGTCATGAGAAGCTGAAGAGTTAGAATGTGCTTTGTGGAATAAGGAATATAAAGGTGGTGGATATAGAATATAAAGGTGCTGGATCCTTTGGCTTTAATACAATGGATGAAGAATTATGACTGACTTGAAATTAGTCTCTCTAGAACAGTCAGAGAGTTATTCCTAGCATTCCAGGACTCTGCTCTGAAGTGAAGAACACTGTGTTCCTTCTCCTGGCATCTGCAGGAGGTCCACTGCCCCCCTGCAAGCTCTGCTACTGGGCACCCTGGCAGGATTGAACCCACAACATACTTGTTTGTATTTGTGCAGACCTGCTTTCTCCACAGCAGTATTGTGTAACTTCAACAGGAAAGCAAATGACACAAATCTGAAGAACCATTTAGAAGCACACTGTTTCCTCCTGCCCTTTAATACTTGGTGTGTTGGCACGTTTTTCCTCTTTTCCACAAATTTGATTTCTTTGCTATTAGTTCAGATTACTGTCAGCAGCTACTCTCAGTCCTCTTGTTTATAGTCACTAGGATTCTCAACCTGGACAAAGTTTATTTGGTGGAGGAAGGTGTATTTTTCATTTAACCTTAGTGTGTAACAACAAAAGCAGGCCAAGAAATGCTCCGTTCTGTGGCACTCTGTGGTCCTTACTGGCAGCAGCAAAGCCAGTGTTACTGTTGTGTTCCTTGTGGTGAACTCTTCCCACGCTAACCCAAAACTCCCCACTAAGGTAACCCTGAGCCTCAAACTTCTTCTCTTCTCTATCCTGACAAGAGGGAGACTTGCTGTCTGTGCCTCTGAATTCCTGATGTAAACAGCAATTTTTGTGGTTACCATTCTTGGCAAAAGCCATGCTTCTAGGAAAAAAACCCCCTTTGTTTGGAAAACAGGAAAAAGCAGCGAGGGCCATTCAGAAGTCTGTATTACAGCACCCATACTAAATGGACTAGAAACCAATGCTGTAACCCAAAAATCTGCTGAGTTACACAATGCTTAGGAGTAAGATTTACAGGACTTGATGTCAGGTCTCTGCTCCACACTCCTCTGCCAGCTCAGCATGCAAAGTGAGTTTTTAACTGCCCTATACAGATTAGGCCTTTAACTTGCAGCAAGATAGCGGTAGGAGATTTTGAGACGTCTGTTAGGAGTGAGAAAGGGAAGAACATAGGAAGGGATTCTAATAGATTATTCCTTGGAGAGGTGCAACACAGCCCAAGAGTTACCAAGTAAGTTGCAACGGGATCCACAGCTCTGCTGTACATCATACCCGTAGGTATGCTCAGAAAACATGACTCCATTCCATACCTGTTACATATTGGCTGTGCAGCCTCATATATCAGACTGTTCCCAAAGGGCACAGAAAATGCAGGAGAGCCACACTGCTCCATTAAACAGCCAGGAATGGCATGTCTGGGACTATGCCCTGACCAGCACACAGCACAGGTGTGCCCACACCACCACAATGCTTCACCAGCCCCACAGCTCACTGTCCAGGATCTTCTCCTCCACATGGTGATGTTTAAGCATTTGCTGGGGGTTAATCCACATTCTTCAGGGCTAAACTGTGGCTGTGATTTTGGGGCTGAGAGGCTGCTTCAAGGCAATTTTTATGACTAATTTATTCAAGTTAATTTTCTGGTAAGATTCATAGTCAGAAATCCAGTTGGAAGTCCAGACACTGCTAATGAGAAACAAACCATGCTCAGAAGCCATAAACAGGAGTAGACATCTCAGCAAAAATATGATACTCTCAGAGGAAGTTGGAGAAACCCTCATAAGAGGTTGGAGAACCCTCAGAGGAGATTAGAGAAAGCAACCCATGTTCAACACTAGATTAAAACTAAGAAAAATAACATCCTAAAGATAAAATAAAAAAAAACATACAAAGACTCCATGGGAAATTCCTTTTCCTTGTTTAGTTCATTTGCCATGGTTCTTTACAAGAAAAAATGGTGTTCTTGGGTTTATGTTTTTATTGTGTATGTCTTTCCCTGCTCTCAGAATCACAGAATATTCTGAGTTACAAGGGACCCATAAGGATTTGCTTAACTGAATGGCTCAGCCAGGGATCAAACCCACAAGCCTGGTGTACAGTAACCTGTATTTGCTGATTTCCTTCTAGTACAACATCTTAATAATAAAATGAGGGCAAGCTTCTTTTCTGCTCCCCTTGTTGAGTTATCCCTCAGGAGCATCCTGCCCGTGACCATGATGGAGATACCTGTCAGAACACAGGGATTTGCTGCACGCTCTGGCACTGTTCCCCTCTTTCTAGGTTTGTCTCTCTCCATCTCAGGCTTTCCAGGCTGTCTCTGGCTCCTCTGGGTATGATGAGGAGAACACTGAGGCCTTCCATAAAGAAAGCCTTCCAGTCTCTGCTGCAGGAAGCTAGGGAGTTTAAAAAGGTTTTTGCTCTCCAAGGGAAAAGTACCTTGGAGAGAAGTGTGTGAATATCTTAGTGCATTTGGATGAATGATAGGCGTATATTCCTCTCACTCTTAATTATGAGAAAACTGAGAAGTGGCTGGGAAGAGGCCACAATAGGCTGGTACCCTCAGGCCAGGTAGCAGGAGAAAGGACAGAAAGGGGGAAATCAAGATAAAAGGATCAAGAAATGATTCCTGGAAATTACCCTAGAGCTCAGGTAGGGGGGGGTATGTTTGTGCGCTGCAGTGTTGCAAGAAGTAGGTCACAGACTTCCACAGAGGCTGTCTGGAAGCCATTCGAGCCATTCCCACAGCTGTGGTTTGGCTCAGGCTGCAGGCTCCCCGTGGCATGCCCAGCAAAAGCAGCACCTTCTGGAAGCTTCTGACAGCCCATGCTGGGCTCAAAGGGGGCTGAGCCGAACATCTTCTGGGGCTGAGTTGACGACAACTGGCCAAAACTTTAGCCTTTTTTTTCTGCTAAGATTACATAGCTGCCCAATTGTCTTCCTAGTGTCAAAAGATGAATAGTTTTTATTTAACTGGCTGAATTATTTGAAGGCAAACATTTTATTTACAACTGGCATGTTAATACTTCTGTAATTTCTGTTTCCTGAGGGCAGCACAGGGGAATGGCAGGGATGTTCAGTGATGATGGCTTTCTCAATCATTTCAATTCATCCTGTATAATTTTGCCAATACCAGTGTATCAATTCAGGGGGAAAAAAGAACTAGAAGAAAGCAAGAATTTACCAAAGTGCCTCATAACATTCCTTTCCTTCTTAGGTCCTGATGAAAAAAAGATAGTTTGCTGATCCCTTACTTCCCAAAATGAGGACTGAATTAATGGGATAGCCACAAATAGCTTCTCTTTCCCGTCACATTCCGCAACTGCACATAACCAAATCATCCACAGGCAGGAGGAAACCAGCATTGGTGCTGTTTTGCATCAGCTGCTGGAATGACATTGGGAGGTAACTCGCCCTATAAATCTTAAAAACCTCATTTTTTCAGAAGGTACTCTCATTGTCTTTCCTTTGGTTCCAGAAAAATAAGTCCTTAGTATATGATGGGGAAGATGCTATCCTGATGAGACTCCAAAGAAGTTACTAAAAATAAATTTGTGGAATTAAAAAAAACCCAGAAGATTGATGGAATAATTGTCTTTTATTTTAGCAGACAAAAAAAAAAGTTTGTTAATCATCTGTTCTTTTTCTAATACCTTTTTCACAGACATGAAAATGTAGTTCTCAATCTCACTTCAAATACTGTAATTATAAATAGGAGACTAAAGATAAAAAGAAAAATGTTAGCCAGGAAAAATAATATATATCTTATAATTCTGTGTTGGTTCCTTACAGCAGAGAGATGTGATATTACAGAAATATAGGATCATTTATGTACAAAAAATATTTTTACTGAAGTCCAACAAGCAAATTACTGATCTGCAGAGAAATTATTTAATAATCAATAAAGTTTCTCTTGTGCAGCTGTTGAGACTAATTCTCTGTAGAATTTTGTCCCTCTGAAAAATCTCCCTCCTATTTCAGACTATCACTTTTTTCACTTCCAAGTTTTCTTATGATACACATTGAAGTCATCCAAGAACTCGTCCTGTAACTCACATGGACAGAGGCACCAATGTTAAGGCCAGGTGTCTTAAATTCTTTGTAGGTTTCTGTTCAGGACTGATGGAGAGCAACATAACTATCAGTAGTAGTATGTGCAAGTTTTGTCTAGAACAACTAAATGTCCTCCACACCCATCATTAATCAAGCCCAGAAACTCAAAATACAGCTTATATTTTTTAAATTATCTGGTAATTGAACTGAGAATAAAACTATTTGAAACCTCTATTGTTCCTAGTAACATTAGTTCTAAAGCACTGACAATGTTATTAATCTCTAATGCATTTTTTCAACTCCACCACATTTCAGCTTCTGTATTACCAAAGAGATGTTTGAGACATCATTCTCTTGATTTGGCAAAATGTCGATGAGGATCTGTCCTGAAATATTTGCAACCTCCGACAAGAACTTCAGACTTACCTAAAATGTCCAATTCTATTAGCCAAAACAGCTATTGGATAATTAACCTGTACTTGTGTCTCAGATGCCACAGGCTGAGCACAGCATTCCACCTCAGTAGTATTATATTCCCCTGGGCCACAAAAAGCTCGTCCTTGATGTCAGTATTTACATGACGCAAATCCCTTTATTTATAAGTAATGTTTTTCAATGAGCATCCAATTTCATGCACTTGGATTTAAACTAAGGGCCCTACATGATAAACTTGAATCCACATTTCTGAAGTTTTCAAGCTTCTTCATGAGCTACAGACCCTGAGAGAGAGAGAGAGAGAGAGAGAGAGAGAAAACCTTGTACATGTACAATTCCTCATAACTCATGCTCCAGTAAGTACATCTCTTGCTTTACAAGGTAGGAACTGCCAAGTAGTGTTTAACAGCTGCTCTGCTCCTATAAATGTGACTGTTATACTTCCTCTCTTTATCATTAATTTGTGATGACTAGTGCTGCCTGTAAGATGCAGAGTTTTCCACATTATTCCATAAATATCTTGGTTTGTAATAGGCAATAAACAGTTCTTCACTGGAATGCAAAAAGTCATTCCAATCGAGGACAAAGCAAAACAAGTTCAAGGTACATTGGAAATCAGGATCTGCTGCTTCATTAAATATTTTTTTCTTATTCTATTTATATCTAGCTGTTTTGAGTTCAGTATCAAGACATGAATCATGTGTTATATTTACTGGACCTTCTATTTCAAATTCATTTCCTGATATAATATCTATATCAGGAAATGAATGCACCAGGTCAGGACACCTAGGTTTACAGATATTAAGCCAAATTTTGGGCCATAGTTTCCTTTTTCCCTCACTTTGTTCCCTCTTCAGTTTTAATAATTTCACACTAATAAGCTTATTAATTGTTCTCGATAGGGTCTTCAGACAAGGAACACAATTATGCTGCCCTTTGCTATTTTTAGATTTATGTTTATTTAGGAAGGGGTTTCTACCAAGAAATGGTTAATTATGAAGTTACCTCCAGATATCTAATGAAGCAAAATTTCTTGACCCTTATCTTTCTCAAAAAGTCTAATTTTTAACATGCTCATCTGCAGTGAATTACAGCTTACAACTGGTTTGTACATAATTGCATATAAAATGAGCTAGTCCTTCAAGAGAAAATAAGAAGGGAAACCAGGAATATGTAAGGAAAATATTTTAATGGAGAAATCAATTTTTCTGTATCTCCCTTTTCTGGGAAAAAATAAGTACATTGACTAGCAAGACTGCTGCTTGATTAACTCTGCTTGAGCTTGGGTCTGCTGCAGTTGGGACAACATGCAGAATCCTTCACAGTAGGAAGAGGAAGTAATTCCATCAGATCTTTCTCACTTGGTGCCATGACAATCACCCAAATAAATCACCCAAATTAATTAGACTAAATAATTTTGGAATCTATGCCCCTTTATGAACAGTGTACACAGTTATCTTCTTTTATTCTCTGTTTAATCTTCATGCCCTGTGTTCTCAATACCTAAATCATAATGTGTTTTCTAGTTTGCAAACATGATCTTTCTTATTTCACCTCTGTATATTTTTTCAGACCCCAGGCCTGTCTAAAGTCCAAGTTTATGTAAAATGAGATAATCTTGAGAACTTCCATTCTGCATTAGGGAATTGCATATGTTCATAAATATGGTGTGGAAGGGTGATGAGTACATCTTAAGAAAATCCCCTCAACTAACCGTTTAATCAGGCGTTGCACTATGAAGTCTGTAATCACTGTTTTATTCATAACTGTTGTGTTATTGGCGTTCATTCAGAGGAATGCATGACTGACCTCTCTTTCCAATACTGCTGTCAAAAATTTCATTAACTCAGGCTGAGTAGGAGTAAATAATTACCGTGAATGTTATTCATTCTCCTCTGTGCCATGCCCATTCCAATAGTATGTGTATCACTTCTGCCATCTCAGGTTTGGGGTTTAGCCTTGAGCTGCACAGGCTCAACTTTTTACCACTGGAAGTCTGCCCCTTGTTGATCAAGACAGGGGTCATTGCATCGGAATTCAACCACTTACTCTATAAAGAGGACTGACAGTAATGTTGCCCCTTGAGATGGTTTGTTTTGGTTTGGTTTCAATCTGAGTCAGACAATACTCAAACATCTAACGAAAAGCCCCTGGTATTTAACAGCTCCTCAGAGAAATCAACATCTCTGTATGCACTTGTTAAATTATTTTGCAGCTTTTGTTATCAATAATGCCTTGGCTGAATCACCAGAATCTGTTAACAAAAACACAAGATGGTTACTCTAAATAGAATGTTCCCAGATAAAAGGCATTTGCGGCAAACTGAACAGGATTTTCCCCATGACACGTATTCAGCGTCTGCATAGACAGGTCAAAGGATATGGATAGACATCCAGAGTTTTTCAGAAAATAGTTCTGAATAAATATCTAAATAACTGAGTTTCTAAATATCTGCATAAATATCATGTTGTTCTTACTGTCTGCATACTACTGTGTTAGAAAATACATCTTTTATTTAAACATAAAAATTTTCAATTTACCAGAGCCCTGGAACTATGGAACAATTCTGATAAAGTGAGAAAGTTGGTGGCATTTTACCATACATATCCAATATAGGTTGTCTGAAAATACAGTGTGAATAAATTAACTGTATCTTTCAGATATTTTAGCACCTTTTTTTGACTCTGCAAAAAATCCAGAAGTTGTTCAGAGCAGTGTCTACAACCATTGACTTCAAAAAAAAGAGAACACTAATAATAATATCATGTCAAATGGATCATTCAGCTAAAGTATTTGAGAAAAGGACAATGCACTGTTGTGCTTGGACAGGGTTTAAGTCTGTATTGCTTTAAAGAGAAAGAATTAATATTTAGGAGAGGTTAATTTGAGCCTTCCCTAACTTGCATTTAGCAATTGAGCTGCTTGTTGTTATGCTTCTAGTTATTGTTTAATAGTAATTGTGGAAAATCCACTAGTGACTCACAGAGCAGACCTCTCCTTTCAAATATCTGTGAAAAACACCTTACTCTTCATTCCTTAGGGAAACAAGATGAAGGAGTTCCCTGCCTCATTTTTTAATAATCTAAAAATACTGACTGAGTTTCAGGCTTAGACTTGAGTCATAGTTTTAGGCAACTCATAGAACCATGAATCAAGTCTTATCAAATCACAGAAGATTAGCTTCAATTGTCTTAAGTTAAAGTAGGCACAACAGCATGTTGACTTTGGCAACCTACCTACTCATTTTATGTTCCTAGTCATTTTCTAACACTAACATGCATGGTGCCCACGCACACATGTACATTTCAGACTGAAAGAACTAAGAACAACCCATTTTGAACACTTCACTCTCTTACAAAGCATTTGTAGATGGAATTTTCAAGATTTTTTTAGCCAGTTGCTATGACTTTTTTTTCTTAAATGAATGTGCTAAGCATATGAATCAATAGAGAGCCTGGCATAGAATTTAAAGGGAGAAACCTACCAAAGGCATATGTATGTTTTGGGTTGTCAAGTTGATATTTATCTGGAGCTGGAATACCAACATGCTGTGATTACATGGAGATTGGATTGGGAGACTGTTAGTGGTGGATGCCCCCTTTGTTGTATTTATTTGTTGAAGAATTAATTTGGGAACTTAATTGAGCATCATGCACTAGAATTTGCACAATTACCATCATTAGTGAGTTTGCTGATGTTATTTGTCTGTAAATTAATATTTATTGAGGATTTCACTAATAGCTTTAGGACCCTCTATTATACACCTATCGGTGAATTTTCATTTACCTGGATTTGAGGACCAAAGTGAAATGCCTAACAAACTGTGAGAAATGAATGGAACTGACAGATAACTGTGAAGTTAGGAGATGTAAAATACTCAGGTTCCTTCTGAAAGGTTTTCCAATGATCTACTGGATCAGTAACAACCACAATTCAAGAAAATGCAGAAATGTAGGTTAATTTAGTTTGGAAGGATCCCTGAGAGATCATGCAGGCTACCACTGCCTCAAATTTAATTAGACCATGTTACTTATGGATTTGACTGCATTAATTTTGAACACCTCCAAGGACAAAGAACCAAAACTCTGCCCTTCAAAACATTTTTCATCTCTCACCACAAAGAAAATTTTCCTAACACCCAAGTGGAATTTGCAGTGTTCTAATTTATTTTCATTGCCTCCTGTCCTTTCTCTGTGGAGATCCAAGGAAAGTCTGCCACCATCTTCTCTGCATTTTCTTGTCACGTAGCTGAAGATATCAGTAAAGTTTCCCCTTTACCTTCCGATCTCCAGCAGGAACAAGCCCATCTTTCTCAGCGTTTCCTCTTAGGCCCTATGCTCCAGCCCCTGACCATTTTGGTAATGTCTTCTGTGCACTAAAGAATCCAGATCTGGACACACCACTCTGGACGTGGTCTCACATGTGCCAAGAAGAGCGGATAATCACTTCCCTGGATCTTAGAGCTGTAGTTACTACCCATGGGTTTTAAACTGGCCTTGCTTAAGCCTTAGCTCTCATTAAGGAAATATGAAATATGGGTGGTTTTTTCCTTCTGACAAGAAAGATAAACACAAAAATACTTCACATGAAATCATTGGGAGTTTTAATTTTTCTTATTCTGACTGAACAAAACCATCAGTTATTCACACAGTTGTAGAGAAAAACATGCATTTGTCTGGTGCACAGGACATCATATATCCTGTAATTTAACTTACAGTTTGTTTAGCCACATGGGGGTTTTTGGTCATGTCAGCTTTGGATGGGAAATTATCTTTTCTTCCTGTTATTTATTCTTTTCCTGTAAATGATAATGAAGAAATGCAGCTAAAAATGCACCATAAGTTAAAACAATCCTTATGTTGTGATTAAATCAGAAGACAGTGTGTACTTCTAGAGTTGTAGTCTTGCCACCAAAAATCTATAATCACATCAACCTTGATTCTGTTGTTAGCTCACATTCTTTCTGCCTTCTGGTTTTGGAATGTAAACAGCTTATTGTATGAAAGCAAGAGTGAAATTTACATGGCTAAATCTTCACTCAGAAATCAATGGCTCAGTATGCAGAGGCAGGTAAAAAAAGTCAGCAGTGTACTGGAAGCCATCAGGATAAGTGCTGAGAGAGGGAGTGATGGGAAGCCTAATTTTCCCACTATATCAAAACTCCCCATGTCCACTTCTTGAGAACTTAGTGCAGGTTTGTTCTCCAGATCTCAGAAAGGATATAATGACAGTGAAGAAAGTACTCAGAAGGCAATTTCAATCATTAAATTGAAGGAGCAGCTATCAAATTAGAAATTTGGACAAGAGGAGATCAAAAACTTCATAAAACTAAGATTTGCAAAATCAAGGAGGTACACCAGAAGCTGAGTGCTGCTGTAGACCAAACTGTACAATATTAGAGGCATGGTGCATTGAATCAAGTTTGAAGGACTTAAGATAGAGAAATTAAACCATCTCTTGTAGAATAGCAAGTGAATATCTGAAATTTGTTCTTACAGAAGATAGTGAAGACATCCAACATCAGTCAAAAACTCATCAAACTCATGTTCTTCCTAGATACTGTCTTTAATCATCATTGCTAAGAGACAGAATACTGAGATGAATGGGTCATTTAGTTATTTGCATGTTAAGTAGAGAAACTGAAGCAACTGAGCAAAGCTGAATGAAAATAATTGTATTTAATGGTACAATCCAAGTTTTATGCTGTAAGAATTAGGTACTCTGTGAAACGGGATTAAAAAATAGATTGATCCCTTCGTAAACAGAGGCAGAAGAAACTGATTCACCCCTTAACTACATGGTCAAGAGCATTCATCTGGGAAATGGGTGAACCTCAAGTTCCTACTTTGTTAGGTGCATGGATGTAAAATTTTGTCTCTTAGTCAAATCCCCTAATAACCGAAGGTAAATGTTGTCATGTTGTAACTTCCTCTTCCATCTGAAGATCTTCAGTTTCTGGAAGTCAACCGGATTAATATTGCATAGAAACAACACTTGTTCTTTTTGTTCAGGTGCAAGTCAGGAGTTGTTACTTGTGATGTTTCCTAAACATAAGTGATAAAAACTGAATTTCTAGTTATTTGAATAGTTTCAAGTAGTTATTTATAGAAAAACAACCTTCAGATAAAATCTTAATCTTTCAGTATTTTGTTACATTTTTAGATCAAGCTAAAAAGTGTTTCTTCAGTGTTCCTCTTTCCTCATCCAGGAATAAAGAAAAACAAGAATTCGCAAACCTTATTTTTAACCATTCTAATAATCTCATTATTTGACAGTATTAGAAGAATTTTTTTCCTAGCCAGAGTTTTCTATGTCAACTTTGAACAGGTTTTATAAATTATTTTGCATTGAAAGGACATAAAGCAATAGCTCAACTTCATGCATAAGCTCTGTGTAACTTTCTGTGAATATTTTTTATGGCTCACTTTCAGGCAGAAATTTCCATTTTATATGCAAGCCACATGTGACAAAGATTTTTTTTACTAACTTGAAAGATTCTGACACCACTATGCACAGATATCTACTAATTTGTTTATATAATAAATTCCACTTCACATCTGGCTAGAGAAAAGTGGAATAAACAAATGAAGATGGTGAAAGTTCAGGAGCATGTGTCTGGAATTTTTCCCAAGACCTTGGTCTGACTGTCTTATGGCCTTGCCAATATCATGATAACGAAGGCTGAAGTTGCTCCAACCATTTTAAAACAGTGGGGGATAGAATCTATTCTGATTTAGTCCCTAGGCAATTTAATGAGCTTCTTAATGATTATGAATCTGCAAGTATGAACCATCATAGAGTAATTCTCAAAAATGAGAAGAATATTGCTTGCATTTGTGTGGTCCTCCAAGCTAAGGCATGTTGAGGATGTGAAGGTGGTTTGAGACAGCCAGCACAGCTTCACACAAGGCAAGCCCTGCCTGACCAACCCAACTATAGCGGAGGAGTGCCTGCCGCAGTGGACAAGGGAAGGGCTATGGGTGTCATTTGTCTGGGCTGCTGTGTAGCCTTTCACACAGACCCCCACAATGCCCTGGTCTCTAAACTGGAGAGAGATCGATTTGATGGTGTGCTGTTCAGTGAATTCTATTCTTTGCAGGACATGTGCTCCATCCTTCTGATCCTTTTTGGTTTGGGCAACTGGGTCTAGATAACCCTATTCGAACAGTGGCCTTCAGGCATCTTCAGAAACATCAAAGCTATTGAACTTAGTTTTTCAGCATGAATATGAACAAGCATTTCTAGCATTGCAGCTTTTGAAAGTCTTCTTCTCTGAACCAATAATACTTATCATTTTATTTTTCTGTAATTCTTTAACTCCCACTCACTAGGTTGATTCACTAGCAGTTGGTCTTTATCACTGCAGTCAATCAGAGCACACTGCCTGATGAGGAAAGAGGAAGAAGTAAGTGAAAGAAGCCATTTCTTGCTATCTGCTAGGACAGAAAAGAAAATGCTGAATGCCAGGGCTAGGGGACACGTGAATGGAATTTTTCAGCTGACATAAGAACAGAGATAGTGTGATGAAAAATTCATTTCTAATGACTCATCAGAAACATTGCAGAGATTCCTTTATTTTGTTGTCATTCCATCCCACAGCTACCATGTGAAAAAGAGGAATAGAAGCTGTTGTCTTCTTCCGAAAGTAAATACAGAAGGACATTTATATAGCAGATACCAGGGTAAAAAGGGTAGAATGTCAGTGAATGGCAGAGAAATTAGGAAATTAGGAGTAATGGCTGAAAATATTCTGTTAATATCATTCATATAGAGCAGTGTTAGTGTGCAAGATAGTGTTAAAGCATTAGATAGGCTAATAAGATGTTCAAAATATTGCAAATACTTATCTTGAGAACTTATTCTGAATAAGATTAATTTGCATTTGCAAACTGTATTGGCTAGTTTAACTTTCTAGATCACTTTCTGAGCAATATTTCACAGTAAATGAATATTCACTGATATGAATATGTTGACTGACAAATTTGAACATGAGAAGTCTGAAGATTTCAAGCGACTGTCAACATTTAGAGCTTTGTTGGGCTTTAAAAAGCCCACTTTATTGGGCTTTTTACTAACTCTCACTGAAAAATATGTAATGTATGGAACTTGAGTATGTCTAAATTGTAACAAAAGCATACTCACTAAAATGTTTTTAAAATATCTAACTTTGATGTTTGATTACTGGTACTAAGGAAAGCTCATCTCAGGCACTGGGAGCTGCTGTTATGTCCTCCTGTACCTGTCTCTGCTCCAGGCAGAACAGAGCAAGTCCAGCTGTCCAGCCTCTCCTCACAGTACAAGTGCTCCAGCCCCATCATCTTGGTGGCCTACCCTGAATTTGATCCAAATGGGGAAATGAGATTTTTGGTTAAATGTAGAACCCCTTTTTTATTGTATTTCTTTGTAATGGAAAAAGCTAGACATTTATTTCTGTGCCCCATCACTTTATAGTTGAAAACATGCACTTTGTTAGGTTGCACCAGGACTTTTGTAAACCTCACCTTTAGTTATCTCTCACCAGTTATCCAAACCT
This sequence comes from Chamaea fasciata, assembly GCF_029207755.1. Taxonomy (NCBI): domain Eukaryota; kingdom Metazoa; phylum Chordata; class Aves; order Passeriformes; family Sylviidae; genus Chamaea; species Chamaea fasciata. The sequence goes on along the minus strand of NW_027094087.1, from coordinate 40,509,181 downwards.
TAATTTTAAGCTTACCACTTGCTTGTTGTACTTTCTATAAAACTGTAGGCATCAGTCTTCTAGTTTATGCCCCCCTTACCCTCAAGAGCTTTTGCAATGGGGTTGAGGAACTGCTTAGTAGAAAGCCCAGCTGTATAAACAACATGAATGTGGCTGGCAAGCAAAACCCATGGCTTTAAACATTACACTTCCTTTCTTAAATGTTTTTAAAATGTATGGGTTTAGTCATAAAAGTCCTTACAAATCAAAAATTTACAGTAAACTTTACTTCCATGTATTTCTGTGAAGGACAAGCACCTGTCCAAAAGATTTGTGATGCTGTCTCTTTCAGATAATGTCAATGTAACTTTTTTAATTCATTTGATATCATTCTGAATTATTTGTGTGCATCTATGAGATGCTCTGATCTTTAAAAGAAACTTGTAGGCACTCAGGTAGAAATTCCAAGAGATGTTGGCTTGGAAAAATATAAGGAATCAGGAATACAGTTCAATTAGGCTGTACCTTTAATGATTGATGCCTCTGGAAAGAATCAGGTAATACCACATTCTGTTCATATGAACATATCTTATGAACATATCTTATGAACAATGGACACAACTCTCATATTTTTCAGTAGTGCTGAAGAGAGGCTTTCTCTCCACGCTTGAAATCCACACCAAACCTGCCCTGTTCCTCTGCTGCATTTCTTCTTACAACACCGGAAAAGCAAAGGCCTTCATGTGATTAGGTACTACAAGCAGCACTGGTTTGACATGTCCAGATCCCTTGGAGACAGCTATGTCTTGTTATTACTTAAGAAGCAGAAGGTGCAGTGCTCTTGAGAAGTGACCAACAGAAATCCAAATCAGGAATTATGAGTCTTAATTATCAATAGTAAATTTGTTAACATATCAGAGAAAAGATCTTGTGGAGGCAGGAAAAATACTTGTGTGTTTCTGTTGGCTCCTAGCCCAAATTTTCAAAAATAGTAAGCACTCTGAACTTAAATGTTTCAGAGGACATTACATTAATTTTTATTTCACACTCCTGAAGGAGCCATTTGTCCCTCCAGAAGTTGTAGAATCCACAAATTTAAAGTTCAAGCTCCACTTAAACATTTAACTTGTAAAATATCTGTTTTCTTCGAGTAATTTATTCAAACTCTTGAGTCCCCAAAATTTTAGAAATAAATTAATCACTTTATCACTTCATAGATAAATCATCAAATGTATTTTTCTTCCTAATGCAGATTTTGTAACAGCTACAATTAACTACAAATAACATTGTTTCTATAGTTTCTATGAACTCTGGCCATCCATTCATAGTGTAGGTCTTAAGTTTTAAGGATAAAGTTGCTACTGTTTAAGTTCAGGAAAGTACTTAAACAGTAAATTGACAAGACAAGAAAATTTTTTACCATGACGGAAGAGCTAAAATAAAAATGCTTTAAGGACAGAATATATGTATTTTGGGGCTGACACAAGAAATAAAATACATCAAAACATACTAAGACCTATTTATGGGTGTCAGAGATCCACAGTGCCACCAAGATAATCTCTAAATATATTTTTGAGACTGTGTGAAATCTTGAATATCAGGATCAAAAAATAGGTATAAGATGTTGGATGTATAAAAAAACCAAATATTACATTTTTACCTTGGATCTATTTTCCTGTGGTATCATTTTCCCTTAGTTTTTGTTTTACTGTTGACCATCTCCTTCCCCCGAGCAGCAAAATTATGTTGCCTAGACACAAACTTATAAACTGATTGTTTGCCTGCAGTTTTCTAGCAATAGAGATAACTAGATATTTTTAACTTGATCTGGGCAGTCACTTTGTTTTAACAAAGGAAATTTGGATTCATGTACCTCTTTGAGGCATTCTCTTTCTCTCTTTCGGTTTGGCTGTGGGCATGAGGCAGGAGTCCCTGTTTGTCCCAGGTCAGATGCAGCTTTGAGCAGGAGCACTGTCCTGGAAGGAATGCATATTGCCCTAGTGCCTACCAGCTGCAGACCTGCCACCTTGCACAGCAACACAACAAATCCCTGCAATGTGATAGCTCCTGGTTCCTTCAGGCATCAGCAGAAAATGGGTGAGAAGTTCAGCTCCAGAAGAGGTCACCTGAAGTATCTCTGTGTGAACCAGCTGGGGCTCCACTAGGGTCAGCATTGCCCAGCTGTGAGGGACTCAGCACAGCAGCTTAAAGAAAGGCATCTAATGCAGACAAATCAGAAATGACACAGGACTGATGAGAGCTCTCTGTCCTTCAAACAGCATCAGAAATCTGTCTGTGGACGGCTGAAATAATCCCAAGGTGCCTACCTCAGTGTAATAAGACAAACTGCTGTCTAGGATTAGAGAGTGCTTTGACTTGATTGACTATAATGAGACTTTAGACACAGCACCCAGGAGGGTGCCCAAATTTAGTTCTGCAGACAAAAAGGAAGTCCATCTCTGGTGCCCTTCAACTTTGCTTCACAGGGTCCGCAGGGTCATTCAAACAAGGGTCATTGCCTCTTGGGAACATGTTTATGTTTCTTGTTTCTGGCAGTGGACCATATTGAACATCTCTGCACACCTCAATCACATCTTTTTGCCACCAAAAAGAGACAGAGATACTGCTGTTTAATATAAAAAGGAGTCAGGTTGCTGTAACATCCCCTGTCATCCCAGCTCAGTTGTCTTGGCCCCCTTCTTGCCGCAGGTCCCAGAGATGGAGTCCCACCTGGAGAGGCAGAGCCAGAGTATTTCCATGTGTTTGGACTACTCTGAGACTCCATTTACCCGTCTGCACAATGGGCCTCAGAATAACATCCTTTGTTCCCAGAGGAAGCTCATGTAAATGTGATGGCACAGCCCCAGGCACTGGAAACGTTTCACTTGAAATACAACTGCCTTGTGGTAAGAAACATTAACAAATGGGACCATTGACTTTTGCTTATTTTTCTTAAGTGAAGTGTCTGCTGTTTCAGAGTCACTGATCGTTCACCACATTCACTATATACTGTTATTTTGGGCACCAAACACAGACTGTAAATCAAAACAGGACACCTTTCAATTATTTGTGTTAGCAAAATGTATGTTGAAATCACATGGTTGGCACAATTCTTGTTTTCAAATAAGTAGTACCTAAATGCTGCACTTCATTTCTTCTTGACACATCTTCCATCCCCCATTTTCCATTTTTCCTTGGAGGGGAAGACCGTCATGATTATTCCAGTCTCTGCTGTGTCTGTGTAAATTACCATCAGCCCAGCTAACTTTACCCACACCCACAAGATGACAGAACTGCAGAAATTTTGCAGTGTTTGTTGAAATCTTACTATTCAGCAGTTTTGTGGGTTACAGAGCTTTTAAAATAAAACTTTCCAGGCTTGCTTAGTTGCACTGGGGTCAGCACAAGGTCTGTGAACCACTGCTGACTGGTTTTACCTTCATTTACACCTCTCTTCATAGTTTTAAATTAGTTTTCTGACTCAGACAGTGGAATCACCTGATCCATAGATTTTACACCTTACAATGCCCAACACGGGCTGGCTTTGATATCATCATTTATCAGTGCCAACTTTAAAAACTTCCTTTGTTTGAATTTTTAAAGAGTCACTATATATAAGGTAATACCAACTTCAGAGGTCTCTACTTAATTCCCAGCTCAGTCAAGACTTTGTGTCCCCTTAAAAACACCATCATGCACTACATCTGTGACACTGTTTCAGAAAAAGGGGGAATAAAGCTCTTTTTCTTTGAGCCTTTTATTTGCTTGCTTGCATGGCCTTTCACTGTTGTTTCTTCACTTTGTCTACGGAAGACAAAAATCTATGCCTCAGTATAGGCTTCTGGCCACTGATGTTGTATAAATAGCAATAAAATGTGTAAGAAAACATATTGGATTCTGTATTTTTACTTTGCCAGGATTCCCGAAGGATTTAACTGAAAACACAATTCAGCCATAATACACTCTCACATGGCTGATTGCACACAGTCCTTCAGAAACCAGCTTCAGGTTTAGCATTTTGATTTACTCCCTGTGACAAAAAAACTACAGACTCCCTGCTTTTTTTTCTCTTTATAAGTTTTTCTACTCACATGCAGAATCTGTCCATTACACTGTCTCTTCACTTGTTAATTTCATTTTCCTACTGTGGCAAAGATCCAGATTTACTCACCTTTTCTCACACAAAGAGAAGTTGTTTTCAGAAAAGCTGCCTGTTCTGGTTTTTCCTGTAGTTATGTTGCCTGATTTTTAAAATATTCCTTGGAAATGCCTCAGGACAGCTCTCTGAAGGTAAAGTTTTGAAAGAGATTTCATAGTGAACTTCAAAGGACTTCTGAGCACTTGCGAAAAAGAAATCACGGAACGTGGAAAATCATTCTTTCCTGCCTAATATATCATTCTCTCCATGCACGACAATTATAATTACTACTGCTTTGTTGACTGCAGCCTAAGCATTTTAAAGAAGAGGTCACCACATTTCCTTGGAGCATTGTTGGGTAGGCTAACACTGTTCTTTAATTTTACTCTTGAGCCAAGCTAAATATTTTTTTTTCAGTTCTATATTTATATCATTCAAATATTGTCTCTGAATATTTGGTTTCACCTTTAACTGGCAGTTAGCTGACCTATGTTTATTAAGGTAAACCTGAAACCACTGAGAAATTATTTGGGATCATCCTATCCTCAAGGCTAATGGACTGGTCGCATTTTTCTAGTAACAGTTGATTAAGAAATTAATTTCTCCCATTCCAGAAGCAAAGATTCCAATGTCCAAGCTGAGAAAGAGCAGTCATATAAGGACTTGATAGAGAATAAAAAACTTTTAACTAAATCTAGTAAGCGGCAGTGATACACAAATGGTGGTATAAAATTGTGTTTCTTTATGTATAAGAAACATAATTTCAGATAATTTGCAATTCACGGGAAAGTTACCCTGTGGAGTTTCAGAATACTCATTTTACTCATAGCGATGAGCTATGTCTGGTACTGCTGTGAAGAGCATTAACATTCGCAACTTCATGGTCTCCAGGAAAGCTTTCCTTACAGCCGCGAAAAACATGACAAGGCAGCACCTTTGCTCCTAAACTCCACACAAAGCAAGAAAACACACTGTAAACACTGCTTATCTGCTAGTTGGGTACCCCAACATTAATACAAGCAATGCTGCAAATACCAATGCAGAAATATTGGAGGGAAAGAAATGGGATACATACATAATCTGACAGTCTGCAGTAGCAAGGGGTGTGCTACAGTGAGAGCAGCAGCAGTACGGATTCAGTACTTGCCCTGAAGCACTTCAGAGGAGAACATTTCTCTAGAAGGTGCAATAACTAATTAGCAGGCTTTATGTCCATTGATGGGTAAAAGTCTCAACACGACTGACACATGTAAAGGAGAATATACAAACTGCTTTAACAGATGTTGTCTGTTCCTAGGTGGTGCAACCATGTTTAGCAGTGGCTGAGATGGGCAGAGGGGCAGAAAAAGCCTACATAACAAATTCTTCTCAGTTTTATTTGCTTTTGCTGTTTAGCATCATAAAACACAGATCCACCATTGTACGAGTAATAGAGCTTTTACACAGACACCTTCCCTGACTTTTGTCCTTTTCCTGTTTTGTTAACAAGGAAACATCCATGTCGGGGTAATGTATTCCAGGATGACTGTACCAGTGTCTACCAGAAACCTGCCTGAGGCTTTCCATACAGGCAAAAGAAACAATTCATGAAAAAGCAAGACAAATTCAGCAGAAACCACATCTCCCCTTGGTCCCATGCTTGTCAGCATGTGATACGATACAAGTTATAGCAGGAGCTGAGATTGTGGTGATCCTGGGGAGATAGAAATAATCCTTATGCTTGAGGAATGTAATGACCATCTCTGTCATAATGCCAGATTTTTCCTACTATCCACCTCATAAGACAAAAATCATATTTTTTTGTTATTCTAGACACACAGATCCATTGCCTACCTGTAGCTGGTAGATTGCCTCTCTCAAAGTATTAACTCTCTCATTATCTATGGTTGTCATCCTCTCTTAAAGTAAATTAAATTCAGGTTTTTTGAAGATAACTTGTGAATGAATTAGTCACTCTACATGACATGACCTGCTTTATTACTAACAAGAAATGCTTTTTAATGTTCTTAACTGTTTCCTGATATTTACCATTTCTGGTTTTGAGTATATCACATTCAAGTATCCTGTAATATAGATAGAAATTCTCTTTAAGGATCCCTGAAGTAAAATTTTTGTTAATGCTATGGAGTTACAGCTCTTTGCAGAAACAAAGAAACATTCTATAATGTTATTTCACTTAAAATTGCTGTTGAACTACTGTAACTACTGAAAAGTTGCAAAATTTACTTTAAAAATAATGACTCTTGTTATGTATTTTTATTGTTTATCAAATGGTAAAAAACCCAATTTTTCTAGCAAAGAAGAGTAAGTCATTGTAGCATTGTTGCCAGTTATTGCCAGTGGAAGTTACTGCAAAAAAATCAACAAGTGAGAAGTTTGCTTCTGGCCATTTCTTCCCGAAGCCTATGTCAATATTCAGAGACCTCATGTTTATACGAGGATAGAGTTTCAGAGCCCTCAGCTGGGGAACGGATGCCTAAACCACAGTGTTGGGGAGGAGAAACAAACCAGCCATCTAAGCAGGTTTACTTCTAGCAACAAGGAAGTTCTAGCTTGTCCCTGAGTGGTGACTCACTGGTTTGGGACTATAAAAGTAAAGGTAGCTGCACTCTGAAACATCAGGGTTTCAGACTTCAGAAATCCAACATGATGCAATCAGGACTTCCAGCTCTTTTCTTTTTCTTGTTGGGTTTGTCATTTTGCCTGACAATCCCTATTCCCCTTGAAGACAGCCACGAATTCACAGAAAAGGACCTTCAGTTTGCAGAGGTACAGTATAGAATAATTCATTTACATGTTCCAATAACAGTAAGCTGTGCAGTTACAACTGTTTGGAAATTTGGCTTATAACTTCTTTACCCCTTCTTAGCGCTATCTCAGGACTCACTATGATCTCCGTCCAAATCCTGCTGGCATAATGAGGAAGAGTGGAAACACAGTGGCAGCGAAACTTCGGGAAATGCAAGCTTTTTTTGGCTTGGAGGTGACAGGCAAACTAGATGAAGAAACATATGAGCTGATGCAGAAACCAAGATGTGGTGTTCCAGATGTGGGGGAATATAACTTTTTCCCTAGAAAACTCAAATGGTCAAAAATGAATTTGACATACAGGTAAATGCATGGTATTTTGACAGTTATTACCTTCTTTCCAGGTGCATTGTCCAATGGGTTACTCAGTACGTGAGGCTGATGTGAGAAAGGTGCATTTGAGTTTGGCAAAATTACTGTTGCAGTTTAAAACCCTTACAGCCCCACTTTTGGAAAGGTATTCCCAGACTACATTGCAGTCCTAGGAAGTAAACATGAATTTTTTCCATTGCACTTTATCATGGAAAAGGAAATCTGGTGTGCTGTAAGCTAGCAGCTCCTCATTTGGCCTCTATATAGACATTCAGGACACATCCCTGGTGCCAAATGAAAGAGAGATGGGGGCTCAGATCATGAACTTCTCTGGGTCACTCTTTAGCTTTGTTTGGATCTGGTTTAGTGTTTGCTTCTATCTTGTCCTGGACAGAGCAGTGTAGATGCAAACCATTCTGTGTAGTGTGACTGTGAGAGCAGACTCTTCCATTTCACATCCCAGATGTAGGACTCTGTGTTTAGTCAGACAAATCCCTGTACCATGACCTCAGAAAAGTTAACCTTAGGAGGTGAAAGGATGATGACAGTTTACAGAGTAGATCCTTCTCCTTTAATTCCGCAAGGTGGTGTATCTGGGGTTTTCAACAGCTACAGACTGAGTTTATTTAGCAGATTTCAAATATGAAATCACTAAAATATCTTAGTTCCATAGCTAGTGATCAATGTTACTTTAATATGGACAATTATAGCCTACAAAAATTGCTTTGGATAATGTTTTGCTCCTTCAGGAAGTGAGGATCATATTTTATATGACATTAAAAATTTTTAAATCACTGATACGATTTTATTTAACATATCTGTCACTTTCTAAATCTTCTGGTGCATAGAAAACAAATTACAGAAAGCTGTTGGATCATTTCAGATATCTCTGAATTATTTTAATGGTGATAGAAAACTTTATTTTTTAATACTGTATGAGGTTGCTAAGATCCTTGTTACATGATAAGATCATATGGCAAAAGCAAAAACTTTTAATGAGGTGTACAGTCAGATAAAAGTGGATTGCATATTTCTTCAATTCACGCAATTTAATTGGAGATATTAATCTCTTTGACAGAATTATGAATTACACTTCGGATCTGAGACATAATGAAGTAGACAGAGCTTTCAAAAAAGCATTTAAAGTTTGGTCTGATGTGACGCCACTGAACTTCACCAGAATACGAAGTGGGATAGCTGATATCATGATCTCCTTTGGCACTAAAGGTAACACAGAACCAATTGTTTTTATTTTATAAGTAAACTACATTCTTATATACATAAGATGGAGTAATTAGTTTAACTGTTTTGAATTTTGCTTTACAGAACATGGTGACTTCTACCCTTTTGACGGGCCCTCTGGATTACTGGCACATGCTTTCCCCCCAGGCCCAGACTATGGAGGAGATGCTCATTTTGATGATGATGAAGTTTGGTCAGATGATTCTAAAGGTAACAGAAGTTCCTGAGATTATTTGAAATGATAATAGATGGAAAATTTATCCCAGCTTGATATCTGTAGACTGTTTTGCCTGTTTACTGTTTGTTCATCATTATGTTCACTGTTAACACACAGAATGCTGAGTTTGACCTCCAGTCATAAATGGAAGTTTAACATGTGCTTAGCATAAATTTTAGGATGTAACACTCCTAAGTGAAGTGATTAAAAAAAATGACACAACAAGACTTTGTCATTTTAGCAATTGGCTAAAGGCAGCTAGTTCTGATCACAGACTGTTGGGAATTGCCTTACTGAACCCCACAGCAAACACACCTCAGCTGCACATTCTCTGCTTGCATTTAATTTGAAGATTTATCATCTTGACTATTTAGGACAGAGTTTAATAGAACAAAACACTTATTTTTTCAGCACTGGATTAGGTCACCCTCCTGGCATTGATGCGAATTTCTGCAATAGTGAAAAACATATAGACTCTCTACTGCAGATTAATTCCCAACAAAAAAGCTCTTGATTTGAGTAGGACCAAGATTTCACCCTAGAGCTTTCTTGTGTTGCTAAGAAATTTCAAGAAATGTAAATCTCCCTACATAGTAACACCGTCATGTAAGAGTCAGGCTGAACACCAGCTAGGAGATTCTAGATGTCTTAGGCCCTTATCAATGCAAAAACCATCATAGTTCAAAAATGACAAGCAATTATATCTAGTGGAGATGTCCCTGCTCAAGGCAGGGGGATTGGAACAAAGTGGTCTTTAAGGTCTCAAACCCTTCTATGATTTTTTGAATTATGCAGAATTTTTCCATGTATTCAGCTGTCACATTCATTGTCCAATATGTTAAAGCACAGGGTCAAGTATTGTGATGCAAGGTGATACACATTTACTTTTGCTGTGGTTTGTTATAGGCTATAACTTGTTTCTTGTTGCTGCCCATGAATTTGGTCATTCACTGGGACTTGAACACTCTAGAGACCCTGGAGCTTTGATGTTCCCAATATACACATACACTGGAAAAACTGGTTTTGTGCTTCCTGATGACGATGTGCAAGGGATCCAAGAGCTCTATGGTAAGTCTGTATAATATATAATATTTATCTCCTGTATCATTATAGCCTGCTGCAGATGCACTGCACAATTACTGTGTGCTGCAGATGTTCACTAACAACAGTCATGACTGATTAAGAATTATTCACTGGAACAGGAGATGCTTAGATTCAGTATTTTAGGGGGAAATAAAATTATATTATGCTGCAGAGCACAGTTGGTCACTGACCTGTCTCCTTTAGTGGTAGGTGATGGGGACCAGTCCTTCTACTTTTTGACCTGCCTGAAAAGAGAAGGTAAAACAGAGTCTGAAGGTTGAAACAGAACTATCTATGTTTCATCATAAAAAGCATAAAGGGTTTGGGGACCTTTAAAACTTGGGATAAAGAAAGCAAGTTCATTTAACACCTTTGCAGTGCACTTGAACTGCCAAGTTCATGAATGCATTTGGCTAGAGGAAAGAGAGAACAGATTTTCCCAGGAAAATTTTTTTACCCATTATGTTTGTATTCATCATGCTCTTGGAAGATTTTCCATGTTCTGTTCACTATCATGATCAACAGACAGAAAACAAATATTGTCAGGCTTACATCATATGGTATCATTCCAGGTGCAGGAGACAAAGATCCCAACCCAAAACATCCCAAAACACCAGAGAAATGTGATGTAGAATTATCACTTGATGCAATTACAGAGCTTCGTGGAGAAATGCTGGTCTTCAAGGACAGGTAAAGACACTTCCATGTCAAGGATGATGGGTACTGGATAAAGTTTGAGCAAAAAGCACAATTTCAGGTTTTTACTAAAGATTTGGGTAAATGTACATTTCAAAGGGCACAATTCAATGTAGACATCTCTTAAGAAACTTCATCTTATATCTCATTTATAGGATTTATAATGCAATTACAGACTTGACTGCCCAGTAATATGATGTGAAGATAAGTGGCTGAAGACTGACATTTTTTTATATATTTTTAAATTAATGGGACTTTCTTCAGCATGCATAAATCTGCTAATTTTTATTTGGGTGAAGTTGTATTGGATTCAGGAGCTTCACATGGCACAGCAGTGTTTCTCTTATTCTAAATGAAAGAAGCTTAAAATTTGTTATTGTTTGAGATGATCACTGTGTGGATGACAGAAATGGTCTGCAGCTGATGGCTGTGAGGAAAGGAAAGGTCTAAGAGGGGCTCTGTCTATTCAATATTCTATGATATGATAACCATTAATTCACCAGTAATTTATTTTAACTATAGCACATCAAAAATACTGCTATTCTACAGTATGAAAAGAAGCATAAAATATATCTTCCTTTTCTGAACTAGGTTTTTCTGGCGACTGCACCCTCAGATGGTTGAGGCAGAACTGGTCTTACTTAAGTCCTTTTGGCCTGAGCTTCCAAATAAAATAGATGCAGCTTATGAAAATCCCATCAAAGATCTTGTGTTCATGTTTAAAGGTAAGCTCTCGATTTTGCTGTTGGCAGAAAAATACAGATATTTAGTCAAGCTCAACAGATGGCATAAAGGTAATAGAAGAATAAAACAACCTACCTTCCTCACTCGAAAAACAAACAGTTTCACCTCATGCACATCTAAAAAATATTCAGTGAATTAGGAGATGTACAATTTAGTTAGGATGCTCAGAATCATACTACAAATAATACCTACTGAGTACATGACCTAAGAATCTGTTTGTTGTATGAAAACAGATCTTGTTTTCTCATTTTATTCTTCTCTCAAAGCTGAGTCCTTACAAAAGACTCACTCATACTTTGTTTGCATTTTCAGGAAAGAAAGTCTGGGCTTTGAATGGCTACGACATAGTTGAAGACTTCCCTAAAAAGATATATGAAATGGGATTCCCGAAAGAAATGAAAAGAATTGATGCAGCTGTCCATGTTAAAGACACTGGCAAGACTCTTTTTTTTACTGGAAATAAATATTGGAGGTAAGCTGGAGACACGTCAGTTTCGATGTCCCTAGTCATAACCTCTCCAGATGTATGGAAGGATCAGGAATTTGGTTCAAACCAGACATTTGGCCAATCCGGTCTGTGGTTTTCATTGGTGCTATAGCTATGTATAAGTTGTTGTAAAGGTGTGTACAAGTTGTTGTAAAGGTGTGTACAAGTTGTTGTAAAGGTGTATGCAAGGCTTTTATAAAAATACGGGCACAGATTTTAAAAGCTGGATGAATGTAAGGAAATGAAAACAAAGTGCTCTAATCTGAGAGAATTTCTATCGTCCTGCCTGCTAGATAAATTTCCCATCTTGCTTCCTTGAGTTGCTTGTGTGATGTGAAATGGTATCAGTGCTCTTAGTAAGAAATCTGTCCCACCCTAGAGCGTCTCTTTTTCACTGTCCATTAATGGGGCTCACAATCAGGTCTCATGCATAATTAAGACATTACCATGCCTTCCCATTATCATTGCACCAAGCAGCCTCAGGATTGGTTTGTAGTACCAATGCATCCAGGTACAATAATCTTGAAATAGTTCACACTTTATAGATCAGTTCTGAAAATGTAGCTCAATTTGCTTTTTTAATACCACTTCTGGTGGAGGTGTTCCCTGTTTATCGCCCTGCATTTTACCATTGCACTGACAGAAAGCACCTAGAGACTGCTGGCTTACTTTGGGTGTAGGTAACTTCAAAACATATAAAGAGTACAGGCCAAATTCTCAGGCTGTCTAAATTCCCTGCATTTTTTTTTCTTTTTCTTTTGTGTTTAATACAGTTATGATGAAGAGGCAGAGGTTATGGAAGCAGGCTACCCCAGGCTGATAGAGGAAGAATTCCCAGGAATTGGTGATAAAGTGGATGCGGTCTATGAAAGAAATGGTAAATAATCTGATAATGAAACCTGATTACAATTAATTACCCTTGAAACTTGAGATTAATTTCTTGTAGAAAATTCTGCATTTGTAATTTTAATTTCTTTATATCAGCACTTCTGTTCTTGACTGAATCAGTTTTCTGATCTAAATTGTGCTCTGGCCAAAAAACGAGATCCTTGCTTAGGGAACCTAAAGTGACACGCTTAATGTAGAAGTATTATAATGTAATAACTGGAGACCATTCCTGTCCAGCTTTTCGGGGAGTGTTTGTGAGTCAGTGTCTTCAAAATTGAAATGCCAGCCCTGTATTTTCGTGATCAAGTGCAGTAAGAATTTGACACAAGATTAAACAATATCAGTCATTTTAAAACTCTGGTCCAGATCTAGCAAATGGAATTAGGATCTTTAGAAAATTCAGCTCATTATTCTAAATATGAAAATGTTGCATTTGAGTTGTTAAAAATGAAAACGAGATAATTACTATTTTTAGGATGATTTTGATATGACAACGCAGTTTGTTAGTGTTGATTCTTTTTAACTTTCTTTTTCCTTAGGTTACCTCTACTTCTTCAATGGACCACTGCAGTTTGAATATAGCATATGGAGTCAAAGAATTGTCCGTGTCCTGCATACTAACTCCCTATTTTGGTGCTAATTACAGCTGAGTGCCATGTCACAGGCTGCAGAGCAGCTTGTAGCACATGGGAATATTAATAAAGTGGGCATTTAGGTTTACCAAAGGACAGCAAGGTTCTATGAACAAGTATTAGGCTACCTACCACCAAATGTACACTGTATATATGGACTTATACAGCTGCATGTCAGTCTGGAATTGATTTAACTTAACAGGAAAGGAGAAAAGAAATCATTAGCATTTCAAGGTGCATTACACCATTTAAAGTTTGTCTAGTATTGAAGTGATGCTGGATACATCACACACTTTCATGAACACTGCTTATTCCCAGCATTCTGAGCATATCTAGCACCTTTCAAGGATCTCCTAGCATGTCCCAAGGAACAGACCTGGTAAACCCAGGAGCTTTATATTTTTAAACTAATCCTTCTTCCCTTCTTGAAATTCCCTTCAACATACTGGAAATTCAGATGTGTAGTGAATGAGTGAGGACTGCATGGTGACTCCCTGAGCAAGTAGCACCAAGCAGCAATGATGAAGTTTGGGAATTCAAAAGTATTTGACTGTAATAAATGGGAATGTGCCCCTGGAAGCAGATGCCCATGTCATCTTTAGAACAAGGGGAAGGTGCAGAAGCAGTGAGATGTCATTCCAAAGCAGACAGGAAAGCAGGAACAGTACAAAAGTACTCCTTGGAGAAATTGTAAGCCTGTATGATGGTGGGGAAACCAGAAGGAGGAAACAACAAGAGAATCACAGATTGAAACCATACATGATGTTACATCTGGTATCACAGCCCAAATGTTTTCAGCTGGTGTTAACTGAAGTGATATTTATAGAGGTTATGCCTGTGCCAGAAGAGAACCTGAACATCCAAAGCAAAATATTGAAAAGAATGTATTTTTTCATGTTGGCCACTCTTTTAATGTCTATATCAATTGCATCAGTATATTATGAGAGTTTGTTTTGGGTTTTTTCTGTTTTATTTTAATCAATGCAAATGATGTGGGACTATGATTATTTTGATCTTAAAAATAATATTAAATAAACTGGAGGGACAAATTGATATTGTGAAATTACTTCAATTAAAATTTTTATGCTGCCTGTCACAGAAGCAATACAGAGCTATTGGGCAAAAGAAATCAAGATCCCTAGCCTATGCATTTTATTATTTAAGATTTTCACCTCTGTTTAAAAATATGATTTATTTTTGTCCCTTCAAGAAAAATAATTTTATAGAAAAGAAAAGGAAAGGAAGATAGAACAGTGAAAAATGGGAAAACCCCTCAAATCTGCAAAACAAGAACTAATTTGGAATTAGTACTTATCATTACAGAAGGAATGAGAAATTATGAAGAAATACTGTGGAAAACAGTTACACTTTAGTTTTAATGTTAAATATTAGCAATTAATTAGAAAAACAATATCCTGTCCTGCCTTCTCAATAACAGCCCCTAAGTCAATTAATCAGCCAGGCCTGCCAAGCAAAGCTCACCAAAAATTGATATCTTTAACAGATATAAATGTTATAAACAGGCTTACCTAGTGAGGGGCTAGGTGAGGTTAATTCTGTAGCTCGCACAGCATAGCTGGTTGATTAAGATAACCTAACAGTTTGAGAGGTCTCTTCTGAACATAAAATTGTGAACTTATTATGCTTAAAAGAAATGCAGGGAAATAGAACTGGAAAAAAAACCTTTACAAAATTAAAAACCTAAAGTGGACTAAAATCAAAGTTCTGTTTTATGAAAAAATATTGAGAAAACTGCTGGGGGAAAAGTCAGGATATTTCTCTAAGCATAACAAACATAATTTGATTAAATTGCATTTAAATTTTTTTGACTGACAGAGTGTGCTTGAAGAAAATAATGTTTGATATTGGGCTGAAGTTTCATGTAATTACTTTAGCAGTGAATTAAGGCTCTGGACATATAAACTAGGTCCTCATTTTTCTCAGTAAAAAGACTTGGTGAAAAATTGTATCAAAATAATAATGAATCTTCCATAAGGGCTAGTTGTTGAGCCTGAGTCTTCTGAGTTTCAAAGGTCTGTCATAAGCTGCACTGGGTAAGGGAATGCAAATGTGGACAGGAAAGCAAGGAGATGTCAATGAGTGTCTTTCATATCTATATGAATTTCTGTTAACACTGGACACTTGGCAGGGGAAAAAGGTACTGCATAGGAATCTGGACCTTCAAAAGCCTTCAGCATGATTATATCTAGTTGCTATCCAGCCCAAACAGACAGATTCCTGTTAGCTGCTCGGCTGAGTGGAAGCAGCCTTTGGCACAAGTCCATCCACGGCTCCAGATTGTGTCTGCTCCCCTAGTGAGAAGCGGGAGCTGTCCTGTGGTTAGCTCTACCTCAGCTGAGAAAAGTACCAGGCTGCCAGTTCCTGGCATTTTGTTGAGAAAAAAAAAAAAATGGAAAAAATTTTTTGTGCTGTGGAAGTGGGAGGCTGAGACTAGAGCCAGAGGGACCCTGTTGCTGCTGTCAGCCAGAAAGGAAAACTCTCCACATTACCTTATGCTCTGGGACACACTGCCACCACGTGAGAATAACATTGCACGGGTGACTGGTGAGGACCTGATGGGACCCAAGACCATCAAGAATTAAAAAGAAATAAGTCTTTTTCCTGAGGCAGAGACTGAACTGACTGGTTTCCCTGAGATGTGAGTGAAGAAAGGACCACAAGGAGGCTGAAACAGCTGCCTCCCAGGATGTAATGCAAGCAGAACTAATAACCTCCTAACCACGTTGCTGGTTTTTTATGTGGAACTACATAAATCCACTTAATAGTAGGGAATGGATGGAATAGCCCCTACCTAATGGCAGGGAATTGTGTCAGGGAAGTTTAGGTTGGATATTAGAAAAAAAGTTCTTCACCCAAAAAGTGACTGGGCACTGGAACAGGCTCTCCAGGGCAGTGGTCACAGCACCAGCCTGGCAGAGTTCAAGGAGTATTTGGAGAATGCCCTCAGGTACATGGTGTGACTCTTGGGGTATCCTGATTAGGGCCAGGAGCTGGGCTCGATCTTTGTGGGTCCCTTCCTAAACAGCATATTCTGTGAATCTCTGATTCTGTGATTGATTCTGTGATTCTGTGACGAGTACGTGAATTGTTATTAATCAATGCATCTTTAATATCCATGTTGATCTCTGCTAGGAATGATCATTTGAAGGGGGAGAAAGGATAAGACAAGAAAAGGAATCTGTCAGATTCTCCTCAGGGAGTTTTCTGTGCTGGTTACATGACCCTGAACAAGTAGGACTTAGAGGATGCAAATATACATTTCAGGTGAGAAAAAAAGTAAGCAAAAATCATTTAAACTTTCCAAAGTGAGAAATTATGCAATGCTATAAGAGTTTCCATTAACTACATGAGATCTACTAGTAGCTGAGAAACTTGAGAGGGAATTCAGAGTTACAAGAAGGTTTTTTTCCTTAGCATAATCTCCAGAAACCTACTCTGAAGACACTAGATGGCAGTGACAGCTTTGCTTCTTAGAGATTCTGTACAGAATTAAAAATTATAGTGGTGGGTATGAAAGCCACAGATAA
This sequence comes from Chamaea fasciata, assembly GCF_029207755.1. Lineage (NCBI taxonomy): Eukaryota > Metazoa > Chordata > Aves > Passeriformes > Sylviidae > Chamaea > Chamaea fasciata. Next base: position 40,492,407 of record NW_027094087.1, on the reverse strand, counting down.
CTATAATGAATTCTTACATTATGTGAAGGTGTAAAAAACCCTGACACTAATGAATAGGATTTAATTATTTATTTTATTGAAATGCAGATCTCTGAGTAAAAAGTTAAGACATAACAATGTTCAGGAAGCTTCTAGATATATTCACTATCAGGGATACTAATTTTTTAGTCTTTTCCAGAATTCAGTGCAATACACTTCAAACAGTACACTCTTGTCCTAGGCACAATACAATCCCTCAGTCTAACCCCATTTGTTGGAAAATCACACATAAATAGACGTTTCTAACTGCCTGGGAACATGGCAGCCCTTCATAGATTCTCACTGAGTCTGGAGAGGAGAACTTACTGTTTCAGTATTTTCTCAGATTGACTTAAACAAGGATCTAGACATCACCCTTCAGTCTAGGTCAAAGAATTGCACATTCACTCCTCTTGTGATGACTGTGTGTTCATCTGTCCTGCTGGAGATGCTTTCTCTTTACACATATGCAATTAAACAGTACTTTGTGGAAATACTGATGGCCCACTAACCAGAAAGCTTATTTGGGATGTATGATCAAGACCTTCTGTCAATCATGTTTGGGGATTTTTGCACAAGGTGGAGTGTCTGCACACACTGTGAGTCCACACCAGTTTTGGGATTTGATGGTTCTGCCACTTCTGATGAAAAACATTTTCAAGAAAAACCTCAGTAGTTCTCCCTAAGATGATGCAGAGGGTACAAAGCCCACAGAGACTTCCTCCAGCCTGTGATCGTCCTCCTTTCTGCTTAACACAGGGGATGTGGTTGGTACTTCCATTTTAGTCACAGCCTTTCAGTAACATACTGCAGTTTGAATTTCCAACCAGTGCTGTTCAGGACTACCTCTGGCACTCCCTTCACCTATCTCCCAAGTGCTGTGCTACTGAGAGTGTGCTCTGGTCCTGCCCCTTTACTCACAGAAAATGGATGAAAGAACATTTTCCTCTAAGGAAACTGCTACCAGGCAGCAGATGAGAAGATTCCAGTTTCTTATTTAAATGTCATATAACAAATTTTCTACTGCCACAGTAATACAGGATGGTGCATTTCTGTGTGTATTGGGGTGAGCCATCCATGTGTCTTGACTTTTTGCTGGACTACACCAGCATCCTACCACTGGGCAGGAGGAGCCTGATGGAACAGTGTCCTCAGAATAGTCACATGCATACTGTGTAGTCTCTGCTGGACCTTGCATGCCCTTACATGATCCTGTTCTGCTCTTCTTAGAAGAGGAAGATGGATCTTTTCTAGGGCCAAGTGTTGCTTTCTTAGCCCAAACAACATTATTATAGCACTCTGTAATCTCATCATTACAGGGATTAACACCCTAGGAAGAACGTAAGAAGAAATTCTTTTTATTTCTGCGTGATTTTTGTTGTCTGAATATATTCTTCACAGGAACAAAAAAATTATGTAGCCCTCCTCAGTGTCTGTCATCCTAAGAACCTGTGAAAGTCTGTTGGGAATCAGCCATATCTGAAGGGTCTGGTGTTCACAGTGACCTTCCCACTATCTGTTTATCCAGCAAATGTCCTTTTCAGACTCAGCTTGGACTGTGTCCTCAGCCATGTCCCCCATTGTGCCCCATCCTGAGAGGGGTAAGTAGTTTAAACACTGACAGGAACTGCTGTGTAGCAGCAGCCCTGCACTAACCTGGTGAGCACTAGGGAGGAAGCACATGCAAGCCAGCGCAGCTGTGAGGAGAGTTACATTCTGGGGGTGCTTTTCCTGGGATGTTTGCTGGTGTCCCTTGCTGGTCTGCACAGGCAGTACACAGTGTCTGTCAGGAAAGACATGGCAGTTGTAGCTTTGGCTACTGGAGTCAGTGCTGTTGGTAGAGGGACCAAAACAATTTAGGTGACCTTGGTAGGTAACCACGACTTCAGCGTGCCAACAGTCAAGGCGTAACATGCATATCCATGTGTGCCTGCCCATGGCAGTGGGATTGGAACTAGATGATCTTGAAAGTCCCTTCCAACCCAAGCTGCTCTGTGATTCTATGGTTCTATGATTTAATTAATGGTTCCAGAGTGTTTTCAGGTCAATCAGGAGAATTTACCTTTTAAGTAGGTCCAAATTATGTTCTGTTTTGCTATAGCACATTGACAATATAATGGCAAGTAAATTGTGCAGAGCTGCATGATGGGGTCAAAAGGCATCAGTGGTGCAAAGAAGAGAGGGTGAGACAAATGTCAGAAAAATCTTGGTCATGAAAGCTGCAAGACCCATGGCACAGAACATCATGTTTGAGGTCTCCCAAGGGAGACTGCAGTACAGGTAAACCAGGACCATTAGAGGGGTCTGTGCAGTGCCACAGAGTTTCAACAAGGGGCAGGCAGGAGGTGGCCAGGCAGCTGAAACAACTGAGCTTGGTCAAAGGCTTGCTCTCCTCCTAGCTACATATTCTGATCTGTTGGTCTCAGTTGATTAGATAGATCCTGCAGGGAAAAACCATAAAGGAAAGGCATGTTCACTATTCTGGCAGGGCTTTAACACAAGATTGGTTTCTGCCTCAAAGTTGCCCGTATCAGAGAGTTAGCTGATGGCTGGGAAGTCCAGCTCCAGTTTTCAGGAGTCATCCAAGGACTTTTCTTTGTGGAAAGTTTGGGTCTGTAACACTAATAATTTAGCACACCTTTTTTTTAAAAAAATGCTTTGGGAAGATTTTTGTAGTTCCAATGTGGATATTCTGCACCAAAACACAGGGAAAGAAGCTCCAATAGGGTCACTGGTTCACAAATTATCTTGTATATGAGAACATATTTCCAACTGTGGTCAATTTCAAATTAAGAGAAATAAAAATTAATTGGCATTCTCAAAAGTACCACAGAAATGTCCTGTCTAAAATTCTGTTGCAAATCATGGTGCAGGAAATAAAATGCACCCAGGTCTATTTACAGTGGTAGAAAACAGTGGATGACATTGCCACAGAGAGATAGAGACCTATAACAGGAGAATGAGGATGTAGTAGGAAATGTAAAGAAATTGATAACATCAGCTTATTTCCAATTACTGTATTTGATAATTAGTATTAGAATCTGAAGTGTGAGAAAAATTGGGAAAGAAATAATCAACAAGAGCCTGGTAGGATCTGAACCAAGACTCAAACAAAACAGAAATCTTAACATAGACTTCACTTGGTTTTGGTTCAGAGAATAATTGCCCAACAGCTGCATTGCAAATTGCTTCGGAAAATCATTGCTCCCATATAAGCAGTCTCAAATTTAATAGTAATTTCAGAGAAGATACTACAATGTTTTGGAAGAGCACCTGGATCTGGTACCATTCAAGCATTTCAAAAGAAGGGCATCAAAAGCCCTTTGATGGTTTTTCTGCTGAGTGTCAAGGAGGAAACACGCAGCTCAGAACTTCGCATTTAGGAATTTTCTGTGCTATGTTCATGAGACTTCAAGTATGAGTTACACTCTCTGAAACTGAGTCACTTGATGCACAAAATAAATATCGGATGTGGGCTCCTTCTCCCTCTGTGAGGCTGCACAAGCACCAACTCCAGAAGGAAAAAGCTTGTTGAAATTTCAGGCTTAAACAATCCAGTGCTGTGCATGCAGCCTTAAATAAACACCGGAAATTTTAATTGTTATGCTTCCTCTTGCTCTATTCATAGCTCTCTGCATTAGAATTTTCATGGCACTCCAAGGAATGACTTGCATTATATTGACATGTGTTTAAACTGTGACATTTCTCCTTTTATCTAACCATTAGAGTCCCAGAATGTCAGCAATACCCAGCTGTCCAAATCAGGCCATCTCAGATGGTCCTGTTCTTCTCCATCCATAATGGAAACGAGGAGTAAACAAGATTCTGTCCTGTGATGTTTCAAGCACTGCTGAATTTTTAATTGTTTTTCTTTAGTTCTTTCTTGCATAGATATAGGCGTTCTTAATATCGACATTCTCAGCTGAATCTCCAATTTAAAATAATACAATAAACTCAACAGATGTTTTGTGCTTGTTATGGAAGGCTACTCCCCTATGATCTATTTTTTAACTTTTGTTCTTGTTCACTGTATGTGTTCTTATATCAAGAAACAGTAAATAAGAAGACCTACTTTCTGTAAGTTGCTTGCTTATGTGTCTTTAGCAGAGCTCTTATTTGTTTTAACTTTAAAACTGATGTTGCAATTACTTGCCCTTTGATGTGAGCAATATTTTAAAATTTTCCTGACAGTTTTAGCAGACATTTTTCTTGTTATCTGCTTTGTAAGACTGTGTGACCAGAACTAGACATGATATTCAGGTGAGACAGAATCAGGTCATTATGTTTCTAGAATTATCATTACCTCTTCCTCTACACTTTATAGCTTTATTTTTCATAGACATGTATTTGTTTTGGTTGTTATAATAGGTTTACTTTAATCTTAGTTAACAGAGATATCATCTAATGAGGAAAGACAAGCCATAGGAACACAAATTTAAGAAAATCTCTCAAACTTATAGGAAAATAAGCAGGACTCAAGGACATCATCAGTATTGCTTCAGTGAATAGCTATCTGCAATTTACCATCTTCTCTGTGTTTACTGAAAGTCAGAGATTTACAAGTTCAATATCTGTCAACACCAACTGCCAGTATTAAACCACAAAGAAGACCAGCCATCCTGTTATGATAGAACCACTCAGGAATAAAGTAATAGATACTAGAGTTAGACAAAGTCAGAGGACTGTGTGAAACTAGGAATTATTTTCTTTCCTCTGATGCATCTTACTACAGAGTACTACCTACTCAGATTACTGTGCCGATTTTATGACGCCAGATTTTAGAAAATGAGTTCATAAACAGGCAGAGGGCAAGAAATGCAGCCTGAAATTACATTTCTGGGAAGCAAAGGATCTGGGAAAATAACCTACTTTATAACAGGGTAGAGACTTAATGAATGTATGGAATGCAACCCTTGGGTTACAGGACAGGAACAAACTGTGGCAACAGGAAAAGCGGGAAGGTTCCTGCTGCCAGTAAACTCCACCAATGCTGTTATCCTTAATAGGGAGGATACATGAAAGCAAAACTCAAAGGAGCAAGAAACGTCAAGTCAACCTTTACAAATATGTGAGACCCACAGCTTTGATCCAATGCCGAAATGCATGGGCGGATTAAATCACCCATCACTGCAGATTTGGCTACAAGATTCTGGGGCTGTAATTCCAACACCACCACCCCCCAACACAACTTACAGCAACCACAGATGTGTAGGTGGCACAGATGTGTTTAGGTTCAGAGTGGGTAGACTAAATTTTGATGAGATGATATAATAAAAACAAGTCTCAGTATTATTTCTAGCAGTGAAATTTGTCACTGAAAATAGTGCACATGTAAAATATCTATTTCTTAAAATATCCCAATGGCATAATTAGACTCACTTCCTCTGTGTTTGATGACTAAACAACACACTGTGTGTCTGCACAGCCAAGACGGGGGTTGCAAGGCTATATGATAGGGTGGTTACTGTATCATTAGTGACTTGCCATGAGAATGACCAAAAGGGACTCTTGCTTCTGAAATGTTAGGGCTGAAGCAGAGGTAGGCTTTAGGGGACATGCAACTCGAGGTAAACTGCTTTTTGTTCTGGCACAGACATGCTCTTTCTTGTGGACCAGGGAAAAGCTGGCTTTGTAAGTCCAGTTTGGGATGAGTCAATTCCTCCTACAAAGAGTTTATGCTCCAGGGAGATGTAAGGCACAGTGAGCTGGCAGGTATAACCGCAGTAGCCCCTGAGCAGAGCTCAGGCCTGCAGGAGTCAGAGCCAATCCATGGTGAATTACTTTTCCTCAGATTTGGATGACACATTTTGGTTGTAGAAGGTAAAAACAGGGAGAAGGACCACCAAGAAGAGGGCCTGCAGGGAGCAGGGAAGGGAAGGCAAGAGATGGGCAGGGACAGAGAAGGATGGGTAACTATCTCAGACTGCCCTGAGCTATGGGGCAGCTCAATGCTGTAATGCATCCCACTCATACGGGAAATGCAGAGCAGATCCTTCACTGCTCAGTTTCCTTCCTATGGCAATATAGTTTGTGCTTCATTTGATTCCTAGAGGAAACTGAAACTGAGAGCCAGAAATTGCTCCCAGACCACTTTGCTTAGATGTAGCAAAGATGCTTATGTGCCCTGTCTTTCTTAAAAGTCTCATTGAATAGCATGACATTGTATCTTCAAATTTTCATACTTACAGCACTTTGTTACTGAGTTTTTAGATTATGATCTATGGTGGACCTTTTGCTAAGAAAGCAGCAGACTCCAAGGCAGATGTGGAGAAATAAAAGCTTTCCAAGCCTGCCTGTTTTTTCTCTCAGAACTGTTTTCCGAGTCAGGCTGAACTCTTCCTGTTTGAAGTTTCAGAGAATGAAGGATGAGTGTTTTTTGTATAAACAGTAAATATTTTCTATGAGCTAGCTGGTTTATCAGATCCTGTGTTCTCAAAAAGACAGATTTACTGGGACTTAGTGTTCCATTCTAAATAATGTATCTTTCTGCAAAAGATTTCTGGCACTACTCAACACAAGTAATGCCAAGGAAAGCCATGTAACCCCATGTGTGGCCTGAATTAAGAAACTTTGGATGTTGTGTTGTCTTAATTCCTTCCCATTACAATGAACAGACAGCAACGGGCAAACATGCCAGTTGGTGGTAGTGATCATGCCAGAGATGTGCCTTCACAGGTAGAGTCATTGTGGTCATTCCCACAGCTTACAACACAAAAAATTTAAAAAATGTTACACTTCTGGGGTATCTGAGACTACATTTTAAAGTCACTTAAATAGCTATAACACATTCAAATTCAAACAATTTTTCTGTGCAGGTCTGAGAAAGTGGGTCTGCTCCATATGCTTGACAGTATTTTCATTATTTTTCATACTGGAGATCATCACAAGTTGGGTTTTAGCCTTGGGAGTATCCCAGATTTATTGTGTGGGTGTAGTACTTGTCTAGCATGATCCCACTGACTAGTCTGCTTCCTCACTTTGAATCATTAGATATTTCCACCAAGCAGATGGCACAGATTTAATTTTGTTACAGCTCTCAGGTGCCACAAACCCTTTCTCATTTGCTGTGTCAGGCATTCTTGCTTCAGCTGACATAGAGTAAATAGCAAAGACCTGGAGGGCCTTTCTGCACCCAGCAAAAGAAGAAACCCATCAGGCTCTGTTATGTCATGCTGCAGGAAATAATGCTTGCTAGGACTTGAAAAGAGATTGATATAGTTTGGATTAGTGTTGAAAGAGCAGCTTTAGTGCCTTCCCTGAAATGTGATTTCTGTAGCAGTATCTGCATTTGGATGTCATGGAAGCAAGCAGGATTTCCATCCTGATTGGATCCCCTGCGCTCAGCTGCCACATAAATGACACAAATCAGACAACTCATTCCTCCCACCTTTCCCACCCCTCCATGCCTTAAAATGTTTCATCTTGTTTAGTTTCAAAAGGAATTCAAGTATTGCCCAGCAGAAAACACCTGCAGATAAGGAGATGTTATACAAGTGCCCTGAGGCTACATCAAACATTTCTCAGCCACACCCTTGTCCCCAAACCACCTGGCAGTGAACAGGTGATGACACATGATGGAAGATGATGGAATGTAAGGGACTAGCTTTTTTGAAAAAATGATTGCAAAACAGTAGATCAATGAACGAAGGTACAGGACAACCTTCAGGGTCGTAAAAGAAAGTTAAAACCCAGAAAAGAACATGCACTTGCATAAGGACTTTTTTCAGTAGATCTGGTGAAATGCTTCTATAGCGTTCCAGGATAAATGAAGAAAATAAGCTAGGTATGTAACAGAAAGAAGGAAAACATTTTGTCTAACAGAACTGCAGGATAAATTGTAGAACTCCTTTTTTCATACTTAGCTGTGAGATAAAAATAGAAGCAATGCACTGGAATTATTATTTATTAATAATGAATACTTCTTCTGTCCATTTAATCACTTTTGAGTTAAAACAAATTATTTGCATTCATTGGGCAAGTGTTGACTAAAGTCAAATAACTGAGACATCATGCATATTATTTCAATGAGAGGTATCTTTCAAGTAGAACTGATTGATGGTGAAAGAAAAAAAATTTCTTCTTTTGGAAAGATATAAATTATTTTGGTTAAAGAATGAGTTTCGTTTTAGTAATTATTTATTGATCTGAAGACAAAACGCAGTGACTTCACAATTAGTTTCCAGAACTCTGGCTGCCTGCGTGTCATGACCACTTCCCTGGGCAACCTGTTCCAGTGACTGACAATCGTCTCAGTGAAAAACCTCTTCCTAGTGTCCAATCTGAATTTGCCCTCATGCAGCTTCATTCCATTTCCTCATGGCTGGTCATAGTGGCATCATGAGTTATGTAAATAGAACAATTTTCACCTTTATCACAGAGATAAACAACACCAGAAGCCAAGCAAAAAAAAAATTCTGGCTAAATGCATAAAGAGAGTAGAATGATCTGGCTATTATTGAAGGTAAATTAATGCTCTAAAAAAAGACAATACACTTCATTCATATTCATGAGCTAAACCTGACCTACATTACTTAAGTGACTCTGGTGATTTTGTAATCTTGTTCTCTTTTTGCCTAATCCTGGGCCATCCCTGAAGTTGTACAAATTGCTTACTCACCTCCACTGTTCAACAATGGCTCACTTTTTCAGGTATCTCTTTTTGTGCAGATTGAGGACTGAGCCCTAGCAGACGTAAAGGGCTGAAGCCATCATGACCTATTGAATATGGTGTTAAGAAGGGGGATCCTTCTTACATCTGAGATAGACACATATTCCCAGTAAGCACATGCCAGCCTTTGGAAGGCCAGATGTGCACCTGTGATGCTGTGTTGGCGTGCTGTTGGGGTCCCCTTCTCTTTGCATGGACACCAGCTTCTTACCACACACTCTAATTTTACCAGAGTAATGGCCACTAAATGAAATGCTAATCCAGATGTAAAATTGTCCTCTGCTTCCCATTTAGTCATTGAAGAAAGGTAGACAGAAAGTGATTCATAACACTAATATCTCAGCTTGTGTCTGAAGGCATCTGTTTTTTTCATTTACTGAAGTTAGGAAACTGAATGACTGTGCTCCTAAACTAGACAAATCTAGAAAGCTGCTACATTTATGAAAGATTTGTCTTAGATTTAGCCAGGTTTCTCACTTTACATATAACTCCCCTGCTTTTTAATTTTTCTTTATCAAATTACTAGCATTCTGATATGTTGAAGTACTTTTCAAAGTTTTTGTCTTTGGGCCATCCAGTTTCTCTTTACCTTTGGACCCTCAGAAAATTCAGATCCCCTCTCATCCAAGTACCTGGACATTTTACTCCAGCTAACTTCTGATCAATTCATTGGCTTTGCCCAATAGAAGTCAAGATACTATGACTTAGTCAGTCAGTGACATTTCACATTTTGAACTCCCTTGGCAAAATCAAAGCCAAAATAGAAATACTTCATAATGAGGGCACTGATTACTGATAACCACCATGTTGACTACAATAGCAAGGTTCATCTGGACCTTGTAGTTGTTTTTGTTAGGAAGATGGGGTGAACCCTTCTGGTGAAATATTAATGTAAACACATGCTATCCCATTTCGATATGCTTTTGCTTTTGTTAGAGCAAAGAAACAGAATCTTTGTATAAAGCTCTTTTAATATATTTTAACTGCTTACTTTAGGGTGAGACGAATTACATTTTCTGTATGCTAATCTTTCAAAAGGAGAGATCCAACACAAGGGAAATAAATTTCATTCTGAAAGATGACTTTCAAAGCTTTTATTTCTCTGAAAGAATTCCAGTATTATCAGAATCTACACAGGGATCTCAGTCAGATACTCAACTGCACATAATTTTGATCCACATCAATTTATTTTCTTTTGAAGTGACTTGTTTGGTTTTATTCCATCACATCATAATGCTTAAGGCCAACTGATCATGCCTTTCTTATTTCTCACATCAGCTCACAATGTGCACACATCAATAATTATGTTCCACTCACACTTTTGTTCTGTCATGTTGTTGTTAACTTTGGTCTTGGATTCTTGTTCTGAGATACTATCTACTATATTTGGAGGCCTTCAACATTTTAATGTCTTGTCTCTGTTTACAGCCCAAAATTAAAGATGAGTTGAGTTTAAAAATCCAGAGTTAAAATTCAGGACTATTATGCAACAGAGAAAAAAAAAAGGATTGGGCAGAATATATAAAATAAATAAGTTGAAGTAGGAAAAAGGAACAAAAGTGATGTATTTGCTTACAAACAATTGTTTTGAATAAGCGAATCTTCATTGTACAAATATTTTCAAACTATGTTGAGGATATAAAAACCAGATGATGCAGAAAGATTCAGGAAGCCTTTGTGGTCAATAATGCTTTTGGACAAATAGTGTAGAAGTGTGGGGAAAAGACAGAAATAAGCCAAATTTTAGCTGTTATTGGCAACAGGGAAATGGAGGCAAGGCAAATCTCTGTTCAGGGATTACTGGATTCCACCTCTTTCAGTTTTGTCTTTTCTCACAGAGCTTTTGCTATCACAAAGAAAATAAACAGCCCAGATCAATCAATATTGTGCAAGTGACAAATCCAGATTAACCCACCAGTTAAGCATTCTGAAGTGAGAACTCAGTAGACTCCCGCTGAGCTTGTAGGTCCATTTCCCCTGTTCTCGCAGCACCTGAGAGAACATTAGGGCAGCGACTTCTGCCAAGTGCAGTGAGACCCTGTATGATGTCCTCCACGGGCAGGCTCTGCTTCTAGGATAGGGACTGAGGAGCTGGGCCCTGGCACAGCACTGGGGAAAGGGCAGGAAGGAGCCTTTTCCCGATTTCAGTTAGTTACCAGCTTTGGCAGCTACCGTGGCTTGTGGAGAAAGCATTTCCTGTGACGGTCCCAAGAGACTGTACTGGGGGTACTCAGCTGGCAGGTGACTGACTGTGGGGTTCAGTGCTCAGCCCACTCCCAGTGCCAGGTGCCATACTGCAGGCAGAGCCTCTGGGCACAGCCAGACACTCTGGCTGACAGATCCAGTAAAAGGGGTCATTCTGAAGCAGGGAGGGCACAAAAACTCAGGCACAGGAGGGCACAAGGCACATGGTACCAGTGAGTGACACTCTGTTGACCTGAGTAGGTGTCCCCAGGAAGCTTCCAGTGAGTGCGCAGCATTTGCCTACATGACACACGTGGTGCTGCCTCTCCTGAACTGATACCAATGGCACTGTTTATGAGCGCACATGTCCCCCAGACTCAAGGAGACACACAGTGAATATCTTCTCTCAGGGAAATTCCCTAAACTATTTGCCTTAGCTACTTCTTGGGAAGGATCTGTGCCCAGGCCTTTGTTAAAGCATGTGTGATTTTCAGAATATTCCCCTGTCCCACTAGTGTTCCCTCATTCCCACAGACCTGTGTCTCCTGGGCATTTGTTCAGTCCCCACCAGATCAGTTCTGCAGGGTGTGGAAGTGGGTACGTGACTGCTTCAGCAAAAGGCAAATTCTTCCCAATAGTTTTCATTCCAAAACAGAGCCTCAAGCAGATACTTCTAATTGACTCATTGTGCTAAATAAGTTGTAGACACCTGAATCATGCATCACTTAAATACTCTTACAAAAGAATCAGCTTCAAGAAAAATGATATGGATTACTGAGACAAAAGGATGTTTCAACAATTTATTTTAAATTATATGCTCATTTGTTGAAATGCCTGCTGGGAAGTACTGAGGTATATCGGTTCGTTCTGTTTAATTCCACAACTAAAGTATGATATCAATGACTGCACTGAAGAATTTTTTCCTAAAAATCTCCCCAGAAAAATTAACTAGGTATGTTTCTTTTAGTGCCATGGGGGCAAGATGCTACAGGACAATGAAAATCCTATTGCACTTTCCACATTACTCTTTGTGTAATAGCAAACAGGATTTTTTTTTCCTTTTTTCATTATCCTTCTTGTATCAACACTTTAATAGAAATCTATGAACTGCTTTTGAGCAGAACACAGTTTTGTCTGTGTTTCCAATTCCCTGTGCTAATGAGTTGGTGGTTAACAAGACAGCCAGCTGGTTTTGGCACTATCTATTTTACTAAAAGGAAAAATAGAGAACTACTTGTACAGCTGCACAAAAATGTAGTATGTCTCTTGTGAAAGGACTTATGTCACTGTTATAAAACTTTTTATGGTCAGTGGACAAACAGAGGAAACTCTCTAAGGGTTGATTTATTCTGTCTTACAGGAGTTATTTCAGGAAATTTCAGTGAATTATGTTGCCCAGATACCTCTTCGGACTGATGGGAGATGTACTACCAAAAAAGTCTATCCCTGTCTTTACACAGATAAAAGTACAACTGAACCTCAAGCTTATTGTGCTGGGATCTTAGTACTAACAAAGGACATGACTGCAGAAAAATACTCCAGTCCCCTAAAGCAGTTTGTCTGCAGGTACAAAGACCTTCCCTCAGGTTCTTCCTCCTTCACGCTCTGCTAGTTCAGTGAAAGAATATCTTTCCCTTTTCCTGTAAATTATCTCCCTTCCAAGGTCAACTGTGCATCCAGAAATCTTACTAATTTTTTCAATAAATGTTTAAATGCTTGTTTAGACAGGACAAGCAAGGTGTATAAGCAGCTACTGAAGTTGTCCATCTCTCCTTCTCTCCATCTGCCTTTAGGCACAAAGATAGATTGTGCTTAAGTTTCCTTATTAGCTGTGGCAGATGAAATCACAAGTGCTGCTTGGACTGTTGGTCTTTCCCTGCTCTGATGGATGTGATTATTGCCTTATTGCAGGTGGTTACAAGATAGTTTTCATCAAAGATTGCTACTTTCATTTTCTTTGCATTAGAACTGTGTTTCGATCTTTCGTGTGTGCCTGAGAGTGATAATTCATCTGTAGTATAATACTTTGGAAATAAGGACGTTGTCCTGATCCAAGCACAGGGAAAAGAGACTGTGAGAGAGAAACATCAAACCTATAAACTTTATTCTTTCACCATGATTACCCATCTATATGCCTCTCTTTATGTTGGCTGTGTTGCACTGTATATGAGGTAGGTTCATAAGCAAAGAGCATGGATGGATGTGTACATCAGCGGTGGCACCTGTGTAAGGTTTAAAATGATATATTTCTGTTTCTGAGTGCTTAGCTGAACATTACTGCTCTTTTATATGCTGTGTTTCAAGGAAAAAATATTTAATTTTCCTGTTAAATTCAAAATATATGTTACAAGCAATATACATTTGATTGGATCTCATTACTTAATTTAATACTATTAAAAATATGTCTAAAACCAGAAATCAAACTTTGCCAAGTTCAGGAGTAAAACTATATTTAATATTTTCGGTGCTCTTGCTACTCAACACCTCCTGAATTTAATGTGGGGTGGAGTTTTGTTTTGTTTTGTTTTTGTTTTTGTGTTTTTTTTCTAATAAGCCCTTTCCCTTTATTTGTCAGCTTTAAGCAGGAAATGGTTTCTGAACATATGAAGTAATAAGTGGTGTAGAAGTTTGAAAGCACTAAAACATAATATGGGAAATTTTGAGTGGTTTTGAATAGTATATATTTTTAAGGGAAAGGGAAATTTTGTTGCTGGAAGAAACAAAAACAAGGAGTTGCCAAGCATATTATGTTTGAGAAATAATGAAAAATTCCCTATTAACAATTTAAGAGTCTTGTATGATTACTTTTAACACATATTCATTATTAACTCATATTCCATATTATGAAATATCTCAAGTGGGCAGCAATTTATTTTATTTTCTGCCCAACTATGATTTTTACTCAAATTGAACCATGTTTGAGCCCTTATTGCAATCTGAGAATTTTTTTTCACTTTTCCATCAGTGAAATCTCTATTAACAGCAAAGAAAACTCAGATCAGGTTCTTTCTCACTTTACGTAAGATGAACAATCTTTCATGTCAACCATATTTTCTTAATTTTATCCTACAATTGCAAGTGATTATGTTCTCCAATAATCATCAAAGGAGACAAGAAGTCCTTTCTTTGCAGTACTCGAGAACACACTATATACAATACCTTTTTTCAGAAGAAATGAACCATGAAAATAATTGCTAGATGTTGTATTAGAAGTTGGTTTCAGATGTATTCGGATGAACTGTTTTTTAAGCAAATATTTTTTTCATCACCTATGCATTTTCCTGGAATACAAGGGAAGATACACCTGTGTCTTGAAGACTGTTAGCAAGTCGAAAGGATGAGTGTTTTCAGGTTAAAAAGAAATCCAGGTTTTAAATGTTCCCGCTTTCCTTTCACTGGATGTCATCAACTAACATTAATAATACCTGGACAACAAAAACAATTATTCCCTTTGTTCTTTTTCCATCTACTGCAAATAGAACAATAATACCTCTGTCTATTTTGTTGCCTTTTTAATTGCTTCACAATTGTTTGTGTTCTCAAGTAGAATAAGGAGAGAATTTATGACACAGATGTCAGAGAAATGAGCTAATGATCCATTTTACACAGTATCCCACAGTATTCTGACAAAATGAAATTTGGATACTGCAAAAAAAAGAATCCCCTATAGTGTAGGTCCTTTAATAATTACAGTGTTTGTAAGGATAATCCTGTGTCATCTTGGACAATTTTATCTTTGTATTTTGCTGTGCAAGTCCAAAGATCAGTAACCACTTCAAGAAATGTAAATTATGAAAAAATAATTGCAAAGTATGTTAAAAAACCCACAGCCTATTTTCTGTGGCCTTTTGACATTTGTACTAATAATTAAACTGAATCTCCTAACTATTTTTTAATGTTGCAGGTATCTACTTGCTAAATTGCATAGATAAATGAAACTCTTATTAGATAGCAAAATGTTCATGCAGGTAAAAAATATTTTTTTGAGGTTTGAAAGAGAAGCAGATGACTTCAGACTCAAATGCAATATGAGATTATTCTTTAAGTTTAGCTACAGGTGTATTATATAATCTCTATAGGTAAAGATATTTGTCATATGTGGGGCTGTGGAAGCTGTTACTAAGACACAGGTAAGGCTAATGAAAATCTCCCAGGGAAAATAAATAATATTCTAGTTATGGCTGGAAAAAAAGAAAAAGACAAGTTTTGACCTGTGGACAGTAGGTAGTGGCTGGGAGGGAGCTGATGGTGTGCCCTAATCGTGTGCGTGTTGATGCTGAGGGGTTTGGTATTGAACACAGTCATGTGATTTGGTGTCCAACACATCTGTGAAAGACATTGTGTAAGTGTCCCTTAGTTTACCCCAGCTAGCTACTGGGAGAGTACTTGGGACACTGGATGAAGTGCCTTCCACTGCAAGAAGTTCATGTATGACCTAGAAATCAAAATGGGTTTATGATGAAGTATTAACAGTAAGAACAGAGGAGATGCACTGACAAGCCCTATGAATGCATGATCTAGGGAAAAATCAGTCATTCTGAATTACACAGCTGTTGCTTCATTCCTCAAACTCCATGACAACCCACAGCACTTCCTTCTGTTCACGTACACCTTAAGGACTTCTCTTAAATCTGGGAACAGTTTAGCTTGTCTTTAGAATGTGAAGTAATATCCTTGGGCATTTTTAAGAGAAAAGACTGTGATCAAGTCTTAAAAAACTGTAGTGAAGCAACATCCTGATGAACCTACCTTGTTCTTTAATTAGCTGGAAACCTCTGGATAATCATTTCCAATGAAGTTGCGTGAGTCCAATTCCTTGGGAACATCGCAAGCATGAAAAAGTAATTTAATTTAATATCTGAAGCCCAATTCCTGTCCATGTTCATAATTGCACTTGCCAGCTTGGCTCATGTGCCATCCCCAGCAGTGAGAGCTGGGGAAACTGCTGCCCAGAAGCCTCTTCCCTGCTCTACAGCAGAGCCCATTCCTCCCTGACACACTTCACTCAGTTCACTTGGATTTAATTAGCATTTGAAGTCGCAAAGATTTTACAGTTCGACTTATCTTGGGTGAGGTAACATGAATTCATTTGAATACCTGAGCTAGATATTCAGCAATCCTTGTGCAGGCACATAGTGGTGAGCTGGAGGAAGACACTGCTGGAAAGTGACATATTATTTAGTAATTTCATATCTGTGCTTTGTCCTGACTCTGCATTCTTGACATCTTGTAGTTTCTCTGTTAAATACAAGAATCATATGTTCAAAGAAATTTTTGTCATATAAATTAAATGGATTGTGAATTTAATACTCCAATATTTATTAAAATGCATCCTTTTTTGAGTCAAGAAACATTTTGGAGTTATGTTCCAAGGCAGTTTAATGTGTTAGCTGTGGTGTTTGATTACTTGAAATGGTATTCAAAATAGGAATATTCTTTGGTATGCAGGAGATGTAAAAGAGATGTAGAAGGCCAATTACTTACTTTTCGCTTAGCATTTCCACAAATGCACAACACCTTCACTTGCCATCATCTCTAAAGGCGTGGTTTGAGATATTGAATAGCCTTTTTTTTTTTTACAAGAGTTTAAACTAAATAAGTATTTTTCATCTTTTAGACGTACAATAAGTATTCAATTCATTTGGTTTCTTATGTTTGGCCATTGCTCTCTGCTCTGTGGCTTCATGTCCTAGAACATCACTAAAAGATTTAATTGTCAATTTTATTACAAAGCTGATAGATTACACCCTTGTCTGCTATGGCAGCATCTAAAGATTTCCCTCTTCATCACATTGTTCAAAGACATCCTTCTGCTAAGTGAAACCTTTGTGGGTGCAGATTTGCTCAGAGCAGACAGGGCTCTAAGGTGGGTATCACCACTTCATTTTTTTCATAAAAGTAGAGAAAGGGTTGATTGCACAAATGATGTTGGTCTCCAGATAAAGAAGATAAGTAATGAAGGTAGTTTATGTTTGGTACTCATGGTTTATTGGCAGCCATTTAAGGATCAATGTAGACCTCTACACAAAATGACTGCCAGTAGTTGATTACATAATTTTCAAACTATGACCATGGATGGAGCAGGAAGGCAGACTGTTTCCTAGTGTGCTTCCTCATTCTCCTTGCTCAGGTCTTTTTTTGGACGGAGAACTCAGGCTGCCCAAGGTGGTGTCTTCTGTTTCCTGTACCAATAGTGCCTTGGCTAAATATCTTAGGTCTTCCAAGTCAAAATATAAAAGCTGTCAGTTTTTTCCAGTCCACATCAAAAGGAATTCCAGAAAAGTTAGGAGATTCTTTACATGGCAAAGTTCCCTATGTCTTCTCAATCTTTAGTTCAAAGCATTGCAGTTCATATTACATTACCTTATAATACATTAACAATATGGCTAGCAGACTTAATGAAGTCAACTGTTCAAGCAGTTTTAAAGAGATGGGATGAACAGCCACACATTAGAAATTATCTTCTGTTGACTTGTCTTCTGCTCTACAAAACCAAAAATCTACAGTAAATTTTCTTGAGTCTAAAAAGCCATCACCTTAGCTAACAACTGGAGATCTGGCAGCTTATTCATATCCTTTATATGAGAATAAGAATCACACAGGTCCTTGACCATAAGAGACTGTGCATGGAAGAAGAGAGAAGTGCAGCATTTTACTGGCCATTCCCCTTCAGAAGGAAAGGTGAGACCCTGCCTGCATTTCAGTGACCTCAAAGGTTTGGTGTGTTGGGACAGGGGCATTCTGAATCTCATAGGGGCCAGAATGGTAAAGAGGAAACAGTGATTTAATTGTGTATCACAACCACAGTGCTTCCTGTCATGCCCATTGCTCAGGCCATGTCCAAATTCAGAGTATGACCCCAATATATTGCCACATATGAAACAAGGGTGCCATTATTTCCAACTTTCACATTCCAGTTTAGTTCCTGCAAACCTCAGAGCCCTTGGGCACTGGATTCTGTCATGCCTCATGTTCACTGATGGATAATATATCACCAATGGACTGCAATCACTCTGTGACCCTGCCTTCTAAGCTACCAAGTCAGACATTGCTGAGAGGAAATGACATGCATCTTAAGAAACTTGTTTATATACAAAATACAAGTACGGAAGTGATTTCAGCTTTGTTATTGCTGATAATACTCAAGGATACCCACATCAAAAATCTCTAAATTCCTGTTTAATTAAGATCACTATTGAGTCTACCTCTATATGCCATGTCTCAGTTTCCAATGGAACCTGGACAAAATTCTAAGATGAAGTAGAAAGGTGACAGTTACTATTACTATTAGAAGCTGTATATTAGAAAAGCAGGATGAAGAGATTCCACTGATAAATCGAAGTATATGGATATACAGGCAAAATCACGGAATTCAAGTCAATACGTGTTTCAGGCTCAGTTTCAACTCTCAAAATAGTGTCTTGCAGGAAGAGATTCGTTTTCAGTAAATGTTTCATTTTCAGTAAATGTTTCATTTTCAGTATTTTCTGATTTTTCTGAGACTTTTAATAGCAGACCTACCTTCTTTCATGCCACAAAATTTTCTGCTTGCCTACCTCCTGCAATCACTTACGTGCTATTATCCAGCTGTTATTTATTACAGACTGGCTCATATAATGATGTAAAGGGCTTGTGTCTTTTCCTGTTCAGTTATTGTTCCTCAAGTCCCAGATTCTCTTTATATGAATTTATCTGCCAATTCCGTTCAAGTGAAAGAAACCAGCAGCTTCTTCCATGTCCAGGCATGTCCAAGACCTTCATAACACATCCTGCTTCTTTGGCACAAGTAGGTTAAAGAGAGAGAGTTTAGAAACAGTGACAGTGAAGGGGAGATGGAAAAGAAGAATCTACAGATCCTTCTTAAAAGTTTACGAGGTGAAATCAGAGTGTGCGTTAAGTGAAATCATAGTGTGTGTCAGTTCAAGCTTCCTTTGACTTAATTCGCTGTTGTTTATGGAATTAATGACAATTGTTTATATGACTATGTTAAGTATCCTTCCACATCTTTCTGTAAGTCAAAAGTGCCAAGCAGAATTGGAATGACATTTCTGGATGGAATCTCAAGATTAAAAAAAAAAAAAGAAATGGCAAAATTCCCAGGTAGAATTTTGACAAATCCACTAAAAACCCTGGCACTTGGACTAAACCCCACAGGATAATACAAATACACTAGAGGACAAACAGTTCTGTGGTGGAGGAAAACTAGCCTTGATGTTGGCAGGCTTTTGGTGAAATCCTCTGTTCTACTGCAGAGGTCTTCCTGGGAAAGCACCCACTCTTGTCCCTGAGTGTGTGGTTAACTGCTGGCGATAGGGGTTGAATGAGAGTGAGTGCTGATGAGCTGATGGAAGAAATGAGCAGTATTCCTGGATCTATTCTGGCTGCTTTGCTGCTGCATAAGCTGGCAAGCCACCCCTGACGTCTACATGGTCTCCAACCCAGCTGAAGGACAACAAGTGACTTCAGGGCACAGGGGAGATCAGCTTCCCAGGACTGCATGGGAATAGCAGCATCTCCTTACCTATGGGACCAAGGCATGAAACAGGCATCTGACCTGCTTCATGCCTTGTCAAGGGTTAGATGATTCTGGGCACCCCTTAAGGAGAACTCATCAACTGATTGACCTAGGCAAGGGTGTCACGAGAGGTATCAGCTCAGCTCACTCCATTCAAATTCGAGCTGCATCTTTGCCCATAAACCTTCACTGTGTTCCCTGGCAATGTAATTTTCAAACACTTTAAACTTCTGATTAAAGCCACAGCATGGCTCACATTTTTATCCTGCAATACTTAAATCCAGGGTTGAATACCCATGTTAGTTTGAATACTAAGACTGCTGTCTCGGGGTTCAGCATAAGAAGGCAAGTGAACTCTTGGATCCACATGTCGGTATCACACTTGCTCACACATCTCAGAGCCATGCAGACTCTCAGCAGTGAATTTGCATCACTCATGCGGCCAAGCACAAGGCAAGATACAGCTCTTCCTCACAGCGCTCACCAGCCACTCCATAAATTTCAGCTCAAGCACACAGGCAGCAGGATCTGGAAGGGGAAACCAACAGCTGGAGCTGTAATATGCCTATTGTCAGCCATGCAAAAGTCACTGAGAAAGAAAAGCTTCCTAAACATCCAAAAGGCTCACTAAAATGTTTGCCAACTGGGTGTGCTGCATCTCATGCTCTGACTGCTTTGCCCCTGGGCGGAGCAAACAGGGTGTTTACAAAACATTCAGCTGAAAGCAGAGGATAAGTGCCATATGCAAGCTGTTGCTGCCAGGTGCAGAGATACAAAACAGTTTTTTAAATGTCCTGCTTTGTGTCTGGATTTCTGTGTGGAAATGCAAACATCATACTCTACAATTGCAGTTTAGGAGCTCTTCCATAACTAGCAGAGACAAACCCTGCTGCTGCCGAAAGAGAGGTCCTAGCCTCCCATCATTCCTGGCTGCCTTCCTGCACCCCTATTCCCATCCATGACATCCCACCCCTCCTTCACGGAGGCTCTTCTCACTCCTTAGGGTGCCAGTGCATTTGCTAACTTCAGCAGCAAATTATTTTTAGTGAGGTTAGGGTTATATTTCTGGGCTGTTTCCTGTAGCTTCAACCCTCTGAATTGGTTTATTAAGGACACACTTGGTATCAGAAGGGCACAGGAAAACAGAAGAATGCTGGCCATGTTGGGAGGAGCATGAGGACCTTGTAACAGCAGCAGTAGGCTATTGGCAAAGCCATTCTCATCCTGCTGCAGCCTTAGCCATAAACATTTGTACCACTTCTCTCAGTGGTTCAGGGACCTGGGCTCTGACCTGGGTCACACACACAATGTGACCTGACTGTTCAACTCCAGTTTCCTTTGGAAGGAGGCCATGCCTTTCCCCAGGCCACCTTGCAGACTGCAGAGCTCAGCTGCTGTGGTGCTAGGATTGTTTTTATGAAGTCTCCAATATGTTTTTTCTCACCGGAGAAGTGGTTCCTGTTTTCTTATTTTTCTCATGTTCAAAAAGAAGTGGATTATTTTTAGCTCATGTTTCTCCTTTTGAAGTTGCATGTGGGTATTAAGTCAACACAGAAGAATTTTGCTTCCAAAGATGGATGTCTCGGAAATGACAGTCAACAGACATACGAGTGACAGTAGTTCTGCAATCCCTCCATAAAGTGAAGTGAACCATTCTCAGAAAAGGACACAGGAACTGAAAATAGGACTTCTGTCAAACTGGAAAACTTTGAATCTAGGGCACAAATCCTCATCACCCTCCATCTGAGGTTGGAGAAGTTTATGAAAAGGTTCTGCTGAAAACCCTTTATCCCAAAGTTGCTTGTAGTTTTGTAGGGCAATTTCTGCCATTTCTTCTTTGGTTATGAAACCACCCTTGGCTAATGCAGACCAGGATATATGATCTGGGGTGCTCTACTGAGACTTTTACTTAGTGGTGTGAGGAAGAATGGAGATAAGGCCGTGGATCCATGATTACATGGGCCAGGTAGCAGCACAAATAATGATTCTGGAACAATGCTGACCTGTCAGGTTCAAGAAAAGAGAAACTAGTTTTTTGTATAATTGGCTATGTCACTAAAATTATCAGGTACAAGATGGGCTAAAGGAAGGGGTTCTTTCCTGGCATGCTGAGATCAGGCATGCCAGCCACACTGAGAAAACTGAAGGCAGATTCTGGAGGTCCCTTCTCAAGTACTGTGAGGAATAACAGATTGTTGGCCTTCACAAAGAGACAGGTTACTTCAGCACCTCTGAAAAATGGGGTAGTTTTTCTCCAGCCCACAGTAGGAATGAAGAAAAAATCAACACACTGTCCGATAATATGATTGCGAAATCAGGGGATTTTGAGCAAGGTAAACTGTCGTGTGCTTGCTTGCTTCTAAATCCAAGTTTGTTTTCTCTCTTTCTGTGGAAAATCAGAGGATGTTATAAGCTGAGTCATACCATTATTGACTTTAGCAAGCACAGCGCTGATATAAATAGTGGAACACTGGTGAATCTTAGACAGAGGAAAAAAAGATTGAGAGGTCTTCTAGCAAGGGCTGGTAGGACAGAGACAAAGATGAAAACAAAGATCCTTCTTTACCTAGAGTTACTGTATGTTATATGCTCCTCTGCTTTTCCAGTGGCTCCAGAAAAGGAAAAAGAAGATATGCAGTTTGCTAAGGTAAGGACTACAGACAGAACTGATGAAATAATTTATTGAGAAAATTAACAGGGTGATGTATTAGCAATGTAGAATATTTTATAACCAGATCTCTGCATTTGTAAAGAAAGTTTTGTATTCTAAACTGTTGCTTTTTCTTCCCTGTCAGAAATATCTTGAAAACTTCTATGATTTTAAAGAAGAGAAACATTCCCTGTTTAAAGCAAAGGACCTCAGCCACATGGCTGACAAAATACGAGAGATGCAGTCATTCTTTGGGCTGGAGATGACTGGGGAGCTGAATCAGAAGACGCTGGACATGATGAAGCAGCCTAGATGTGGAATACCAGACGTCCGTTCATACAGCACCTTCCCACACAGCCCCACGTGGAAGAAAGAAGATGTGACCTATCGGTAACATACACTAAAACATATTGTTCTCCACACCACTGGGAAGCTGTGTGAATGCTAGGCAGAAGTAATGTCTACAGGTTCTTTACTATTTATTTCTGTCCTCCTCCATACAAAAGCTCCATTCAGGATGAAGGGGACAGGAATGTGGGGACTATTCAGGCTTCGAAATAGTGATGGGAATAGCAAAATAGGAGTTTACATTAGTTAACTAATAGCCTACAAAATAATATACTCAGTGGATAGAAGGAATACAACTGAGTATATGTTAGGGTGTCTGAAAGACATGAAAGTAAACTGTGAAATCGTCATCTGTTATGTAATAAAAATATTTTGAAAATAAACCACTTGAGACATGTAAATAATTGTAACAACTGAACAAAATATTTGACCTAGATACCATGTGTCCCAGTCACATGTGATCTGTTTGCTTCTAATTCCTTTTGTCTTTTATTCACAGGATTTTGAACTACACTCCAGACATGCTGCAAGCTGATGTTGATGAAGCAATTGCAAGAGCCTTCCAGCTCTGGAGCAGTGTCACCCCTCTGAGATTCACCAGGGTCTATGGCGGTCAAGCAGATATAATGATTTCCTTTGCAGCTGGATGTAAGGAGACTCTATTGCCATGGAATCATAGTATTGGTCCCTTTTTCTTACCAAGATAATGAAACGCATTCATTTTTTCCCCCTTATTTTTAGTTCACGGTGACTTCTATTCCTTTGATGGTCCAGGAGGAACTCTGGCTCATGCCTACCCCCCTGGCAGTGGGATAGGAGGAGATGCCCATTTTGATGAAGATGAAAACTGGACCAAATTTACTACCTATAGTGGTAGGCAAACTTAAATATTGTGTTGACTGGTATTTTATTAGAAAGTGTTGTCTTCAAGATACTGAAAAGTCACATATCCAGTGGCAGTAGTTCCAGTATTTAGAGATGTAAAATGTCAGCATAATTTAGTAAAACAGTTCTGCATATTTTGGTCTGGGATGCAGTCACAACAGTCCCTTGAAATTAATGCAGACTGTAGGTACAGCTCCAATGAAGGAAATTAAGTCAGCATGGAATAGCAATGTTGGGTAATCATGGCGTCAAAAGACAGGGAATTTTCACCCTTGGATAATGACCTTAAAAGTCATAATATAAACTCTCACATTTGTTTGGCTGGTTGGTTGGTTCTTTGCCTAGGTTTGGGGTTTTTTTGGGTTTAAAGTGATGTACATCTTTAACTTCTAGAAAGGAAAAATCTTTGAATTTATTGGTGAATAAAATTAAATATAACAGTGAAATGTTCTGTTTTCCAGCAGTGTCCAGGGATTACGTTACGTGTTAGTGGTTTTGTGAGGTAGTTACCAGGCAAATTCTATGACATTTACTCTTCCCAAAATATGGTCAGGTGACTAAAAGCTTCTCACCTGCTTTTCAATTGTTATTGATATTAAAGAAATCTTGATTCTTTATTGCAATTGGAAAATTTCTGCAACATGGGCAAAAACTATTCCCAGAGTGGTTTTCCAGTGAGAAATCACTGCCCATAATTCAAAACTCATTTCTTCTCCAGCAGGCCAAAGAGCTCTTACTTGGACATAGTTAGATTCTGACATTTCTTTAAGACTGTGAATGATGCATCTCACATGATAGAATGGCGCCTGCATCCTGCTGTCATGCAAAAAATTTATTTAGCTTCTGTTCTTTGTGCTGGATCCTTTTTAGGGTACAACTTATTTCTCGTTGCTGCTCATGAGTTGGGCCACTCACTGGGTCTCAGTCATTCCAACGTTTTCGGTGCTTTGATGTATCCTATATATATGGCCGTGGATACAAGGAACTACCAGCTTCATCAGGATGACATTGATGGCATTCAAGCCCTCTATGGTAAGCAAGAAGCATGATTTTCTGGTGAATGGTGGATAATAATTTATAATTAATTTTACCCAACAGGTAAAATGTACTGAACTTCTTACTACAAGATACTGAGGTTTAATTTCCTGCTATTATATTTGGGCAAACCTCTTGAGGTTTTTATGGCTAACTGTCCACACTGCAAAATGGAATCTTGTAGACTGTATTAACTCCAGTTAGTCAAAAGATCCAAGAGCCTTTCCCCAATGACACCAGAGGAACAGGCCATGTCTGTAGCATTAAACCCTCTTATCTTCCACAAAAGGGTGGTTATGTGCACAGCTGCCTAGACATTTGACTTCACATGGTACAGCCTGAAATGCTGTGACATGAACTGCTCTGATCCACCTTCCAATCCCACACTTTTTTATTTTTCAAAGGACCCCCCAAGGAATCTGAGGCACTTCCAACAAAAGCTTTTCCTCCACAAGAGCCAACTGAAATGGTACCTGCAGAAGTACCAACTCCAATGTCCCCCAGGGAAGAACCAACAGAAATGACACCCTCCAAGCCACCCCAAAGACCAGATGACTGTGATCCTCACCTGACTTTTGATGCTATCACTACTCTTCGTGGGGAAACGCTGTTCTTCAAAGGCAGGTGAGTGCTTTTATTTCCAGCAACATCTTTTTGTGAGACTCACAAAGGCAAAGCATAAAGTTCAGTGCATAAAGTTCAGTTCAAGGAATTTATCCTCTCTTGGTTACAAAGGAAAATATTTCTTTCTGTAAGTGTTAAGGCAACTTTGAAAAATTTTACTAGCCCACTTGGGCTAGGTGAGTAACACAGTTTACTGACAAGCGAGTATCATGTTTAATCCATCATACATCATTATCCATGTCTACTAAAATTGTGCAAGGCTGAATAATTCCAGTGTGGCTCCTCAGCCTGCAGATGCTTCACACGCAGCATGGTTCTCATCGCACCATCTTGTGTGTGGGCCAGGGAGCTGTGGAAAATGTCACTGGTGACTTTTAGCATCACTCTGAACTAGGATTCTGTGCTTGACCAACTGCCCAGTAATGTCTAGGGGGAGCCCCTGCTGTTACAGGGTGTCCTTGTTTGGGGCATGCTCTGATACTGTGCTGTGATGTGTTGTTTGCTGGGCACATCCAGCCTGGTGAGAGCAAACAGCAGGTCTTGCTCAGCAGGGCACAGTGAAGGGCTGCGCCCCAAAAGGGGAGGTATCTCTGCCTCACAGGGAGCACTGCCTCCAGCATCCAGACAGTAGGATTTAAAGTACATTTATTGGCCCTTGATCTCCTAATGAAGTACAGACAATGAAGCACTGCTGGTTTTGTTCCTATCAGCTATGTCTGGCGCAAAAGTCCATATTTCTCAGAAATTGAGCACGACACTATCTCCTCCTTCTGGCCGTCACTGATAGCTGGCTTTGATGCTGCGTATGAGGTTGACAAGAGGGATCGAGTGCTATTTTTTAAAGGTACTTCTCTTACATCTCCATCAGTTTTTTATGCATACATGAAGTTATAGCAATACTGCTACTGTCATTTAATCATAATGGAAGGAATATTATGCTAATATTCACATTAATACTAGTACTACCACTAATAGAGGACATTCTTAATATTTAAATCCATTTAAATTTTGCAAATTATGTTACTGCTATTAACTAATGCTGCTTCACAATGGTCCTATACAGACTTCCTTTGGTTACTGAGAGGGAAGACCATAGCTGAGACAAAATTGATAGCTACATTACATTATCTAAATACATTTTTAAAGATGACAAACACACCTAAAAAATATATTGATTTTTAATTATTTAGTATATAGTAGTCTTAAAGACTATAAGAAATAGAAAATCCAACAGCTGTGAGATATTCAAACTTCTGTGCTCCCTAAGTGGGTAATGCTTTCAGCTGGACACCTGTGCTGTTTGGTGGCATTTACTACACAGAAAGGAGTGGGGCTTTGACAAAAAGGAGATCAGACTCCTCAAGAATCCTTACAACTTTTTCTGTTTTCCTGTAGATGACCAGTACTGGGCTGTCAGTGGCTACAGGATAGAGTCAGGGTTCCCCAAGCTCATTCAGAACCTGGGCTTCCCCACCAGTGTCAGGAAAATCGATGCAGCAGTCCATGACCAAAGTACCAAGAGAACCTATTTCTTTGTTGGCAACAGGTACTGGAGGTAAGTTTCTTCTCTCTTTTGTTCAAGAGATTATCAAAACAGCTTTTTTTAATCAAGTGATACAATTATATGTACAGGAAGTTCACGTCCTCTTTTTGTCAGCCTTCACAGTTGCTAAAAGCTGAAACTCAATTACTCAGGTCTTTTCATAAAACAAAGTCTGTTACACCTGAGTGTTCAGTTATTCTTACCAGGCTGTGACTAAGGGGCAAATGAGTTTTGTTTATTCATTAAGAAGCAGTGTGAGCTAGTATAAATATATAATATGTTATAATTTGTATAAAAATGTAAATCGAGTAGACTTTGTCCTCATGTCAGGTATTGATTCAGTAGTTACTTAGAAGCAGAAATGCTCTGTGAAATTTTTAAATGGCAAATCAAGAAAGTTATAGAAGGAGATAAAAATATTTTAATATTAGAATTTAATATTAAAATTAATTTAAATTTTAAAATTATTATTAAAATTTAATACTAAAAAAATTCACGTCTTAAGAAACAGTTCAGCTAAGCAGTTATCTTAGCCTAATAATTAGTCAGTAACACTATCTTGAAAGAGTGTTATTGCACCTGAAGTTTGAATTTCTCTTATGGGGTCACTTCATACATTGTGTGTTGTAAAATTAAAATAATTATGTTTGAACAAGGATTTAAGATTATTATTCAGTATGAGCCCTGTTCAGCCTTATTGTCAGTCTCAGGGAATGAAAGTAAAGGTTCTAATCTGATATTCTGAAAACAGACTTACCTAGGCTACTAAAGATGTAAATATTCACACAGCCAGGATTTATAGAGTTCTATGAGGTGACAGATCCCAGGTGCTGGATTTTCAACTGACCGTAGGCATATTTTGTAAAAAATCCATCTGGTTTCAACGTTGAATGTCACATGCTTATTTTCTGCTTCCATGCAATTTCTTTATTTAGTTTCAATGAAAACACCCAATCAATGGAAAGAGGCTATCCAAGAAAAATAGCTGCTGACTTCCAAGGCATCGGCCATCCAGTTGATGCTGCCCTTCAGAAAAATGGTAAATTAATTAGAATGTAATTTTTTAAAACCCCAAAGACCACCTATCAAAGCCAAAAAATTATGTTTCAATACATATATTAAATTTTTGGTTTTTCTTTTCAACTCACATAAGGAAAGAGTGAGCATGTAACCATAGGTATATAAAAATGAAATATTAATTTGTCAAATTTTTTTTCTAATTCTAGGATATTTCTACTTTTTCCATGGATCAAGCCAGTATGAAGTTGACATCAAGAGAAAGAAACTCATCCGTATAATGAAAAGCAACAGCTGGTTTAATTGCTAGAAATATTAAGTGATGCTGCAGAAGTATATTTGTGCCAGAAAGTTTTTCATGTTTCTTGATTTTTAACAGTATTATTCAGCTGTTCCTGTGCATCTGAGTCTGAAATGATGGCCTTTGGCAATTCTAATTTAAAACCTTAAAGTGTAAAACCTAATGTACAGTTTTAATTTATTTTGTTCTCCAACTATTTATTAATCAAGTTGTTTTTGAGTAATAAAGTATTTTGCTTCAGTTTAGCAATTCTTCTGTTCTGATTCAATCCACTGGAGACAAGGCACCTCCTACAACCACACATAAGCCAGAATGGCACAAGGACCCATCAGCATTTTCAGCAGGGCTCAGTGACTGTGGGGCTAAAGTCAAAGAAAAGTAGAGGGGCAGTCCTTGCAAGCAGTTAGAAAGTACCCAGGTGACAAAGGAGGGAAACAAGACACTCAGGAGCAATGTAAGGGAGGCATAAAAGGTAAGAGGACATCCTACACAAGAGTGTGTGAAGGGAGAGACTGGAGTCTATGTCCTCACCTGCCATGACCCCTGGCACAGGGCACAGGGCACAGGGGTCAGGGTAGGGTTGGGGACATGGTAGTGGGCTGAGAGGACCGGTGCACCAGTGCCACTGAGGATGGTTTTAATGGATAGAGTCATTGGTACAGCAGGACATGAGCAACCAGAGAGAAGGGTTAGTGTCCAGTTTGGGGATGGAGGTAGTATGCAGGCAGGATGGGAGGTAATGGAGATATGATCACAGGGTCACAGGGAGTCAGTGGATTAGCCCTCCTGAACTATAACCATGTGCCATGGAAAAGGAGTGAAGGCTGGCAGTCCACCTCACTATGCTCAGTAACAAACCAGAAACAAGAACCATTTCCCAGAGCAAATAGACCAAAATGATAAGAGAAAAAAAGCCAAGGGTTTTTATCTAACTACCACAGATGAATCCTCCAGAGGAGGAGTGGCGAGACACAGAAAAGCACATCTGCTTCTTCCATGCTCCTTTTCTGGGTCCCTCTCAGAGGGCAATAGCTCAGTGAATTTAAACACTCCTAAGGCTGAAAGACAGTTTGGCTGTAGTCCATCCTCTCTTTGAAGGGACTTGATCCCATCTTTTACAACATTGCTCTGATGATGTGATTGCACAAGGAAGTTGACTCTTTCTCTATTGTAATTACTCTTCCCCTAGTGGAATTGGAAAAGGCAAAAGAGAGGGTGGGAATAGCTGACAAGGACAGCATTCCAGCTACCACAGCTCAAATCCATTTGGCAGAGGTAAGATTTGTTCCTGGTTTTCTGCACAGGGCAGTTGCCTCAGGCATGTGATCAAAGCCATACTACCACCTGTCCCCTCATCCATCAGGGCCAGAGGAGCATCAGGCCATTTGTCTCCCAATGCACCCACCAGCCCGACTTCCCACTGTGTTCACAGACAAAATCAAAGAAAGGCAGTAGAGATGATGCTGGGTTGGATTGGGCTTTCAGCCACCTGGTATAGTGGAAAGTGTCCCAGCCTGTCACAGGTGGGCTGGAACTGGGTTATGCTTAAGGTCCTTTCTACCCCAATTCTATAATTTTATGATCTTGGAATATCTCATCTCTGCCATGTTCTCCTCATGCATGTTTTGTGCCATGCTAGATATGCTCTAAGTACCTCTCTACGTCCAGGTTTAAAAACAACCTACATTACAAAACAGGCCATGTCTTAAAAGTTACTTTTCACTTTAACAACAGTCCCTTACTGTTGTGTCAAGTAGGGACACAACAGCTCAGCATTGCCTCAAGGGCAGTGGTTCACCATGGTGAAGTCATGGACTGAGAAGTGCCTGAGCTCACCTGGCAGGAGTCCAGGCAGGGCAGAGGCACAGGAAAACTGATGTTGCCCCAACATCTCCCAGAGTCTTTCTCAATAGCTCTTGCTCTGTACATAGCCTATCCTGAACAAACTTCAGTCCGAGGACTTCAGATGCCTCTAGGCTTGTGCGTACTATTTGTGTTTAAGTAATGGAGTTAATTCCCTCTGTTTTTAAAAATTCCTACATACTTTGATATCTTAAATAGATGTCTTCTTGTATGTGAAGGCTACTTTCAGAAATCAGACCTTTAGGCTCTGGTTGCTGACTGAGACTTGAAAATGGTTGAGGAGGAACCAGAGGGAGCATTTCAACAACAGTGAAGCAGAACACTGTTGATGTTTACAATGACTCACATTAGGTTAAAGTATTTCTCCTGCATAAGATTTGTACTACTTTTTTAGTTATGGCATCTAGTAAACAGTGAAATTAAAATACTCCCTCCACCTTTGGGTATTAATTAGCTCAAACTCACAATATCTGAAAAATGAGTGATACTTACTTAGCTGTGAAGAAAAAATGTAGCAAGTGTAGCCTGGAGGAGAAATGGATGACAACACGCTATGGGTTTCACATAGACAAGGGGACTAGTGAAATGTGTTAATCACGGAATTTCTATCTGTATTTCTGCTTCGTTAATTTCTTAAATTTTGAAATGAAACAACACTACTTTCATTTTGGGAAAAGCAATGAAATTCCTGGCAAATGAAAGATGTAGCTCAGATGACGTTGGAAACTTCAGAAGCAGGAATGCTGGAGCTGCCTGTTCTATACTCAGTGAACAAGAGAAGGTTTCTTGTAACCATGATTTTGTTATAACTCATAAATTATTGTGGGAATTAAAGGTCTTTTGGTCGCCAGCAGGGGAAATTTATCCATAAACGTAATTCCAAGTACTTGTCGTGTATGAATAGGAACTTTCCTTGGAATCCAAGCGCAGACATGCAAATTAGAGTCACAAAATATAACCTGTTACATCTAAAATTCTTGACTGCACAACAGTTGACCTAGACCCAATCCCTTGCACATGAAATCTCAGGCAAAAGTCCCTTAATGACTTCACTGGCAGAGAGAAAGGGTGACCCGTGTGCAAGCTGACGAGAACTGGAACACTCAATGTTGCCAGGAAATCAGCATTACCGTTCTGGAGACCCACAACTGTTATATAAAAGCCAGAAGTAGGTCACACACTCATCTTTGTCAGCAATAGGATATTTTTGAGGCTTGGTTTGTGCTGCCAGGTCTGAGGGTTTGCAGCACAGCCAGGAAGGAGGTGCCAAAGGCACTGAATTAAGCAATGTTCATGGCAGCACAGGCTGAAGTTGCAGTTTTACAGCTCAGAAGTTTCCCCTGCACAGACCTGCTCTCCCAGGTTTTGGCCAGGGGTCCTGCACTGCTACAAGAGTTCAGCCTGGCCAGGACACTGAGGGTACATAAGGCAGCAGAGAGGAGAAGGTTCAAGGCCTGAGTAATTAAGCTCTTGGCTTTGCACAACCAGCCAACTTAGTTTCATCCTATTGAGGCTCTATGAGAGCCTCTTTCCTCTGTACTACATTTTTCATTAATTTTAAAATATATGAACTGTGAATTAGCAATAACCTTTGTGTTAAGGCTAATAATAATAATAGCAATAAACATATTTTATCTTGTGTTATACATCTTTGGGTGGGACTATGGGAATGCATCCAAGGCAGAAGATTAATTCCCGAAGAGGAAGAGATAAGGACAATCCTAGGAGCTTTCCCAGACAATTTTACAGATTGTAAAAAGGAGAACGTTGCAATTTTCACACTGACTTTGTTAAGCTAAAACCAGAGATTGGCATTATATATTGTATTACTTCTGGATAAAGTCACCTCAAAGAGCAACATCAAAGAAGGTCTCTGATAATGGAATTTTTTTTACAAAGCATATTCTAGGTGATTGATCTCTTGAGAGAAATGGGGAATAGTATCAAGAAAGTGAGAAAGAGGTTGACAGAATAGCAAAAGTATGTACTTGAGAAAGCTGATCGTCAGTCAACTATATAAATTTCATTAATACCTTCCTAGATGGTTTTGATCCCTTTTAGTAGACTTCTCATTAGAGAGAAAGATGAGTTATGAAAATTTAAGACTTATGAGCTCTAAAGTTCTTCCTTCCAGTACACATGGAGACATTGAGGGAAGGGAAGAAAGAATTGGAAGGCTGTAAGGGGCTGTAAGTACCAGAAGCTATTTCTGCAGAGGGGTGCTGTTGATGTGTAAACATCACAGGAGAACTCTGCGCCAACTTTTGGATTCATCTCACCCACTCTGGTACACCTCAAATTGGAGTCATTACCAAAAGCACCCTCAGGGGACTGCTTCCCCTTGGCTCAGCTGGTCCATTTCTGGGTCATTCCCTGTCCATCTCCTTCCAGGACTAGGGAGGGGTTTTCTCCCTAAAGGAAATGCCTCAGGTAGATGTCTACTCTTAGGGTAGGAGTTCAGTCCTCAGTGACCAGATAACCCTTGTGGAGTCTCACCAGCCTTGCCTTGCTCTTTCAGCTGCCCAGACCTAGCAATCCCTCATGTCCTGCCTGTGGATGGTCACAGGCATGCTGTGCTCTGGGGTTCCTTCTGGTACCAGCACAGTGCTCTTCAGCAGGAGATAATTTCAGCTAATACCTCAAGTGTACAATTTATTTATAAACTCTCACATCTCTATTATCCTGGCAGCTCTGTGGAAGGGGGTTTATCTCTTTGCACATTCAAAGTCTTACCTGCTCCTCAGAGCTGCAGGCTTGCCCAGAATCCTGTGTAAGCCCCACACAGAAGTCTCGAATACGTAAGGCTGTCTTTAATGGCAGCAGATATCTCTCTTCAGGACTCCCATCCCCACAGCTTTGTCCTCATTTGTGGCAGTGCACGGAGGGTGTGATTGGGCATGGAGGAAAAGTGGACCCAATCTAGAGTGGGCCAGCTGTTGAATCTCAGCAGTTCTTATCACCAATAGCAGAAACGTAGGACAGAGCAACCTCTCTCTGGCAAGGACAGCCATCAAAGAGTTTGATTCATAAAATCTCAGTGCTTTTTAAAACCTTTTAGTAAGTATCAAAGAAGGAGAACGTGAAATAAAGTCTTTGGGCAATTGTCTGAGGACAGTAGAAAAACTGCTGAATAAAACTACCATGAAACATCTTGGCTCAATTTTTACAATTTTTATATATGCTTAGAAAAGTGCTTTCATTTATTTGTGTTAATTTCACATTTTCCTGCAGAAAAAGAAGATTGTTTCATCCAAGTGCAAACTGTTTTGAAAAAATTGCATAAACCACACATTGCTTCATCAAGCAAGGACTTATAGCAGTGACAAGACTCTACCAAAGAGAAAGATGGTGGCATCATAATAGCCTCCAAAAGAAAAGATGTAAACCCCTCTGGAAAAAAATCCTAGAAAACTAATTTTCTGTTTGTAGTCTACAGTCCTGTAACATTCTGTGAATATTTATCCCTTTAGGCACTTCAACAACCATTCTGAAATCAATAGTATCTTTAAATGGAAAGCATTAAAGAGACATGCTTTAAGTTTTGGGGAGTAAGACTACATTTTAACAATTAAAAGGTTAATAAGGTCATTAAAAAGAACTACAGGTCTATTATCTTCTCATTAATCATATTTCCATGTTGCAAAACCTGCACAAGGGTGGAGCCGGATGAAAGACAGCACTGATTTGTTTTATGGTAAAACTCTTGTTTTGCATGTTCTGTTGCTAACTAGGCATTGTGAGAATCAATG
Organism: Chamaea fasciata; assembly: GCF_029207755.1. Classification (NCBI taxonomy): domain Eukaryota; kingdom Metazoa; phylum Chordata; class Aves; order Passeriformes; family Sylviidae; genus Chamaea; species Chamaea fasciata. The sequence goes on along the minus strand of NW_027094087.1, from coordinate 40,459,007 downwards.
AGTCAGGGATTGGAAAGCTTTATAGAGCAAAAAAAACCCAAAAAACTATATAAAGGTGAAGCAGTTGTGTGGCAGACTACAAAAAAGACTTATATAAAGGCTAGTGAAAATGAGAATGGGAAATCTCCCATTTCTCCTATTATCATGTGCAGCACTTTCTTGTGCTTTTCCTGCAAATACAAGGCAGACAAAGGAAGAAGGCACGGAGCTTATCCAGGTGAGGAAGGTAGAGAAGTTTAGCTACTGTTGTAGCATCCATGGCAGTCTGTGTAACTAGTACAGAGCAGCCAAAAAGCAAGAAGAATAAATAACTGTTTGAATATTTCTCAAAATGGATGTGTGATGATAAAGGCTACATAAGCACTATCTTATTTTACTTTTTAGAGATCAGTTAAATCCAACGATACATTCACTCAGTGTTAATTCTAAAAATAATTAAACTCCTGAGTCTGTCTAGGGTGGGTTTGTAGTTCAGGTGGAAATGTGGTTATTTACGTGACTTCTGACATTATGAAACACAACTCTTCATGGAGTAAGTATAGTATATTTTTCTGAAATATTACTGTCTATAATGTGGGCAAATGGGATACAACTACTGAAATTTTATACTCAGTTATGTATGTCAAATTACTTCCTCTAAAGGACTCTAGGTAACCTTGGGGGAATGGTAAGTGGAGGGTACATTATCAGAAAATAATATTTTAAACAAATGCTAATTTTGAATGTATTTTGATAACTACAAAATATTTATAGTGATAATACAATGTAAAAAACTACCATTAAGAGAGAAATATTCATATCGGCTTTAACAAACTATTATCCATGCTGACATAGAATAGAAAGAAAAGTAGCAAAGGCACATGCCTGAGTGGTGTTTGTTTAATGTCTTACAAGCTTTAAAAGCAAACATCAATGATTGTTCTAAGTCTTGGGTTTTGTTTGGTTTTTTTTTTTTTCATTAGAAGTACCTGGAAAATTACTATGGCTTTAAGAAAGATGGGGAATCTTTTGTTTGGAAAAATAATAATGCAATGACCCAAAAACTAAAAGAAATGCAGGAATTCTTTGGGCTGGAGGTGACAGGGAAAATGGATTCTGGCACTTTGGACTTGGTACAGAAACGCCGCTGTGGATTCCCTGATGTAGCCGGGTTTTCCGTCTTTGCAGGAGAACCAAAATGGACAAAACAAGTCCTGACATACAGGTAATCACAATGGAATTCTTCATGTCAAGACAGTGTGAAGTAGAGGGTGAGTGATAACAACACAACTTGTTCTCTCCTGCATTCTGAAGGATAGTAAACTACACACCAGACCTGCGCCCAGCAGATGTCAATGCAGCCATCAAAAAAGCACTAAGTGTTTGGAGCAGTGTGACCCCACTGAGATTCATCAAGAAGGACAGAGGTGATGCAGACATACTGATCTCCTTTGCAGCCAGAGGTAAATATCTATGCTACCATTATGAGTTATTGCCAAGTTACTGCCTATATGGAGCAGTTGACCTGGAGTGACTTCTCCCATACATAACACATGTGGAGATCAATGTCCAGTTGAACAAGCAGACAGAAAAATACAGTTCTTGCTTTAGGTGCTATGGTCACAACTCTTGACAGACTTTGGGGCAGGGCATAGAGGCAGATGAAGAGAAAGAGGAAGAAAATTTAGGGAGCTGCTGGTAGTTCACTGGATCTACCTGCTATGTGCTGCTCAGTGCGTGCATGACCCCCCAGTCAGCTGTGTTTGGGGTTTGCTCCTCAGGTCACAATGACTTCATCCCCTTTGATGGCCCAGGAGGCTCTCTTGCCCATGCCTATGCACCTGGCAAGGACTTGGGTGGAGATGCTCACTTTGATGAGGACGAAACGTGGACCAAAAGCACAGAGGGTAGGTAATTAAGTTCTCCTTCCCCAAGACCTTCCTGAAGCAAGTTGCACATGGAATCAAGGGTGCAGTGTCTGTCCCCTCTCTTCCTTAACAAGTGTTTAAATTGCCACTGATTTGAAGCAGCAAATGGTTTGCATAGCTATAAAAAGCCTCTGAGCCTCTGGTTTAAGAAGTTAAGGCCCCAGCTCAGCTTCTGCCATGCACTGCTGGGAGCTTTATTTGTAAGTGGGCCCCACTTCTTCCCACTCCTCAAACCGCTTCCTGCACAGTTACCTCACTTGTACTGGCCTGGGATCCTTCTTCCACACTGAATTCTGCAAGATCTACAGGCTATTTCCTTGCATTCTGCTGTAATGATTCCATTATTTTTACTTCTGGTCAGTATTTCATCTCCAAATGAATTTCCCACAAGAAGTTCATTTTCTTGGGCATGCAGTTCTGAAAGCTTCTGACCTACCTTATGCCCTTCATGTTATTCAGGACAAATAAAAAGACACAGCTCTCCTATTACGTGCTTTATTTGATGTTTTCAACAGGCACGAACCTGTTTTATGTTGCTGCCCATGAGTTCGGCCATTCACTGGGACTTTCCCATTCCAAAGACCCCAGTGCTCTGATGTATCCAGTTTACAGGAAATTTGACCCTTTGGTACTCCTTCATCAGGATGATATTACTGGCATACAGTACCTCTATGGTAATTCAGAATTTTTCATCAACTACTTCTTGTAATTTCAAAGACTTTGGATACTTTTCAATGACATTTTTGTGTACTGGATATACCTCAATGAGTTCACACTAGAATTTTTTCCATACACTGCTTCTCTTAGGATCATCTCCTAACACAAACAATGATCAAAGGGAATCTACTGAGATAAAAGACCCAACTGAGTCAAAAGATCCTGCACTGCCAAACAGCTGCAGTTCCAATTTAACGTTTGATGCTGTCACCACTTTCCGTGGAGAAATAATGTTCTTTAAAGACAAGTAAGTCAGCTTCTGAAAGTAAAATACCTGAGTGTCAGTTTTTAAATTATACCCTACAGCAGAGAAAAAAACACTTTAATTAGAATATCAGCCCTTTTAGACAGGAAGATAAGACAAGGAATCAGGAGAATAGATGGAAAACAAAAACAAAGAGGGTGATGGAGAAATGAAGAGAGATAACTGTAAAGAGGATGACCTTTGGAACAGGGGATGCTGTCAATAGGGTGGGGGAAAATGGCTCCTCTGCAAACACCAGCTCTTCTCACTTCAGGCTGTAAGGAATTTCCAAATGTTCAGCATCTGGGAGAGTTCAGCTTTGGCAAAACACATTACCAACCCTGGGACACTTCACACTCTCTTTGCTGTCCTTACTCTGAGAGAGCTGAGGGCTTACCAGCCCTGACAAAATACCTGCTTGTAGACAAAATACCCCTTGTAGTGAGGATTTAGTATGGCAATAAAAGGAAAGGAAAATTGGGCTTTTGTTACCAAAGTCTTACCGCATATCAGCCTTGTGAAACAGGTGTCTCTAAGATGCACTTCTGCGTAAGGGGAAATAAGTGTTTGGACAAAACAGCTCATCTGACCTATTCTAGATGTCTGCATCAAGAAGAGAGCAATCCCACCATGGAAATAACTGTCTTTAAGTTTAGAGGGAATGCTGTGTGACTAACTCTGGTACATAGCTGGGTTTAACCAGATAAATACTGGCCTGGTTGCCATGATGTGGTTTCATGCGTTAGTGTGTGTGAACATCCAATTTTATTTAAAACCTCTTCTATATTTACACAAGGCATATTTGGCGCAAACATCCAGCAGTCAGAACAACAGATTTTGAGTTGGTATCTTCATTCTGGCCACAGCTGCCACCTGGTGTCGATGCTGCGTATGAAATTCCTGAAAAAGATGAATTGGTCATTTTTAAAGGTAAAGTGTTGTCTTTTTACTTTTCCATGTTGTCTTCCCAAGTAGCCTAGAGAATTTGCATCTGAATTCAAAATCATTTAAGCTCTTTCTGTAGGATTCCACAATCCTGAATTTAGTCCAATAAACTGGTGTGCTTCAGTCACAGAAATAATAAAATTTTTGTCCAAATTAAAGAAAATCTATCTTGTTTTTGTTACTATCCACATTGAAAATTTTCCCTGCCAAGAAAAATGTCTTTACTTTTCTTCTGGGAAATTTTCTATTGAATTTAAGAGTGATACTAGCATTAGTATGAAGAAAGAATGGAATTTCAATTTTCAAAAAAATAATGTTAAGAACAATTCATTTTTTTGGACTCTAGAACTATTTTCAGTTATTTTGAAGTTCAGTGATTATTTTCAAGTGACCATCAGGTTTCATTAAAAAGATTGTGTCATTCCTAGAAGAAGATTCTCACAACATGTTGTTATCAACTTTTCTTAATAGGGAATGAATTCTGGGTTGTGAGAGGAGATACCATACTTCCTGGATACCCCCAAAAAATCTCTACACTGGGCTTTTCAAGGGATGTTACGAAAATTGATGCTGCTTTTCATAATGAAATTGAGGGGAAAACATATTACTTCATAGCAGACAAGTTTTGGAGGTAATATTTCCTGTGCTACTTTTCTAAATAGAAGCAAACATAAGCACATGATCAATATCCTGTCATGATTTAGGATGCATTAGTCAGACAGTTTTGGTGATCTCTTTCAGTGTCACAACTGGCTGAGAAAAAATACTTGAAAGAAAGTGGAACAGTACTTTTAGTTCTCCTTTTAGTTCATTTAACAGTTTATTTGTTTATTTGTTTGTTTGCTTTCATTTCACTGTCATGGTTAGAAAGCCATTGTATAGCTCCACAACTCATCTCAGGAAATCAGGCAGAAGTTCACTATCCACATATCAAATGTGTTTCTGTGGAGTAAAAAGGAGAATGTCCCCCACTTTCCAGTGACTAACAGATAATTTCATAAAGTTGATGATAAATGCCATGTACTGCAAAGAATTATCTGCCGTGCATGGTTATTATTTATTTCTTTTCAATCCCATCCCTACTGCTCAAGTTTGTCTTACAGGACATAGATTTCTAACAGCCGAAGGAGGTGCTCCCATAATGGAAGCAGTAAATAACCTGAATTATTTTAGATGAACAAAACTTAGAGTGATTATAGAGTAATTATTCAGCCACATATCTGTACTTTAAGCAGAAGATCAGACTTCCACATTTTAGGTCAAGCTCTCGTAACTTGAATGATGAAGAGTTTGATCATTAATTCTCCTGCTAAGCAAATTATAGAAGGAAAAAAGCTTTCACAAGCCTTCTTGTTCCAGCACTGATAAATAAACTGCACTTCACCAAAAATGTAATAGCTCACCATAAGTACCTAAACTAAATGGACTTAAAATACTTTCTAACTTCAGAAAAAGACCAGATTTTTCCTGATAAACCTTTCTTACAGAGATATAACATGAAAGAAATCTTTTTATTATCTACTAACTATTGCTTCTTTAGGCATGATCTCTTAGGAAAAAAAAAAAAAAAAAAAAAAAAAAAAAAAAAAAAAAACACAAACCAAATAGCTCTATAGTGATGGTTCCAATATTAGTTACTCTTAGGTGGAGTAAATAGAAGTAATTCATTCAGAACAGCTAATAAAGTAATGATTAATTTATGGCAAATTGTGTCTCTTTCTACACTACCAAATGGCACTGAAAATCTTCAATGAACTTGGTTATCTGTTGATAGGTAGAAGATAATGAGCTGAGAGTTGTAATCATGAGTTGTTTGCAGGTTTCACTGACTCCTGTTTGTTTATATTGTTTCTCAGTTTTGATAGAAGAAGTCAGTCTATGGATAGGAAGCCATTACTGATAAGACATGTGTTTCCAGGAATTAATGGGAAGATTGATGCTGTTTTTCAACATGGAAGTGAGTAACGGTCCTTGCTAAAATCTAAATGAAATGCTCAATGTGATAGGGCTGAAAGTGCTTGGGCAGAGCCAGGTACTTCTACATGCTGCTCAGAACCCACAGGATGACCAACAAGACCCTGAAGCAGTCACATAACACTCCTTTGCTTCACTTTACCCTCTTGAAAAATGGTGATGGTACACCTTTTGTGACAGCTGCACATCTGAAAAGGCCAGCTCTAAGGGAGAGATGTATCTGTATTCATGCTGATGTGCACATCACACTATGAACACTCAACACAGTGGCATCTCAACAACATAAGGTATACCTATCACATCCTGGCCCTCAGACATAAAACAGTCAGTGCCAGCTCCTCCTGCAGGAGGGTGAATGTCACTTAGACAGGGAAATACTAGACTAGACTCAAGGATATATTCACGCTGCCACATGTCACAGCTTCCCAGTTACCTCCTTGCTCCTTATCTGCTGCTCATCCAAACCCATGCATGTTAATTGTATCATAGCAAACCTTACTTGCTCCTAAATGAGTCTCGCACTGAGAGACCTCACTCCCAAGAGGGCAATGTGGATGTGACTGGCCCAGGCTGGGCCTCTCCTTCCCTGTATAGAATCTGGCAGCACCCATCAAGCAAGTACCTGCTCCCACCTTGCTGTGCTCTGCCCGACACTCTGGTCTGTGCAGTACCTACCCACAGGTGGCTGGAAATGCACCCTCCTGGTGAGGTTCAGCACAGCTGCTGTGTAAAAGCAGATATTTTAAACTGAGGAAATGCACAGGCTACATCTTTTGTAGAGTGACCTTGTGGGGTTCATCAAGCATGTGATGGAGCACGTGCATGGCTGGTTTGCTGTGGAGTGTGTCTCCATGCTGCTGGGCCATGTTTTGCAGAGGTTACACCTGGGAGTAGATACTGTTGGCAGCATAATTGTATCCAAAGGTTGCTTTGAGCTCTTTGAGGATGTTGTTAAAGTGTACTAATCTTTATATCTGCAATACCATAATTAATTCGGGTTTGGTTTTCTGTTTGTTTTTTTTTCCTAGACTTCCTTTATTTCTTCAGTGGAAGAAAGCAATTTGAGTTTGACCCTGATAAAAAGAGAGTTGCACGCTTCTTAAAGACAAACTTTTGGTTTCCATGTTAAGAAAATGAAATCTGCAATGATGTTGGAAAGAATGTACTGTTATTGTGCTAGAAAAGCTGTTTCTTTTATAAATATATAAAATGTAAAGGTACTTCAGCACTAGTCAGCAGATATCAGTTCCAGCACAATCTGTGTTTCTTTAAATAACAGAACAGTATTTAACATATTGATGTCCACATATGTATGTAGTTAACATCAGGCTGTCTAGCTTACCAAAAATTAACACAGTTTTTACTTTTGATACAAAATTTTGATTGATTTTATTATTTCTGCCATCTTCTTTTCATTCTTCTTGCCATACATCACCATACACAGAGCCCTGCCATGGAGCCAGGAGTCCATGAGGAAAAGCATTTCCCTTCCTAAAGCTAGGATTGCTTTCAACCTGTTTTAAATATTTCAAAGCTAAGCAAGAAGACTTAGCTAGTGCTCTTAGTTACAGTGAGACATACAGGAGTTTCAGAGAGCAATCCCTCCCAGCCTGAGGGGTGCTGAGAGGTGGAAGTTCTTTTTTTTTACACTGACTGGAGAGGTAGTTTATGTTGGACACTTGATTATAGAAGGCTAAATTTAAGTGTGACGAATACTACTCTATTTATTGGTATATGTCATTTCCTGTGCAATGTGCTCTCAGGGAGGTTGGAGCAGATGACCCTACTGTTATCCCTTCCAACCTTACTCATTCTGTGAGCGAAGGCTTATTACCACAGACATAGGAGCAGAGGAGCACACTGGCATGTGGGGAAAACCCAGATATCACTGACCTGCCTCTGCTCCTTTCCACTTTTCCCTGGGGAGTCCCCATGGGCTGGGGGACACCCATCATGTGTCCATGAGAAGTTCCCCATCACGTCACCTTAGGGGCTGGGGGGGATAGGGATCAATATCCCGGGTAAGAGCATTTGCACATTTCATACAATTTATTTTGTCATGTTCAAAGGGGACTGCAGGAATGTTCAAAATTTATTGTAAGTTGATTACTGGAAAGAACAAAGGCAAGGAAGAGAAAGCATAAAGATAGACTGGGAAGGAAAGGGAAAATAGAGGGATAAGTTCATAAGATGTGTTGGTTGTGTGCAAACAGGCTGCACTCAGCTGCCTCTTTGGCCCTGTCTTCTCAGTAAATCATGCCTTATGTGTGGATGAGCCCTTTCTGTGTGAGTTTGGGTGAACTTTAAGCTGGACTGGCCACTGAGGAGCTTAAGAGAGCTGAACACCAGCAGTGGGAGCAAGGCTGCAAGCTACAGGGACATGAATGTTCCTGGGGATACAGGAGGTGCAAGGCCAGCTGCTGTACTGGGAGGGCTGTGTGTCTTAGAGCAGCTCCTGAGGGCCTCCACAGTGTTAGTATTTCCATGTTGGTGCTTCACCATGGGACAGAAGTTCTCATCAGAGGGAGGTGAGAAATGGGGTGGGGCCACAAGTCCTTTTCATATTTGTCCATGTGCTCCATGGTTTCTGTCTGTGATGGTCTCTGGCCAGTCTCACGGCTCTCTGGACCCAGGGGGCAGACATGAACAAGCTGCCAGCTCAATACTGCTGTCACAATCTACCTGATGCCAAAGTCAGGCATCACTTGAGGCCCATAATTATCCACATGGACAGTGAGCAAGATCTAAGGTCTTTGAAAAGGTATCCCCTCTTTCATGCATATAAAAAAATATCTCCCAGACCCAGTGTCTCTCCCTCATTGAGCAACATCCCCCCAAAAAGGAAAAAAACTGAGAAAAAAATAGTTCTTCTATTTGATTCTGCTTCTCCATGAATCACAGACTAATCAAATGACTGATGTTAGTTGGGCCTCTGGAGGCTGTCGTGGTCAACCCCCTCTGCTCAAGCCCACCTAGAGTGGGCTACTGAGTCTCTAGGTGGCTTTTGGGGATCCTGCTTTTGCACAAAGGAGAGATACCACCACCTCACTGGCCAACCTGTCACAGCGTTCTGTCACTCTCACAGTAAAAAATGTGTTTCCTGATGTTGAGAGGGAACCTCCTGTGTTTCAGTTTGTGCCCACTCTCTCCAGATCTGTTGGGACAAGGGGATTGTGTTCTATTTATGCATAAAATAGTACAGCAAGATTGCAATGAGATATTCCAACATACTTCATATAACCTTTTTTTCTGATGCATTTTTAAAACCCCTGGTAGCAGGGCTACTCAAATGGGACACTCCAGTCACTGAGGAATCTCTATCTGAATTCAATCAGGGTCAAAAATGTATAATGGCATTGTCAGTCCTGCAAGACAAATATTGCTGCCACACCTGCTGTAGAGGTGGCAAACAATGCTTTGCTGTCCAAGCAGAAGTAAAGTCAAGATGATTAATTTTAATCACAGCACCTCAAGAAAAAGAAATTAGTCAGTGTCTGATATTGCCAAGGTCAGAGAAGCAGGTTCAAGCCCTGTAACAAGAAAGTTTCAATTGAATTTAGCAGGAAATATTTTTGTGCTGTTTATTTCCTTCTTATTAGTCTTGTTCCTGTTTTTTAATTCTATAGTTCCTTCATGTTTCTGGTACAGCCTATTGATTGGCCTTGCAGCTGAAAGTCTTTATATCTGCAGTACCATAATTCATCTGGGTTTGTTTGTTTGTTGGTTGGTTGGTTTTCCTAGACTTCCTTTATTTCTTCAGTGGAAGAAAGCAATTTGAGTTTGACTCTGATAAGAAGGTTACACACTCTTAATGGACTTAATCAGTCCATGGTCTCAGCTAAAACAGTGAAAGTTAAGAAGATGCATGAACAGCTTGGCTCACACTTTATAGTGTTGTTTGTTTGCTGTTGTTTGTTTGTCTTGGTGGGTTGAGGGGGAGGGTTTGTTCATTCTGGAAGTTTCTGGTTTGAATAGTTTTCTACAGAATCCTAACTGTTCTCGTTTGAATAGTTTTCCTCTATTGTTCCTACTGCTGGTGTTCTTCTATGGTGTCTGTGCCTTGCAAATCATTTCCATTGTGGACAACTGCATGAGACCATGTTATTTTAAATGGGATAATCTCTTCCGGCTCTGGTCTATCCAACTTTCTTTTGGAAATACTGTCTTTCAGATGAGATTATAGCTCTCAGAACAAAATGGCTGGTCCTAGACCTTTCATGATGGTTTTGTAGTTTTCTGGCTGCCACATATTTATCCCACTAGTTCTTCTTTGATGGTTTTTTGATGACTTCTGATTAGCTGGAGTTCTTTCTTTACCTATTTCTATGCATACAAATAGTCACACAAATTGTGAATATGAAGTCTAAGATCTGTGGCAAAAATAGAGCTTAGCTGATTTTAGTACTGTCTGTCTTAATATAGTTTATCTGGTTTAGTCTCGCATGTTGGTATAATTTTTTCTTCAGAATTCTTATTTTAAAAACCTCTGATACCACTAACAAGACAGCCTTACCATTTGTGTGAAAACAGGCTTTTGATTTGAACTTAAGGTGATTTACCTGCATTCAATATCCTGTGCTCTTCTAAAATACAGTTTGAGACATAGGCTCTGAGTTAAATGCATTCATTGTCTGTGGTACACTTAGTCCAAGCATTCCAGTTATAGTTTTCTCAGTCTTCTAAACGCATCAGATTTTCCATGTTCCAGACAATTTCTACGCTTTTTGCATAGAAACTTGGGTGAAGACAAAAGTCTCTCTCACAAGGAACAGGCTTATTAGTGACTGTAGAATTCAGATCACAAGAATTTCTCTATTTTCTTCTGTGTTTTATATTTAGTGGTCTCATCTTGTCTTGGAGGACATTTTGCTACATCTGAATATATATATTTGCTTTTTGCTTTTCAAGGACTCCATAGGGTGACCATCAGACACAACCCAGAAGGTCCAACATGGAAGTCCCAACACTATCTAACCAAGGAAAAAAACTGTTTGGCTTGCAAGTTCTTTTTCTTGCTATTTATTTGTTTTATTGGTTTCACACACTCATTCTGCCCAGAATGGACGAATGACCTCTGATACTGTTCTTGGCGTGATTATAAATATATGATCAAACAAGGTAGGTCTGTGGTGCTGACCTGAACTGAAAGATATTGTGTAGTGATTTAAACACTCAGACTAAGAGAGTTTGCCACCTCAGTAAACCAGGCAAAGGTAACTGATAAGTCCTGACAGAACAGAATAAGATTAAAATTGCTCCATTTAAATATTGTCTGCAGGAACTTGTTTGAAATGTTTGGTTTGGTTAATGGAAATGCTGTGGGGGAAAAAGAACCTTTCTTGAGAGCAGAAACAGCAGATTTGTAGGTTCAGAAGTGTTTAAGACAACTCAGAGCTGCAAAGATGCATGTCTTAGGTGCCATTGATATTACAGAGGAAATACTTAAAAACTGCCAAGGAGCAGGCTTTGTTTCCAGATTATTCCCTGGCAGCCTCTGAACTTCCATCTGGCTGCCAGGAAGAGAACTGCCTTTGCAGGTTCACAAGCAGTAGCTTCCTCATGAGATGTTTTGGCATTTGTGCCATGTATCCAGCTGGGGGACTATGAACCTATAGGAGTTCCAGTATGTCCCAAATGGGGCAGATCCACAGTAAATATGGAGATTTAGTTTGTAGACCAGTGTGGACACGTTAATTTCTTCTTGCTGTCTCTTTCAGGACAAGTTTTACATCTGCACAGCTTGTGTGATTACCACCAAGTTTAGAGGCAAAGGGTTTTGAGTTGGTAATGCTGGCTCTGCAGGGCATTCCCAAGGCCTATCTGCCATCAGGGAAATGAAGACTTGGACACAACAGACCAGATTCCCATCCCATGTAACAGCCCAACTGCAAAGATAAAGAATGCAATTTGATTTTCCTGTGTTCAGGAAACAGGTGCTTGGCATGGAAAGTAGCACTCCTTCCGTTCTGCTTTTACTGAAATCATTGATGATGCCATGTCTGAGACTGTGCCAGTCACTGAGGTGTAACACAGGTGCTGCCCCAGCGTGGGACTGTTCACGCTGAATTGCTTTTCTACAATAGGATAATTAGAGTTGATTCAGCACCTGTCATCTTGAGCCCTATCACAGTGGCCTTTGGACCTCTGAGTGGTTTGAACTATAGAACTGTGCTCCTAACACTGCCCAGAACTGCACCCTGATTTGTAAACCGAATGACTGATCATTCCCTTGGAGCAGTACCAACAGCAGTTCTATAAAGGAAATATTTAACACAAGGTGACGTGAAGCCATGAGCTTGTGCAAACTTCAAGACAGCTGATTTGGAGGCTTGCCTTTGGCTGTTTCATCTCAGTATTAAAATGTACTTGGTTCATTAAGAGAAAACTCCTCACAAACTCTCTAACTTCAAGCAAATATTTGGCAATCAGTAGAATATTACTGCACAGTGACTTCACATGAAAAATGACATCCTCCAAGGAAAATAGCTTGTTTCAGGATAATATTCTAGGTTTGCAGAAAGATTTCTATTTTGTTGTTACAAAATAGATTGGAAAGATATTAGAATATCAAGACATACATAAGAGCACAGAATGGAAAGAAAAGTATTTCCTGTGGGAATGATGTTTATTTTGTAATGCCACCTGCTATTGTGAAAGCAGTAGCAAACCTCATTGTGACAAATTGTAACAGTAAACAATTCTTTGAATTATGAGGTACTAGTTTTCATTTTTGTAACATTAAGATTACATAGCTACCAATCAATGTTCCCTTTTCTAGAGTAATTTTGTAGTGAGAGGCTTGATTTAGGGAAACCCCACAATGATTCACACTGTGAATTTATGTTTTCATTATTCAGTCAGGGGTGTGGGTGGAAGTCATCAGAACATGTTACCAGAGACAGCTAGGGGAAAAGAGAAGTAGCTTCAAGAGTCAAATCCAAGCCCTAGGTAAGTGAGGTACAAATTAAATTGAAAACACAGAGACAGAAAACTGTTCAAAGCTGGGAAATTCTTCTGGGGAAGTACGTCTCCTCTTAATGCCTCTGCCTAAATGTCTTTTTCAGTTAATGCATGAAAAGGGAAACAATTCTGGGTAGACCTCTCACAGTGCTTACATTCCTGTGCAGACCTAGAGAGTGAGGAGCAGTCAGTAGAGTACCTAGAAAAGGGGCATTTTGAGGTCTTTTGTCTCAACACAAGGAACAGTGGTGCAGTTTTGCTGAGGAAGAATTCTAAAAATAAAGCAGGATTATTGCTAATACAGGGAGACACAAATTTGTACTGCTTGGGTGGACACTGGAAAAACCCTTTAAAGCACTGGCTTAACATCTGTGCCACCCTCTCTTCCTTAGCAGTGGCTTAGCAGATGGGTACCAGGCCTAGCAGGGTGATTCAGGGTGAGTGAGGCACTGATGCATTTGGTCCAGACGAGAGTTGCCTCTGAAGAGCTGTTGGGGATAGGTAAATGTAAACTTTCCCTCTCTCCTTTGATTACATGGAGATTTTCCATGTAAGCAGCTCTGGAACAGCTCTGTTATGAAGACAGGCTGAGAGAGCTGGGAAGACAAGGCCTCAGGAACACATCATTGTCAGCTTCCAGTACTTTTAAGGGAATATAAGAAAGAGGTTTAGGGACTTTTTAGAGGGGCAGATAGTGGTATGACAAGGGCATATGGTTTCAAATTAAAATAGAAGAGATTTAGATTAAATCTTGGGAAGAGGTCCTTTACTTGGAGTGTAGTGAGGCACTGGAAGAGTTGCCACAGAACTTGTGGATATCCCATCCCTGGAAGTGTTTGAGACGAGGTTGGATGGGGCTTTTAGTGACCTGGTCTAGTGGAAGATGTCCCTACCAATGGTAAAGGGGTTAGAACAAGACAACCATTTAGGTTTCTTCCAGTTCAAGCCATTCTATGATTCTAAATTTCTATTATTTTAAACAAACTCCAGACAGGGACAGTGTGTTTGGGGCTGTCCAGATCTAGTACCCTGACAGACCTAAAGCTGCTGCAGCTCCCTGACCCCAGCTCCAGCAGTGAGGCTGTGCTTGTATCCCAACAGGTACATACACATGTACATATGTACCCAATGGACTTGTGTGCACCCTGGCATCCTTCCAGTCACAGCACCAATGGCACAGGGGCCTCCAGGCCTGGCCCCACCCCAGAGGCTCTCACTGAGATCCCCCAGACAGGATAGAGCCACTCACATAGGAAAATAACTGGAAGTGGGGTTTAGTGAGAGGCCAGGACAGTGCCAGTCAAATGCAGGTGCAACACAATGGTCCAGCAAGAAAAATAAGGAACTATGCAGACACCACTTAGGCTGTCAGTACCAACCCTCATGAGATCTCCAAGAAGGAGGAGGTCTCAGTTTCATTTTGGCATAGTCACGTCTCCTTCAGTTGGGATTTGAGCCTTTGTCTGAAAGCAAGTGCTTGAGAAGGAGGAGAAGGTGGTGGTGTGCTAGCTGCCACACCATGGGAAAGCAGATGACTGAAACCAGTCCTTCGCTTGACTGTAGGTTCAAGGGAGCTGTGCAGAAGGACACGCAGTAGGAAGTCAATGCAGATGGTGAAATGGGACATGACTTTGTAGCCCAACACCATGGAAATTCCCAAGGCAAGGGGATCCCACTACTATTTCCTCTTCCTGATGCTGCTAAAGTTTTTCACTCCTCAGATGCAGAGTTCCCACAGCTACTGCTGGAGTCCAAGATTTTCTAGTCCTTCCACTGGCTGCCTTTGAAAATAATTTATTTAAAGTGTCATAGAAAAAAGCCAGGAGTCCTCTCTGACCCTCTGCCCAACTCAGTATCCTCTTGATCACATTAAAACATGGCCAAAGTCCCTGCACAGAAATCTGCAAGGCAGAAGGAACTCTGTGAAAGCCACAGCACAGGATTTCCTTATGTTCCTGTCTCAGCCACCAGATGCATCTGATCAATGTGCTTCTCTTCTTTGCATGTATGTGCTTAAACTTGTCTATGATGGCCTCAGAAAATTAAGGGGGGAAAAACAGAAAAAATAAGAAGCAAAATACTTCTTAAGGAAAAAATAAGAAGTGAAGCTATTGAATCAGGAGTTATATTAACCATCCTAAAGAAACACAGGAAGGAGAAAAATGTACAGGGTCATAAGACTCGTTTATAAACAGAGTTAGAGAAGTTACGCAGCATTTCACCAATCCCAAGATCCTTTGAGTTGTAGCCAATTCTTTGGAGAAGTATCCAACACACAAAATTCTTTTTGTACGTCTGTATCAAGATGGAGTAAGAATAACCAGTAATTAAGTCTCCTTGGATTATGAACCATGAAGTTGAATTTCTTTAGTCTACAACAGCTATACCTTTTGAGGAAATCTTTTCCAAGTAATTTCAAATCTCAGCTTCTGCCTTTGAAGTGTCCTCCATTAGCTTCAATCAATCACTCCAGGCAAGCCATGTGACTTCCATTGGAAGATATAAGGTATTCTACTTTTCCCAGGAATGGTGTAAGTTCTGCTGAATCTGTTATTAGGGCATGATACACTACAGTGAGTGCAGCATCTCATATTAAATAGATTACTTTTTATGATATTTGGGAAAGTAAGTGAGGAATTTCCTGGCATAATTTAAATAATGACATTTATTTGCATTCCTCCCTCTCACACTAACATTTACTATTTCTCTTTTAAGGTTTACAAGGAGGGTCTTTACTTCCAAAAAGGACAGAAACATCAAAATCATCCTGAAAGATATCCAGTCTGTACATGAGAGCCTGCAGAGTTAGCAAACACACATTCCCTTCAGGCCAATTACTCTGATGTTTGCAGTTAGAAATATTTTCCTCAGTTTAGGAGTGTAGACTCCTAATCAAGGATATTTAAACTTCTCTCATCACTTTTAGGGGCCTGGTCAATACAGTCAATGTAGCATGGAGAGCAATTCTCATCTTGAAATCTGTGTCATGTGGTCAGTTGAATCACTCTCTAGATTTCATTGTCCAAAATGGGAACTTGGAGACCTAAATAACTTACAGATATCTACACAACAAAACACTTAAAGCAGATTCCACCTCATTACTCATTTGCCCATACTTCAGACACCCACCCAGGGCTGGCTGCCATAGCACAGGAGCTATGGAGACCTGTGTCCATCCAGGGCAGCTGGAGGTCAGTTGTCATTCCCTAGAGAATTTCAAATTACACTAATATTCAGTCAGTTGAATCCCAAACTTTATGTCTAAACTTAATCACTGTTGTTTAAGACCACACTAGGGTCTTGGAGACTGGAGGCTGCTAAATGTTTTTAAATACTTCCTTATATTTATCAGCTTTTATCATGGCTCCTCTCACTCTTCCTTCTATGAAACAGTGAACACAGGATAAAAAAAAATGGTTATTTTCATCTCCTTTTTCCACACTGATGAAAATTCCTGTTGTCTTTCATTCTGTCTTTTCCTTTCATCATCTCACTCTGCCTGAATTGAAACACACTATTGCAGCAGAGACCTTATCCATGCTGGCAAGAGTGGAAATGTTACTTACCATACAAATGAGAACCAGATTACACATTCCAGTAGCATGACCAAAACTGTTAATACCGGTAAAAAATGTTGAATCATTTTAGCACTCCAGCTAACATCAAAAAATTATAGTAGATAAAACTGTTAGATAACTGTTAGATGACAGTCCTCCTGGAGTTATGCTGCTGGTTATGCCTAAATAAGATTGGCTCTTGGTACTGTCATTTGTAGCTTGCTATTACATATTCCTACATAATATGATATAGTCTGTTTACTATTAAATCATATGTAGCAGATGTAGCATAATTTGATTAACTATCATACAATACATTATGTTGCTCTTAAATGTTCTCATTATTTCTCCAGTTTATTGAAACCTTATGCCATTAAATAGCCTAAATTCATGATTCAAAAAAAAAAATACGAAATGTAGCTCCACGTTTTACCTGTAAAACATTTTCTTATTCTTAAACATGCTATAAAATTGCCCAAACCAGAAGACTTGGGCAAAATAAGGATAGTAATATTAGTTCAACACCTTGTGATGAAACACCTGATGATGAAACTGCTATGCATCATTTTTACTAATCAGAGGATATTATACAGCGTGAGTCAGGCTGTCACTGGTTTACTATCAGCTATATAAACACAGCTGAGAAGTGTGCTCAGTAGCTCAAGAGTGAAACTGAGGCAGACAACCTTAGATGAAAATGAAGACCTTTGCAATTCTCCTGTTGCTATATGTGACCATCTCCTCTGCATTTCCTGTGCCTTCTGAAGCAGAAAATGAAAGAAAAACGCTACAGCTTGTAGAGGTAAGTATTTTTTCAGTGTGTATCTAAAGGAAACAGAAGGAATTCTGAGAAATAACTGTAATTCCAATTCACAGAATATGGGTGGAAAGTAAATGTGCCATTTTGCAGAGGTTTTAAGAGAAAATTGTTACTACTAGCTTAGAAAATGTGTGAAAATTATGTAGAACTTATTTACCCTGAAGTCATCTGAATATTACATACTTCCCTTTTGGTGTTGTCAGTAAAGTAAAAACAAAATTACTGAGGCATGAGCTCTAGAAGAAAGAGTCAAGCTCAGCAGCAATTTACATTTCAGAATATGCTTTGAAATTTGTGATAGGACTGGTCTTAATAATATAAGGAAGGAAACGTGATTGAAGCAGGCATGTTTTTCTGTGTTTTGGCTGAAGAGATCTCTTCCAGAATATTTTGGAAAAAGGGAACTCACATAGACACAACATAATTTTCCTGAGGCAAAATTCTTGAAATTCAGTAGGAAGGCCTGAGTTTCTAGGATCATATTGTGTAGCTAAAAATAAAAGGCATGATTTGCCAAGTCTGACTCTAGCAGTAGTCACCCACTTTGGTGGGAGTCCTGGCTGTGTGGATTCTCACTGCCAGCCTTAATTTCCTTGAGACCAATCGACGAGACCAATTATAAGTTATCTTGTAAGCTTCGCTGTTAGAGTAATTGAGCACAGTAAATAATGTAGAATTAATTATTAATAGTAGGTTTTAGATTTTTAAGACGTATTTCATCAGTAAAACAACAAATTCAGAAAAGTACAGGAAAACTGCTCTGAAGAAAAGAGGCTGTTGTTGGTCCTGGTAAACACAGGGCATGTCAATATGGGAGTAATTTAAGATTATTTAGAAAATTTTAAGTGACCGAAACAGTACTAATAAGTCGCAATTCTCCTTTTTTTTTTTTTTAAACTCTGATTCAGAGTTATCTACAGAATTTCTATGACCTTCAGAAGGATCCCCAACCCCATTTAAGAAAAAGTGGTGAAAACCCCCTTACTGCAAAGCTCAAGGAAATGCAGTTGTTCTTTGGACTAGAAGTAACTGGAAAACCTGATCTTGACACACTGGAGGTGATGAAAAAACCCAGATGCGGTATACCTGATGTAGAGCGATATGTGTTCACACCAGGGAATCCCAAATGGAAAAGAAATAATCTGACATACAGGTAATCTTTCCTAATCTGGTTCAAAAATGTATAAATCTAGCACCCCAACTTTGGGGTAGGGGATCAGAAGGAATCATGTCATGGATGGACATATGGAGTGATTTAGTGATTTCTGGAAGAAGACAGACACTTTAGAAGGTGGTATCTAAAACAAAGTCTTTATTAATTTTCATTCATGAAAGATAAGTCTAAGATTTTTGATTTTTTTTTACAAGTAATTATATTTCAGCTAAAATGCTGAAATTTCAACTATTTTCTAACCAGTGTATTATGTGTTGGGTTTCCTTTGAAGGATTTTGAATTACACCCCAAAGATGAGACGAGCTGATGTAGATAAAGCAGTCATAAAAGCCCTCAGTGTCTGGAGCAGCGTGACACCACTGACATTCCGAAGGGTTGACGACAAAGAAGCAGATATAATGATCTCTTTTGCTTATAGAGGTAACAGTGATAACATAGGATATTAAATACCCATTTGAAGCTATAGAAGTAATTTAGGATTTTAACTAATTTTTTACCTCTTCATTTTAGACCACCGGGACAATTCTCCTTTTGATGGTCCCAATGGACAGCTGGCTCATGCATTCCAGCCTGGTGAAGGCATCGGTGGAGATGTGCATATGGATGAGGAGGAAGCTTGGACAAAAGATGGAAGAGGTAAGCTTTTGTAGCTAAATCTATATAGTTTTAACCTCATACAATCTTACCTCATGTGATGTTTACTATTTCATGAGCCTGACTACAGGCAGAAAAGTGAGCAAAAAGGACTGAGTTTTTCATTTATAATTGCTTGCCCTTTCTTTGTTGTTTTTTACTGCCATTTTTAGGCATGAACTTGCAGAAAATAGATATTTTGATCATAGTGGCATTTATAATGTCATATAAATATTTAGGTCCTAAGGGTTTATAATGATTTTAAATTCAGCACTTTACTTTTTTGTTCAGAGGAAAGCTAAACCTTGGATACAGGGAAATCTGTTGCTTGACTTCTGAAGGCAAATTATTTCTTTTTCTCAACCTAGCACTTCAAAGTTTAGTGCGAACTAGGGTGTTTCAAGTACCACTGAAACTGTAATCTCACTGTTTGTTTTGAAGTCCTTTTTTCAGTAGGATTACTTCCAACAATCCCTCACCATGGACATGATCCTTGACGTGAGGAGTTTATGTGATAGCAGGGGAATCAACTCGTGTTTAAGAAGGAGGGACACTAGAGAAATGACAATGAGAGCACAATTAAAATCAGACATTCTTCACATACTCATACAGCTCTTCTGTAACAATGTTTTTGTGTTGTTATGATGATAGAATTACTTACAGTCTCTCTTGTACCTCTAGTGTATATTAGTTTCCCATTTAGTCAATTGTGCTAAGTATTGAAACAGATTTTATCTTGTTCCATATGGTTTTCATCCTACAGGCTACAATTTGTTCATTGTTCTTGCCCATGAGCTTGGCCATTCGCTGGGTCTGTCTCATTCAAATGATCCTGGAGCACTGATGTATCCAACTTACTCCTACACCGACCCCAATGAATTCCTTCTTCCTCAGGATGACATTGATGGAATTCAGGCCATTTATGGTAAGAAAATATATATTTATTTATGTATATATTTGGGAGGCTGTTAAGTGGTAAAACAAAGGTATTTAATATTCCACCAAAATGAGAAGTGTAACAGTTTCTGAGAAATAGATAACGAAAGAGAGAAAATTCATGGAAGCTAACTTCAGCTGAAGTCTAGTTCCACAAAAATCTCGTTTTGGAAAAGATGAACACAACTTGTTTTATCAACATTAGAAATCTGCATTTAATGACATGCTCTAACTTTAAAATTATATCCTTTTTCATTTTATATAAAACATGTTTTCTGGGTCCTTCTGAACCCTGTCCTTATATTTCTCCACATTAAATGATAAATATTCATCCTACAGGACAGTCTACTTCTGCTGTGCAGCCAACAGGGCCCATAACTCCAGAAGCTTGTGACCCAAATTTGACATTTGATGCTATTACAACCCTACGTGGAGAAATATTCTTCTTCAAGGGCAGGTAACAACAATAAACATACATATTATTTCTTTAAAATGTTCAGTAGCTTTAAAAAATCCATGAGGGAAAACTGTCCTTTTGGAATGTAAAACAAAGAGAAGTACTAGAAGCTCATTCTCATATCATTAATCCAAAGAATCCTATTTGACAAGAGCAGGGAAGGTGACAGGAACTTGTGGGTTGTTTTCCAACTATTCTATCACTGTGCCCACCACTGTGACACACCTCTGAAATTGATTCAAATAAACAGCAAAGCAAGAGCACTCTGTTAGCATTGTGTCCATGGGTCCCACACTCATCCTCAGTACAGGAGCAGGGACAGAAGTGAAAGCAGTGCCAAGGAGAAAGATGTTTGAGCCTTATTGCCCTACAGAGACTTAGAAGGTCTTATATTCAATTTGCTTAATTTTTAGCACATAATTGAGGGGCAAAAATTACAAATGTCTTAGCTCTAGATTTCTTTTACGCTCAATGGATGGGGGTATTCACATCTCCCCTCTGTTGTACTTCAGGAGAGATATTAGTTATTTTGAATTTTGGATAGAAGTGGATTTATTTTATGACTGAAATTTTCTTTAAAACAGATACATGCTGCGCAAGCATCCTGCAAGGACAGAGACAGAGCTCAATTTTATCTCGCTGTTCTGGCCAAGGTTGCCATCAGGAATTCAAGCTGCTTATGAAAACATTGAGACAGATGAAATTATAATTTTTAAAGGTAATTGAATCAGAAGGTCTCCACTTTTTCTGACCTGTTACTTCCTGCTTCTTACAAACTGTGCAGTTATAGAAGTTAAAGTGTTTTTAAGGAAGTAGAACAGACAACCTTACAATTCTGAAAATAATTACCAGAGGATCATATTTCTGTAATGGATCTCCAGATGTCATAATCCAGAAAATTTTCCACTCTGTCACAGATAATGTCCTGAAAAAACAAGTTATGAAAGCAGCTACCCTTATTTGGGTCTAGTTCTCTTCAGGTAACAGCACTTCACTTTGTGAAGCACTACACTTACTGAATTCAAATGACAAATACAGGCATTTTTATGCTACAGTTACTGATATGCTTATTAGTATTTGTTATATTTTTAAAAAATGCAAAAAATATGTTGATGGAAAATTGTACTGTGAGAGGAAAATTGCTCACTGAACTAACAATCAGTCCTTCTTTTTCAAGGTCTCAAATACCCTTTAAATATCTCAAATAAATTCATTATGCACAGACTATAATACATGATCTATTACCATATATAAATATGTTAATTGCATTAAAAATTACCAAAGCATTTTGACTAGACATGTGCTTTCCTTAATAGTTTAATTTGATGCACATTTCCTAGTTTTGAAAATATTATATGGCTCTATAATCAAATAGGATATTACAGGAATATAACAAATTCAATATCCCCATCCAAGGTCAATGGTTTAACTCATCAACCTCCTGCCCTCCCCCAGTTGTTATACAGAAAAATACCTTATATTAACTTTTAAAAGTTCTGGGAAATATTCTATCCAACATACCTCATGATTCTAATGTTTTATTCATAAAAAGAAAAACCATTTCCCCTGTCTTCATGATTTAGTCCCAGTGAAAGAATTAGAAGCATTTTCTAAAGTAGTAAACTGGAAGGTGTAATACTGACATCTAGACACACTGTCTTCCAGACATCTAAACCACAAGTTTCATTTGCTTTTTATAAATGGCAAAAACAAATGAAACTTGCTCATATTTTTCAGAGGATAAATATTGGGTCATCCGGGGATACGATGTTCTACCTGGCTATCCCAAACCAATCTATCACTTTGGGTTCCCGAAGACTGTTAAAAGAGTTAATGCAGCTTACAATGATGAAACCACAGGAAAAACATACTTCTTTGTAGCTGACAGATACTGGAGGTAAGATTTAATGTTCATTTACCAGAAGACGTTCTCATTTCCCTGGGGACTGATGTACTATATATAGTTTGAGTGGATTGATGTTTAAATCAGGAATATCCCAGAAAGTTAAATGTGTTTCTTTGGAGGGGTTTTTTTTTTGTTGGTTTTATTTTGGGTTGCTTGTTTGTTTGTTTGTTTGCTTTTTTAATTAGGTATTTGCTAGAAAATGTCAGCTTTTCATTCAGGATTTTTTTCCTAAGTATGAGATTCCTGTAGCAGGATTATAAGTACTTCCACCAGAATGAAAAGCTATCCAATAAAAAAAGAGTCTGTTTCTAGTAGATTACTAACATTTGCTCCACAACAGTGCTACTTTTTTATGCTATATTGTAATAGTGTCCACTTTTAATTCACTTTTCAAACGAGTCATCAATGCAAAGTGTTGTAATTTAATTCCTCTACGGAGTAATTATGAATATTCTCCAATTTTAAGGTTGTTTTTATTTCTAATTGAAGCTGGTGACAAATTCCAGAGAGCAATTTTGTTTAAGAAGTCCATCACTGGTGCTAATTCAACTATGGTTCAGGACTGTGCTACTGTCTTCTCTGAAGTTTTATGTTTTGTTTTCATGTTGAACTGGATATTCAGTGCCTTGAAATAGAAATTCATTTTATGTGCAAGTGATGGCCAAGGCTCCGCTAGTCCAGAAATACAAAAATAAATTTCTGAGCTGTGTTTCCAGGGTCCCTGGGAACACTGTGACAAATTTTACCATAGATAGGATTTTCAAATCTCAGAGAAATCTCTAAGAGAAATTTAATAATAAGAATCAAAAAGCTAAAGTTCATCTCTATGAGTCTTCCTAGTAACAGTAGAGTTGCCTGCAAGAATTTGCTTTTGACTTTCAAAATATTGTCCACTTCCTCATAAATTGTAATGACATTTCTTTTTCTTCTAAGATATGATGAAAAGAAAAAATCCATGGATCATGGGTATCCCAAGAAAATAGTCTCCAGCTTTGGAAACATTGGCAGAGTTGATGCTGCTTTCCAGAAAGATGGTGAGTGAAACTTACCTTTAATCTGTGTTTATGTGAATATTTGGGCTTCTGTAGATAGCATCAATTTTTTTCAAAAAGCTGTTATTAAACTTAATGAGAAGGAAACAAAAAATATCAGGTATATATGGACTGATAAAACAATGAAAAAAGTCACTTGTGAAATGTAATTATTTTAAATTTTGCTCCTAGGCTATGTGTATTTCTTCCATGGAACAACTCAGTTCCAGTTTGATCCTCGTGCCAAACAGATTGTTGGACAAACGAAGAGCACCAGCTGGTTTAATTGTTAATTGCAATGTTTTTCTATATGCACACTGTATGTTTTTAACTGCTGCGTTTTTTCAGCGTTTCATGATTCTCAGGTCAGAATGGATTTCTGTTCAAATTCTATGGCACTATAGTCTTAATAATTATTTATTTTAAGCCAAATATATATATAATTTATCACAACTTCTCCTGTTGTGATCAGGTTTCCTAATAAATTATATTTCTCATATAATTTTGTCCTTGATGTCTTTTTTTGCCCTGATGGTCAAGAGCCAAGACTAGCTTTCAAACACTAAAAATTTTATTCTGGCAGAAAATGTCAGGTTTTTTCACAAAGACAGGGAAAGTAGGACACACTTGTCTCTGAACCCCCCATTCCTCACAAACCCTGGTGAAAATCTGATGGTTAATTATTTATGGCTCATTATCATCAGTGTACAGATCTACTTCCACTTTCTGCTCCTCTTTCCCCTCTTTCCGCTCTTAGGCTACACTCCAGGGTGTATGTGTTTACAACGGTGGGCAGAGGGCAGGGGAAAAGAATATTCTCTTGGATTTGGGTTTGGAATCTGGTTTCAAGTACAGAAACACAGAAATGTAGATCAGAAAGGACCCCTGAGATAAGAAAGAAGTTACTTGCTCTCAAAGGCAGCCACCTCACATAATAAACAAATAAACTTCTTTAATTAAAGTTCTTTCTACTCTCTTACTACTCCAGTAGTTACTAAATCCCACCTAATCCCAGTGGGTTAAGAATCAAGAAGTTTGTTTAAAAGATGAAAATTTCTGGCCAAAAATTTTTCTGATAAAAATTCATTAAAGGACAGCTTGATATCCAGCTTGATCATATTTTCTGCAAAAGCCCTAAATTAACATGGTGTTTGAAGGGTTATTCACTTTCTCTTCAGTCTTTGTAGCTTAGCTGATAACATTAGAAGACATATGAACAGAACAAAATCTATTATATTTTATTTCTGTATAATTCAACAGGCTTCAGAGGAAGGTTTAAGGATAGTGTAATAAAAGATACTATATTTTGAGAAAATAATGTGTAGTCTCATTAAAACATATCTGTTTCATTTTTTTATTACTTATCTGTCTGTATTAGAAGGCTATTAAATTTTATCCTTCATAAATAAAGAACAGACTCGGTTGTCTCTTATTTTTATTAAATTCATTAGAGATCAGACTCAATACTATTCAAAGATAAGAAATTGTATAACTGAAAATTCATTTGATCATATACTTTATAAAACCTAAGAAAATATTACAAAATAATAAAAATAAATTGTAGCAAATCAAAGGCTTTAATTAAGAAGTTAATTTATGTGAATCCTGTTCTCACAGGGTGTTATAGGTACTAGTTCTTTAATATCAAACCTCAGTAGCAATGCTATTGAATGATATTTTCTTGTATAAGCCAGTGCTGCTGAATGGCAATTAAACCGAAAATTATTTTAGTAGTATATAAATCTAAATTGATTGTGTTGTGTTCTGCTTTTTTAGCAGAAATGGTCTACAAATATAACACAAGATTTACAAGCAAAGATAATAATTCTTACTAGAACAATTTCTATTAAAAAATAAAAACTGGGGGCATGTGTTCCCCACACATACGAAGTCAAAGCAGAGGATCTCAAGGTGATGTCAAAAGAGTTTCTCAGATTTAGAAAAAAAATGCTAGTCCCTCTCTAGAAGCAAACAGTGGTGAGTACTCATGGGGCAATGAAAATGTTAAATGGGACATGAGGGGTAAGGAGGTGGTTATATTTCAGAGGAAAGAGAGCTAAAGGGTAATTTACAGACTGTGGAAGATGAAGTTAAAAATAGGATGCAGTTTCTAATGCAATATTTTTAGTCCATGCCTTTTCGAATGCTGTTCAATTTTTAGTTACCAGACGCAGTTTTGAAATTCACTTTGTGAATTTCCCATGAGTAGGAAGACGAGTGCTCAAAATGAAGTGATTCGTTTGTGAGAAATCTGCCCCGTGCTTATGTGAGAGAACACTTCCTCTGCCTGCGGGAGCGCAGCGATTGCTCCATCCCAGCCACACCATGAAGAGGAGGCACATCTGGTGCCAGCTGCTCTTGTCTTCCTCCAGGCACAAAGCAGGCTTTCAGTAATTAGGAATTGGGGGGTGTTCTGTCCATAAAATCACCTGTCTTTTTTTTTCTTTTCCTTTTAATAAGTTTACCTCTATTTGCTAATTACTGTACTATGTTAACGTCCTGTACCCCTCCCCAGGGTCTTTCTACAGGTGTGGTGTGTAATTGTAGCCCATATCATTAGTAAGACAGATTTGCTCAGCCAGGAATTCAATTCCCTAAACATGTTTAGTGCATTTGCAGTTCTGTAAGGTCTCCTAGTAACCCATGCAGATATGAAACAGGACTCCTGGGAGCCCATCAGTTCCCAAAGGCCCACAGAGACTACATGGTCTCTGGGGACATGTGTTGGCATGGTTGAGTCCTGCCCTCACATGCTGCAGTCTGCTAAAAGTCCATCAGGAGTCAAAGACAGTACATGGACCATTTGCCCCATGATTTTCACTCAAGCTGAGAAACAATTCAATTTTACTGGCTCCGTGTAAGGATTGAGCCTGAAGAGTAGTGGCACAACTCTTCTAGCTGAACAGCTCTCTAGTGCCATTGAGGTGCCTAAAGGTTTCCAGCTGGCTTCCAACTACCAGTCTAGAAGCCACATGTCCCCTCTAGGTTCTGGATCACAGCTGCCAGTGTGGCTTTCTTTTTAGAGATCTGTCTTACGTTTTTAAATGGATTTATTTGCTTGTCTCAAAAGTTTCAAAGCTAGAAGGAATGACCATGGTGCTACAGTCTTATTATATTCATATCAGAAAACACAAACACTCTTCAGGGCTTTTGCACCAAACATGTTTTCCCATGGCACTAGAATACATTTTTGGAAAACATGTTTTGGCTGATGTGAATCCAATTTTATAGAAAAATCAAGAACTATGGGCAGATTTGATATGAACTTGGAGAAGTGGCTGGCTATCAGATCCCCAAAGCTGTCTGCCATGTAGAAGAAGGATAGAGACAATAAGAGCAGCCAGGTTAAGATCAGCTGCATCTAACTGTATGCATTTATTAGTTAAGCTTTCTTCTACAGAAAACAGAAATATATATCTCTGGAGAGGGATTCAAGCAACTATCTTAAAATAGGATTATCTGACCTCTACAATGTCTTCATTCAATCTTGAGAAGTTGAAACCTCTAATTTAGACTACATTTTTAATTTCAGCTAATATTAGTGTTTGCTCAGAAGACATTTGAATGACAAATGATGGAGATCTACATCACAGAAAACACTACCAGGGTTTTGCAACCTGGCCATCTACACAAGGCAGCTGCCAGGTCCCACTGCCCAAGGGAGGGAGACCAGAAAAAGTTCACAAGTGATGTTTCACAAGCATGTCTACAGCTGGCCTTGGTGTCTGGGAAAAGAAGAAGCTGTATAAGTAGCTTCTGGTTACAGTTTCCTAATGCTTATCTGACATTTATTAGAGTTGGTGGATGTTGAACTACCTCATGGCTTCTTTTCTCCTCTTAGAAGGCAGCAACGTTGTGACCCTATTTTAACCCAGAAAGTTCACTGCCTATCCTCATCACATCAGTAGTACTGATGATGTTACAGGGAGCATCCTAGGAACCAGAAATACTGCTGCAACACAGTCATGACCTTAAAACTATACCAGCGGGGACTTAACATTCCTAGTTGTTCACAACATGGGTGTCTGTTAGGTAGCTTCCTAAACATGCAGTATATCAACAAAAATGTAATCAATACGGTCAATTATATACAGAACTGAATGGGACCCATACAATGCAATGATAATAATCAAGAGAAGGGTTTGATTTCTTTTTTTTAAAGAAGCTGAGAAATGCCTTTAACAACGAGTTTAACAACGAGGTTATTGGCATGAAAAAATTCATCATTAATGCCTCCAGCTGAAGAAAAGTTGGCTGGAAGGGAGAGCAAAAAAAGCCAAAAAAGGAAGCATGGATTTCCTGAAAAAGCCATGGTCCAACATGAAGGCATTTCTTTCAACCGTTTTGTAAAAGTTGAGTAAATGCTGTGAGAGCTTCTCTGTGGTGCCAAACACCTTCATCTCTCTTTGCTGCCAGTGGAAGAGGAAGGTGCTTGGCTGGAACAGGGTGAAATCCCATAATTTGTCATAGACTGTGTGACTCTTGAAACTTCCCTTATTCTGAATTACTTAAGACAGGAAATAATCATATCCCCTGTGGCTAATGCGGTTAAACTGAAAAAACCCTTTAGTGATGAAATGTCAGATAGAAAGATTAGATAGATAGATAGATAGATAGATAGATAGATAGATAGATAGATAGATAGATAGATGCAGAGATATAAGATTATTCACATTCTTTAGGCTCAATTTGTAATGTAAAATCGATTTCATTCATAAATATCTTGGATTCAACCAGAATAATTTGAAAGAAACACTTGTTTCAAAAAGTTGCCAGAAAGATGTGAGTAGGGAATTGGCATTTTTATCCATTTCCCAAAACATTCTGTCTCACTTTACGAATCAATTTGAAAAGAAAATATTCTGCTCACAGCAGTTTCTCCCAAAATTTGTTTTGTTTGTTTTTTTATGAGTTTCATACCTCACACACATTTCTCATTTTCTAGGCTGAGAATATAGAATCCCCCTACATTTGGTGGTCCCATTTCACACAGGTGTGTTGGGACAACTTACAAGGTTCTGCATTTGTCCACCACTTAATCTGGCATGGAATTGCTGAGGTTTGTCAAAGTCAGTGTAAAATCACTAAAATTGAGTGCCAGTTTTGAAAGGGTAGCCAAGCGCCTTAGACATATTCAAATCTCAACTGACTTCAGATGACTGTGAAATCGCATGGGCTCAATTAAGTTTTATTGTGTCGATCTGCACAGTGTTACAGCTTGTGTGGAGGGAATCAGAGCATGATGAGCTCTGAGTCAGTCTACAGCTGACTCTCCAAAGCACCCCATAACCATACAAACTGGGACTGACACCAGACAGCTCTCCTACCAGCACAAGGACGAGGGTGAAAATGAAGGCTCTTTCACTTTGGCTTGTAACATGCACAGCTGTTTTGAGCACTCTCCCCATCCACCCAGAGAAAGACAATGAAGAAGATGCAAAGCTTGTACAGGTAACTGCATTGTCCGTATCTGGGATCTATTGAGCCCTCTATTTTTAGACCTATTCTGTGTGTTCCAGTTGCACAGCAGCTTGCTGCTTTTCTGAGACAATGTTATTGCATAGACCTCTGTTGCCTGAACTTTACTAAAGTAGGATAAATCCATACAAACTGGAAATGTCAAGTAAATAAGATTCAGGACAATGTTGTCTGTTTCTGTTTAGCTGTGATCCTCAGGAAAACATCTGTTGTGCTCCAAAATCACAGGCAGAAGGTTTTGCCAGCAACTTACACAAACAACATTAGTCCTAAGACATTTATTTGTTCAAGAAACAGACCAAAATGTGAAACGTGTCACCTTTTTTCTCTAGAACTATTTGAATAAGTTCTATGCTGTTGAGCCAGATCCAAATCAACTTGGATGGAAAATAAATGCTGAATCAGCAACTGAAAAACTTCAGAAAATGCAACAATTTTTTGGTTTGAAAGTAACCGGAAAACTGGATAACGAGACACTAGAAATGATGAAGAAACCCAGGTGTGGAGTTCCTGATGTGGGTCTCTATGGCTTCACTCTGCCCGGATGGAAAAAAACCAAACTGACATACAGGTAGTATTTCAGTAATTACTTTTTGAGCTTACATCTTATGTTTATGGGTATCCAAATTTGTTATATTTAGATGTAACTTCTATAGAAATTGTTTTCTGTTGGGAATACAAAAATGTTTCGTTCTCCACAGCTGTTAGGTATGCATACTCCTGAGAGGAATTCCTGAAAATCAAGCTGGGTATTTTACATTAACTGGTTCAACCATAGTATTCTTCCTGTCATTTATGACTCCTGACAAATATTCTGTAAGCCAAACAGAAGCATCAATTGCACTCTGCACAAGGCTCATTATCTACAAATTTGCTGAGACAACAGTGTAGTAGTCACAGAAACCTGAAGAGGTGACTTTCCTCATGCTCAAGTGTCAACCTCCTGGCTAAGGCCCATTTTAAGAAAAAAACTGATAATGTGTGCACAACTATTATCATGAAAAAGACATATTGGACAGTTAGTTGCACATACTCAAATGAACTCAGTTTTCACATACCAAACTCACTCAGCCCAAGACGAATCTTGGGAACTATTTGTTTAAAGGTTACATTGTTTCTTATATTTTCTGTTCATCTTCTTAACCATATTAGGGATTTTTTCTTTTCCCTGTAAATACTAAATATTATACTTGAATTCTCATAATTGTAGAATTGTGAACTACACACCAGATATGAGCAAGGAGGATGTGGACAAAGCAATTGAGAAGGCATTTAAAGTGTGGAGTGTTGTCACCCCGCTGATTTTCACTCGCATTCGTAAGGGAATAGCAGATATAATGATTGCTTTTGGGACCAAAGGTAATATGAACACTGCATACAATGATGAAATCCATTAATAGATTTTTCAACAGTCATAACCTAAGCTTAGTGTTGTATCAATCTCATATTTAGTTCATGGACATTGCCCTCGCTATTTTGATGGCCCCCTTGGAGTTCTTGCTCATGCCTTTCCACCTGGTAATGGTCTGGGCGGTGATGTGCACTTTGATGAGGATGAAGACTGGACCACAGGCTCAGCTGGTAGGTTCAAAAAGGGTTTCTAAAGTGTCATGCATAAATTTCATTCTGATTTATTTAAGTGAGGGAAGAGACTGAGATTCAACACTGCATTAACCATAAGAGCAGTTTGAGGATGATACAGGCTGTCCTCCAACTGGGATACTTACAATGACATAGACATAAACTCACCTTGATCTATTCTAGTCCTTATTTAGCCCTGATACAAATACCAACAGGACAATCCTTTTCAGGTAGGAATTCCACAAGCACAGCCACCCTTACCTGGCGGTTGGTGGTAGCCCAGAGTTTCACAACCCTTGATAAAAGCTTTCTCTTTTCCCCTCCTGGTGCACACCAGGCCTGGCATGACCATGGCCTGTCCTTTGCAGCTGCTGCCAGAGAACTGAAAAATCAATACGGCCACCAGGGAAAATTAAGACTGCACTAAAAATTCCAGGGTATGTTCAACAATAGGCAGCAGAGAGAACACTGAATGCCCAACCTCAATCTGTCTGGGATATCTTCTCCGCTCAGGCTCCAGACTGGCCGTACAGCACCTACTGCCTCTGGCAGGTCCATCAGCACACAGACATATTACCCTCTGCTACTTTGGATCCTTTTCTCATCCACTTATTGAGATGGAATCTGCAACAACAGAATTGAGGTCAGAAAGAGCGAGGCACTAATGAACAGAAAGGTGCTGTAAAACCACTGCACAAGGAGGAAAGTGTGGGTTTATTGTGGTGGGAGAAAAAGAGATGGATGAGGGCTGGACATGTCATGTGATTAGATGTAATGTCTTCCCCATACTGGGACTGAATGGGTCAACCATAGTTCTTCCACTGATCCTCAGCAGCACAGCTCCAGCAGCCAGACATTGCAGAACCCATAGCACTTGGAAGACTCGTGAGAGGGGAGGACTGACTGGAAATATGCATGGAAAAAATGAGGCTTTATTTTGTTGGGGTTTTTGAGAAATTAGTGTCTTGGCTTCAGCCAGCCTTTCTTGGGCAATCTATGACCAGTCCTCTCCTCTGCCACAGACTTGTGATCTTCATTGCATCTGTTGACATTTCTGGATCTTGGTCTGCAGGGCAGATGATCATTCTTCCCTAATTCAGGAAGGCATGTTACTTGGAGGGATGCATGGTGAAGGAAATTCCATTTTTATTTATTTATTGTGTTAACATATTTCACTAGGAATAAGCATGCAGAAGCATAATATTTTAAAAAATTATTTTGTTTGATGAATCTCCAAAGAAACCATATGCTTTAAAGTCCCAATGGTAGAAAAGTAAAGCATTCTGCTAACATTTTATTTTTCCTTGTCTATTCATGATCTCACCTTTCTTTCTCAGGTTAGTAGGAGGGAGAGTGACACACAGAGTGACACTGATATCCGCAGTGAGCACAGAGTGTGTCTTCCTGCCTTGCCCTGGAGAGCTGTTTGTTTGATCTGACTCACTATCTAATCTGTTCTACCTCAGCCAAGAAACCCTGCCAGGACATTCCAAGGAGCTGCACCCACACTCACCTCAAGATATCTACTCATGACACACACACACTTTCAGTAGCTAACAGAAAGCAAGAGGGTCAAAAGTCTCTTCTTTCCAGTGGGGGAAGTCGACAATCTTGTCCTATACAAAAATCATGTTCACATGGATGCATTCCCTAGTGAACGTCAATAGATTGTATGAAAACTGCCGCTGAGCAATAGCCCTGCTGTGATCGTATCAGACATTTACTGAGTAAAATTTGACTGATCTCTTCTCTCTATCCATTTCTTAAGGGTTCAACTTGTTCCTTGTTGCTGCTCATGAGTTTGGCCATGCCCTGGGTCTCTCCCATTCTAATGATCAGAGGGCGCTCATGTTCCCCAATTATGCCTACATCAGCCCCAGTGAATTGCCCCTCTCTCCAGATGATATAAGTGGCATTCAGTCCATTTATGGTGAGTAAAATTCACTGTTTTAAATAAAAGCAAGAAGGGGATAAATAATCTATTTCACAAAGTTTCACCATAAACTTAATCATATTTGCATAATATTTTTTAAAAAGCAAGGTGTTGAAACCTTAATATTTCTACAATTTGGTATATCCTTTCCAAAATGTCTCCCTCAGGATCCCCACCAAATGCCCCAGATGAAAGGCCTACTATCCCTACCTCACCTAAAACCTGTGGGTCCCAGATGTCTTTCGATGCTATAACGACACTCCGACGAGAAGTCATTTTTCTAAAGGGCAGGTAAATACTGATATGACATTTGTCTTTGTGGTGTTTAATTTTTCTTGATTTATATTTTAACACTTTTGTGGTTCACACGTTTACAGGATTTACAATGAGACAAATTGATTTCAATTAATGGAAATTAAAGTTTTATCAGGTATTAGCTATATTAATAATTTCACACAATCCCCTGAAAAAGCATTTCATTTTTTTCAAGAAAAGAGCTCTGTCTCAATGAGACCTTATTCCCAAATGTATAGATGGTTACACTGAGTAGTGACTTGACTTAATGATGCAAATATTCCCGGAGAATTGCATAAAGGTTTGGTTTGGAAGGTACCTCAAACATCATGTAGTTCCAAGCAGGGACACTTCCCACTAGACCAGGTTGTTCAGAGCCCCATACAACCTGGCCTTGAACATTTAATTAAGTGTTTAATTAATTTTACTTATCTAAGTAACTAACTAACTAAGAAATAAATATGTTTGACAATACAGTTGAGCTTCTCCTCCAGTCACCTCTGCAAGCCCAAAATTACCTGGGGAATTTATCTGCTGAAGACACCACAATAAGTCTTACCTGGGCTCCTACAACCCTCTTACTATACAGTACAGGTACAATGTGAAATATTCAGCTGCTTATAACTGATCCCATTTACCAATCAGTATCAATGAAATGCCAGAATGAAGATTGAAAAAAAAAAAAAAAAACAAAAAAAACCAAAAACAACAACAACAAAAAAAAACCCTCCAGCACAGGGAGTTATTTCCTCTCTAACATCCTTTCTAACACATCTAGCCAGGTAGTTCCGCTGACAAGAAAGAACTTGCAAGTGACAATGTTGTTACACATATAGAAGTTTCTGTGGTTTGTTATGTACTACAAAATCTGTTTCATATTTAAATCAGGCACTTATGGCGGGTATATCCTGATAACTCAGAAGCTGAACGGGAATTAATTTCTGTCTTCTGGCCAAATTTGTCTCCTGGTATTGAAGCTGCATATGAGAACACAAAAGATCAGATCCTACTTTTCAAAGGTGAAGTATGGGATTTTCTTTAATTTTTTTTCTTAATTTAATTATGTGGGAAGAATGGATGTGTGCATAAAAATAACTTTTCAAATAAATAAAATAAAAACTCAGAATATTTCATCTAGTTTTCCTACAACCTAAATAAAGGAATGCATTTTATAATTTACTGTCTGAAAATGAGTGGTGAAACTAAATATTTTCATTTCTCCTAACAGGCAACAAATTCTGGGTTATCAGCAGATACCAGGTGTTGCTTGGTTATCCAAAAAATATCAACACACTGGGCTTCCCTAAAGGTGTCAAGAAAGTTGATGCAGCTGTTTGTAATAAAAATACAGGGAAGACAGACTTTTTCATAGGTGACAAGTACTGGAGGTAAGAAGAATTGACAAACGTTTCCCTATTAAGGACTCCAATATAATCTGGATAAAAATTAAAGCATCTATGTGATAAAAGAGAAAGTAGACCTTTTAGGTAATTATATGTAACTAGATAATTCTAGTAATCCTACTTTTCATAGAAGTGCTTCTTTGACTCCTTCGTTGGGAGAAGAGTATAGTTTCATCTTTTGAGATCTTAAGGGTGTCTTGAAGTAGGCATTCAATAAATGGACATGCTTGATACATTATCCCTAGAAGCTGGAAAAAATTCAGCTTATAGAGACTTCTACAAATACAAAAACATCTCTAAATATTAAAGATCTAAGGTAACCTACTTAAGCAGAAGGTTGGCTGTGATGACTTGTGCAGGATTTCTCTGGTTTCTGAAAAGTCCTAGATTATTTTATCCCTTTCAGAAAAAGGAAAGTGAGAGTTCCTTTTCTGTCTTAGACTGGTTAGAACCAGCTTTTTGACATGTTCCCTCTAAATCCTATTCCCAAACTGGCATGAATGTGTCCTGGATACCCAGAGAGCAGGCAGGTGGAAGAAAGAAGCCAGTTTTGGGAAGCCGAAAATTTCTTTCTGTATGCAAGGACAATGGCTGCTAAGGTCTTCCTCAGGCAACCCAGGCAAGCGTGGGTCACACAGATTTTATTGTGACTAATTGTGGGATTCCTCAGTGATACAGAGTCAGCTGGATTTTGAGATTCCTGTGGTTTCCTGTTTTTAGGTCTTGATTAATTTGGGTAGAGTATTTACAATATCTTATTGTTATTTTACTGCTTTGGTCACAAGACAATAGCATGCAAGAAAACCAAAACACGCATTTCTTACCTAGTAACTCATTCTCTCAGCCTCATGTGCCTGGGAAAACTATTTCTTGTATCCAAGGAGAAGAAAAACAAAGGCTATGTTTACTTGTTTTGTTTTTTGGGTTGTTTGTTTTTTTTTCCTGAGAGGGTTCCTCAAATCTGGAAGAACATTTTAGGTTCTCCTTTCAACTCCCTTAATTTAGCCCCATCTCACAAAAATTGTCCTATCTCAGTTAAGAAGAACTTCATTGTATTAGAAATAAGCTATCTTCCTTGCCATAAATATGTCAGCTAGTGGAGGACTATGTGCAATAACTTATCCAAGTGTGCGAGGAGGAGTCAAAATTCATGCTATAAATATGTGCTGTAGCAGGAACAAATCTGTCCAGTTTCCAGGCACTGTCACACTCTCATCATGAGAGGAGGTAAATCCTATCCCTGGAGTCAAAATTGTGGGTGTTCATTCAATTTTTCTCACTTAGGATGCTTCTTTGGAG
Source organism: Chamaea fasciata (assembly GCF_029207755.1). Taxonomy (NCBI): domain Eukaryota; kingdom Metazoa; phylum Chordata; class Aves; order Passeriformes; family Sylviidae; genus Chamaea; species Chamaea fasciata. The sequence goes on along the minus strand of NW_027094087.1, from coordinate 40,423,758 downwards.
CTTTACCTGCCTTTATCAGCAAAAAAGCAACAACCTCATGGAAAACACAGTGGCCAGCAACCTGTAGCCATTTGTGCAAGTAAATAACACAAATTTCTCTTGCAATCCCAGGGATACCAACTAAATTGCAGATGGTGGAAACCTTTTAAAAGCTGCTTAACTCTGTGCAGAATTAAAGTCTAAACTCCAGAAAATTGCGTGTCTCCCATCATATGATTTAGGTTTGATGAAAACAGCCAGACCATGGAGAAGGGTTATCCTAGACTGACAGTCGATGAATTTCCAGGAATTAGTCAAAGGGTTGATGCTGTTTTTCAACAGAAAGGTAAATGAAATGAGCTTTTAAGTAAAATCAGTTTTGTTCTAAAGATTTTAAGTTCTGAAATTGTGATGAATGTCATTAATGCTGCATCCTGCAAAAAGACAGCAATGAAGAGATGCTCTTCTGTGTGTACAAAGGTGATTTGGCAGAGCAAAGCCATTTCTTGTATCTGTAACATAATGCTTTGCTTTTTCATTTCCAGGATTATTCTACTTCTTCCATGGATCGAAACAGTGGGAGTTTGACCCTATTGCTAAAAAAATTATCAGAGAAATGAAGAGTAACAGCTGGTTTAACTGTTAGCATCATTAAACTTTCTTACATTCAGCACAAGACAATAAATACCATTTCAGAGATCTCAGAAATTGTTTGTATGTACACTGCTCTACAGAATAGGCAACAGGATTATTTTTCATAAATACTTTTCATGTATTTTAATAATTAACATGTCAGCTCAAATTTTACTTCCAAAGACTAGAACAAAATTGTATTTTTCCCATAAGTGGAAATTGTACAAAATAATTTATTACTTTATGCTCCAGATGGTTTGGGGATTTTTTTAATATTATGGCAATAAACAGTTTTAGATTGATGGCACCTGTTTTTTGCTTCATCTGTTGAAGGCATTCTACATTTTTGAGGAGTGAAAGGCTGCAGGTTAATATGCTAATGTCCCTCCAGCATACAATGTTTGTACTTTTCCTCTTTTCTCTCCAAAGAACAAGCTTCTTTTCTCTCCACTGGAAAGATACAGGCTTTCATTAGTCACTTGCTATTCTGCAGAAGATGCATTCTCCTCTCCAGGTACTTCTTTTACATTTAGTTCTGGAAACAGACCCAGAACACCCTGCCAAATTGTTGGCCATGCTGCGTGCATGACTGGGGATATCTGAGAACCTGGCCTCAGTACTGGTTTGTCCTGCTGTTCCCTGGTTCTCACATATTTGTCTGGTTTACACACCTCTCACACGCTTTAGTAAAAAGTTTCTTTTTGCTATGTATTTTTGTAGCAATGCAATGACCCCAGTATGAACCTTGCCCACCTGATTTGCTGTAAACAGCAACAGTACTGCTGTGTTGCTGCTATTGCTGTCAGAAACCCACTGGCTTTGGTCCACCCAGGAAATCAAAGTAAAGGGTCAAATGTGAGGTTTCACTACTCTACAAGTCTAATCATGGTGAACATCATCACCATTTAGATCCCTAAGAAAATTTAAACTTAAAGTGGGGTGACATGGTAGAGATTTGAGGGAAATTCATCTGACTGCTTTAGCTTTCTGTCTAGATATATGAGTTAGGGAAGATCCCTGTACTGAAAGAAGAGGAAGACATTTTCCACTATGTTACTTCTTTTCTCTTTTCATCTCATCTCATCTCGTCTCATCCCATCTCATCCCTTCTCATCTCTTCTCATCTCTTCTAACTCAAAGACTCTGCTGGGGCAAAGCAGTGTCTCCAGCCTCCAGAGAAAACATCTCTTGGCAGGGGAAGGTTACCCAACTATCATAGAGTAGCTAACTTTCAGACAGATAAGGCTAGGTGGAATTAATAGTGTCTTTGATGGGTATCTTTCAGTTTTTATTCAGAATGGGACATCCTATATTTCTCCTATATGATGTTTGCCTTTTTGACAAGTTACAACAGCAGCTTTTTTTATTACCACAAGCCAGGGACAAAGTTGTCTGAAGGCACCTGCTTGCACTACCACTGTGGAGTGGTTGTGATATCCCACACAAAAAGAGCAGAGCATGCTGGAGTCAAGTGGGACAGACACAAATCCTTACCTCTTTCTGTATTGTCAGGCTCCTTAAACTCTTCTCCAGCATTCAATGAAATTCATGGCTGTGTAGTAGAGAGCACAGTTTAACAACACAGTCACAGAAGCCGCCACGTTACACCCAAGCGTTTATATTCAAAGGCAAGATTACTCTCTCAAACACAGTCTGCTCAGTGTGTAATACAATTGTAATCTTAACTTCAAGAAACGTTTCACCACTGAGTCATAGAAGAGGTTATTCTATTCTTTGCAACACATAGAGGAGTTCCACTGTCTTCAGATATATAAACAAACATCATAGTTACCCTGTGCTCCTTCTTTTCTCAGGTGAAACATTGTTTCATGATTAATGTAAATCCATGGCCTTAAGGCAAGTTAATCTTTAACAGTGAAATGTAGTTAATGAAGTTTTCTGACTAGCAGCTCTGACATTCTGTTAAACCAGTGTGAGGTTCATGTTCACAGGCCACCTGTGAGAACGAATAAAGCAATCAGTACTGCTTTTCCTTTATTAGTAAAAAAGGCCTAGAAAGTCATTTGCAACACAGAAAAACTTGACTTCTGATTAGTGGTACTGCTTTTCACTCAGTTTTCCCTCTCTGATTGTCATTTCATTGGAAAAGTAGGAACCAGAATAGGAGTATCAGAACAGAAGAGTGCTTACTGGTGGTCCCACACTTCCATCTCTGCCAGGAGCCTGAACAACATGGGATTATGTCTTGCACCTCACCATATCCTCCCACAGCCCTAAAGAGTTCCCAATACCCCTCCCCCTCTCTTTTGCCTCCTGTAGTTCCTCATAATGCATGTCCCATACTATATTTAGGTGTCTAGCTGAGTAATGCTGTGTAGTTACCCATGGGGTGACCAGCCACTGGCCCCACAGCCTGGCCCAGGGGTAAATAATCTGTCTTCCCATCAAGAGGGATTTTTCTCTTCTAGCCAGCTGCTATTTTCCATGAAACAAGAGTAGGAACTGTGGAATTTCAGTTTGGCTTGGAAAAATTGGCCAGTACCTCCTGTTGCTGTGGGTTCAGATGGACACATAGACATACAGAAAACAGGATCCCATGTGGTCAAGCTGAAATAATTTTCTCAGTGTTTTTACTAAACATTCTTCTTGCTTTCCACTGCAGATTTCCATTCAGTTTTATAATACTGTATTCCTCCTACTGTTGACAAGAGGAGTTTGAGAGGGCAGACAAGGAAAGGCGGAAATGACATAGAAAACCAAGGAGACAGCTAATCTGTACTGGTCTTTCCAGTTGTTTCATGTCACTAAGAAAAATGGTCATTTGCTTCTCATACAATTAAGGCTTTTCAACAGCTGTTTTTCAAATGAATTAGAAGATCCTAAGATGGTGAGACTGAACTGAAATGAGGAAATTTTTCATCCTAATGCAGTGTGTTACTGAGGCACACAAACTACAGCATTCTTGGTAGATTGTCCTGAAAAGTCCTGCTCACTTCTTTGCCTACAGGAACCCAATCTCCTGACAATAGCATGGGCGCACAGAGCTAACAGCTAACAGAGTGGTGCAGCAGCTATGTATGATCAAATACTTGCTAGAGCAGAGTTGAAAAGCCACATCTTACCCTTTGAAGTGAGCAATTCTCCCCTGTGCTCTCAGGTGACAGACCGATACCCCAAAAGCCTGGGGAAAACTGATAGTGAATTTTTTTAAGGGTTTGGTACCTTAAAGGAAGAAAAAGGACAAGCATGGGAACCAGTTTATAAAGAAAGAACTTGTTATTACCTGGCTGTACATAACCATTCCTCCCTGCACTCCTCATAACTTCATGCCCCTTGCTGCAAATTGCCCAAATCCCAATAACGGGAAAGGAAGGTACAAGGCTGTGTTGAAGTGCTGATAGCCAGCATGCTCTTTGAACAGCTTATGCAGTTTGAACCTTTCTCTACACTGGTCCATCACACGTGCCAGAGCTATATCCAAAGCCGAGAACTGAAACCCAGTACAGACATTGCAGGTGTCATCAGAACAGAACATCAACAAGAACTGCAGATGAGTGGCACAGCAGCGATGAGGGGCCTGGCCAAAACAGAGAGAGCACTTTTCTGAGGTCTACACACACAGGCAGAGAGCCTTGCAGGGTGAACATATTTAATGACAGCCATCTCAGTGATCTTACTGAGTGTACCTCGTACATGTACTTTGCAGACAGTATCCAGAGGTTTGAGATGTGGATTCTGTGGTTCTGACTGTAAATCAGACTTTTTCATGGTCTGTCTTGCATTCATTGATTAAATCAACTTGGGATAAGGGATGTCTGTTGGATTTTTCCTCAGGCATCCCAGGCTTCACATGTTTCTATGGTCCTGTAAGCCCTGTATCTTGCTAACTTTAGGCAAGTTAGTGGACATAGACCCATGTGTGTGTTCGTGTGGTCCCTAAAGTACCTTGTCCCCATACGGGTGCATGCGGGTCTGCCCAGGCTCTGTGGGGCTCTGCAGCCTGCAGGGGCTAAAGGAGCACGGAAGCTGTGGAAATGCCCTCTCTGTATGATAGGAACAAATGCTGCTGGTGGAACCAAGGGCCGTACAACCTCCACATTAATGAGCACCATGGGGTTACAAACTATGAGATAAAAATCCTATGTAGGCTCCTAAAGACTAGGCCTGGGTTTGGGGTGGGTAACTCAGCCTCTGGATATTGTGGCTGTGGGCTGTCTGTTTGACCTTGGGCTGATGAAGATGGTGATTCCTTTTGGAGTATTTGCTGCAGATACGGGAGGTTAGCACAGGCCCCCAAAGAAAATACTGCTTCCTGCAACAGATTGGAGTTATGAACAGCCTAACAATTCCCATGGACACAGCCCACAGGGACCTGCCAGCACTGCCCAGGGCCCCTGCTTCGGGTCCCCTGGTCTGGGAGTGGGGATCACCGCTGCTGTCCCAAGGTCACCGTTGTCGCCCAGGGCTCACAGCCGGCACCCCACGGCCACAGAAGCCACCCAGTGGCTACAGCTGGCACGCCAAAGTCACAACTGTCACCCCGCGGTCACCGCTGCCACCTAGCGCTCGCAGCTAGCACCTCGCGCTCACAGCTGACACCCCTCAGTCACATCTGGCACTCCGCGGTAACATCTGGCACTCAGCAGCCACAGCCGACCCAGCATCGGGTCCGGCTTGGCTACGGACAGCTCAGATGCTTAATTTAAGTTGCGCGGTTTCTCGGCTCACGATTTTTTAAATCGAAGTCTGCATAAAGGTATTGTATAGGGAGAAAAGCATGCGAGGAGAAGCACTTAGATTTGAAAATGAAAAATGCTTTGTTAAATCTAATAATAGGGTTATTTAATTTGAATAAGCTGAGCTGTGTGTTTGCCATATTGGTGATGATTCAAAATCACAAAAGGGAAAACATAAAGAAAAGCACCAAGAGGGTACTAGGAACTATGCTCTGAAGGACTGTGTCCCCTAAATTATCAGCAACTATTATAGGAGCTGGTAAAAGCTGTTTTGTCCTTGACTGAAAGGGTTGCAGTGGTTAGGATGAAAAATTGATACTTTAAAATGCAGGTGTTTTCAAACAAGAAATACTTACAGACCTATGGGAAATGTTATTATTGAACAGAGCAACTTGGTAATAAAGATGAAAAATATATAGCTTACAAAAAGCAATGAAAAGCATTTTTCAAATGTGTGCCCATGCATGTAATATAGAAATATAGGCATATATTCATCACTAGCTATGTTTCAGGCTATCACCATTACTTTTATAACTACTGTTTTTGATTTTCACCAAAGACTATAGAGGATATGATTTGCATGGTCAATATATGAACTCTTTAAAACGTGAAGCAATTTCTAGTTTGGTTATAATTTTCCAAGCAGCGGAACAGTGCATTCATCACCTCATACTACTGTAAACAGGATTAGTGTGAACACACCAAGCTTTCAGTGTAAAAAAAATCCACTTTGTGCAAGGAAGTAAGGAAAGTTTGCACTGATCTCAGGAGTAGACCAAACAGGTACAGGTGTGTTCTGGAGCAAAATTCTGCAAGTCAAGAACTGTTCGTTTATGGTGGTGTACAGAGTATGGAAGGAGAACGACAATTAGTAAAGATGTCTTTTTGATTTCTAAGTGTGATAAACTCTTTCCTCATTTCCAGGAACACAGTGCAGCCTCTGTACATTGTGAGCCAGAGGACAGGATTTATTAGAGAAGGTGCTGGTTCAGCAAAGCCCTGAAGCTCATGCCAAAATTCCAAAATGTATTTAAGTAACACTACTTTTGAAATCTTTGCACAGTCATAGCCCTAATGGGACATCTGTGCTCATTAACACCATAGAGATATACTTCCCCAGCAAAGTTCACACAAAGCATGGCCATTCCTCAAGCACTTGGCTGTATAAATGTACATTCACATCAGTACATCCAAAGTGATCTGTGTGTAAATGAGAATGGACCCCTCAGGTTCCTTCCCCTTCAAGAACCCTTGACTCTCCTTCCCAGAGCTTCACCCCCACCTTGCAAACCTTTCTGCTTCTGCCTCTGGTTTTGCAAAGATTATTCTCTACAGATTATTGGAGGCCATAATTTTGGGAATCGGTGCTATCAAAAAGGCAGAGGTGTACACAAAATGCAAATTGTACAAAGGGAGGTACAGAGGTCTTTCTTTCATCCCTGAATATGCTGTGAGATACTCTTACAGTCATTGCATTTCTGAAAGAATTTGGTAACACTGTGAAGGGCAAGTATGAGGTATCTAAGTCTGTGATTTTCACCTATATCCTTGTGTCTGGTGTCCTCCTAACTAGATCTGAGCCTTTAAAGATGCTTGACCATCAGGAAAAGTCTCTGCAATTTGGGATGAATTTGACCATTATTATGCCATTCTTAAAGCTTTTAAGTGAGGGTGAAGCAAAATGCTTGTGGAAAAAAAATTATCCTGAGCTTAGAGAACATACTGCCAACAGGCAGGAATAAAGATCTTATCTCTTAGAGCATCTATCTGAGGAAAGGACAAAGGAACTATGGTGTTTACCTGAGAATGGTTTTGAAGCCAGCTTCTTCATTATATTCACTTGCCTTGCATGTTTTTAGTTTGTGGAGCACTCTGTCACCAAAATCCTGGTCTGATCCGCCAAGATCTGTCCACATGCCTAATGGAGACATCTGAGCTCAGACCAATGAATGGTCCTTTGGACATGATGAAATCATGCAGCCAAAGGCAAGTGTTTTAGCACCAGAAGTCTGCCCAAGTCAGCTACTGAGTACTTCTCCTATGTGTGGCTGACAGCAGAGACCTAGAGAAGAGATGGATGTAGATCCCAGGTAAAGGTTTTCTGCAACCTCTAGGAAAAAAAGGCACATGGGCATCTCCTGAAGGAAACTTATGAGAGCCTTTTCCTCCTTCAGCATCAGGCCAGGAACCATTCTCAGTAGACATGGATCACTTAAAAACCTGGTCTCTGCACCTGCTGTTGGTCATCGAGGCTGGGCTGAAACTGTAAGAGAAATGCAGGGCTGCTGGGTTTGGTTTTTTTTTTTGCACCCTGAAAAAAACAAAGTGTGAACACTCTGTAACATGGCACAGGTATGAGCCATTGGTTTGCAAGAGAGAGGGGTTCCTATCCTTTCTCTTACTCTAAATCCAATTGTCTTCCTGCAGCAGTGGTGCCATACTCCTTGGCTGGCAGCTGGAATTACCAGCAGTGTGTGGTATCTGACAAAGAGACAGAGGTCTAGTTTCATTACCATGTACACTTATGTAGTAGTTTGAAGACAAAACAAATGAGAGGCTCCAAGTCAGAGATACAATTTAATAGGAAAAAAAAAAAAAAAGAAAGAAAAGTAAAATAAAATAGATGCAATAATACAAAAGACCACTGACAGAGTCAGAATACAACCTGAGCGTAGTGATGGAAGCAGTCTAGATGAGGTGGTCTTCTTGAAGCAGTGATTTTGTAGAAAGGTCTGGTAGCTCGGGTCTTCTGGGAATCCAGTGGGTAAGCGCTTCTCTGGTGTTCAGAGTCTCAGCTTATATCTAGGCTGGAATGCTTGGTTTCTCTCTCTGGGCGGAGCATCCCACAATGGGATGGTGAGTCATGTGATAAGGCCTGATGGGCCTATTAACAGGAGGTAGTCCAGGAGGGGGTTATCTGTGAGCTGTGTAGCAAAGGTGCTGATGGCCCATTAACAGAAGATAAGCCAGAGTGGAGGAGGCAGGGAGCACTGCCTCACTTGGTTTCAACAGTTCTTGAAGATGGTGATAGAATATACTTCAACCCAGGACATTATCTACCCCTTATTTTATTACCATCTACATCATCTCAAATCAATACTTTCCTTAAACTACACACACACACATATATATATAATGAAATCTTACACACAGTTTTCACTTAAAATAAGGTCTCCTTGTGGTACACAGTGGGTGTCTCCATCCTTTTGCATCACCCACCAAGTGTAACTAGGTCTTTGTGCAAAGACAACCCCACGGATGGGTTTGTCCTTGCCCGAGGTGGGATTAATCTAAACAGTCTTTCTTAACATACTTCTCATGTGTACCACAGGGACCTTATCTTCATCCACTGTATGCAAGGATTCAGACTGGGCAGGACCAGCTTGATTGATGGACCTTTGGGTATTGACTATCCAGGTGGCCTTCGCTAAGTTCAGTTCTCAATTTTTGAAGGTCCTTCTACTAAGTGCTTTAAGGGTAGTTTTAAGCAGTCCATTGCAGCGTTCCACCTTCCCGGCAGCTGGTGCATGGTATGGGATATGGTATATCTATTCGATTTTGTGTTTTCTGGTCCAAGTGCTTATGAGGCCATTTTTGAAATGAGTCTCGTTGTCTGACTCAATTCTCTCAGGGGTGCTATGTTTCTACAGGACTTGCTTTTCTAGGCCTAAGATGGTGTTCCGGGCAGTAGCATGAGGCACAGGGTAGGTCTCCAGCCATTCAGTGGTTGCTTCCACCATGGTGAGCACGTAGCGCTTGCCTTGGCGGGTTTGGGGAAGGGTGATGTAGTCAATTTGCCAGGCTTCCCCATACCTATACTTTGACCATCGTCCGCCATACCACAGAGGCTTCACTCGCTTGGCCTGTTTGATCGCAGCACAGGTCTCGCAGTCATGGATAGCCTGGGAGATGCTGTCCATAGTAATGTCTACCTCTCGGTCACGAGCCCATCGATATGTTGCATCTCTCCCTTGATGACCAGAGGCATCATGAGCTCAACGAGCTAGGAATAATTCTTCTTTGTGCTGCCAGTCTAGATTAACCTGAGATACTTTCACCCTGGCAGCTCGATCCACCTGCTCGTTGTTATGATGTTCTTTATTAGCCCGACTCTTGGGTACGTGCGCATTTACATGTCGAACCTTTATGGTCAGCTTTTCTACTCGGGTGGCGATGTCTTGCCAAATCTCAGCAGCCCAGATGGGTTTCTCTCTGCGCTGCCAGTTGGCCTTTCTTCAGCGGTCCAGCCATCTCTACAGAGCATTAGCTACCATCCATGAGTCAGTGTAGAGATAGAGCTTTGGCCACTTTTCTCGTTCAGCAATATCCAAAGCCAGCTGGACAGCTTTAAGCTCTGCGACTTGACTTGATCCACCTTCTCTCTCGGTAGCTTGTGCAACTCGTCGTGTGGGGCTCCATACAGCAGCTTTTTATTTTTGGTTAGCACTTACAATTCGGCAGGAACTGTCGGTGAAAAGGGCATATCGTCTTTCACTCTCTGGTAGCTCGTTATATGGTGGGGCTTCTTCGGCCCGTGTCACTTCCTCTTCTTTTTCTTTAGAGGATAATCCAAAGGTCTCACTTTCAGGCCAGTTTGTTATAATTTCTAGAATCTCAGGGCGATTCAGGTTTCCAATACGGGCGCGCTGCGTGATCAGGGCGATCCATTTGCTCCACGTGGTGTCGGTGGCGTGATGTGTGGTAGGAACTTTTCTCTTGAACATTTACCCCAGCACCGGTAGTCGAGGTGCTAGAAGCAGCTGTGCTTCAGTACTAATCACTTCTGAGGCAGCTTGGACTCCTTCATAGGCGGCTAAGATTTTCTTCTCTGTGGGAGTGTAGTTGGCTTCGGATCTTCTGTAGCTTCGGCTCCAGAATCCCAGTGGTCGTCCCCGAGTCTCACTCGGCACCTTCTGCCAAAGGCTCTATGACAGACCGTGGCTCCCGGCTGCAGAGTAAAGCACATTCTTTACCTCTGATCTTATCTTGACTGGGCCAAGGGCTACCGCATGAGCGATTTCCTGCTTGATCTGGGCGAAAGCTTGCTGCTGTTCTGGGCCCCAGTGGAAATCGTTCTTCTTGCGGGTAACCAGGTAGAGAGGGCTCACGATTTGGCTATACTCGGGAATGTGCATCCTCCAGAAGCCTATGGCACCTAGGAAAGCTTGTGTTTCCTTCTTGTTGGTCGGTGGAGACATTGCAGTGATCTTATTGATGACTTTAGTGGGAATCTGACGCCGTCTATCTTGCCACTTCACTCTTAGAAACTGGATCTCTCGAGCAGGTCCCTTGACTTTGCTCTTCTTGATGGCGAAGCCGGCCTTCAGGAGAATCTGAATGATTTTCTTTTCCTTTTCAAAGACTTCTGTTGCAGTGTTTCTCCACACGATAATGTCGTTAATGTATTGCAGGTGTTCTGGAGCTTCACTTTTTTCTAGTGCAGCCTGGATCAGTCTATGGCAAATGGTGGGACTGTGCTTCTACCCCTGGGGCAGTCGGTTCCAGGTGTACTGCACGCCCCTCCAGGTGAAGGCAAACTGAGGCTTGCATTTTGCTGCCAGAGGAATGGAGAAAAAGGCATTTGCAATATCAATGGTCGCATACCATTTTGCTGCCTTGGATTTCAGCTCATACTGAAGCTCCAACATGTCTGGTACGGCAGCGCTCAGTGGTGGTGTGACTTCATTCAGGCCACGGTAATCTACTGTCAGTTTCCATTCTCCACTGGACTTACGCACGGGCCATATAGGGCTATTAAAGGGTGAACGAGCTTTGCTTACCACCCCTTGGCTCTCCAGCTCACGAATCATTTCATGGATGGGGACCACAGAGTCTCTGTCGGTGCGATATTGCCGACGGTGCACTGTTGCTCGGGCGATTGGCACCTGTTGTTCTTTAACTTTTAGTAGTCTCACAGCAGAGGGGTCGTCTGAGAGTCTAGGCAAGGTACTCAGTTGTCTGATGCCTTCTGTCTCTAGAGCAGCTATGCCAAAAACCCAGCGGTATCCTCTTGGGTCTTTGAAATACTCATTTCTGAGATAGTCTATGCCCAAAATGCATGGGGCCTCTGGACCAGTCACAATGGGGTGTTTCTGCCATTCTTTCCCAGTTAGACTTACTTCAGCTTCTAGTACAGTCAGCTCTTGGGATCTTCCTGTCACCCCAGAAATGGAAATGGGTTCTGCTCTCATGTACCTTGATGGCATCAGAGTACACTGAGCACCGGTATCAACCAGAGCCGTATATCTTTGTGGGTCAGATGTTCCAGGCCATCGGATCCACACAGTCTAGTAGATCTGATTGTCCCTTTCCTCTACCTGGCTAGAGGCAGGGCCCCTCTATTCCTGGTCATGGCATACATTGCTCTCTTCTTGTAAATATGTTTCTGAGGTTCTTTCAAGAGGATCAGTCATATCGTCATTCCTGTACCGTCTGGAGTTCTGTGCACGAGAGACCGGAGCAACATTGATTCTAGATGGGCTCTTTGTGGTAGGTGTTTCTCTTTTCAGTTCACGTACCCGGGCTGCTAAGGAGGAGGTGGGTTTTCCATCCCACTTCCTCATGTCTTCTCCATGCTCCCGAAGAAAAGACCAGAGGTTACTTCGTGGTGTGTATCCTCTCTCCCTGGCTGGGGAGTGCCTGCTCCTAATGGCAGAGACTCTCATTGGCTCTGGCTGGATATGGTAAATTTCTTCCTTAAGTTCTTTTTTCAGTTTCTGATGGCTTTCTTCAATCAAGTTCCGGACTTGCTCAGCCAGTCTTGTTTCCACAGACGAGACATGGGTACGAACTGGAGCAGTGACAGTGTCCTCGTAAATTCTTAATTTATTAGCCAAGACACCTACCCTGTCCTCACCTTCTTTCCATTGCAGTGTTGCCAGGTAACGTGAGTACATCTCGGGTCCAAGCCGTGCAAATCTCAACCACATCCGTGATGTGCACTGGACACCATCTGGATTTTTAGGAAATCTCTCATCTTCTGAAAAAAGGATTTCCAACACAGCCAATTCCCTCAGGCATCGGATACCTTGTTCTATTGTGTTCCATTTTCCTTGGTGCACTTGGAGGTCTTCTTTACAAAGGTATCTATTCTTCACACTTGTTAGCAGTCGCTGCCAGAGGCTGAGAGGTTCTTGGCTTTTTTCAATCCTCTGGTCAATGACCACATCCCGGGACAACGATCCCAGTTGCCTGGCCTCACTTCCATCCAGAATGGTGTCATTGGCTGCAGCGTCTTAGATGCGGAGCAGCCAGGTCAGGATGGACTCGTTGGTCTGGCTGGTGAATTCTCTTCGCAGGTCACGCAGCTCACCCAGAGATAGAGAGCGAGTGACGATTTCTGGCTCTGTCTCTTCTGCTGATTGTGAAGGTCCTGCTGCACCCTCATCAGTCACTATGCAGACTGATTTGGTCCTTGATTTCTTCTTCTGAACGGGGGCAACTGCTACTGGTTTAGGCTGTTCCGGTTCGGTGATGGTTTGTGTGGAGATGCTGATGGCACTCTTAGTCCCTTTCTCCTCTGTGACAGTCTGCGTAGATGTGGACACTGTTGCCTCACTTTTGGCTTCTTTCTCCTCTGTGACGGTCTGTGTAGATGAGGACACTGTTGCCTTGCCTTTGGTTCCTTTCGCATCTGTGACACTCTGTGTAGACACTGATATTGTTGCTCTGCTTCTTTTTCCCTCTTCCTCTTCCTTCAGAACACGCTGTATCACACCATGTAGTGTTTTGATTTTAAGCATGGTGCGGGCCGTGCAGAGAAGACAAAGCAGGACTAACAACAACATCATGCTGTCCTTGGCATCCAGAGGGTATTCCATATTTTTAAAAACTGCTGTGTCATGCCTGAAAAGCTGGAAAAAATCATTCTTCACCCTTCCCCACAGGGGCTGGGTGAGATTGTTGAGGCCCCAGATGTAGCATCTTAGACCAGAACAAGAAAACAAAAGTGGGTGTATATTCTGAATAATGTTCATTGCCTCGGAGTTTATCAAGCAATGGACATAATAGACCACTAAAGCAATTTTAGTACCATACCCTGGTCTACGCAGGAGCATTAAGACTGGCAGATAGTACCCCAGTTGTGGAAAAATATAGAGAGATAGATATAAGACACATGTAAGCATGCTGAGCATCATAGCGAACAGGTGTCTTCTTCAATACAAAATTGTAATTCTGACTTTTCTCAGTGTCTTGGGCCCCACGTTGGGCGCCAAAAAAATGTAGTAGTTTGAAGACAAAACAAATGAGAGGCTCCAAGTCAGAGATACAATTTAATAGGAAAAAAAAAAAAAAGAAAGAAAAGTAAAATAAAATAGATGCAATAATACAAAAGACCACTGACAGAGTCAGAATACAACCTGAGCGTAGTGATGGAAGCAGTCTAGATGAGGTGGTCTTCTTGAAGCAGTGATTTTGTAGAAAGGTCTGGTAGCTCGGGTCTTCTGGGAATCCAGTGGGTAAGCGCTTCTCTGGTGTTCAGAGTCTCAGCTTATATCTAGGCTGGAATGCTTGGTTTCTCTCTCTGGGCGGAGCATCCCACAATGGGATGGTGAGTCATGTGATAAGGCCTGATGGGCCTATTAACAGGAGGTAGTCCAGGAGGGGGTTATCTGTGAGCTGTGTAGCAAAGGTGCTGATGGCCCATTAACAGAAGATAAGCCAGAGTGGAGGAGGCAGGGAGCACTGCCTCACCTGGTTTCAACAGTTCTTGAAGATGGTGATAGAATATACTTCAACCCAGGACAACTTAGTAAGTTTATCTCCATGCACAGTAGTAATTTTACATCTCTTTTGAGAAAAATAGTGGAAATAGTATTTTTCTGGTGCTAATGCTAGACAAGGGCCCGTACAAGTCATAGCTGATGTTACAGCACAATCTGTTAATTCAAAATAGAAAAGCTGAGCCCTAACCATCTACAAAATAATATGCACTCTACATTCTGCAATAAAGTTGCTGTATAGACTTCTTTGCATTATTTCTTTTTGCCTTAGAGAAAGCTGATACAAATAACCTAAAACCATCAAAACCTGAATGTTTGATATCACAGAAAATACCAAATTTGCAATTTCCTTTCATTCAGAATCAAACCTCAATCAGCATAAAATCTAAGATTTCAGTATAAATACACCATACTGTCTTCATACTAATAAACAAAAAACTGTTTGCACTGCCAGACTTTACTAATAATTGTATGTTCATGTAGATTATTTTTAACCATTTCATACATTTGTAGTGGTTTGAAAGCAAAACAAATGAGAGGCTCCAAGTCAGAGATACAATTTAATAGGAAGAAATGAAAGAAAGTAAAATAAAATAGATGCAGTAATACAAAAGACCACTGACAGGGTCAGAGTACAACCTGAGCAGAGTGATGGAAGCAGTCCAGATGAGGTGGTCTTCCTGAAGCAGTGATCCGGTAGAAAGGTCTGGTAGTTCAGGTCCTCTGGGAATCCAGTGGGTAAGCGGTGCTCTGGTGTTCAGAGTCTCAGCTTATAATTAGGCTGGAATGCTTGGTTCCTCCCTCTGGGCGGAGCATCTCACAATGGGATGGTGAGTCATGTGATAAGGCCTGATGGGCCCATTAACACGAGATAGTCCAGGAAGGAGTTATCTGTGAGTCGTGTGGCAAAGGTGCTGATGGGCCCGTTAACAGGAGATAATCCAGAGTGGGTGAGGCAGGGAGCACTGCCTCACCTGGTTTCAACAGTTCATGAAAATGGTGATAGAATATACTTCAACCCAGGACAACAATAAAAATTGTAAAATTTGTATCAGAAAATACTCAAATTTTGTCAGTCAAAATATTGACATATCAATGAGAAAAATTCACTTGAATTTTTTTGGTTTTTTGGGATTTCTTTCACATGTATTATATCAAAAAAAAGAAGGCATCAGTCTGCAAAGATGGCTGCAGCAGCATGACAGGAAATCTTAAGGACATGCAGGCATTCCTAGCTTTTCAGGTGACCAGAAATGTGGGTTACAGCCCTATGAGTATGAAGGACTCAGAGACCATGCTGTGGTGTTCCTGACATAGCAAAGTACCAGCTGTTTTCAGGAGAGCCCAAATGGATAAAGAATACTTGAATGCACAGGTGATAAATTGTGGATTTTCTGGCTTTGGAAATAAGCAAAAATTGTTTGGATGACTTAAAAGGACCTTTGACTTTTTAATTTTTGCCAATGTTGTCTTTGTTTTGTATTTCAAACATTTTATCTCTGTTATAAGCTCAGCAAGGACTCTGTAATAAAGTCTCTAAGACTTTGTAATAAAGACTCTAAGATTTTTCTTCCATTAATTCCTGGTACTTAGAATTAAAAGACAACTGTATAAAAGGACACAATGCAAGCTCAAATGCAAAATGTTTTAGTGAGAAACACACACTTTTCACCACACCACTAAGTGCATAGCATTACATTAAGTGCATTACCCTACATTTACATTGCATGCAAATTTAAAAACATAGGTTGGTTATCAGAAAATGAAATGATCCCACGATAATGGATCCTGAAGGGCTAGAATTTTCCCACGGCGTGACATCCCGGCTTTTTTGACCTCATCCCTATTGCACAGCACTGCCACTAGATGTCAGATGATAAAAGGGTCCCCACAAGTGAGCCTGGTCAACAGATGAGCTGGAAAAAAGTATTGCACAGGGTAAGATGAGTCGCCAGGTAAAAATAGGTAGCTATTGATTTTTAGCTGTTGGAAGTACTAAGGTATAGGTTTTTCAGGACAAATTTCAGTGCTGTGACACAAGAGAACACAGGAAAACTCTTGAAGTCACCTTCTTTCTCTGGGCTGTTACACTGTTTTTAGAGCATCTTTCAAAACGAACCCTGTTTCATTACAGGAGCTCTTCAGCATTATCACAATCATAACACTGAATAGAAATGGAAAAATGAGACTCAGATCTTACTCACTGGAAATTAAAGTGAGATAAAGAGAAATAAATTATTTGGTTTAATTCCTTCAGTCAGTAGAGATTTACCTGTATTGATATCTCAGCTGTCTCCACGGCCCTGCTCTTTAGCCCCACACTCAGAACTAAATTGCAATAACTGTGGAGTTTGGTGGTGGAACATGTTTACATCCAAAGAAGTTTTCAGACTGGACACTGGAAAGGAAAGAAGATTTGATACATCCTCTTAGTTATGGTGCGGAGTTGATGAATACTCTCCATAGCAGTTTAAGGGAATTTTTGCAAAGGTCAGAGCCAAGAAGACAGCCCTGGACCACATCCCGGTACACAGCAGAAGCACCAGCCTCAGACCATGAATGCCATCATGATCAAAACTTCGCAGGACAAGAGCTGGAAAGGTTAAGGACAGGGAAAGGGCAATGTTCTGCATAGAAGAGGAGAAAAAAGCTTCTGGCTTTTATCAGCATACAGGTCAAGTTCTGTATTCTGTGATTACAGCAGTTTAATCAGATTCCTCTATCCATGTTTATAGGAAAAAAATCTGCTTCAGAGAACTTCATTTTTTTTCTAGTACCTTGTGTAAAGTGGAATGATGCAAAGGGATTTTGGTCACAGTGAATGATACTAAAACCAAAGCTGATGTTCAATTTATGCCTTCCCAACCAGAGAGGGAAAGCCATGGGACATAATGCATTTAGGGTTGAGTTCAATTACTTGGGATGAGTTTAAATTGCATCAGAATGGTGTTGTAGCACTATTTCATAGCACTGCACAACCTTAACCCTTCAGCTGAATACTCTAAGTGAGCACAAAGTATTGTATTTGCACTAGTTGAGACACAACATTTTTTCTAGATCTGATTTCCTTCCTTGAAGTGTCTAAATGATTGATTTCCATGCAGTCTTTTAGTCACTGTTCATGGTCACAGCTGTGAAAAGGCACCTGCTCTTATTATCTGCTTCCAAGGCTTATGCTGGGTTGTCTTTCCATTCAAGAAAGAAGTTCCACAGACATTCATTAAAAATAGAGTTCTGGAATGCTTTGTCAGGGTGTTCTTCCTCTTTCCTCTGGTCTTATTTGCTGCATCATTGTGACTGTATCCCTTTGATAGCCCATGTGGCACCCTGGCATGTGCCTCTGCCCCAGTGAAGGGTTAGAATGGGACAATGATTTTGCCAGCACAGAGGAATGGACTGTAGAAGCAAATGGTACATGGAAATAGTTTATAAACTTTACAAATTCAAGGATTACCTGAGAACCAACCCTTGAAATTTACTTTGAGAAATCAGTCTATTCCTGAGCTACCTGGGGAGAAACAGCTTAACAGTGTGAGACATGAGAACAGTTTAAAATGTACAAGTGTGAAATATGAAATCCTACATCAGGGGATAAATTTGAGGTCAGTTTAGAAAGTGAATACAAAATGAACAGACTGATAAACCTTACTCCCAAGAAAACTCAGTGAAACAATTATAAACGAATGGATCTAATGTTACTCCTTCAAAACCAGACTGACTCAATAAATTTTGAGAAAGTTATTTCTGTCGTATCACTGAGAAACAGCAGGTGGAAGAAAAAAAATTTAATTCATCATTTGCAGCAAAAATGATTTTAATAGAACCCACACATCACAGCTATTACTGATGGCCAGTAAGAAGCAACATAAATATTAATATAAATTTATAATGTTGCTTCTTGTTGTGGTTTTCGATAAAGAGCCACAGTTTCTCTGTTGTGTGAGAGGAGGCTGTAAGACCCTAATATGAGGGATCGCTGCTTCGATGTTAGGCACATCTTGAAGAGTTTTGCAAGATCAGGGATGGAACATTTGGCAGCTTGTAGCGTTGAGGAGAAAAATCCTGAAAGGTCTGTGGAACGTACTGGCTCCTTGTCTTCAGTGAAGTAAATTGACCAGCAGCAGAGAATTAATGCTCTATACTGTTAAATTAATAACTTTATCCCTGACACAACTTTTTCCTGCACAAACTTGCATTTGGATATGGTTCAGGAGTCAGTAGAGTTCAGAGACTTTCCTCAAGAAATCAAGCAATGTGCATGTATCTGCCCTGTTTTGAAAGATAATTTAGATGAGAGTGGTTTCAGTCCTATTTTTTTTTATTAGTACAGCAAGAGTCAGTGTTTGCTTTTTGCACCTTTGATGGCTTACCACACTCATGCAGATAAGCATGAAATACCCAATCCTGCTTTCTTGTCTATATCACCGCATTTTGTTCCCATCTGATAGATCATCTGTCAAACAGCTGGGTCATATACAGTTCTTTTCCCCTCAGGATGCTCTGACAGCACACCCAAGTTTTAGTAGCCTTTTTTTTGGGAGATGGTAAGAAAAACAAATCTGAATGTTAGATAAAGTTCATAGGTGCAGTCTTAAAACCCTGAAAAAATTGCAAAAGCAATTTCCCGCCCCTCCCCTCCCCCCCCCCCCAAATATTCCACTGTTTCATAACATGTTTTTGTGGCTTGGTTTTTCGAGTTTTTCAAGAGCATATTCTTTCAATCATCTCAGTCTGTTTGGGTGGGTTTGCTTAATGGTGCCACTGAAATCTAATGCCATTGGGAGGTCCTGTTCAATGTCTGCTGTTTGTCCAACTACACTCCATAATATCCTCTTCACAAGACAGAGTTGACACTAAGGTATTCCATTAGTGTGCCCCTTGGTCTTTAGTCAAAACAACAACCAACTTTGAGCATGTCCAAGGCATCTGATAAACTATTGACTACACATCTCTCTGCCAAACCTCAGGCTCTTCAAAGCTCTGGACTACCTTTTTTCTAATCTGCCCCAGAGCTCATCTTTCATCTGTTTCATTTCAGCATCCATATAGACTGTCTTGTCTGAATAATTTAGGACCCAAATCCAATATCATTTCTTCAGTCCTTTGATTTACCAGAGAGGTCCAACTCTAGCCATAGATCTCTGACCCAGGTGACTTGTTACTCCCCCCAAGCAGATGCTTCAGCAGCTGGAGAGGGTGAAGATGGTGCATACCATTTCTGCAAGAGAATCGATCAAATGGTCACTTAGAAGAAGACGGACAGTGCTTGTTTGGATCCATTTCAGCCCAAGTTTACAGCAGAAATCCCAAACCCTAATTCTTCCACTGAGCTTTACCGGCCTGCCACTTCAGTTACTGTGAAACCAGGGACCAAGGGGACCAGAATCTCTTCTGTGAAAAATGTAAAGTTCTTTCAGGAAAGAATCAATAAGCACTGTGCTTAAAGCTGTGACAATCACTGTTTCCACTGGGCTTTGTGGACTTGGAACAGTCAGCCTGTTCATACCATTTTGGAGCAACAGTCCAGTGAAATCCCCTATACTGCAGCTACCCCTCACCACTGACTCCCACAAACTGTTAGAGAGTCCCACGGGATTTCACTGGACTGGTACCTTATTGGCACTTTGTCCAAAAACAATTAATGTCAGAGAAAACCTTTGGAAAATAAAGAAAAGTTCCTGAAAAGATATGCAATTTATGCAATTTTTATTTTTCATCAGGAATTGAAAAATGCCCCAGATTTCATGAACTGGTTGCCTAATTCTTTTTGGCCTGTGAGTCATCTCCTAGATCTGTTACAAGACTAATTTTATCACTGCTCAGTCTATCATTCTGAGGCTCACAGAGGATGTAGCACCTGCAAAAATACCTGACAAACCAGAGGTAACAAGATTGTAGCTCAACTAATATTTTAATCAGTGCTGGGGACTGGTCTCCAGCTGTAAATATAACTGATAAGGCCAGATCAAAGAGAAATCATAGGACTGAGGCTACTAGAGTAAAGCATATAGGATGGCATTTCAGATGGAGCCTAAAGCCTAAGGCTATGTCTCTAGCAGGAGATGGAATACGATTGGGACCATTCACCATTCACATTCAATTGGGACCATTGGTGCTCAAGAGACGTGAAACAGCTCACACTCAGGCTATTACACTCTCTTAATCTCTCAAGTGGTTTGTCTGCTTCCAAACAGGTTGTTTGGGAATTGCCTCTGACACATGACGTGTCCTGAATAGTGCCTGGGAACCATCCAGAGGGTTGGTATGAAATGATGACACGCAAGAGCCATTTCAGCAATTTAGCAGGAAAGAGGATTGAGATTCAGTGCTTGGGAGTGTTTCTCAGTACCACAAAATTTATTGACATCAGCCATAGCCCAAGCATCATTTCATCTCTCTCAAAGTCCATCAAACATCAGGCTCGCAGATGCCAGTGCTGCAGTTTTCAGTAAGGCTCGCCTGCAAAATATTTTGTGGACTATTTGGACTTTGAATTTTAGGCCAGTTTAGTTTGTTTAATTTATTCCTGACAAGACAATTTATGTCTGACAAGAGTATTAAGATGACTTTCACAAGAATTTGAATCAGAGTTGCAGCTGCTACTACCATTTCACAGGAGGCAACATAGCAATGATTTGTAGGAAGCCACCACACCACAGTTATAAAATGGGAAGAATTTATAAAGTAGGATATCCTTCGGAGACTGCCATTGGTCATTCAAAACAGATGTGAAACACACTGGTCAAGTGGTAGGATGAACAGAGAGAAAACTATGCTGGAGAGAGCTGGGCCGGCAAAATAGCACAGGATCTTTTTCAATGCACACACAAAATCACATACATATATATGTGCTTATGTAGTGCAAGAGTGAAATATGAAATCCTACATCGGGGGATAAATTTGAGGTCAGTTAAAAAGTGAATACTAAATGAACAGATTGGTAAGCCTTAATTCTAAACAATCCCATTGATACAATTATATATTATATGTGTGTGTGCACACATATATTATATATGTCTGTCTGTGTGTGTGTGTACTTGCATAACTTCGAGAATTCAGGCAACATGCTGCAGAGATGCTCTGTGAGTGGAAACTGCACATGGGTGAGCTGAACTTAGCTGATCTGCAGCCCTTTGGCTCTCTGCTGCTCCTCCTTCCACCTCACACAGCCTCCATCAAGGTGACTTTGGATTCACTATGATCAAGGTAGCAGTCCTTGTTGCAGCAAATTCTGTGCAGATTTTCTATGACCTCTTTTTGACAGCTTTTTTATACATGGCTTACATTAGTGTTCCCTCTGTTGCTAGCCCAGCAGAACAGTTCTGACAGGTGTTTTTAATCTCCTTGTCTAAAGAGAACACAAAGTCGAAGCTGTCAAGGAAGCCACTGCCATGTGTCATTCATCAAAGAATCATTATACTCAGTCCAGACCTGTGATTCACTCCAATCTCTGGACAGTAATTTAGAGGATGCCTCCACTGAACAGAGCTAAGGGCTGACAGAGATTGCCCTGCCATCCCTCCAGCCTCCCCAAGGTTTCCAATTTCATAGGTAAGGTGAGATTTACACTCAAGCCAAGGTTAAACATAAAACACAGGCACAGTTCATCAAATCATGGCTCCTGCAGTTTTAGAGGTAACAATGTCTAGAAGATCCACAAAATATTTATCACATATTCTTTCACATAGTACAAGGCACGAAACAATCCTGAAATAAACTGTTCAGATAACAATCTGTGAACACAGAAGAAGAGGGAAAAAGACAGCACATCCTCCAAACCACACCAGACGAAAACAACTGTCACAGAGGTATCTTAAGTCCGAGGACCTAAATCAGCTGACAATGTATTAAATACACATAGCAGATCCCTTCTTACCTCGAGCACATTTTTCATCATCGCTACTGCTCATTCTCTCCCCTGGAAGATGCTGGGGAAAAATATGCACAGAAGCCAGTCTAATCAAACTTGCTTTTAAAATAGAACTGATCATTCTTAAAATGCTCTCGTTTCATCTACAGAAGTGAAATTTGAAATATTTACATGAGTTAAGGAAGTGAATAATAAAAATACCTTAAAATAAATAAAATTATAAAATAATGAGTGGAAAATCTGTGAGTTGTTTTCACATATTTTTCCTCCCAATTAATTTTGATAATTTACATCTCTTATCTATCATACTGCATTTTTCTGACTCGTCTTACTAATTTTAATTTGCTCTCTTTTCATCTCCTAATGAAATGGGAATAATGAATATTAACTGAAAATTGAAGAAAGTGGCAGTTACTTTAAAAAAAAAATCTCCATGACTTTTACAATAAATCTTTTCTGGAAAATTCTGACCCACCTATCTAAGAGTCACCTCACTCTTACTGAGCAAATGAAATAATGTTGCACAGTGAACACTGTTATTACAGCTGCTCTAACCACTGAGTGAACACATTGATTCATTCTAAAGAAACCACAGTCAAAAAAGTTATAAAATCTTCATAGGAGGTATTGAGTTCATCTGACTTGGTGTGTGTTTTCTGGTATAGGCGTGGGTAATAAAATAAACATGTACAGAACTAAACCAAAAGGCTGTGCTTCTACAGTTGGGATGCAGCAAAGGTGATGTAGAGAACATCTGACTTTCCTTGAAGACTAACATTAAAAGTATCATGAAAGAGTTAAATCTCATTTTCCAGATCTTCTTTCCAGTGGATATTAACTTTAGAGAAAAGTTGGTGTTCATGAGCCTTTTCTACCAATCCTAGAAACTTCCCTTATTTCCTGATGAAGTTTCTTACTTGCAGTTTCTTTAGCTTTCTTTTTAGACCAGTTTCCTATGGCTCCCTACAGAATTTCTGCTCAGCACATTACACCAAAATCTTCAAATATTTTGTTTTCTGGCTTATGCATTCTATTTCTTTAAGGTATGAGAATGTCTAGCTGCATCCCCACAGATTATATTATGTAAACTGTACCAGCAAAGTGAAATTGTCTGAACCCAACTGTGTAGACGAGGGCTCAAGATTAATCAACAATTACAAGGGTGCTGGAAGTGAGCAAGTGTAAGGATCGCGTGCATTCCTGAGGGAGAGACAGCAGGAAGAGGAAGGACATGATTGTATAATATAGCTTATTATCTCATTGCTCCTCACACACCACCAGCAGTTTGAATAGACCTGCCTCTCCCCACTTTCTAACATCACATATTCAAAGTTCTCTATCAAAGGCACTGTTTAGATCTCACTTGTCCCAGCCCATGGCAGGGTGCTTGGAACTAGATGGCCTTTAAAGTCTCTTCCAACTCAAACCATTCTATGACTCCATGATCATATGATTGCAGTGAAGAAATCTTGCCGTTTCAAATACATTTTCAAAAGTACGAAAAATACTGCATTAGCTGTTTATAATACTTGGCTTTTTCTTCCAAATCTATGATTTAGAAAAGTTAAAGAAATACGGGAAAGAACTGTCCAGATAGTATTCATGAAAACTTCAGAGGAATCAGGAGCAACGTAGATGTAACACTGAAAATGAAGGGTGAGTATTTATCCTTGCAGCAAACAGGCCTGATCCTGTAAGCCTGTGCTCTGTGAAGGCAAGGAAGTTAATATATGCACATTGTTTGCTTCCAAAAATAGCACATTTATTGATTTATTTCTGTGATTAAGATGAATGCAACTTCTTTACCAGCTGCTATAACAAAGACTCTGAAATGTATCAGCTCCATATCCAAGCCATGTAATCATCAGGTCATTTCAAACCCAAATATATAATTGTGCTCTTCTCCTTGGGATCTGCTGACAGGACACAGGGGAATGGTTCAAAACTGTACCAAAAGATGTTCAGACTGGACATTAGGATACCTTTCTTTATGACAGTGTGGTCAAACACTAGAATTTTCTAGAGAGGTGGTTGATGTCCCAAGGCTGTCAGTGTTTCAGAGGCATTTGGGAAATGCCATTAGTAACACGTTTTAACTATTGATCAGCCATGAAGTGGTCAGGCACTTGGGCTGGATGATCACTGTAAGTCCCTTCCAACTGAACTGTTCTAGCGTAATCTTGCCTAATCTAGTCTATTTCATGTTTATTTTGACATGAGATCTACCATAACAAAGAGGTGAGTAGCTCATGCTGACTCCATGAATGTCAAGGGCAAGCAGGGATGTTAGTTTTGTAGTGACATCAGTATTTTAGAACTGATTTGACAGTTAATTTGGGCTGTTTGACAATGAATGTAGGGAGGTGCTACACATAGTGCAACCCAGATAGCCAACCCTGTGCTGCCTTTAGGCACTGTGTGTCAACAGCTCAGGTATTGCTAAAGCTGGAGTTGGGGTAACTCAGATTTCAGTGTTAGTTCATGATGTAAGCTCAGTCTCTGAGGCACACTGGCAAGGGGAGAGCCACCACTGCAATGAAAAAAGGAGGTCACAGTGAGCTGGGGCTTGGTTTCTTCTCCCTGGTGATAAGTGATAGGACAAGAGAAATGGCCTCAGGTTGTGCCAGAGAAGGTTTCTACTGGATAGCAGGAAAATTGTATTAATGGAAAGGTGTTACTAAGCACTGGAGAAGGCTGTCTAGGGAAGTGAAGCAATGGCTATCCCTGAAGGTGTTTAAACAGACGTTAAGATGTGGAGCATAAGAAAACGATTTAGTGGTAAAATTGGCAGTGCTGGGTAAACAGTTGGGCTTCATGATCATGCAGGTGTTTTACAACCTAAATGATAATGAATAGTAATGAAACCTCTATAAAATACAGAAAACCTTTTTTTCTCAAAAGAAGTAATTTAGTGATTCAATAGTTAATTATCTAACTGTTAAATACCTTTATTCAAAATGTAAATAATTTTGCTAGAGCATGAGAAAGCTGAAAGGCTGGTAACAGTCAGGCAAACAATTTTTTCCTGTGGCAGGCAGCAATAGCTACTGACATGGATTTAGCACAAGACAAGTTCTGCAGATGTTCAGGGGGATCAGTCAACAGCTGATGGTGCTCACTGGGAGTCACATCTCACACCCTTCCACAGAGGAACTGTTTCTCAGAGCTCTGTCTAGGGGTGATTATGAAACTCTTCTCAGTGACTCAACATCAATCACGTGGTTTTGCCAACAGACATGTCAGCCTACAGTGGGGGCATTTCATGAATGCAGACAGGATGTGGCAAGTATGAAGCTCAATCCCAGAAATTATTCACCAAGGTTTTTAATTTGTGAGAGTAAATTAAAGATGCATGAGAGTGAATTTCTCTGTCCTGTTTGAAACATATTGTTAACAAACAGGCTAAGGTTAGGTAAAGGACCCCCCAGGAAGGGTCTAGATTCACAGTTCCTCTAATGAACAATTCCTTTTTCCTTTCTCATTTTTTCCATTTTCCTAATTTTTAAGGATTTTCTTACTTTTTTTTTTTTTTTTTTTTTTTTTTTTTTCTGGTCCAAAGCTCTATAAATATGCAGAGAGAAGGAAAATGTGATCAATATTACAAAAACCAGATCCTAGAGTGGTAGCTATAGCAGTAGTCAGCAGAACATCAGATGGGGGAAGAAGGAAAAAAAAAAAAAAAAAAAAAAAAAAAAAAAAAAAAAAAAAAAAACTGGACCATAAGGTCCAGAAACAGGGTTGATCCTTTTTTTTTCTTTTATGCAAACACAGAGCACAATGAGGAATGCCACAACTCAGCCTAGAAATATAACACTATTCCAATAAATACATCTTTATTTAATCAGAGTTGGTATTTCAAAGAGCTTCAGTCCCACCTCAGAAACTCCTGGACACAGAATATTTTTACTTTTCTTTTATGTAGAATCTATTATAATGGAATTCAATAAGAAACCTTTTCTAGCCTCTTCTCAAAGACCTGCATTTACAGGGAAACCATTGAAGAAGCTGTGACTAACCATCTCCTTTCCCAAAAGAACCAGAAAAATATACTGGAGACAAGCTCTCTGGAGGAAGAACCATCTTGTGGTTTAAGTGGTCCTATGCAAGACTGATGAGCAAAGAACCAAATATTCATACTCATCCAGTATCTTATTTTGGAATTTAATCTACAGCCTCTTCAGCCTGTGCTTTTATCAACACATTCTGGTTTCATCAAGGAGAAGGTGATGACAGAACAAAAACCACTCACCACTTCTCCATTATTATTTTGATAGAACTTACTGTGTGATCTTATAAATGGGACTTAACACAGTAACTGCACATTTATTTAGCTGAAAACAGTGGTAGAGGATTTGCATATCACTCATTAAAACACTGAGGAATCATAGTTTAAAGTTTGGATGTGAATGAAGTCTGGTGCCTTTTCTTGTTGTTCTGTTCTGTAGTCACAGCTGTTTGCACTGTAAAAAAAAAAAAGTATTTAAACAGTTTTAGTTTTTGTGTTCCTTCCTTTGTGCCTTTTTATGCCAATCACAAATTTTCTCTACCAGAAACTGTTTTATCCAAGATACTTCAGAAGACTGGCCAATGGACCTGTGTTGCAGAGAAACTGCAAATGTTTAAGATATTTGCACCCAAAGCAATTTAAGCAAGAACTTTGCTGCTTTTATTCCTTTTACTAATAGCTGGAATAAGCCATTTTGATCCCCAGGAGTGCCTGAGACCTAGGTATAAGTGGAACATAAAGCTGTTATGCCTCCCCTCAGAACTGTGGAACCTATGCAGAAGACAAACATATTTCAAGGCTGGTATCTGCAATTCCTTGAATGATTTTTAGTCTTTTGCCCTACTTCTTGTGGATATATCTTCCTTTTCTGTCTACTTCAGAACAAAACCAAGAGGAAAAAAATCTATGACCCAAAACTGGGACAAATCTTTTCCTGCTTCACATAGCCTTCAGTTTTGCACATCCAAATGAGTGTCTTAGATACACATTCCTTTATTTTCCACTTCCACCAGTGAAAAGCAAAATCTTTTTTATCTCTTGTACTTAAAGCAAAAAAGTGAAAACACGATTTGTCAAACATGCTGATAAAAGGAGACATCTATCGCTGTTGTTGAACTTAGCAGACATCAGTGAGCAATGCTGTAAATCAGGATAAACACATGAGGAAGCCATTGTCAAAAGTTTAAGACACATTTTCAAAGACACAAAACCATAAGCAAGTACAGTAACTCTGTGCATCAGTGTCCATAAAAGACTGGCTAAGATAAAGGCAGACTACTTTCCCCAGGATAAAAGCAGGTGCCATTTTAACAGATGAATTCTCCATGACATCAAGATCTTAGACTGAGAGTCTGATTATTTTCAGTAATACATCTCTCAGATGAAAATTTGGAGAAGTCATACCACAATCTGTCCACCAGAATGGAATCTCCTCAGACAAAGAAAACAGGACAATTAATCAGATTTTGTCCTTGTGGGTAGAGAAAGAAGAGGAATAATTACTCTGTGGATGAAAATAGAACTACTTCTGGGGTCATACGCACTAAATAATTGATTTGATTTTTGTACATATTCTAGGTTATTGAATAAAACATGTTAAAACATTAAAATGAAAAATAAAACATGTTATAATCAGAAATTATCAAAATGCATTTCCTAAGTGACATTATTATCACAGTAGAAAACATATTTATTTGTGGACTTATAAGTAAACATTTAGCTCACATCCATAATTCTTGTATTTCATAAAATCATAGCATTTAAATCATAATATTTAAATATTTTTGCATGGACTTGTAAATATAACAAGAAACTTGAGAGCTAACTGAATTTTAATGTTCCATCAAAAATGGTAATTTTCTTATCAAAAGTTAAATGGTATATTAGAAGCTAATTATATTTTGTAATGTAATGTTTCTTGTTGGGGTTTTCAGTGCAACTTTGTGAATTTTAACATAACATATCAGATCTGAACCATACAGATACAATGATTTTCCATTTATTTTCACATTAAAATATTTGAATCAAGGAAAATATTATGAAACATTCAGACTTGCACAATAAGAATACCTTTTCCCCTGGTACATTGTTGCAGAAGGAACGTGGAAAAGGTTCTGGTTTTTAATATGCATGATTTATGAAAATAGCAATAAGCTTATTTAATGTCATCAATGGAAATCTTCTGAAACATTATATAAGTTGTCTAGAAAGGTGAAATTTTTTTACTGTTTCACTCTGAAAAAGGGTCCCATCTACCACCACTCTTTTCAGCATGATAATGGATTCTTGCTTATTGAAAAAAAAAAATGCCTTTCCTAATTGTCTCTTTGAAGAAACATGTGTTCTTTTTAAGTACTCATAGTTTCTGAAGGGTAAAAAAAGAAACTGTGACAGTCTACTTGAGTTACATTTTTTCCATACTGATAGGCGATTTTGGGTAAGGTTACAATGAAACAACTCTTCACCTTCTTTCTCTATGGGTCGTGATACATAGCTGATGAGAACGGGGCAAAAAGACCTGAAGGGAAGAACTTACTGAAATCAGTGATTTTTATCACTGGCCTAAAGGGATCAGAGGTTTCCCCCGAGACTTAAGACTTGGGGAATCCAGGATCCCAAAACCTTGTTCCCACACATAATTTATAGTAACTTTACATGTGCTGTACCATGCTTATGTAACCAAATTACAGCACAATAAATCTATTATGTCTGTGTTTTCCTTGTTTTGAAGTTTCCCATTGCCTGTGCTTTACAATAATGGCTCCTCTGTTATTCGTGAAAAGTACAAAGTTGCATAACTCGGAAAAAATTAAGAGAGCCCTGTGCAATCCACCTCCACTCAGGTACCAGAAAAAGGCTCTGCACAGTCCCAGGTGAGCGCTGGCACTTGGTGTTGGCCCTCTCTTCAATATTTCTTCTCTCTCTCTGGTCGAGCTGCAGGACAGCACACTCCTGTCTAGAAAGCCAAGACACAATGAAGGTGCCGAGCTCATGTTCACACGAGTGAAAGGTCTATTTTGGGACAGACCTGCCTGGCATTTCTCTGGGGTTTTTTCCACTGAAATTTCTATATCCCATAAATTCAACTGTCTTCCCTCCAGTTTAATCCCTGATATGTACTTGAATAAAATAATCATGTTCTCTCTTCATTGCAAAGATGCAAACACTGCTGTCAACCGTCAGTAGTTTAGACTTCAGTTGTGAAATTAATAGCTGTTCACGCATTACATAGGTTTTTTACACAAAATTGTTCTAGAGCAGAAAGTAAAAAACCTATTCTATCAAAATTCAGCAGATTTACAGCAGTAAAGATGACAGTGAAGGAAACTAGTGAAGTCCAGCTTAATATATGATGGACATCTGTGGAAGTAAGCTATAGGTGTGTTAAAATAATGTAGTTATCAGGTACTTTGCAACATAGTGAAGATGAATCATCTTTGACTACCAACAAACTCCGGCATATAAATACCTGTAGGCTACAGTTTTTAATTACAGCAATTTTAGCTATCACTAATGTGCATGGAGATATCACTGGTATCAGTGCCATGTCTTCCTTTAGTCAAAACTTCAATTTTTTTTTTTTTTCATCTAAACTTCTAGATTTCTTTGTCTTCTATGAATTTGTCTTATTTTCTACAAGGTATGGATAAATATACTGTATAACACTTTGTTTCATCAACTTTGAGAGTTTTCTTTACCCCACAGATATTTCTGCCATACCATGCAAGCTGCTACAGTGACAAACTTTGGAAAGAAAAGTCATTCAAAGGTATTCAAGAGGATGGCATAATTTTGTCCTCACTCTTTAAACTTACTGAATTTTGCATTCTTTTCTTCCCCAAGACACACTGCAGATATGTTCTGCTTTGTATTTCTCCCTGATCACAGCCATGGTGTACCCCCCTGTGATGCACCCATACTTCAAGTTTAGAAACTGATAAATTCAAGGGTTAATTTGCACATTGTTGCTCATGAGTTGTGCTATTCCAACTTTCCCATTCAAAAGCAAGTACCTCTGAAATGCCCACATACCAAAATCACAGCATTTCTGGACTACCACTTTCCCTTGAGGGTTTGAAGACAGGCTGTGAGACTTGGGGTTGTACAGCCTGGGGGAGGCTTCAGGGATGCACAATAGCTGCCTTCCAGTACCTATAGGGGACCTGCAAATGAGCTGGAGAGGGGCTTTTCACAGGGGAGTGTAGTGATAGAAAAAGGGGGAATAGCTTTAAACTGAAAGGAAGATGTTTTGGATTAGATATTAGGAAGAAATTCTTTACTGTGAAGGTGGTGAGACACAGGCAGAGGTTTCCTAGAGAAGTTGGGGATGCCCCATCCCTGGAAGTGTTAAAGGCCAGTTTGGATGAAAGCTGGTCTAGTGAAAGATGTCTCTGTCCATGGCAGGGAGTCAGAATCAGATGTTCCTTAAGGTCCCTTCCAGCCTAAACCATTCTCTGATTCTGTGAATCTACGTGCATGAATGAATTAGTTCCAATTTACAGTTCTGCGCTTGTGCATGAAAGCATGTTTCACATTACCCAACAGGGCCTGCTGCCAACAGCATCACCAGGTTTAATACGGAAATGCGAAGATGCCTTAATGGGTGGATAGAACGCTAATACAAAGCTAATGTTTGTGAAGCCAAGGGTTTCATTCTGAAAGGAAATGTGAAATTTGAGGAAGCCATAAAGGCTGCCAAACCTAGCAAATCCCTCCTCACACACACCTCTCTTTACCTGCATTTTCAAGTAGGGGAATTTTGCAGAACTGATTTCTAAGAAAGAATTCAGTTCTGCAAATTCTCACACACAGAGAAAATATGCTTCCTTAAAGCAGTCTTGCTGTTTTCCCTGAAAGTACTTTAGTGTGCAAATCTAAGCAAGCACAAAGAAATGTGAAGAACACAATCTAGCATTGAAGTCCAGGCCCCACTGAAAATCTCCAGCAAAACTGACATTGGCTTTAAGATACAGATGACAATACCTTAGATGACGTGATCCAAGGTCTCCATGACTGCCAGTGACAGCCACTGGAAAGCACAAGGCAAAACACATAAACAATAGGCCCTGCCCTGGCAACTAACTTTAATGTTTGGACAAATATATTCAAGATTTCATTTATTTTGCATCACTTAGAGATGATCATTCCAAGTCCTCAGGTAAAACTAACCTTGATCCTGTTAGTAGTCTGGGAGAAAACTGTTGTATTCTTCAGAAATGGATGTAGTAAATATTATACATTTCATTCTTGAAAGCAAAAAGAAATTTTTTTTAATTCCAGCAGAAACAGGATGTTCTGATCCATTTGTACCAGCCACAAGGAAAAAAAAGGCAATCTCTAGTTGAGTATGCTTTATGGGAGAAGTAATTTCCTTCTCCTACTTTGAACTTTCCTCTGAGCACAGAATCCTACACCCAGGAAAAGGCAACAGGACGCCTCTTCAGTGTTAAGTTATGTACATTTGTATCTGATGAAGGTTTTTGAGAAGTTTCTCTGATCTTCATAAAGTTCTAAGACCTTCATCAGCCACTGAAGGTTTTCAAATTCGTCTGTGTCCAAAACAGACAAAAGGAAAAGGATGTAGTTTTGTTTCTTCTTATCTGAGACTTTAAATAAACAGATATAATCTGTCTATTGTTTGAATCATAAACAACTGTCTGTTAAGAGTGACCTTCAGCATGCTGTATTGAGAAACTTACAGAACATGTAACATATTAGGGTACCTTTTTTTTAATACAAGGTTCTGCCTCACCTTTATATTCCCTGTAGAATAGGAACTATCAAGCAATGCAAAAGTTTCCAAAATGCCCTGTTAGAGGAGAAAAAAAGAAAAGTGATTGAAGTAAAATGCATCATTTAAGTATTTCCTGTGTGCTATCCTTCACTACTAGCAAAGAATCAAAAAATTCAAGTGCTAGGTCAATTTAACATTTTGACTACTAGTATTTATTTTCATTTCCATGGAGAAATGCTTTAACAACAGAATGTTGCATCTGAAGACATGCCTTCTCATTTACTTCATTGCCCATTAACAATGTCAATATTTTGGCTATCAGAACAAGCAGATAAAGAGGATAGGAAACTTGAGAACATCTATCTGTTTAAGGAGTCTGTGGCTAGTGTGGCAACTGCTAAAGAGCCTGTAGGAAGAGAAAGAGAGAAGGAATGGATGATAAGCTTTAAAATGGAAGAGGCTGATTTGAGATGAAATAACGTTGGTGAAATTACATCTGGCAGTAGCTTCTAGTGACAAAGAATGGAATTAAAACCACCAGATGAGTAAGTCTCAAACTTCCCCAAGCCAGAGACCTGGGGAAAAGTGGCTGGGAAGCTACCCAGTGGAAAACGACGTGGGGGTGTTGGCAACCAGCAGCTGAACATGATCCAGAGTGTCCCCAGGTGGCCAAGAAGGCCGATGGCATCCTGGCCTGGATCAGCCATGGTGTGGCCAGCAGGACCAGGGCAGTGACCGTCCCCCTGTACTGGGCACTGCTGAGGCCACACATCAAATCCTGTGTTCAGTTCTCGGCTCCTCCCTGCAAGAAAGACATTGAGAGGCTGGAGTGTCCAGAGAAGGGCAGCGGAGCTGGGGAAAAGCCCAGAGCACAAGTCCTGTGAGGAGCAGCTGAGACAGCTAAGGATGTTTATCCTGGAGAAAAGGAGGCTCAAGGGGACCTCATCACTCTCTACAGCTGCCTGGTGGGCAGGTGAGGGATGCTATCTTCTCCCAGGCTACAAGCAATAGGATGAGAGGAAATGGTCTCA
The DNA here is from genome assembly GCF_029207755.1 of Chamaea fasciata. Classification (NCBI taxonomy): domain Eukaryota; kingdom Metazoa; phylum Chordata; class Aves; order Passeriformes; family Sylviidae; genus Chamaea; species Chamaea fasciata. The sequence goes on along the minus strand of NW_027094087.1, from coordinate 40,391,085 downwards.
AGTTGCACCAGGGGAGGTCTGGATATTGGGAAGATTTTTCTACACAGAAAGGATTGTGAATCATTGGAACAATCTGCCCGGGGAAGTGGTGGAGTCACCAGGCCTGGAGGTGTTTAAACGACACACAGACATGGTCCTTAGGGTCATGGTTTAGTGGTGAACACAGCAGTGCTGACTTAATCATTGTACTTCATGACCTTTTTCAAACTAAATGATCCTAAGTAGGCAAGAAAATCCGTTGAAAATAAGCAACTTTTTTCTTTTACAAAGAAATTGTGTAGCTATTAAACACTTTGCTCTCTCAAAGTGTGGCTTCAGTAGTAGAAGCTGAAAATAGAAGCTGTCACAATCTTGGAAAAAATTGTGAACTAATGATGAGAAATAGATGATATAATCCACATTATGGAGGAAGTCAGGACCCATGATTTAATATTTTCTACAGTTTGTTTCAGGTGACTGAAGCATTTTCTATTGCTTATTTTAGGACAGGATAAATCATTTCCTAGTGCTGCTTGTTTGTCATTCTTTTCAGTAGAAAAAGCACACGTGACCAGATAAGATTAGAGGGCTACCTTGCTCATGAGCTTGTAGACACTGAGGTAGCAATCAGACAGAGAGAAGCTCTCCAACATATTCATACTCTTCTGCCCATTCATCCTCCAATGTATCCACAAAAGAAAACAAACAAAAAAAACCCAAACAAAACCAAAGCAACTCCAAAAACCAACCAAACAAAAACCTCAAACAAAAAAAACCCAAATGAAACAAAAAAATCCACACACAAACCCATGGAGGTATGCAAATTCAACTGGCATAAAGCTAAATGCCTGGTGGAGAATGTAGAGAATAAATTGTATTTTGAAGAATAAATAGGGAGGAATATTGCAATAACCAAGAGGGACCACTGGGAAAACTTTAACATTCTAGAAATTTCTGAATTTTTGTCTTGTAGGGATCTCAGACACTGCCCAGAAACAACTGAATAAAAGTTCTAGGTGAAAAGAGTGAAGATGAGCTGCTAGGAATAGAGGTGTGACATAAACCACACAGGACTGAGGGACAACAATCTGTGACTCATTTCATTGAATAATATAAAGAGCGAGAAGAAAGACATTTCCATATTATTTTGTGAGTAGGTTCAACAAGACTGAGAATGTGAAGATCAGTGACCCTGTAGATCTAAGATGAGGTCATGGCAATTTACCATAAATGAGAAACTAAACGCGTTTAGAGAGAAAATGGTAATCTCCGGTTCATTGTTATAAATTTGTCAAAAGGTATAAGTTTTCATTATAATTAGCATTACTGATTAGTTACTTGATCCTTCCTTCCAGTAAGTTCTCAAAGATTAATTGCTGTCCATTGTGCAATAGTTCACCCCACACAAACAAGGATGCACACCTGAAAAGTAAAATAATGTAATTTTTAATGAACTGTCCTGTGAATCAGAGAACAAAAAAGTACCTCTCTTCATTGCCCTGGAGTTCAACAAAGTCCTTATGAGACGCTCCACATAATTAAGCTTCTGCAACTTTGAACACACAACTCAGCATAATTGGATCCCTGCATTATGCAAAAGTTTCACTGCCAAGCACAGGAAGCACAGCTCACACACTGTGAGCGGTGTGACAAATCACACTTGACAAACTCAGATTAGTCAAAGTAAACAGTTTTGAAGCAAACATAATTTGCAACCTCTGTCTTCAATAAGCTGTGAAGAATGAATGTATTCATTAGCAACCTAATGGTCAAGCCTAAGTACACTGAAGGTTTGTATAGAGATCATTTCCATAACAACTTCATTTAGAACTCCCTAGCCTCATGTTTGTGTAACCTTTATCAAATCTAGAGTTGAGGAACTGGGCTGGAAAATTTGATTTGAGAATGTGAAGAGATTCACAATGGGAAATGCAACCCAGAAATCTATTCTTTCAACTACAGAAAGCTGGCATCCTCACTAAATGTTGGTTAACTCAAGAAGTCCTGGGACTTCTCAGGAGGGAACAGGGTTTTGCATGTTTAGGTCCTAATTGGAGGAAGTGCTTGCTTCACTGTTTCATGTAACACAGCTGCACATCTATTGAATTTTCTGGACTGGAAAATGAACAACCCTTTGGCATATTTTTTTTTTTTTTTTTTGTTTCCGCCTAGCTAGGGTTTTAGGAAAAGTAGAAGATGAAAGGATTGTTATTCTTCTTCCACAAAATTTCAATTTAAACCCACTAAATTGATGTGTCCCAATTTCTGTAGATTGCATTCTCCTGGCAACAACGCAGAAAGTAGGGAATAAGATTGTTCTAGGTCTGCTGAGCAGAGGAACATTCAAACAAAAACACTTGTTTACCATGAAACACACTCAGTCACAGTATGTACATCCAGAACAAATGGTAAATGCAAATATTGCAAAAGAAATTGCTATAGAAGAGAAAGGGTGTCAGTGCAGCCAGTACAGTGAACTGCAGAGAATACAAGTTAGGGCTGACTGTCCAAAAAATTGCCCTTTTGTGTGATGTTAGTCTTGCAATGACTACCCTTCCTAATGGTTTAAGACAATGCCAGAGGTAAATCCTGTTAATATACAGGGACGATCCTGTAAGATCACAAGATGCTAAGCTTTTAAGCCATGTTTTGACGTAGCTTCTTGAAGTTTTGCCATTCACCTTCATCTCATTTCAAAAACAAGGAACTGGTTATACAAACCTAAATTTCCCAGTCAAAATACCCATTGTCCCAATTAGATCCCTTTAGAAAAACTGTGTACCTTCCTTTTCAAAACATTAAGAGCATATTTAAAGGTACATCTTTATTCCCAGAAAAATATCCAAATGCCCAAGAATCAAATCCTACAAATATTTACAAACAGGGTAGCTGCATTAGTAGTAAGATTACCAGATAGGGTGATCAGCACTAAGTGTTTGGAGCAATATATCTCACCTAAAGTCTCTCAGTAATAGAAATTTGCATTTGGACATCAGATTACAGATAAACTCGTTTGCATCAATATCCAAAAAAACTTTTGTAGATCTCCTGGTGTTTTAGTCAGATGAAATATTTTGCTTGACTTGAAATATTTAATTTGCTTCTTTTAAAATTTCGGGTACTGTAGCTTTGAAATATCATCAGTAGCATAAAACTATTTTATGTCAAACTTGCAAAATAACCAAACGTTTGGGAAGGGCTGAAATTTTTTAATGAATTGGGGCTGAGCTCACAAACTGTTCTATGCTACAGGGAAGTGCATTATTTTAACTCATTTCTCTGTAAGATTTCAGTCCATTCGGTTTCTGCCACTGTTTGAAATGTATTAGCTGAATGCACCCTCCTCTGTTTCTGCACTGCAGGTACATTTGCACAAGGTTTATCCACACATCACCAGTTGTTAGTGACTAGAGACAAAGCATAAATTTGACTGGACAAAATCTCTGTTAGAAGGTAGTTATCCCTAGTTATATAGAAGTGCATTTTTCTTCAGTCTTCGAGTACACTGACAACAACTTTCTTCCTAAAATATTTGGTCCATCTATTGTCACACTGCCATCTCCATAATAGTCTAGGGCTCAGATGTGGACTCCAGCTTATACAAAATATAAGTAGGTATAAATCACTTACCAGAAGATTGAATCACATCCATAGAGGCAAAGAAAGACAGCGGAGAAAAATGGTTGTGAGAAGGAAGTTGTCAGAAGATAAAAACCTAGCTCAGTTTTCCTCATTTTGTTAAACCTTGGACTTTAGTTTTGATTAACCTTGCAACACGAACTTAAAAACTTAAGGAATAACTTAATACAATCTTTTTCCTCAGCAAAAGGAGGTGCGAACTCTTTCACAGCCTGGAAGGCACCATAATAAAGAAGTCAGGATCTTTGGGTCCCACAGGTGCTATGTGAGGACTGCTGCAGACTTTGAGGGCCAGATCCTGATCTCACTGCCCTGGTTAAGCTCCAGGACCGCAAACAGCCCTAGTCAAGCGAGTGGGAAAGGGTGGAGAAAGAAGTTATTTGTTATCAGCAAGAGTTGATGATATCTATGATGCACTGCCTGTATTCCTGACTCAGACCATCTCTTTTCAGATGGAAGGTGAATAGGCCTACAGTAGATGGAGGGGGCAGAATTTGCTCCCAAGAATTAATTTGACTCCAAAGGGTTACTCCAGGTTGATTCACAAGACAGCTGAGGCCCTCATAAGTCAAGTCCGTGGTTGTGTTACAGAAATGAAAAAGCAGAACAACATGTGTCACCATCAGACTGTACTACCATAGTATTTCTGGTCATCCTTTTGGATGGTTTGATTTTGGAATAACCATTCATAAACACTATATAATTTTATTTTCAAAAATAACCTTAGATACAATAGTATCCTCAGCTGCTTTAAAAGCAGAGTAGCCAGCAGGACAAGGGATGCGATTCTCCCATTCCCCTCTGCTCCTGTAAAAGGCCACCTGGAGAGCTGCATCCAGGTCTGGGGCCCCTCAACATAAGAAGGATGTGGACCTGGTGGAGTGAGTTCAGGAGACAGCCATGAAAATGATCAGAGGGCTGGAGCAGGCTGAGAGAGTTGGGGCTGTTCAGCCTGGGGAGGAGAAGGCACTGGGGAGACCTCAGAGACACCGTCAGGTACCTACAGGGGGCTACAAGAGAGATGGAGGGGGTCTTCTTACAAGGCCACATAGTGATAGGACATTTGGGAATGGCTTTGAACTGAAAGGGAGGAGGTTTAGATTAGACATAAGGAAGAAATTCTTTGCTGTGAGGGAAGTGAAACAATGGAACTGGTTACTCAAAGAAATAGTGGATGTCCCATCCCTGGCAGTATTCAGGACCAGGTTAGATGGGGCTCTGAGCATCCTGGTTGAATAGAAGGTGTCCCTGCCCATGGCAAGGTGGGCTGGAACTAAACGATCTTCAAGGCTCCTTCCAGCCCCAACCACTCTATGATTCCTTAAGTACTTGTGAGGTAGGATTTTCTCTTAATGACTGGCTTCTGTGTCTTCTGACCCCAACATGTGCCTACTTTCAGGCAAACTGGCTCCTGTCAGTTCCCTCCTGTACTTGCAGTGTCCTTCAGCTCCCTCCAATGCTCATTCTGAACAGCAACTCACATCCAGAAATCGCTTCATGTCTTCATGGCTATCCTTCTTCAACAGGATAGCCTGAGATATGGGTTGGAGCGGCAAATGTGTGATCTGGGCATGAGGTTTCCTCTGTTCCCCAGCCTGCACTGACAGTAGTTTCACCCACTGCCTTCCTTACTCACCACTACTCAGTCAGTGCTAATGGAAAATAGAAACAACAAAACCTATATATTTGCTTCCGAATTTGTATTAGAATTTTTTGCCTTAAATATCATCATTCTTAGGTTTTCTTCCAGAGGCTAGACATATTGCCTCTCGTTTTGACTATCTAGCTCCTGCCATGAGCAACCTCTGAACCTGCTGTTTTCAAACAGCAATATCTGCCACAGGTTTATAGATAGTTCTTCAGGGAGAGCTAGGAGCTATGTTCAGAAGCTAGGAGCTATGTGACAGAAATGTGATCAAATTAATAAACCTTCTTTCAGTTTCATATCCCTGGAAAGTTGGATACTCAGGAATTCACAAAGATAAACAGTCTCAATGTGGAATTCCTGATGTGGAGACATAGCAATTCTCTCCCTCTTCTTGGTTTCATATGAATGTGACAGCTTGCTCTTTGTCATCCTTACACTGGCTGCAGAACTTATACTGGCTGCATTGCTCTGGAGTTGTAGAATTATAACACAGTAGAAAGGTGTCCTCTTTTGGTAATACCTGGGATGCTTTATTCTCATGAAAATTTAGTTGAGTAAAAATTTTAGGAATAAACCTATTCAACAAATTGAATATGGTCTCTGTCTTCTGCACTGTCAGTGTGATTGGCCTAGTCATATTCACATAACCTCACAGCTTTCAAAATTTCAAAGGAACATCAGCTAGTACATGGACAAAACATACTTGCACGTTAAACAAGAGAAGTGAGGAAGAATAACCATGGTGCCTAGCTGAGCACTCTGCAGTGTGTCTGTCAGCAGTTTCACGCTGTGATGCCATCGTTATGCTGCCATACTCAAGGGAGCTCCCTGCTCCATTCCCCAGTGCATTTCCTTCTCCCTGAACTATTAGGAATCAACCTGAGCATCCTTTCCTGGTCCTGCACTGCAAAAGCACACGTTCCCTTTAACATTTAATATTTTAATACATGTTTTGGCCCTCAAAAGTGATGGTCAGAAGAGAAATGGTGACGATCTAACAACATCTCTGTTTACTTTGTCATTCTGAAAGCATAAGATGATGACATTATACCAAACATCCATAAAGTGGCATAGACATTTTTCCAGAATTGTCTGAACAATAAAATACCACTGCATGCAATTTAAAAGCAAGCAACCTTTTGTTCTGCTAGCTAGAGTAATGCCATTATTATAGTCCAAAATAAATATTTGAAAAAAATCTGACTAAGAATTTTTCTTTGACAGAAAGGATATTAAAAGATAGAGATCTGAGTATTTTTTATGGAAAAACACTTCTGACTTTTTTAAAAAAATCTACTTCCTGAAGCCACATTCAATCAGTTAAAAGTCAGTCAAAATTCATCTGAGATCTACCTTCATTTCTCAGAGAAATTAGACCACTAGGCAATGCTGTTTTAGAACACTCCATTTTATATTTATCACTACAGAAATTTTAATAAAACTCCATTTTATATTTATCTCTACAGAACAAATGCAGGATTTCAAAGCATGCGGCCAAAAGCCAATTTTTTAACCTGTTAGCAGATTGTAACCTTTCCTTTATGATATTTGAGGACCTTGAGCTGTGCTCTATATCTTTGTCACCTTGATTTTAGATTGTAAAGCAGCATTACCTTTACACTGATAAGTGCATATTAAAAGAAAAAATGTGAAGAAGACATTTTGTGTCATTCCTTTTAAACAAAACCTTAAGGTAGATTACAGTAGTTCTTCAGGTTGTGATGTGCACCTGTGGCTTCCTTATATCAGCAGATAATTTTCCCCACACAAAGGGAAATTCCAGTGCCAATGGCTTTTGATGTACTTAGTGCTATTTTTATGAGGCTATAAACAAAGCAGAACTTCCTAGACTGGATAATAAAATATTTGTATATCAATATGGATATTTTTAAACTTTCTTTATATACAATGATACAGATGCATCAGGAAGAGGTGACAAAGAGTCAAAAGGAACTCTAAGGAACTCAAGGGATATGACACTTCAAAACTCCTTATAACTGCAAAGTGAGGACGCCAATCTCAAAAAACAGTTTCTAAAGGTGTTTGACTTCTCTGTATTAGTGGTTTGTTCTGGTATGGTTGTTTGGTTTTGGTTTGGTTTGGTTGGGGTTTTTCTTTTGTATATCAGCTGTCAGAGGTTTTCTTCTTAGAGAAGTGATGAGAATCTCCCTGCTATATTGATGCCTTAAGTTTTATCTTTCATATTTTTCACATTCTGTACTGCATTAGTACATAACTCTGAATTTCATACAGAGTGTTAGCAAGATCTCTTCACAGTGTAGTTAGACAAAACAATCCTTTCCCAGCCCTAGAACCAAGGTCACCATCACATCTTCAAGCCCAAGAAGTACAAACAACAGTGAATAGAGGACAGCAATCTGGGAGGATGGGACTTCATAGACCTGAAGCTGTAATTGGACAATTAACCCCAATATGTAAGTGGACCAAAAGCTATGAAAGTCTGAAAATGTGTGACCTGGTGTCCATCTTGGATGCAGCCTCAGCTGGGCTCTTGCACTGTCCAAGGTTTGGGCAGTATCCTTTGGAGGCTTTTTTAATAAATATCTACTTTATCCATTTAACTCTGTCTAGTCTCTCTTCCAGGTAGCCTCTCCAGGCATCAATGTCACCTTCTCATGCAAGCACTGCTGAGGAAGGACAACTTGTTTTGGTCTTAGCATGTACAGGGGATTTGAAAGTAAGTGAAGTTAACAGGGAAGAAAAATACAAGGATTATTATCCTCTAGGTTCAAATCACACCTGTTTCTGGTTGAACTGAGTACAAGAACTGCCAGCTAAAATCCAATATGCATTTTGCTACAGCAACAGGAGAATTTTTCTTACCATTTGATGGATGTCCTATTTTGCCAGCACATGTATAAGGATGTGAAGGAAAGGAAACGAGACTATAGTCACTGAGATGAAGAGGAACTTTGGGCAACAGACTATGTCCTACAAGCTCAGTCATCTACTTCCTACCAATAAAACCTTTCTGATGATTTTCATAAACTCTGGATCCTGTCCAGAATGATGAATTGGCAAACCAGGAAGTATGAAAATCTAAAGCCACTAGTGTACAGCAGCTAACAAACCTGTCACTCAGCAGGTAGGTCCACACTGACCCTCAGTCAAAACTGGGAGTTTTTCACCATGGATCTTCTACTGCAATACATGCCAAAGGGTTGAAGAGAAAGCAGTTCAAAATAATCAGTGGGTTAAAATAACATATGAATTTGACCATTTCCTTGGTCATGTCCACAATACACAAATTTTTCAGCACAGAGAAAATTCTACTCTTTCTGTTGTGCCCTTGGGCCAGAATACATGTCTTCTATGGCAAGGTGAAATGAAGTGCTCCCCATGTTAAGGGCTAAACTTCTATTCCCCTCAGACACATCATAGTATAATAGCATTTATTCTAAACTACATATGGATGAATAATTTCCCAAGACCTGGAGGTAATATAATAATTATACGTAAATGGAATATGTGAATGTCCTTTAAGAATATTAGTCTTCAGATAAGAAAAAAAAAAATCAGTAAGAGTCCACTTGTCTAGTGAGAACTTACATGTCCTCTGGAAAATTAGCTCAAGAGTACCTTTCACTGCATAACAATCTGGAACAAATCTAGAAAGTATTCAGAGTACATATGTAACAGATTGAACAAAAATCCAAAATGCAGAATAATAAATAATTTGTATGTAGTAGTTTCAACTCCAGCAAGAAAAAAAGATCCTGCTGTTATGACTACTTACACAGTGACCTTATTGAAAACCTTTAGATTGAGATTCACAGTATTATTTTCTTTTGTTTCTTCTACTTCCCCTTTAGGTGGGAATATTTACTGTATATTGTTGGGAAGGGATAGTTCAATAATCTGTTGACAAGCAATGTGTCACCTCTACAAGCTAGACCCAAAATAATAAATCCCTATTCTGCATTTGGTCAATTTGTCTTAGGCTTACAAAAACGTGTGTGGGCTCTGGCCAATTCTTTTTTATTTTTAAGGCAAATCAGTGTTTTTTCAGTGGATTTTCATCCTTGTTTCAAAGTTTTTCACACCTCTGGGATCTCACTCTTCAGGTCATCTGTGAACCAACATATTTAGTGAGCTCCTGGCACTTCTTGACTCTCTCTAACACTGCAGGAATGCTCCTAGTAATATGTGAATGAAGGCTACAAATGATTTGAAGCTCCCATGGATGATTTGCTTATTTGAATCACATTTTTCCATGAGGTCTGAGTTTTTTTTTTTAATGAAGTTTTGATCCAGTTCTCTCAAGCAAAACTAGATATAGACATTTTCATTGTTCTGATGAGATTCACAAAATACTTCAAAGAAATATAATAGGTTTTCTCTGGGATTATCAGAAAATTCAGGTTTTGAAAGAGGAGTTGGTTGGCAAATGTAATGTTGAGAGAAAAGATGTAAGTGTAGTGTTTTACATGTACACTTCACTTTGCAGAATACACCAACTGCCTCCATCAGTCAGCTGTCAGTAGCCCCTGTGAATTACTTCCATTCCACAAAACCACGGTTGTTCTATGATGGCTGTAGAGTCTTAAAACTAAAAGCAGAGTCAGCTGAGGACACTAACAAGCTGCAATCATTGCTACAGAACACAGAGAAGGAAAAGCAGATGTTCCACAGCAATTCACATTGACATCATGATGGTTTGTGGTCCAGAAAATAAGTGCTGGCCATAGTCAAGCACACATGTTATTTCCTTAACATCAACAATGTTCATAGTCTTACACAATTCATAGGAAATATGAGCAAGTAAAACTCAATTAAGGTTTGGTCAGCATTTTTTCTAGATTTCATGTACCTTTTTTTCCTGACTCTCAGGAACAGACATACAATTACAAATAGGAAAAAGTCCTGCCTGGATGTCAGTGTCCAGAGGCATCAAAAGGACATCAAATGCATCAGTTGATATAAATACAGAGCAGTCCTTTACATGCAGGCAACTTTGAGCACTTGTGTACTTTGCACGGGTTCTTTCAGGATACTGCCACCTCTTGTACTGCAAGAAAATGAAGCATGCAAAGTACATTTGGTCAAGCAAGAAAGTACCTGAGAAATCACTCATTTTCTTTAGCAGCACAGGTCTAAAATTCGGACACTGTAGTTCTGGTTATCTTGCTTCTGTTGGCCTTAAACCCAACCGGGTCTCAGGAATGAAGCTCCAGTTCTCCAGAGAGAGTGGCTGACAAATGAGTAGTGTCTTTTAACCTGTTTTTCTTAAAAGTGGCCTCATCAAGCAATCTGCTGCAATTGCAACTATCTTGGTGTTAGAGCATTTGCCCTACCTGCTAAGCTGAATCTATTTACAGCAGGCACTTCCTTCCCCTTTGCCAGTATGACCTGTGTAGCTGCAGGGTGATTATCACGTCGTTCTTCAACCTTATCTTCTCTAGATCTACCAAGCCCATTGTCTTGATCATTTCCATGGAAGTTATATTTAAAATAGCATTCCTGTGGCTCAGCTCTCTGCCCTCTCCAGTTGGTTCCCACCTTTCTAGATATATGGTGCACAAACCTGGGAGTGAAACTCTCCTCAGGGATGTACCAGCACCTCTCGGGGCAGAACAATGATATCATTTGTTTCACTTCCGGGATAATGTTTGCCTTTTTCAAAAGAGCAAACCACTCTTTTTACTCCCATTCGACTTGTGATGAACTATTAACCAGTTACTCATTATGCCTGGTGATGTGCAATATTTAACCACCATGCACAGCACGTGATCTGAATTCCTTTTTAAACTGTCCTGTTTGGCTGGCTCTTGGAGGTCAAAGGATAGGTTTCCAACTAAAATGTGTATCATTGTCTGATTTAAGGTGCAACAGCAGATTCTTCAAGTCTTCACTGTTTCTATCTATGATATTTGTACTTGACATGAAATTACTCATTTAAAAATTCATTATTAATTATTAAAAAAATCTCTACTTGATTTTTATTCAGAACTTGACAACTTACTATTGTCTTATTTTCTGTTAGAGTGATTTCATACCAGCTACCTACTATTGTAAGATTCTCTTCTTTCAGTCCCACAGGGATAAATATATTCTATAATCACTAAAAGCTAATGTAGCTTCTGTTGGTTTTTCCATGCTATGTGAAAGAAATCCAGCTGTTGGGAAGATGCTGGAATCTGTGAAGTATCTGATTAAAGTCCTAGTTCACACCAGACCACTTCTAAGTACATCAGTGCAGCTCTCCCCTATCTAGCCCAGCTGAGCTGAATGAATTGCTTGTCCTCCCTCACCCACTCTGCACATGCTGCAACCCTGCTCTGTTTGTAAGGTGAACATAATTTGAGAATAGATAGTTATGACTATTAAAAACATCCCAAAACAAACAACTAAGAATCCTAGAAAAAAACATCCATTTTTTTCCTGCCTTACTACCAGGCCACAGCCATGCTCCCTGTCAAACTAGAGCAGATATGTGGTTCTGAGGTCTCAGATTCTGCTTCTACATTCCACAGACTTATCGTATTTACCAAGTCATCTCATTCATATATTTGAAAACACCTTTAACTGTCTGAAACGTGCACCTGATATCTAGTCACTGACCTGAGTCTAGAAATCCCTCCATTCATGACAGTGAAATGAAAGCTGTATTTTTTTCTCTTTGGTAATGTTCAAAAGATGTCAGTGGCATGAATGTACCCTTGCCTAGTACAGATGCAGTAAGTAAACCACTCCTCCCTGCACAAAGAAATTGCACTGTAATATCGTTGTCTGGCTAGAAAACTGCTGAAAAAGATTCACACCCATGTTCAAATGGGTTGCCTCCACAGTTCACTAAGGAAGTGCAGATAGCTTCCAAATCTCTGCAAGGATACTTTACATCCCATGATAGCTCAACAAGTGAAGCCTTCACACAGTTCAATTGGTAAGTCAGTAAAGTTTCATGAGATTGAATCTCCAAAGCGGAAGCTGGCAGAAACTGGTTTCAAGCAGATTCATCATCACAGAAATTTTCCTTTTCACAATTGACAAAGTTTTTCTCATTAGGTATAGGCACGTTCAGGTCTTTTCTCTCCATAATTTCTCCTCCTGTGTATCTCCAACCATAAAATCTCACTGTTCAAGTAGCATAATATCCCCTCAGCTGCTCAGTGTATTCATTTGCTGCTTGTTCACCATATGACAAGAGTATTGCCATCCTGAGGTATATTCATATCACACTTTCTTCCATTCATAGCATTAAAATCTACCCACTTCATTTGCCCTTACGTATAGAGCCATTAATGACAGAACCTCTGTCTATATTCTTATATTACACTTGGCTTGCAAGTTAGGGTTGTGCCACTATGAAATTATGTGGTGTGAACAGCCTGCTAGCATATATGCACTCTATAAAAAATAAGTAAATAACCATATCTTCTAATTTCACATGTTTCTCCTCAGTTCAAGCTCTTATTACATAGCAAAGTTGCAAAGAAATAGGGCACATATAAACACATAAAAATATTATGTAGAAACAAAAGAATCATGGAAAATGTCTAACTGCAATAGAGTCAAATTCTGTAGAGGTAAAAAAGACATTATAAACCATAGAACAGGTCAGCTATACATCAGGTCCAACAGAAAAATCAGTCAATCACCATAAAAACAGTTGATCAAACATTAAACCAAATTTGCATACTTAAGTCCTCCGGTACAAGGATGTGACTTTGTTTTTATGCAACAATGCCCACAGCTTTGGCTTGTTGGGCATCTCTAGAGTTATTTTATGATCAGTTGCAGTTTTTGATTGGGCACGTATGGGTTAGGGGTTTTTTGAAGCCTGGGGGCAGGTGTGGCAAACCATGGCAGAACTCTCCAGAAGCCCATTCCCACTCTTGCCGGAATGTTACTGCCCTCTGTGTTTTAGGTCAGATGTCCTGAGTGGAATTAGAACAGTAAGAAATTGTTATTTCTTCACAAGGAACAATGATAATAAAGCAAGGAATTAAGTGTATTAAATCTATAAATGCTGGTTTCACCAAGCACATGATGCAATCAGTCTTTAAAGATCTGTCACTTTTGTCAATCTTAAGTGAGGAAAAAGTCACCCTTGCTTGCCAAAAATGTTCACATTTTTGAAGTTATTACATATTTCTTCTCAGGATTTGGGAAGCTGTCGTAATCCACAGCACAACAGGTACAACAACCTATACAGTCTAGTGTCTGGCTCTAACCTGGGCTGAGAGCACATCCCTAGGGCCACACTGCTGGTTTTGCTGTATACAAGAGATGAATTTCAACTAACTGTAAACTATAGAAAAACAGCTGTATTGCAACTGTGTAAAGCATACTGAGTTTGCTTTATGTTTCTGTCCTTGTCGTGGTACAGGCATGGATCTGTTATTAGTGTGATGGAGTCAAACTCCTTCCACCCTCTGCAGAACAATAACTGACAACAACCTCCAGAGCAAGGCAGAGTTACAGCAGGCTGGGGTAAATTAACTCTGCCTACAAAGGTGCTGCTCATTTGTAGAAAAAAGGGAAGGGAAGGGAAGGGAAGGGAAGGGAAGGGAAGGGAAGGGAAGGGAAGGGAAGGGAAGGGAAGGGAAGGGAAGGGAAGGGAAGGGAAGGGAAGGGAAGGGAAGGGAAGGGAAGGGAAGGGAAGGGAAGGGAAGGGAAGGGAAGGGAAGGGAAGGGAAGGGAAGGGAAGGGAAGGGAAGGGAAGGGAAGGGAAGGGAAGGGAAGGGAAGGGAAGGGAAGGCAAGGCAAGGCAAGGCAAGGCAAGGCAAGGCAAGGCAAGGCAAGGCAAGGCAAGGCAAGGCAAGGCAAGGCAAGGCAAGGCAAGGCAAGGCAAGGCAAGGCAAGGCAAGGCAAGGCAAGGCAAGGCAAGGCAAGGCAAGGCAAGGCAAGGCAAGGCAAGGCAAGGCAAGGCAAGGAAAGGAAAGGAAAGGAAAGGCAAGGAAAGGAAAGGAAAGGAAAGGAAAGGAAAGGAAAGGAAAGGAAAGGAAAGGAAAGGAAACACATACACCAGAAACATAGGCAAGTAGGCCAGTTTCCTTCTTTGGTAAAAATTTAAACTTGCATTATGTAAAAAATGCAAACTTCATTTACAATAAACTTCTGGGACATAGAATGAGGACTGGACTGAGGCTTTTTTCAATGTGCAATCTCCTGTTGTTACACATTAATGTAATGGATAATTAAGGATTAATATATACAAAAGCCTATTGTTCCTGACCTGTGATCAGCCATAGTCACCTGGCAGTGAAAATTGCCTCTGGAGAAAATGTAATGATGTCAATTAGATTTTAAAGGGCCAGGGTGCTGGGCGTGCCTCCAGGAGTGTTCCACACTGGACCAGGTGCATGTTTCCAGCCTAGTAACCATCTGCATTTGTTGCTCTTGAGTTCACATGAGGATCAGCTGAGCATGAGCCAACTGTGTCCCTTTCAGATGGTGCTGAGCATTCCACTGAGGGTGCTCAGCCTAATGGACCAGACCTGAACTGGTTTGGGACATTCCCCTCCCACACAGGCACCCAGGCCTCAGAACTCACTGTTTCACCCTCTACAGCTACTTAACTCCTTGGTACAGACAGAGACTTTGGTTTACTCAAATGGGGTTTGGTTAAGCAACCATTCAGGCTGCTGAGCAGCTGCCTGAAAAAGTTTTCTAAAGTCAGCAAGGCTTCTTTGTGACTCACTCCTCACCATCCCAGTGCTAGCAGTCCTTATTTGGTTGTGCATTTTTAAATGGTTGGATTACTTTTTAATGGTGCCAAAGCCAAAACCTACCATGTTGGAAAACTCAGCGTAAGTTGCTTTGTGGGACACAGAGGCTGAAACTCTGTTGAAGGAAGGAAATTTTTGGTGAAAGACAACCTCATTGGTATAACCAGATTTACCAACAAAGTGATGTTATTGTCTTTTTACTTAGTTACTGGAAACCAGACAGGGCAAGAGAAAAGAATTTGTCCCACACACTGAAGTACCTGCCTGATCAGAAAACAGCTTCCAGAGAAGAATCAGTGCTGGGAATCAGGAATCATTTGAATAGCCACAACAACATGATGAAACCTGACAACTTCCAGGGAAATGCTGTAAAATTTTTTGCCTGTGTCCGCATACATCTGGTTGCAGTCTTTTGCAATCCTCATGGCCAAATCTCAGCTCTAATACACACGAGATTAAATCAAGTTACTGCACTGATCTTATATTGATTGTATTCAAATTCAATCTCACATCTTGTGTTCTAGATCATAACACCATGGTGGTAAGCCTGTAAATCCTCTGGAATTGCTTTACTGCGCGTCAATTCATGATGGAATCTCATATCAGCTCATTGTTATTTCAGGGGAATTGAATTTTTGTACAGAAGTAGGGTTTTTCGAGTCAGGCTAAATACAAAATTTTAGTTGATGTCATTTATACTCGCAGCACTTTTCCCAAAGACTTATACAAGTCCATGAGGCTCAGCACAGGTCAAGTTCTGCAGTGGCTATCCTGTCTTTCAAACCCTGTTCTCCACAAACACCAAAGCCCAAGCTCACCATGCTGTCCCAGCACATACAGACCCTTGGAGATCATCAAGAGGAGCTTCAAACATTGGCTGCTCCTCAGTTTGGGTTATAGTCAGTGTGGACAGACCATGTCCAGCATGCCTCCCATGCTGTCACAGCTTCTCTGCCTGTTCTTGAAGCACCACTACAAGCTCAGTCTGCTTTAGGTGGGACTCTGCAGATCATTCACAGCGTTCTGCTGCAGCATCACAGGCAGTCTGAGGTTGCCTTAGTGCAAATGCTGTGTTAGGGGGTTCCTACATGAAGTAATAGGTTTTGCGCAGACAAGACGTATGCAGTGTTCTAGTCTACATCTTGTTTCAGTCATTTAAAGATAGTGGTGAGACAGACATACAAATGGATGTGGACAGCCAACTACAAAAAGCAAATTCACAAATGAAAGCTGACTATGGGAGGAGATGTAACTTTTCCTATCCAGCACAGTTTCAAATCACACTGCAGTGAAATGGAGCTGACTGACCTCTGGCCCTCTTCCCTTCCCCATGTCCTGTGCATAGCTTCTGGAAGACAGACTGCATACAACTAAAGGTTGTGACTTCTATTTAAATGGACTAAATTCAATTATTACATAGACATTTTTGAGAGATCCACATGTCTGTTAGCTGGAGGAAAGAGACTCCTTATCATTGACCAAAGGATGAGACAAATCCAAGAATTGAGGGTGTCTGAAGGTCACACAGGTAGGTAACATTTACAGGAAAGCCTTGTGGTTTGTTGCTCAAGACTATTATTGTAATATGTTATCTCTATATTTGCATCTTTTCCCACCAGATGTCCCAATTAAACAGTTGTAAATACAAAGTAATTAGAGAAACAAAGCAAAGCAATTCTAGACACTGTGAGAAGATGGTAAATCTACAAGTTGAGATGTGTTAAGTTTGATTGCTTAATTATCAGTGACATAGATTGCTAGTTGTCATCACATTGTTTGTGCTGAATCTGAACATCTAATCCCTTCCTCGGGCCTTTCCTTCCCTAAAGCAGTGGGATCATGCTGAGAAATAGCTCAATGCAGCTTGATCCAGCCAAACAGGAGAAAAGAACTGGCTTGTCTTTCTCCTGAGACGAGCTGAAGCAGTGCCAAGGGGCCCTGGCACGACCCTGGTGCCCAGGCAGGAATGACTGGAGGGTTTTACTGTCACACAGTCTGCAAAAATGGTATGTAGCCCTGTATCACAAGGGCCAAAGTGTTCCTTTGAAGAGACCCCCCCCTCAGGGGTAAAATCCATGTAAATGGACTGCAGAAGCCAGGAAGGTTCCAAATCAGACTGTGCCTCGTGGGACTTAGCTTCAGAAATTGCAATGCAAAAACCAAAACATTTTACTCTGCAAAGATATTTGCCATGTTTGAATTTTAATTTTAGTTAGTCAAATTGAATAACCAGATAACAGAACAAAACCAAACGTGTCCTGCAGATCCTAAGAAAACAGGTCTATCCTGTTTGGTAGGACTTTAAATACAATATTGCATAATTCACAAGTGACCCAAATGAAATATTTCTCAGGAATTTTTGGCAATACTCTTTTGCTTGATATTCGCCACAGTGGGTAGAAAACAGCCAACATCTAGTCACTCATATAGCCACTTAATCACTTCCCATGCACAGTGGGAGAGATTAGGAAGTGCAAACAGTTTAATCAATGGAAAGATGGGGTAGAGGTGGAGGGAATTGTTGCACAGGCTCACTGCCTGCTGCAAAAAGATTGATGTCCAACCAGTCTCCAGGCAATGATCATCTTGGAAGACAACCCTCACTCCACCTCCTTTGTCTGCTTGCCCAATTTCACTGCTGAACATGACATTATGTCATATGGAATATCCCTTTGGAGAATACAGGCAAATTCAGGATGTGTCCACTTCCCAGCCACTTTTCTACCCAGCCTCTTCCATACAGTGTGAGAGCTAAGTGTGAGCAGAGAAAGTGTCCACATTGTGGGAACACTCTTCACCAATACCCAAAGCATGGGGGTAGAGCACAATACATACTGCTATGAATAAATTTAATCTATCCCAGATAGATCTACAACACTCACAAAGATTTTTGAGCAGTTCTCGACTAGTATGAACTCTGTTGTCTGGATTCAGATTGGGCAGAATTCAGCTGAGCGTTCTGCCCCAGTCAAATGACCAAGACAGTGATCATTCACTACTGAATCATCCATTTCTACTTCACTTTTTCATCCTAGTCATGCTTAAAGGAGACTCTGGTATTACTTTCTACTGAAGTATTTTTCTCTAGAACTCAAAAAGTCTGGTGTCTATCAACAAGTTCCACATAGGACACAGTTTCATTAAGCATTCTTGATCTCAGCAGGCTTACTCTGCTCAAAAATGTCACAGTATAAACTTTTCCATGGCAATGCTGTAAGTCTTCTTAACAGACTTTACTTCATGAACTAATTTTATCTTCACCATGTGGCAACTTCAATTATTAAATATCTATACAGTGTTACTTCTGGTCTCCTTGACCTTTGTCTGTTGGAGAGGTCATACTCTCCAACATAGACACAGGTTCTCTGCTGAATACGAGTCACATGACTACAATTTTTGTGTAGGAAATTATTTTTCTTAACCCATCATATTTTTTACTATTCAAGATCAAAACAAAGCAATACAGTCTGCAAAATTCACACAGCTAAATGTAAAGAAACAGAACCTGTTCCTTTTTGATATTGATCTTATTGGAATTTGATCGATTCATGCTGATTTTGAGCCCAAAGAAATAAAAAGTCCTTTCACTGAATTTTTTTATTTCCATTCAAACCTAACATTCTTCAAAATCTTCTCGCTTTTCTTGAAAAAAAAAAAAAAAAGGAAAAAGAACAGAGTTGGCAAGCTTAGAGTAGAAAATGAAATACAGCATAGAGCTTTTGCTTTCTCATCAGGCTCTTGTGTTTAAACTCTCCTTTTCAGTTTTGCTCATGGCCCAGCTAAAGATATGAGTTGCTCAACGTTCATCATCTCTGAAATCCTTCAGATTCCTCTTGTCTATGAGGAAATAACCAGCCCCACACACTGGAGTCATGGAGTTCAAAGTGTTTTAAACACATCTTCATCTCCTGCAACACAGACCCTGTTCTGGATCCGACTTTACTACTACAGTCGGACATAAAGGCAGATGGTGACAAAGAAAAAGGTGAACCTACTCCTAGCAATAAAATGTTTGGATTTTTTAAATCAAGCCTTAACATTTGGAGACGGATTGATTTTCTGTAAGGTACAAAAATATACGGAATTGATCACATGTTAGTAACTATGCTGTTTTCAATAGTAGGTGACAGCATCATTCCTTTAGCAACTGTTTCAGACATTGCTGTGTAATCTCCTGCATAATTCAGCTGTGTGAAGTACAGATCATCTTTCCCTGGAATGAAATTCTTTCTGATCCCATCAGTCATCATTGGATACAAGCTAATAACCCATATACACTTCCATACACGTTCAGCTAAAGACATAAGAATTCCACTAGTGTCAGAAATATCAACATTCTTTTCCTATTAATGCACATTTCCTTTCAGATTAGAGGTAATATAGTCACAAAATTCCACACCCTGAGATACAAAAAATTATAAACCAGCATGTGGACTGGTGTTTTCAGACCTCAAAAACTATCCAGTGGAATTTAGTGGAGTGAAGATGGGACCACTGTTGGTACCAGGGGTCCAGGGAGGCTGCCCTGCTCTGCCAGTGCTTCATGCAGCTCTTTCAGATTGCACTGGTACATCAGGAGGTCTAAGACAGCTCCATATTAGCTAGGGAAAGCCCCTCTCTTTTTCCTGAGAGGAACTTCTACTTACTTTTGTAAGCTATATTCTATATCTAGTTCTCAAATGTAAAGATATTCTTCTGAAAGGCCATCCCGTTTGGTAGCAAAGGGACAAACGCAGCTGATGTTCTCCTAGTTCTAGAGGGATCTTTTAAAGAGCTGTCTCCTGACATCTGTAAAATCTGCAGAAACCTCTGGGAGTTTACTGAACTGGGCAGTGCTGTACATGCTCCCTCTAGGTAATGGCAGTGAGACAGGGCTTTGCAACCATCTCCTCTCTGCCTCTGCATTGACTGACACAGGTAGGCAGCCAAAGGGCTCTTGCAAAATGCCTTTGTGTATAAGGAACATGGGAAAAGCTTGGTGTGAAGTGATTACACAGTAACTGTACCGATAAAGTTACAGAAAGTGAACTTCCCTATGACCCTGTGGTTTCACTGCTGAAATAATATGAAAAGAGCGAGACAAAGCTGGCTGCTAGCTGTGACGTGACATCAACAGGGAAGTTACAGGAAAGATTTGTTTAACATGCTTTCATTTACTTCTTAGAGCATTGATGACATTACACCGACACCAAAAAGTGAGTCACATGTGTAATTGCTGCTTGGAGCTCTCAGGATCTATATAAGGGTTTTAAGTTCTGGTCTTGGGAGACAGAAAGTCAAACCCTTTCTGCTACAGCAAGGCTCCTCATCAAGATGGGCACCGTACACTACCTCGTGCTTTGTACTGTCATCTGCCTACCTGAGACTCCTGCTTTTCCAATACAACTGAGACCAGAATCATGGAGCAGCATAGACCTTGAGAAAGTAAAGGTATGTTACATGGGGGGAAATGCAACTACATTATGAATAATCTGATTTTTGATTCAGTTTCTACATTCCTTTCCTATCTCTTTATATTATCCTTGTCTTACATTACAACAACAGCTTGTGCAGACATGATATAAAACAGTTTAACCTTGCTAACTAGCTTAAACCTCCTAAGACTAACTTTAAAAAGAGACCAATTTCCAACTGGTAAATAAAGGGAAGTGTGCAATTTTAAAAATAAGTCAAAAATAAGTCCAAAAATTTATGTGTACTGTGTTAGAAGGCTGTAGATTTGGATGCTCAGTAAATTGTGGTAACTTAAAAGGATTTCTTACTTACAATGTTTCATTGCTGTTACAATTCTTTTTATATATACTGATCTATACTACTGAGAGAGCAGAATTTGGCAAATTGAAATGGAAAGAGACAACTAAAACTAAACATGGATGATGCAGGATGATGAAACAATTCAACCAAATGCAAAAAGCAATTGTCAAAACATCACAGATACATGTATTAATTTTTATTTTCCCTTCTTTTTCTTCTTGCAGGGATATCTTGATAAATTCTTTCCAGTTTTTACAAAAACACAAAACCAAAGCATAGCAGACAGGATTAAAGAAATGCAAAAGTTTTACCACCTGACTATAACTGGAAAATTAGACAAAGAAACAGAAGAAATAATGAAACATCCCAGATGTGGTTTGCCTGATGTAGCAGAATACCAACTATTTTCTGGAGCTCCAAAATGGCGGAAGACACTTTTAACTTACAAGTAAGTGATGTTTCAGGTTTTACGGGGAAGGGGATTGCTTTGTATTTAACTAGGTGGGTTTCCTTCATAGCCTACATGATATCAACCTACTTTTCTTTGCTGACAGGATCCTCAGTTATACATCTGATCTACCCAGAAGGAAAGTGGATGATGCGATTAAAAGGGCCTTAACGGTCTGGAGTGATGTGACTCCACTGCGCTTCCGAAGAGTCTACGTGGGCCAGGCAGACATTGAGATTAGATTTGCACGTCGTGGTGAGAATACCTATCATTTTTAAAATACAATGGTCCATTTTACTCAAAGCATGCATTTTTATGGCCGTAGCTTTAAGAAAGAACAAAGAGTTTGGAATTAAATCAAAGTCTGCACAAATTTTATCTTCTTTATATCATGTCACCAAATTTGTATGTTATAATTCAGTTTTACTCATATAAAACAGTTAGAAAAATCCCTTCAGAGTCACAGCTGTGAAATGAAGAGACAATTCAGCTCCAGAATGAGACACTTAAATTCAGATGTTCAAGGCTCCTTCTGCCTTGATACAAAGTGCAAACTACTGGGAAGAGCTCTGTAGAGCAGGTTCTGAAGATCCAGCCTGTGAAAGCTGGATTCAAGAAGGTTAAGGCAGGTTTATTTAGGCCTAGATCTAGTCCGGTGCCTAGAATAAACACCCTTTAGCAGCTGGGGTGCATTATGTTTGGCCATAGAAAGTGTCTTATGGTTGATTTGATTCTAGAAGGAATCGCATGTTGTATCCCAAGATTGCACCTGTGTGCAGCCAAAACATGGTAAGTGGAGTTGAGCAGAAGTCACTTCAGAAGTCTCTCTGTGATCTGGAATAGTCCATGAATGTAGCCCTAACTTTAACTTGTGCCTGGCACGTAAACTGACTCATCTTAGACAAATTAAATGCCTACTTTAAAGTTATCTGACTTGTTCTCTAGATCCACTGACAATATTTACTAGAGCTCCATTGACTGTAAGTGAAGATCAGACATCTGGCTTGCAAGCAGATGACTGCATATGAACACCAAAATGCCCAAAGCCTGTGTGTCACTGATGGGAAGAACATCATGGTGCCATAAAGAGTTGACATAATATCCCAGTCAAAGTGAGAAATGATCCTGCAAGATGGAATGGGTTTTAATCCCATGTCACACACTAGGATTAGGTCTCTTCTGCCTGTGTTAGTTGTGCCCTAAGGCCATCCACATGGTCTGGGGGAAAGGACACAGGATGGCATCTGATTTTCCAACTACTCCTTAATAAAGTCAGAGACTCACTACAAGGGAGAGGGAAGTTTTCAAAGTTAGTACAACTTCAATCCAGCTCTTGCACTCCAGGTAGGAAACAATAGTATTCCACCTGCACTATGACAGAAGTAGATAACAGATCATACCTGCAGGGTGGCAATAAAAAAACAAACTTATCTCTTCAGAAATATGGTTATCTATTACAAATCACCATCTCACACTAAAATCGGTGCAAGTGCGAATGTCTACAACTAAAATTGCCCAGCACTTTTCAACATCAAAAACATTCAGATGTTAACAACAGTGTTGTCAAGCACTGAGTATTTATTCTGAAATAATCCCTGATTACTGCCTCAGAACCACACTTCTAACAAAATCTTGGGAAAAAAATATTCAGCTCTTTCTGAAACATGCAGCAGACTGAACTATCAGACACAAGATTTGAACTTAAGTCATGAACTTGGAGAGTGTTTCCCTAAGTTTCACCTCTCATTTTCAAAACCTTTCTGCCATTGTAAGATTTTTTTTAAGGATTGGCAACCAGCAAAACTAACACAAACCAACAGCATGCTTCAATTTGCTGAATGTAAATATGACAACTGATCTCATCTGATGACATTGATTTATTTCAAATGCAGAGCATGGTGATGGATTTCCTTTTGATGGGAATGGTGGCACACTGGCCCATGCATTTGCACCCGGAGTAGGGCGGGGTGGAGATGCTCATTTTGATGATGATGAAAAATGGTCAGAAGTCGATCGAGGTAAGGTCACGTGTGTATGTGAAATGTAAAGGCAAATATTGTATGTGTTGGAAGAACACAGC
This sequence comes from Chamaea fasciata, assembly GCF_029207755.1. Classification (NCBI taxonomy): domain Eukaryota; kingdom Metazoa; phylum Chordata; class Aves; order Passeriformes; family Sylviidae; genus Chamaea; species Chamaea fasciata. The sequence goes on along the minus strand of NW_027094087.1, from coordinate 40,367,845 downwards.
CGCAGGAAATGCTTTCAATTACTCTTCAACCTTCAGTACTACTTCAGTACTAACAATTCTATTCTTTTCAACTACTTTTTTAAGTACTTGTGCTTCATTACCATGAACAGCCGCATAATGTCTGTCCTGTCCATATTTCAAAGCACTTTTTGCAGGCTAAACAAGGACTATGACTCCCTTTTTTCTACATAAATTCTGAAAAAGTAAATTGAATTGCTTCTAGGAATGAAGTTGACCAAAAGCAGAGCCAGAAAGAGACTCAGGGTCTCTAGATGCATATGCAGGGAATCGGTAGATTTTTTATAAAATATTGCAGTTATATAAAGAAGCTTAATAAGAATGGATCAAAATCCCGGAGTTTCATTCCAAGATAAATTGAAATATACTAATTCTCCTGCTATTCAATTAATTGTATTTCAAAAAGAAATGCCATACCTTTAACATAAATTTATGTGCTTCTATGTTGCAGATGTCAATTTGTTCCTCGTTGCTGCTCATGAATTTGGCCATTCTTTGGGACTTAATCATTCAAATGTCTATGGAGCTCTGATGTACCCTCTTTACTCATATCAGAACCCAGAAAACTTCAGACTTCCAGCAGATGACAGGCGAGGAATTCAGAAGTTATATGGTAAACTCATTATGAAATTTGATTTTCAAGACAAAACCTACTGGGGTACAGGTTTCACTCTCCCTGATTGCAAGGGCCTCATCATATTACAAAAAAGAAAGAAAGTGAACAAACTTGGGAAAAACAAACTCCTGCATGCTCTTTCCACTCTGTAGCCTGTTCCCACTGCACACAAGAGGTGACAAAGAAGCAGTGCATGGCCTGGTGCTCTGGCCCCCACACACCTGGATTCTGCCAAGCAAATCCTGTGGTCCTTGCTCTGAAAATGAGTTGTTTCAGTGAGTGGTGCTACTGGCAGGAAAAGAGAGGTACTGTGCCACTCATGAAGTTCAGTAAAGGCAGAAACTCCTCAACAACAAGGGAACATAACTAGAATTGACCCCACAGGACAAAATTTGTCAGGTTTGCCTTTCTTTAGGCACTTCCTGAGTTAGGGCATGCTAGAGGAACACTAAGAAAAAAACATAGTTGTCTGCATTGTCAATTTTCAGTATGGTCTCTATGTTTTGTGCTTCTTTTCCACAGGGAAAAAGTCATAAAACTCTTGAAGAAAATGCTTGATGAAGATCAAAGAATTCACATCTCATTGTTTTGGTGTCCCAAAACAACTTTGATCCACTGGTTAATTAAGGTGGTGAACTCCTGGGCTTCACTTTCTCTCCCTGAATTTTTATATTGATTTACTTGCACTTTACACAATTTCACCTAACAACAATAATAATAAAATATACATATATATATATATACTCTGTTTTCCAAGGTTTTTCTTTTTATTCTGGCATTTCAATGAGGGATTAAGTTACTCCTGCATGCATGATAGACAGTCAGACAAGTATCTTTGTGAATAGGCTTATGGGCATAAGTAATTCACACATAGAGCCTGTGTGCATTTACTGATGTAAGAACAAACCCTGTTCCTGGCTGGCTTTCAATTCCCATGCATGTCCTGCCACTTCACAGTATTCCCCCCTCGGAATCAGCGTGCTTCCCATACAGCTCACACATAGAGAAGGTCTCCACAATGCATCCGTCAGTACGGACCGGGTCATTTTCCCAAAGGGAAAGGCTTTTCACCGTCATGTCCTCCCTGGCTTTTCAGAGAAGCAGGTTTCAGAAGTAGTGGACTGGGATTCCCATTGTCCTCTGTGATATTCAAACTCTCAAGGGTATTTTTAAATAAAAAATTTAAAAAAATTAAAACTAAAACAAACAAAAACAAAACAACAAAACAAAACTCCAAAGAAACCCCAGGGATTCTCACTAGGATATTCAAAGTCTTCAAAATTAGCAAGGTAGAAGGTGTATTTACTAATAGTTTCCAACAGATGGCTCCCCGCTCACAGAGATGCGGAGCTCAGTGTCACGGCCAGCATCTTTACCGTCACCTAAACCAATATTACCCAGTACAAGGAATGACTTTAACCCAGCCTCCAGAGGTGACACAGCACAGCAGGGAATGCGCTGCTTACACAATGCAACTCGGAGAGCACACTACAATTTTGAGAGCAAATAAATCAACATTGTGACCAGTGACTACTAAATTAACACTGTGGATATCTATATAACGAATTTGGTTTTACATGCCTGCTCATATCTGTTGTTATCTCAACTCTTCCTGCCTTGTGTTGGGTGCCAAAAAGGACTGACACTGTATAACCTGACAGGTTAACAAACACCCTCACCTCCAATCCCCTTGGTGGGATGGGGGAGAGAAATGCAGAAAAAAAAAAGGTAAAATACATGGGTGGAGACACAGACGGTTCAATAAGACAGAAAAGGATGGGGAAATAACAATAAATAACAAATGCAAGAAGAAGAAAAGAAGAAGAAGAAGAACAGCAACAACAACAACAAGAAAAAAGAACGAGGAGGAGGACGAGGAAGAGGAGGCGGAGAAGCAGAATATACAAAGCAAATGATGCACAATGCAATTGCTCACCACCCACAGACCAATGCCCAGGCAGTGCCCAAGCAGAAGCCTCTGGTCAGCTTTCCCTCTAGTTTATATACTTAGTATGACATCCTGTGGCATGGAATATCCCTCTGGCCAGTTTGGGTCCCAGCTGTGTCCCCTTTCAGCTTCTTATACCCCCCAGCCTTCTCACTGGTGGGGTGGTGTGAGAAGCTGAAAAGTCTTTACTTAATGTAAAGGCTGCTGAGCAGCAACCAAAGCATCACTGCTATATCAATGTTAGTTTGAAAATGTTCTCATCAGTTACCAGACATTTCTTCCACACAAAGCTCAAAGATGGAGTGCTGGTGCTTAAGTAGGTATTTTTCTGAGGGCACAGGTGTCTTGAGGTATGAGAAAAGACTTGAAGCCCCAGAATGGAGGGTCAGATCCAATCTATATTAAAGGCTATGAAGAAGGGGTTTGTGGTCTATGTGGATGCTTGATCAACTTGGGTTGACCTGGGGGGTCCTGGAAAGATGCAATGTTGACAGAAAGTACTCTGTTCCCTTAGCCAAAGGGAACAAAGCACAAAACAGAGACACACCATGCTCTTTATCAAGCTCAAGTCACTTGCTAATGCTTCATAAAGAGAAAACAGCCATAGAAGACAGGCTTTATCAGAGGAAAAACTGTGCAGAAAAATACACTCGTAAGGCCACACAGAACAATTCATGCACAATGTTAGAAGAGGCATCATGACAAATGAAGCCAGGAGAACAAATGCTTGACTGAAAGTAGCAGATTTGTTCTCTAAAGTACAATTAATAATCCTTATCAACTGATATGAATGGGATAAAACCCAGATGTGTATTCCTAGGAATACTGTCCTGACAATGGGGCACATCTGAGAGACAGCTTCCTGTGATCACATAAGGTGACTGGCCTACAGCAGGGCCAGCTCAGGCAGCAGTGAGGCACCCTCGTGTCTTGAAGGATACATCTCAAGAGAGGCATCAGCTCCAAGTTAGCATCTCACAGCAAGTGAAATAAAATAGAAGCCAGGAATTTTGTCCTCAGAGACGACAAAGGTACCACTGATGAGGCTGCCAGCAGCATTTTACTTCTTGTTGAGCTCCTATTGAGTTTCCATTCCCATACGGGACCTCTGGTTTGGGGAAAACTGCTGCCACGGGCACACCTAACCCTGCCTAGCCGATGTGAACTGTGCAGTATTTGCCTCCATCTAGTGGCACAGCTCGGCAAACTGCACTAGCTTTGCACCCTGCTGCAAAGTGTGTCCTGTCTGCAAGCACACAGCTGGGCAGCTGCTACCATACATACCATGGCTGGGGGAAATCGGGGACAACAGCAGATCTAGCATATGTGCTGCTGTCTCTTCCTTCTTCACGTTATCCCACTGTATTCCGTGTCACTTTCTACATGCTCTCTCAAATACACATCTGAGGACATCTAGGCAACTCCTGTTACTCTAATAGCATCTTGTCCCTTCTTTTCCATACCAAAGAAGTGGCTAACCCCAACGTATTTTGGTTTGTTGGGGATTTGAGTTTTTATTTGCTTTTACAACTGTTCTTTCAAATAAAAGTATATTTAAATGCATCTTTGCCATTCCAGACAGTACAACAAGCAGCAAATGAATTCTCAACTCTGTTAATATTTCTGGTGGGTCCTTTGACCATGCACATGGAAAGGATAAGCTCTACTCCTGTACTATCTAGAAAAGCTATTATGGGGACTTACCCAGTCATTTAGGTACCTTGAGCCCACTCCATCCACACACAGAGTGATATTCTGAGAGGGCAAAATCATTACTGGCTATACCTGGTATCAACAAGGGAATAAGATCTCAGAAAAAGAAAATTAATGATATCAGCAACCTTAGCAATGCATATTGAAGCTCTCACACATAAAAAGTTCACAGATATGTGATGGGAAAGACCTGATCAGCTGCAAAATTGTAAGTATGCCCTGTCCCAGTAATGTCCCTTTGATTTTTCTTCACCGAGTTAAGTGAAAAAATTAATCCCAAATCTTTAATCCTCAAATTTAAAGCATCTGAAGATGCCTTTTTCATTTTTGTTTTTGTAAAATTATATCTTCAACAACACCTTCCTCAAACAGGATGCTCTTAATAGCATCATTACGGTGTTTTCATTTCCAGCAATGACAGTATGAAGTAGCTCCACTGACGTCAATGGAATTATTTTGGGTTTATCTATTAGAGTAAAAATGTTAGCAAAGGACTAGAGAAAATATTATCTGTTTTGGTTATTTTTACAGCAGGAACCACCACAAGCCAGAAAGCTACAGATAATCACTGTTTGTTGGAGAAGGCTGAGGAAAATTATTAGGGGGTGAAAATTGTTACGGTTTTCTGTCATCCCTAAAAATAAAGTTTATAGACAATAAAACAAGAATCATAGAGATAAGCAGCAGACTGCTCAGGTATATAGAAAAATATGGAAGTCTATCCACATCAGGAAAACATTAGAGGTCTTCTACTTGGCCACATGAAATGATCTGACAGAGCTGCTGCACTGTGTGCAGTGAGAGAGTCAGTATTTCTTGCATCTCAATTAACTGTTGTGGAAGATTTAAAATTAAGAAGGATGTACATAGCATCCTTCTTTACATAGCAAGCAATTCAGTTGTGGGATTCATTAACACTGGGTATTCAATGACAGTGGTGACCCAAATGCATTAACAGAATTGGGAAGGTTTAGATATTTTTATGTAGCCTAACAGCTGCTAAGCATGAGGGTATGGTGGTAAATGGTGGCCCACTGTTTAGCTGAATACCAAAGGAAGGATCCATCTAAATTTACCCAGTTGTGCTAACATTGCAAGACTCACTATTGGGAAAAGGAAGCACCTTGTCTTACAACTGTTGGTTAAGGATTGCATCTAGCATTTTAGTGACTGCCTCACATTAGAAGATCATGTGAATCTACCTATCTACTAAGATTTCAAGTTCTTTTCAGAATCACTGTCCCACCACCAAGGCACACCACCTGTCCTAAAGGCCATAATGAGGCTGAAAGGGATTTGTGTTACTATTGTAGTCTTTCTCTAGATGAAGTCTTGCCTCAAAGCAGAGATACCTAAGAGCAAAGTAAGGTCGTGCCAAAAAACCAGTTTGCAATCAACACCAACCCACACAGTTCAGGCATGAGTTATAGAACACAGTATGAGTGAACATACTCACAGGAGTGCCAAAAGCATGGGAATGCCATTCCATTAACTCCTGTTTGTGCAAAAATTCTGAAGGTAACATTGAATATCTAAGGTTAAATATCTTTTATTTTCAATTACAGGACAGTGGCATGGTAGTGCTCCTGATTGCATACTACTTTTGACAATTAATTCACTCCAAGTTCAACCAGTTCTCTGAAATGAATGGTTCCCCAATATAAAAACAGTTCGTTCTTTACAAAAATGAGATTTATAAAAGATCAAAACAAATGTTCTTGTCATTTGCGAATGGACATAGGATCAGGAACAGCCTGAAACAGCACTCTCTCATCTTTCTTTGAAGGGAATCACTCTCATTATAATCATAGTATTTATGCCTAGCAGAGCCTTTCTTTCTTGCGATGGTTACAACAACAACTCACAGCAGTTAAGGATGAAAGGGAAAAACATTGCAAAATACACTAAGAGACTTCCTAGTTGTTACTTTAATGCTCCCAATGCTGGTCTATTTTTGGATGTTTGGGAGAATATGCAGTACAAACTGACATTGTTTTGAAGTAGAAAAGTATATAAGAACGGTGCTGTTGTTGGTAATTTGTCTTAGCAGAGACACTGTTGCCTCAAAATTCCTTTAACATTTTCCAGAGGTTCCAAATATGGATGGACAGAGCAGTAGAAGAGGTGGGAAAGAATCATAATGAGCTGAAAAAATGTTTTAACTTTTTCTTTCTGGTTACATTATTTTCTTCATTCCTACCTTCATTTCCAGAAATAGGAATGAGGATTGATTCTTTGCATAAAAAGATTTAAACTATTACCTCCTGGGAGTGAAAAGTTCAGTAATAATTTGAACAGACGTCAAAATGCCAGCACTACTCTAATATTGGCATAATATTCTTTTAAGTGTCTCTTAACTTTGAAAATAAAACTAAACCAGGAGTTCTCCTTGAGATAATTTTCCAAACCTGGAAATTAGGTGATCATCCAGTCCTGATGAAAAAAGATATAATTTTAATTTAGCAGTGAGTAGAATTCTTTATGATAATAAGAAATACAATCAAGGAAGAAATTACTTTTCTTAATCATGTTTGCTATGGCTACGAAGCAGAATGTTTGTATTACATCACTATCAGGCTACTTCCATAGTTCCAACAACTCAGAGTTCATACACATTGCAAATCATCATCAAGAGCATGCATAATTAATGGTCAGTACTTTCCACTGAGCTATTTGCTCCCACAAAATGATGTCTACAGTGCAGAAATGTGGATGTGGGATGCTCTGTACACACTCCTTGCATGTAAAATGAGGAATGAGACCACCTATTTGGTGGTCATTTTTCCATGTTCTCTCATACAACCTTTAGAAAAGCCCATGCAAATTCCACCCCCCATTACACTGCCCATCTTCATATTCTGGTTTAACACTGGCTTTCAACAAAAAGGTGCTTAGGAATCCAGCATACCCAACACTTAAAGCAATAATCCTAACCTTTGCACTCTGTCTTCCTGAAATTTTATTACCTTGCTATCTCTTAGCTCTAATTTCTGTTGTAAATCTTTCAGTTGTCTCATGTTTATATGGTACCTAAAATGACTGACCCTCAGTTCTGTTTGTTTGACCTCTTTGTTATTACACAAGAGGAAGTAATAAAAAATAATATTCACCCTTTTCCCACAAATTAATTACACGTTAGAAATAGTACCTTGGCACTAGTTTATCTAACAATCTAAAAAATCATCTAGCAAGAACTTCAGTGTGAATACCCTGGAAGTGCCTGATCAGACCAAACACTTTGCTTTAAAATTATCCTGTGTCTAGAGAATTTTGTCAACCTGACTGACATTCCTCCAGGCACCTATAGCTTCTGCACTTCACATGTAAAATGTTGCCACTATATCTATTTGAATAAAATATATTGTAGTGCAATCTACTCATCCATTCTGAGAATACCATAGTTTTTTCACATCTTCAATGCCATTTATCATTCATGAGATCAAGGTTTTCTTTTACCAAGTAAACAACACAAAGAACCTGTATAAAAGTAAACAGAAGTTTTATAAATCAAGCCTTAAGTGCCTAAATGCATTTTTTATTTCAAGTAGCAATTTAAAGAGTTGAAGAATAAACATCATCTGGTAATTTGTGCTATCAGAGAGGTACAGACTGTGAAAGTTACATAATCCCCTCTTGGCACTTCATTTCTAGGCTATGTCTATAAGGCACAGACAAAAGTACCATTTTTGTAATTACTTCAAATTTAATTTCAGGTAACAGATGATATAAACTGTGCATTCACAAGCTAATGTGCATCATCCACACAGATGCTTCAAAGTGTACCTGCTTCAGCATGAGTCACAATCGCTTCAATAATCACAACCAGAAATGCTTTGAGATATGTTCTGCTGGGTACTTGGCCATGGCCATAGGTGTTTCAGGGTGTCCTGCTCTCAAATGGATTCCTCCACAGATCACAGTCCCTTCAATTTGAGCTCACACTGGAGTTCCAGCCTGTCCAGCACAGCAATACAGACAGCAGCGATGCCTGGGCCATCTGCCAGCCCAGACGCATTTCCCTTGCTGTTATCAAACTGTTCCCAGGCACAGCAGAGTCAGATGATGAGCAGCACAACACAACAGCAAGCAGCAAAAGAGAAAGCAGGATTAATGAGCACTGGGCTCTGATATACAATCAGGCAAGCAAGCACAGGGGCCTGTCAATCAATAGCTGAATAGCAAGAACAGCTATGAATTCAATCTCCCACATTCCAATGAAATCTGCCATTATCTCAAACCCTTTGAGCCCCCCATTAGGTGCTGAAAAGGACTGTTGTCATTTAACCTCAGAGGATTCCCAGGAATTTGTGTCAGCAAATGACTCAAATGAAAAAGTGAGATTAAAAGATGGATATACAGGCAATCACAGTGAGGAGCTGAGATATTTGGAAAAGCTGTCTCAAAGTACCAAGAGTTACTGATGGAAAACAGTTTCTTATGATATTGGTTTTTCTCTTCTTGAGTCCTGCAGCACATTTTTTCAGTTCAGGACCAAAGTCTAATATTTCACCCTTGCTGGTTCAGGAGAATGTGCTTTCCAGCTACTTTGTGTCATTGTTACAGTATTGGCCCATGTGTGCCAATACCGTGGTGCTCACCATGAGCAGTATGAAAACCCCAAACAAGTCTGGAACTCACAAACTGTTAATTCCCCTAAAGGTGACCCAATTTGTCAAACAAAATGATGGTCTGACCAGATTAATTCCAGTATTAATATTTCGTCTCACTATTATGGTAGATTTGAGCAGAAACAGAAGCAGAATCCTCTGGAATCTAAAACATTTTTAAAATGAAGACTCACATTCCAGCATATTGCAGCAGTGACCTAGTTCACATGCATTTTCATAGCAACAACAGACATATCTGCAGTCGTTGCTTAAAAGACATCAGTCATAATTACTATCTGAAGTGGATGAAAGCATTTTAAGACCATCAATGCTGAAAGCATGGAACTCTATGACAGACATAATTTACAGATTTTTCAGCTGCTAAGCCACAAACAGTATTTCTTGCTTTCAGAAAGAGTTTGGTCTGTGTTATATACATCAGGACTGATTAATTTTCTTGACTGTTTTTCCTCAACAGAAATAAGAACAAACAAGAACATATATGAAACCTACTAGAAATTCCATCTTTTTTCAGGATATGCAAAAAAATTAAAATTAAAAAAATTAGGGCAAAAAACAAATAAAACTTTGCAGCAGTGTAGTTGAAGTAGACTGCTCAATGGCTTAATGCTGCCTTCCTTGCAATGCACTGTCACAGAGTGCTAGGCTCTGAATTACTACAATCAAAAGTAAAGAATTCCTTGCAGCTGATCTAGAAAGCTTGGCTATTTTAAAATAAAAACAATTGCATCTTTTACTAGTCAGCAAACACTTTTAAAGGAAGTAAACGGACTGCAAAGCAAGCTTATTAGATGACACTGTGAACAATATATTGGTCATACAAAAAATTATATAAGGATTCTTTTCAAATAGAAAAAGAGAAGTCCAAACATTAGAGAAGGGGATGGTAGTGAAGATCAGGTAGAATAAGCCAGGTTTGGCAGAGAAAACATCATCTTGGGAGTTTTCTAGTCCTTTAACTGTGGAGTTTTAATGTAGCTGTTTCTTAAAAGAAACTTTGTAATTTTCTGGGCCTTCCATCAGCCCTGGCTCCCGAAGTGCTGAGGTGGCTGGTCACAGTGGGCAGAATGTTGGTGGTGGCTGTGGCAAGGGCCATGAGCCATGTCTTTGGGTCAGTGGGATGAGGCACAAGGCAGAGTTCAGCCTGTGGCACAAGGGCTCCATGCAGACCTCAGTGCAGGGTCATTTCATTTCAAGTCCACAGCTGGGATGTTTTCTTCTCTGTCTCTGTAAATTTTCTCTTAAGGCTGTTAAAGGAAAAAAAATCACTGTCTTACATTTTCTCTCCTAGAAAACACCCACTGGGCTTGGAATTCCCTAGAGATTCATCTGAAGATGCATATGGCTGCTATTCTGGATTTATTAATTGCAGTATTACCATATAGTGCATGAAATCTGGGGCAGACTTTATTAAACAGTTAAATAGTTTTCCTCCAGTATTTCATTATTTAGATTTAAACCCTCTTCCAGTTCTCAGGAACTCATAAATCTAAGTCAATGACAACAAGACAATAAGACTGGTATCTTATAAAAATATGTTGGTAACTCCTCAAATTCATGGTACAAATCTAAGTTTTGACTTAGCATGTAAGACAATTTTTTATGATTCAGGTGTCTCTGCAGTAGATTATGTCATGAGAGCTGGCACAGCACTTTTTAAATTCCTGCTTAGTTGAATCTTATTAGCCATCTTTCTATGATTAATTTTCATTTGAATAAAAAGAATAACAGAAGTATTTGAATAAAAGAGACTGCTAATCAGATAATACAACACAACTAATGACAAGGAAGACAATGTTGTGTAGATGAGACTCACAGACTTACACTGGGATTGTAACCATCTCTTGTTCTCTTTCCTTATTCTCTGCTATGATTTTTCAAGGCACACTTCTCCCAGAAATGCCAATGGATAGAAAAGAAGTGCATAAAAGTCATGTTCTTCAAAGCCAAGTGTGACACCTTCATGTCGAAGTGTTGAGAAAAGAGATAAAACATAGAAGGATTGTTGCAAAAAGATCTGTCAGATAAATATTAGTCATGTTTCCAAACCACACTCTGAAATAGCTTTTTACCTTTTTAGTTGCAAGGGCATGCCAGTCTATGAGATGACAATACTACAGCTCCTAGTAAGCTTAACAATTGCACCAGACCTAATCAGACTGGGTTCAGGATTTTTGTTATTAGGAGCAGTGCAAATAGAGGCCAGATTTCATCATATTCAACTAAGAGCATCCACCCCAAAGCAAAGAGTTTACCTCACCGCCCTGTCAGTGCCATGCACCCATTTGTATTATCCAGCTTCTTTGCACTCTGACAAGATCAGCAAAAGTTGCTTGCCTCACTTCTTTTTAAATAACATAATCATGATTTAGTATTCCTTTGTTATTAGCTATTATAATAATAACAACTAATGAGTTTTCCCATTATATCTACTGTTCCCTCAACCTGTGTGTTTGCTCAAGAAATAAAAAGCAGAAATCTTCCCCAATATCAACACAATATTGTTGTGGGGAAAAAAGGATAAGTATTATTTTCCAGAATATACTAGAAAGAGAAATATAAAGGAAGCACAATTTTTATTTAACTGTCTTCTGCAGACTCTTCCAGCCCCTACCTGAAACCATTTTCTGCCTAATTTTTGATTTTGTTTTTCTCTGTAAATGGCCTTGATATCATGAATTTTCTAGTAGGTTTGCAATGAGGTCAGATTAGTGTCTCTGGAATGGTTTTATTCACAAAAATTAACACAGCAATATGTTCATAACAGGCATGGATGAATGAGTAATGGAAACAAGGAGAGCACTAGGATCCTCCTCTTTCCCAAACACAAGAGAAGAAGAAACCAAAAACTAAAAAAAGTCAGTGAGCATAAGCCAGCCTCAGCTCCAGTACAAATACAAGAGAACTAAATACTCCTTGAAACAGCAGCAGTCATGCACAACCTGCTACAGCCAGATTTAGGGCTCAGGCTCTTTTGAGCTGATGAAATTGTAATAATGCAAAGTGAAAACAACAGATTGGTAAAAAAGTCAGGATAGTTTTAGCAACAGACACTGTAAGGTGCTGATGTTTCATGTGGACACTGATTCTTAAAAAAAAAAAATGACTAATCCTGGTTGTGTCAATATAATTTAGAACTTAATTCCTTACTTAAAAAAAAAAAAAAAAAAGTGTGTGAAGAAACCCAGATTTGCCAATGGTCCGGATTAAGGAGATTGACACTTTGGTCAACTTGTGTTCTTATCTCTCCTTCTACAAAGCTCAAGGGTTAACTTTGTGTTGCCAAGAAGCAAGGATTGGCAAGCTGCCCTTGCTAGTATTTCAGCAAAACATGTTACATGTTACAAAAAGATGTTCCTGTCTTTTCCTGATTGAAAGACTTTGCTGTAACCTAGCAGTGCTGCTCTAACTCTGATGTCCAACAATATAAAAATTACATGGGATGTGAAGAAAAGTGCCATCTATTATGTTTGGAATAAGGCATTTTGGGGTGGAGAATAAAAACTAATTTAAAAGTGGGATCTGTACAGAGCAGACATCATGCTAAGTACAGGCTGGGAGTGACTTCTCTGGTTGTAAGCTAAATTAATGTTTGTTAAGAGAGTAAGACAACTCATCAAGTATGTCAGCTACAAGAGATGACAGATTATAGAAGTGAACTTCCATGGCACAACAACTAGATGACGAGATGTACAGAAAACAACAGTGTTCATAAAACTTTACTGATCAAATACTGACTCCACAGTTTTGAACACTGACTGGAATCGGTACTTCGGGTTCCCAGGTTTGCCTTTGTAGGTCTTTCCTGAGGACCAGGTTTCACGTGTGGATAAAAAATAGTTTTCCTTCTTCAAACTGGGTGTTTCTGGTTTTTCATTGATCCTCCTCATGAGTTAACCCTATGCTGGACCTGTTTTGTTACACCTTCACCATCTCCCCAAAGCCATTTAAATGTCTCATGGAGAAAATGAATCTGAGATGTTTATGTTTAGGATGCTTAGGTTTTTGACAATTTTGTTGTGAGGCTTTAATTTGTAATCCTTGTGTGAATGTCCTAGCAGTTACACATCTACCTCAACAACTCTCATAAGAACAACTCTTACCCATCAAGGACATTTCTCTAAGAGGTCAGATTGTACCTCTGAAAAAACTGCCTTCAGGCTGTTCCTGTCAGGGCTCTGAGTGTTCTGGCAAGTCTAAACTGGTAATAACAAGCCCTGATCAACCTCACCTGTGACCTCCAAGCACATGCCTATGCTCATTCACCCAGCAGCTCCATTTCAGCTCTTGCCTGAGCCTTCAGTCCCCACCTGAGCTGTGCCTGTCCCCAGCTGCCCTGATTTAGAGACTGGTTTTGCTAAAGGCACTCCAGACTCACTGGTAACCTTACATCATGTCCCCTGGAATGACATTAGACTTTCAATACAGCCTTGTTTCTAAGCCTTCTCCTGCTGTTCCTTCCCAACTGGACTCCCAGGATCAGGCTCATCACCTTGACTGGGGCTGCTGGTGGATCCTGTCACTATCACCATCCTCCCCTGCTCAGGTCCTGTGGAGCACCAGGTGAGCTCCTGTGGTTACCCTCAGCACCCATTCTTGCGGCTCCCTGCCACTGGTTATCATACAAAATTGGAAGGGAAAAGAGTCCTCTCACCAATCTTATCTTTATGTGGGAATTTATATAGGAAATCATTATTTACGCCATGTACCAAAAGTGCATGATTACTCCTACTAAGTTTTCCCAGAATGTTTCCTTCTCAGTGTAGGAACAACTTCCAGCTCCCCCAATACTTTGCCGGAAATTCACCTCCCACAGAACAACACCAAAATGAAACAAGATCACACCAAAGCAATCAACACAAGAACTTCCAGCACCTCTGTCTTTACACAGCAAAGAGCCTGTGCAATTGTGCAATGTGCCTCAGTGCCTGCTAACTCATCACTTCTAGGTTAGCTACACACCTGTCTCCCACAGCCTCATGACTGCTCTTTGTTCCATCTATCTTAACTACTCTCTTCCCACAGGTACACAAGTTTAGCAATGTTAATTAGGATGTTCCCAAATAAATTGTTTCCAGTCTGGTTAAGCCTGGTGTTCACTAGAGTTGTGCAAGAGCTGAAAGACTTAGATATGTTGAAGATACGCATATATCTTATATAGAGAGACTTATCCTCTAAATGTATGTTAGTTCAATAAAATATCATTTCTTTTCCTCACTTCGCCTCTGTAACCAGCTGCCCTTATACTTCATGGCATGGATTACTCATATTTCTAAGCTTTTCTGGAATTAGGCTAGCTGAAGATACTAGTCCTACAGCCATCATAAAGAAAAACTTTGCAGGATTATATCAGAAAATTCACAGTAAAAAGGTGCATACTGATCCTTGGGTACCTTAGTCATGAAAACCACACAGGAAGCTCTGCAGAACAAAGGCATAAGAGAATGTTGGAAATACAATGCAGGCAGCTATTTTCACTGAATGCAGACCGAGGGGCCTAATTAGGCTAGAACTAAAAAAAGAATGAAATATTTCTTCACCATTTAAATTCACCACTTGCTTGCTGAGGCTTACAGAGTAAATGCATGTCTGCCTGTAGGAAAGTGAGCTAGGTTTCACACAGTACCCGAGGACAGCTTCGTAACCTGCCTGTGAGCTCTCAGGTGAGGCACTTTACCCTCTCTGGCTCAGATGTGTGGCTTGACACAGGAATACCCTTGTGCTGCAGTGAAAATAAATGTAGTAGTATCTGTGAAATATTCTACTGTGCCTTTGCTGCTGGTCCTTAATTATCCACATCAAAAATAGTTCTTTCCTCTGATAAATATTTTTCAAGTTGTTTTCACTCTCAATAACATATTAACAAACTCCCTTTGAAAAACAAATTCCCAACGCCACTTTTATGTTAGACGTACTCACGAAAAGTTTGAAAGAAATGCAGTTATTCGTGGTTGTTCCCTTTCACTTTTCCCTATCATCTTTGTAATGGGTTTCACAAATTTCTAAGTGTATCAGGAAATTCAGGATGCCTCCAGGACGTTAGCGCCGGTGACTTAAGAGCCTCCAACAAGCCGCGGCTGTGTGACAGCAGCACGCACACGGACTGAGCAGTGCCACCTCGGGGGGGCGTGCGCAGTGAATCCAGGTGTTGGTTAGGTGGATATGATTAACAAGGAAGATAAATCCACTCAGCTGAGCCTCTGCTGGCAGATTGAGTGGTATTTGGAAAACAGCCTGACATCACCAGCCGGGAGCGCCGCTCGCAGGCGGCGCTCCTGGAGCTCGGTCCTGTTTCCACAGATGCCCAGAGAGCGCCACTCAGGCGACACCTCTGTAGCACCTGATGAAGCACACACATCTCTCCGCTCGCTAGTCTCCCCTTACAGTCTAGCGCACCGTTCTGCCGTCCAGCCTGCCCGAAAACGCCGGCAGAAGGGAGCAAGAGCGACAAGCCCACCTCGCCGCGCCCAGCCCCGGCCCGGCCCCCGGCCCGCCCCGGCCCGCCCCTCTCCCGGCGGCGCGCAGACCGCGCCCGGCCGGCTCCGGCGGCCCTTCCGTGGCCATGCGGCTCCTCGGCGGCGGGTCTTGCGCTCTGTGGGCGCTGCTGCTGCTCGCCCGCGGCTCCCGTGAGTAGCGCCCGCGGCGGGACGGGACGGGTCGGGCTGGGCAGGGCCGGGCGGGCGGAGGCGCCGGCCCTGCGCCCCTCGCCGCCGCCCTAACTCCGCTGAGCCGACCCCAGGCCTCGTCCCGGCGCTGGGGCCGGAGCGGGGCCGGGGCTGCGCCCTGGCTGCCCCCGAGCGCCCCGGGGCGCGGCGACGGGGCGGGACGGGCCGGCGGTCGCTGGCGCTCTGCTCCCGAGGTGGCACGGCCGTCGTGTCCGGGAGCTGTGAAACGGGGAGGAGGCGTGAATATTCGGGATGTTCGTTCAGTAGAAACAGGAATTAGCGGAGAAGCCCCCGGGGAGCGTTGGGGTTGGGGTGCGCACGCCCGCGGGGATGCGCGGCTCAGTCCCAGGAGCGTCCCGGGAGGCGCAGCAGGGCCGGCCCCGCGGGTGTCCGGCCGGGGCCCGGGGAAGGGCCGCTCCTGCCCCCCCGGGTGCCGCTCTCTGGGGCTGCCCTCGGGGCGAGGGGCTGCGGGCTCAGCCGCTCCGCTTTGTCGCCTTTCTTTCTGTCAGGCGCTCGCAGCGGTGCCCCTTTGTAGTGGCCGGTTCTAGCAAATGCACAGCCTTGTGCCCGCGCTCAGAGCACCACAGTCGGGATCAACGTTGACAGGCACTGAAATAAACCGGGGGACATACAGGTCTGAGCTGCCAGAGTTGCCTTTTCAGAAGACTGAAGTGTCCCGTACGGTGCCACACAATTTTCCAAAGTAAAGAAGCCAAAAAATGATGGGTCAAAAGATCAATTAACCTGCTGCAAATACAGCTGAAGAATCTCAGTCCAGCAGTGTTAATATGCTGTTGTTTAATCTGGTGAAGTTGTAAGATAAATTGATTTTAAAAAATAGAATGAGGAATGTAAACAGCTTTATAATTGGTCTTCCAAAAAGAAGTTCTTTTAATCGGGGTTTACAGGTAACCTTTACTAAGATCTTATGTCCTCCATTTAACAACAATAGCCTGGCATTTCATGTGATATAAGATTGCACTGATCTGCCTTCTATCATGTTGCTTCCTGAGTGCATGTGGTGATTTAACTTAGACTACAGTCACTGCTGTCTCCTGGGGCAGGGGTGATCTTGTGTAACTCCTGAAACTCAAATGTAGTCCTTCCTCTGTATGTAAATTGGTTGTCTGGAGCTCAGTTATAATGTGTTGAAAGAAGTTGTACCCTTTTAAGGCTCAGTTTAATGTATCTGTTGAAATTGCTTTTTTTTTTTTTCTTTTTTTTTCCCCTCTGTCCACGTAGAAACTTCCAGAAAGTACTGCTGAGATTTGTGTTGATTTCAGCAGAAGTTTGTGATTATCTAATCAGCACTACAAGAGGAAGTGTGAACCCCATCAATTACTCTAATATGCAAAAAGTGAAAGTGGCAGTAGATGTGTCCTCACTCTGGTTAATATTTTTGTGCAGTCTGGTTATTTCAATATAATGCTGCTCTTTTACTCTGCTGAACAGTTTATGTGTCAGTCAGTGGAAGAAAAATTGCCAAAAAATAGGGTTTAGAAAAAATCCTTCCCACTATTCTGTAAAATCCATCTGGCTTCCTGATACCTGAGTAAGGAGAATGCCCTCTCCCTGTCAGGACTAGGCCCCCACCCCCTTCCTGCTGTGTTGAGAAGAGATAGCTAGTGACATCTTCCAGGAGCTTACTTGCATACAAAACTACTCACAGTAAAAAAATCATCAGCAGCAGCAACCTCCAGGCCTGAAAGCAGGCATGATGTTTTGATTTTAGGGTATCATCTTCTCCTAGAAGAGGTTATATTCATATTGCTCTAACATCTCTGCTTTAACCATTCCAGCATCTCAACTCTTCCTCATTTGGATTTCTTAGGGATTACTGATCAACTGGGCGATCTTTTTGAGGGACTGCACATTGTCAGTGCTTCTGTACTTTTGGGATTTTAAACCAATGACTGCAGAATGACTTGGGCATAAAACTCCCCTTTGTGCCTGCTATGCATTGACCTTGTAAAGAAAAAATACCCAGAGAGAATTTTTTTTATATGACTTTTGACATGTCCCTGATGCCTTGGGAAGGCTGACCTGGAACAGAGAGGGAACAGAGCTAAAGTGGATATTTATTGAAGGGCCTCTAAGGGTACACCTTGGGCAGGACAAGAGCCTGACAAGAGCTGACCAAAATGAGTATGTAAAGCTGTGCTTAATAAAAATGAGTGCCAACGTTTTCTGCAGGATGAAGTTTAGCTACACTAAACATAAAGTGTGTGAGTCCTTAGAAATGAGTTTGTCTTTTTACGTGAAGGTTGGAGTGAGCAAATTGACCTTGGTCACATGCAGGTAGTTGAATGACTATTGCCATTCATTTGTGTAGGTTTCTTCTACCGGGGTTCAGCTATGGTGAATAGTAATTTGGGATGTGTCTAAGCTGGAGACTATGGATTCCAAACATGAATGTTATCCACTGTGTTGATTTTTGTAGGACCTGGCAAAATCAAGTCCATTTAACATCCCATCCTTTTCATTTTTAGCAAGTATCAGAGCTGTCCCTATCATTCACCCTGTATGTATTTGTTTAACACACCAACACAAATCTTCAGTCTCTGCCACCTCAAAAAGCCCAATTCCAGCTATAAAACTGGAAGAACTGGGCTGATGTTGCCCTTTTGAAAGTTGACATATCCAAATTGTCTCCAGTTCGTGACTTCTGACGCACTAGAGCAACAAAACCACAAGAGGCCCTGAAAGCACTGGAAATGCCGGACTCTTGACAGGGACTTTCACAGTAAACACACTTGTCTTCAGATACACCCCAGCCAGCCACAGCTCTGTGGTTTTTTAGCTGCATCTGTGCCTGACCTTAAACAGAGCAAAACAGGGTTGTCAGACAAAGATCATGTTGATCCTGCATCTCTGTCCTTTTCCAGTATGTGGTGCACTGATCCAGTTTTAAATTGGGTATATCCTTGTGTTCATTCTGCTTAATCTTGAAAAATGAAAACGAGATCTTTTCTTTCCATCCCCTGTCTTCTGGGTCTCAGGGAGAGTAAACCTCAGTGCAGAGTTTTCTCTGCTGAAGATGCATAGGCCCAATGTTGCAGCTGATGCTGTGGCCCCAAGAGCTCTTCTGCTCGTGCACAGGATGCTGCAGCTGGCTGCTGGCTGTCTCCCCCCTTCCTTCCTGTACTAACCCATGTGTGTCTACACCTGGTCAGTGTAGATTTCTAACCCTTGCACTTCTGCTTCCGGGAGAAGGCCAGAACCCCTCCCTGTTTTGCTTTGGGACAGCTGAACTGTGAAGCCTGTGGTCTGGCATGAGAGGTTCTACTTTTCAGAGCTATCACTGCATAAAAGCTGTGGTGCTTTTTGTTTTGCTTAATCCAGGAGTCCTTTCTGCCTCCGTTTAAAGTCTCCTGCTTGCCACTGCAGTGATACGTGCAGCTTCAAATTCAAAGGCACAGTCTCAGGGTAGAGAACACTTTGGGAATAGTACCATTTTAAGATGTTCTTTTATCTCCCTTGTCCCATTCACTGCCATGTGTTCCAATGTGGCATATGCTTACACAAAACCCCATTTAAGGAGTATTTGTAATCTGGACCCAATCCATGTTATTCAAACTAAGAAACTTACCAATATTTGGGGTTGTTTAAGAAGGAGAAAAAAAAAAGCATCTTTTCAGCTGGATAAGATTCTTGACATCTTTCAAGGCTTGCAGTCCAAGCTGATCTGAACTAAACTAATACATTCCTGCCTTTACTTCCACCTCTGTTTCCTGCCCCTCTCTTTCAGCGAATTGTATATGGAGCCCTTTCTGCTGGTTAAAAAATTTCTCTGCAGTAAAAAACATTGTGTGATGTTGAAGAGGGACAGAGTGTCAGTTTTGTCATGGCTTAGCTTTCCCAATCAGATCATTGTTTAATATGGGAGAACTTGCTGGGATGTTGAACAGTTTTTGCAGGATTGGGTCCTCTCTGGGGAAGCTTAGTTTAGCAGGGTCCCATCTTTTGTTTGTTTTCCCTAAGCTCCCTAATTAAAGTGTAACATACCTTGCAGTGCTGCCCTCGGTCTTGATATTGCAGGGATGAGATACAATGAGTTATTTTGCCATTTGTATTTGCAAACTTGACCATTTTAAGACCTTGTCTAAGATTTTGTAAGCACGAAGAAAATGCCCTATTTCTGTGATACTCAGTTCAGGTTATTTGCTTGTCTTTTACACGACATTATGTGATTAGAACTAAACTGCTTGGCAAAGGCAGAATCCACCACTGATCCTCTTGTATGTGTGGATGTCAGTCTGTTCATTCTCGATGACTTACCTTTATATTTTACCACTTTTTGGAGGTGTGATCCTTCTCAGTCCCATTCCCCACCTGCCAAATCCTGCCTGTGGATGCACTACCATGCCCTTAGTCCCAAACTGAATAATGTAACTTCTTAGTGGAGCTAATTGTGTTACCATGTTGTCCATGTAGGGCCAGAGCAAGCACCTATCTGCCTGAAAATGCCTGGCAAACTTCACAGGAAAAGATTTAAGCGAGAAGTTCTTTCTCTTCTGCTGTAGGTGATGGAGGTCAGATGTTGTTACTGAAGGAAAGTGCCTGATTTTTTGCCTCTTTTGGTCTCATTTCATCTCAAGGAAGATGAAAACTTTTTTTCATGGGATGGGGATGATGGAGAAGATAAAGCAGAGGATGGGAGGAGTTCCAGTTCATTTGGTGCTTGGGTAGTATAAATGGTGCCACTTCTAATGCGCTCAGAGCAGGCTGTTTTGCTAACATGCTTCTATATCATCAATATGACTGACTCCTGTCCGTGGTAAATTAGTCATTTATATGCCCAAAGCAAGTGGCAGATACTATACCTTTTTTTCTTCTTCAACCTAAAACGATCTTATTATTCCTGCTTTTTTTTTATGTTTTTTTAATGTAGGTAATGAAGGCACGAACAGCACTGAAGACAGGAACAGTACTACTCCAATTCCAGGCAATAGCTTGTCAGGTAATACTTTGGCATTTCTGTTGCTGTTCCTCAGTAGCATCAAGAAAAGCAATATGTATTATTGTGTGCCTTCAACTGTCTTGTAATAATTTGCCCTTTGTTTTATTTTATTGAATGGTGAGCAGCTGTAGGGCAGAAGAGAGGTACTCTGATTGTCACATCTATTCTGGGACAACTAAGGATATTTAAGGGGAACAGTAAAACACAATTCAATTCTCATATCCTTGGGGACCCCAGAGCAACAGAGACAGGAGGAATAAAATGGGAAAATACTGTATATAGAACTAGGAACATCTGGCAACATCTATTTAGTTTTAAAAGGAGAACCAAGAAGTCTGCTGGATTAGAATTAGATCTTCAGATAAAGGCAAGGAATTTTTTCGTTTGAGTCATTTTTGCCCTGTACTACTTCAGTCATCTCATTTGCTGTTGCCCAACAATACTCTGCTCGTTAACTCACTCTGTCTTGTGTTAATTGCAATACTGACTCACACCCAAATTCCAGGCAGTAGATGTGGCTTCTTTTACCTGTATGAACATGCAGCCCACATCCAGAGCTGTCCCAGGGTTGCAGAAGTAAGCACTTAGAATCTGGGGAAAACTCAGAGATGTGCTGATTAAAGTATTGGGCCTGTGTGGAAAAGATTTAACCCCAGGCACATCCATGGCTTATGCTGGGGTAAAAGTCAAAATATGCAAGAAGAAATGTGTTTGTACAACCATAGACCCTTTCTCAAAGGCAATTAAATCTGCAACTTAATGTGTCAGTTATGTCAGTATAAGGGTTGAGGGGCTGCTTGGCTGTGATTATACCAAAGAAAAAGCAAAGTAATTCCCTCTGTAATTTCCACCCCCCTCTGCCATTTTTTGGTATGAAGATGTAAATTTGATGCATTTGTTCTTAACCTGACCTTTCTCATAACATGTATGCAATTGCAAAGAGTTTTAGACTAGACTTTCTGAGTGCTAAGAACAGCATCTATTCAAAGGAAATAGGTATAGGTCTGCTTCTTGATTGCAGTAGCTCTGTTGCTTTCCTCTTAATCTCTGAGGTTATATGCTTTGTTTTTCAGCTGTGCTTGAAAGCAGCAGAGCTGTTGCAAGACACATAACCCTGCCAGTATGGGAGGGTGCTGTAAAAGATTACTTTCTTCAGAGAAAAGAATAATCATGGAATGGGCATTCACAACAATGCAGAATGAAGGGAGGAAGGTATGGGCAGTGACACTCCCAGAAAGAACCCAGTAGATCTTTTCCAGGAGGAAAGGACACTTAATCTATGAGAAATACAGAAGAGAGATGCAGCAGAGGACAGAAGTGAGTGGGAGAGTTCCTGAGAAACATAGAAGTAGGAAGGAGGACCATGAGGAGGAAGGAGGGACAAGAAAAAGAGAACTGGAAAAGGAGAAGTGAATCTAAGGAGAGAAAGGCAAAACCACTAAGCCTGGGTTGCATTTTATGTCTGGAAACAGGGACATTCTTAGGAGCCTTTTTGTGTAGAGAACCTAAGTATGCACTAAGATGTTTCTCAGTGTATCTGTCTGCCCCTACTTGACTACAGTATATTCCCAGTATCATCCCAGTTTGCAACAGAGATGCAATAAAAGGAAAGAAAACATCAAGGGACAGAAAACTGAACTGAAATAGAGGCATAAAAATAAAAAACTGCCCCCCCCCCCCCCCCCCCGTGCATAAGTTGGTTAAGAAAGATGCAGACCATTTGGGCACTGCTGTGCATACAGTGTTAAGTAAGTTCTTGCTGCACTGAGGTCTAGAAGCATTTTGCAGAGGGATAAAAACCCTCTGCCTTGGGATGGGCTACTCTCTGCAGTATTCCCAACTGTAGTCTCCAGGCACTGATACCCTGAGGACAGTAATGTGTTGTGGGATACTTTAATTATAGTATGTTAAAATTGAAATGAATAATACTGATTTTCTTGTTTCTTTATTTTTTTTTCCTTGAAGACAATGACAATTCAACCACTGTCACTGCATCATCCACACAATCTTCATCAACATCTGCAGGAGGTATGTATCTGTTCATCTGTTCATTACTATGAACCTAGAAGTTAGTTTCAAACCTAACCCTGATCATACTAAATTCCAAAGAACAGGCCATAAAAAGCAGGTATTTGAGACAGGTGTTGTTACCATTTTAGGGCTGGGAAGCAACATGTAAAACAACTCTGAAAAAAAGCTATATTGTTTTTCAAATTTAGGTACCATACTTCATCAGTAATTACATTTGTGATGCCTTTTAAACACAGGAATCAAAATTTAACTTCAAGGAAGAATTGCAAGAAGTTGGTTTTTTTAATGTTTACTCTTAATCTTTAAGCAAACTTCTTCCTTTTTCATGAAGTAAAGATGAATAGGTTGTTATGCAAACAGTGCATATCTGTTGAATGTTACTTCACAATAAACAGATTTAGGGTGTAATGAAATCGTGGGAGCTTGAGTTTCAAGAGTAGGACTCCATTTTCTTTTACATAAGACTCATAGAATCACGGGATCATCAAGGTTGGAGGAGAACTTCAAGATCATCTGTCCAGCCATCAATGTGGCACCACCATATTGACCCCTAAACTATATCCCCATGTGCCACATCCAGGTTTCTCTTGGGGACTTCCAGAGATGGTGACTCCACCACCTCCCTGGGCAACTTATTCCAATGCCTAACCACTCTTTCAATGAAATTTTTTTCTAATATCCCCTGGCACAACTTAAGGCCATTTCTTTTTGTCCTTTCATTTGACACATGGCAGAAGAGACCCAACCTCATCTCACTATAACCTTATGGCACCTAATACCATAGAAAATAATCCTTAGAGAGTTCATAGCACAAAATAGTGCGATTTAAACCAGTATTAATCAAGTGAAACAATTTGTCGTGGGTGTATTTTCATTGTTTTGGCACTACCATATTTCCTTCACAATCTGGCAAAACAACTCTAAACAAGTAAGTTAAAAAAGGGAGTTAAAACACTCATCTTCTGGAAGAACTTGCACAGGCATATTTCACTGCATTAGTAAGGACTGGATAAGAGTTAATGTCATGCAGTTGTTCAGGCTGTGATGCACAGATAGAATGTTACATCTGAGAGAAGCTAGTTCTAGAAACTGGGGCCCCTTTGTGCTAAGAGCCATGTGAAAGCAGGGAAAAAATGCTGTGTCTACTTAAGATGCTTTGTGTATTTGTGGAGTTTTATGCTGATCATAAAGTCCCAGCTATGTAATTTCATTTCCAGTACAAATCTTGTGTTCTGTCTCTGTAATTTCCAGATAAGTTCTGAGCTGCCACACTCAGAAGTTGCCTGTTTTTTTCATTTAAGTATAAAATGCTCACTGGAAGAGAAAAAAACCCCACCTTTGGGTTTTTTCCTTCCTTTTGATAGGCAGCAAGTGGTTCAGTCTCATTCCATTGCCTGCAGTATAGCAGTTCAAGCATGTCTAACTTGGAAAGTCCAGAGATTTCTGTAATCTCCTTGTTGCCTTATGGCCATCCCCTAAGTGTGTGAAGTCACAGTGTTTCACCCACCCTGTGATCCTTCTCACTTCTGCTCCAGCCCCTGCAGATGTCTTGGGGGGGTCTGAGTTTTACTAGTTTTGGATAATAACAGTAAAAAGAGGCCTGAGCCCTTTACTGTTAGGCATAGGATAAACCTACAAGATAGCTGTGCCTTGCTTTGCAAGGTTTGGCAATTCCCATCCTTTTGTCTTTTTTTTTTTCCATTAGAAATGTAATAGATTTTAATACAGTGTTCATGTATTTTGATTATCTGTCTCAAACTCTCAGAAAAAAGACTAGTTGGTATATGTACTTAATTTTGCTTAAAGTCTCTGCCATTATTTTTTGGGGTGGGGGGGAGGGGGAGAAAGGAAGCTTTTCGTGAAGGAAGCAAAACTCTGTTTCATTAAATCATTTTCCATGCAAGAGAAAGTATTTATTTTAGGAAGGGCATTCCATAATAATCTTGCATGTTAGCACAGTGCTTACACAATTTGAGTTTTGTGCTCATTCTTGTTGAGTTAGAACACTAAGGGAGCAGTAGCATATGCTGCTAAGGATTCTTATCTATATGCTATTTTTTTTTTAATTGATGATTATAGCATTGCTATTTAATGCTTAAACACAGGTAGCAAACTATGCAAAATACTTGTCTGTATTAAAAACAAACCATCATAAACCTGAACTATATAACTGGCATGCATCCTTTTTAAGTAACAAAAAAAATGAACTCAGTCAGGATTTGTTTAATGTAGTCTTCGATGAGGCCCAGCTAGTCTTTTGGGGGGAAAGTAATTATGGAAATAAAAGATAAAAGGACAGATGTTGCTAGCAAATATTCTTTCATCTTCACTCTGTAAAATAATACAGGTAAGATTTTTCAAAGATGGAGAGGAACAGATTTGTGCCTGATTCATGTCAGCTTCCCAAATTCTCCAGCTGCCTCAGATAGCCTCCCAATGATGTTTTGAAATGACTGATGCTAAATACATCATGAAAGATAGGTCTAGAGATTAGGCAGATTTTACTGTTAAAGTGACATCAGCAAGGGCTGTAATCTTGATTAAATAAAGAGAAAAGGATTGCTACCAGAAAAGAGAGGGGGAAAAAGTAATGTGGCAAATGTGCTGAAATTCCTCATAGATGTTTGGATTTTTTTCGTCTTGACTCAGGTTTTCTCTAGGGTAATTTAATACCCATGGAATGAGTACCCAGTTTGTCTAACATCATTTTATAATGTTCCACATCTAACAGTTAGCCATTGTATTGCTCAGAAACAGAAGGCTCTTTGACACACCAAAATCTCGGCTCAAAAACAACCCAGAAAACTGCTTGACGCTTGCATCCAGATTTGTCCTTCTTTGGTATCACTTATGTTAGGAATGTACTTATCAGGTGTGGTTTCATGTCATGTAACTGTAGATGGTTTCCATGTAGATATTTCCTTGCTTACTTTCTACAATGTGGAACCATTTGATATTTATGGATCATTGTACATTTGGGGAGTTTTACCTGTCAGTATTAAAATGTGCCCTGAATTTTATCTGATGTATTTTACACATGCTTCATAGAGGAACTGAATTTTCATGATGGTAACAAGGTAAGCAAATGAATAGTGTGTTCCAATTGTTCCACCTCAATGAAGGCTCGTTTCAAAGGGTTTTCTGGGTTTATGACACAATACAGTTATAACATTGAAGAACAAGAAAACAAATAGCATTTACAAGGAGTCTGTGTTTTGGTATTTCACTAGGTTTAATGCTAAATGACTCAGAAGTGTTGTGTAAGGTGGTTCCTTTCTGCACGTTTACATTGTTATATTGATGAGTTTTTTGAAGTTTTTGATGCTCATATCAGTACTGGAAGCTGTGATGCTTAAATTTTAGCAAAGACACAGTTTTAAATGTAGTGCCTCATGTTTTTACACAACACAAATTTTATTCTACAGAAGCATTTTAAATACTGTATAAAAGAAGGCAGAAACTGAGTATCAGGGTTACTCTGGAATTGGGATGAAACTATCCTTCAATTATTCTAACTTTAGACAATTTCAAGAAAACATGGATATAATTAGATATTTGAAATTCCCTGCTGAAAAGCTTTTGAGGTGTTTAAAATGAGCCCAGCTTGTGTGAAGCTGTAGAAATTATAGAGAAGTAGACAGCTGCAAAGGAGTTTCTCTCTAGAATTCTTTCATACATAACAACTGTTTGCATCCTACTGTCTGCTTAGAGAAATGTTAGTTGCCATAACAGACTCATGTTTCTTGTTAGTTCCTTGTTAGAAAAATAAGTAATTGTTTTACAATCCTTCTATCTGGCTGCCTTCCATGAAAGTTCTAAGGATTTTGCTATAAATAGCAATTTCTATTATTCTTGAGTTTGTATCATGGTATTTTTATTCTGAACAGTTCAGTACTGTTTTCTGAGGAGGGAAGGGGAAGTATTAGGTAAAAGTAAAGTAAAAGACACTACATCAATGAAACTTCAGAGAAAGCATTCCAGCTTTTGTTTTAACCTTGGCAAGACTAAATAGATTACTCAAGCAGTACATTTACTTTGGTTGAAATTTTATCATGTTTTATCCTTACCACATAAATACAGAATTCTCTGTTGTATGTTTTAATGTATATGGCACCCTAGTAATGCTAGTGTTTCATTCAAAAGCAAATGAAAGCTCAAATCATTACTAAGATTGGAGGGTGGTGTTGTCATGCAAACCCTGTTCTTATCAGTAAAGCTTTGTTGTCTGAAAAAGTAGGCACTTCAAATAGAAAGTAAGCCTTGATCCAGAATTTTATTGCATTTTAACATATTGTAAGTTAGGCATGATTCTATGGAATTGGGTTGCTACCAAAAAAGAAAACCCGAAAAGGTGACTCACCTAAAGGTCATCATTTATTATCCAGCTTTTCTTTAAAGCCTTTCCTTTAAAGAATTCTTGACCTTGAGGCCCAGAAATCAGAAGTTAGGTGTTCCCAAAGGAAAGTCTGCATGCAAGCCTGGATACTGTGCAGTGCCATTTTCACTGTTACTCTGTTGTTCTGTTTGGGCATGATAAATACAGTCTTACTCAATGAGTGTACAGTTCTTTATTAATTTTTCTGTGTGGTATCACAAAAATTTCCCAGTCGTGTCCAACAGTACTACTCATCTGACCAGTACCAGTCAGCCCAACACCATCACCACCATGTCTGTGACCCTGACAACTCAGCCCACCAAAACCAGCCAGACAGCATCGCCCACCACAGCTTCACCAGTCACATCGCCACAGGCCAATATTACAGTTGTGACCACTTCCAAGGCTCCCTCCACTTCTGTGACAGGTGAGTTTGCAGTTCAGGAAGTTCATAATGGCTCAGATGCACATTCACATGGGTTGTAGAACAGTTAGTTCTACAGCAGTGTTAAATAAAAGAAGAAAGAAGGTATTTCTTTTCATGCTGAAAAACAGGACTAAAGTGTTAATTCATTACTAAGCTGGATACAGTAACATTGCTCTGAGCACTCAGCTTACTTAGGACTCAACTTGAGAGACCTGACAGATTTAGGGGAAAGAAAAAAAATACAAGTGGTCTTAGCCAGCAGCCACCAGCAAGGAGATCAGCAATGTAAAGGAGAAAGCCTCGATTTTGAATATTTTGAATACAACTTCTGTGTTTGTTCAGCTCTTCTTTCTGCAGTTTATTTGAACTCATTTCTAATACTTCCTTTTTCACAGCTAACCTGTATCTCAAAATAAATCTACTGGCTTGGTAAAAAGACTGAGTTCTGTTAGCAATGTAATGAATGTTACCCTAACAGAAAATAGAGCATGACTGTGCATGAGTCACCCTTTATGTAAAAGTTGTCAAATACAGTTTAACTGTACCCGATAATACAAAAACAGTTAGTGTAGAATTCAGTATTTCCTTGCAGTTGGCTGTGTTCCCATCACTTCATGCCTGCACTTCTAAACACATCAGGAGTGCTCACATATCAGTGAGGCATCATTGAGTAGGCGAAGGTGTCCCCAAAAGAACTTGATCATGTAACACTCTGTATGTAGTGAGTACAAATAAAACTGGGCACAGGCTGGGTCTTTAGGTGGGAGTTTGTAGCAGATGTAACCAGTTCTAGCAGCCAAACAGCTATGGCTTATCTGAGGTCATGTTGTCTGTGTCAGTGTTTGTGTCGGGCTGCAGAGCTGATCTCACTTGGGACTGTGAGGGTACAGTTCCATGAGACAAGGTAAAGTAATCCCAACAGCTCATTGCCACCAAGCGTTCTGCTCCTACCACGTAACTACACTGATGGACTTGGTGGTTGTGGGACTCTCTTGCAGAATCGCCCAGTATGCTCATCTGACTAAAAGCAACTTCCTTTTATGCTTGGGTTCATCTCAGGGCAGATTAGTGAGTTAAATTGGCTCATGGAGGATATGAAAAACACTAGAACTGGCCTTAGAAGGTCAGGAGCTCCATGGGTGGAAGGAGGGGAAAGCAGGGGAGAGAAAAGGCGGGGGGAAAAAGGGAGGTGGAGACAAAGAGCAGTCAGTCTTTGAGAGACAGCAAGCAGTTGGATCAGCTGTGCCCGTGTCACCAGAAAATAGCGCTTAAAAACAAAGCCCTAGGTTTCATTGTGCTTGGCTTGCATCTTGTCAGTTGAGTTATCTTGGTTAAATTTGTCTAATTGGGTCTTTGGGTGATATATCAGTGGTGAGGGCAGGATGTAGAGTAGTCCCTCAACACAATTTTGCAAGCTCTGTAAAATGTGTCTTTTGTTTTCTTCTTTTCAGCCACATCAAAATCAGAGGCTGTCATAGTCAAAACCTCCAGATTTGATGTGGGCAGTTTTGTGGGTGGCATTGTGCTGACTCTTGGCGTCCTAGTCATTCTCTACATTGGATGCAAGACTTACCACTCTAGAAGAGGCATTCAGTACAGAACCATGTAAGTTCCCAAGGGGTTGTCGCTTGACCATTTATTACTTCCTTGAGGGAGAAAAGGAAAACCAAATGGTCAGAATGAACTCTGATATATTTGTTTAATGTACATTATATTAATACCATTAAGAGATTTAACTCTGATGTTTTGTCTTTCACCACTTCTGCCATTCCTCAGCATTCGGCCTCTCTTCTGTGTGCTTTTTTTTTCTCTGATCTATTATATAAAACAATTTTATTCTTTTTAAAAGTATTCTTGTCTTTTAGCTTGTCCATGAATAGTTAACATTTCATTGAAACTTTCTACAGCTTGCAAGATTTCTTCTTTCTCCTAGACTCTGTTTGTCTATTAATTCTTTGGTGTTTTCCTTCCCTTTGCCGTTAATTTATAGTGAATTCTAATCAAAATTGTGCCATCTCACTTGCTGTTTATGCTCAGCTCTACTCCAGGCCTCAGGACTCACCCACATTTAGTTTAAGAATTAGATTGCTTTTCTTTTCCTCTTCAGTGTCATCCATCTCAGTCAAGAAGCTTGTTTTAAGTGAGATGATGTCATTAGACCTGTTGGGATACTGGTGTTTAGGTCCTTACTGGTCATGGAATGAAGCCAGTCCCTGCTGCACCTTTACCCAAAGTGGTGTTTGTGAAGGGGTATTGTAAAATTCATATCAACAGTATCTTCGAAACAAAGGGAACCTGCTGCTGAGCTTGTACAGTGGCTTTGATTGCTGTTACTACTGATTATAGGTAAGACAGATAGAATAAACAGGCCTGAGCAACAGCTGATCTATGAATGACTTGTGAAAGACAAGGTGTTAATGAGGCCAGTGAAGCAAAAAAACCCCAGAACTGTTCAGCTAACTTGAGGCTTGGCTCAGAGAGGACTTTAACTTCTAGATCAATGTTACTCCTTACTCCTTCCTAGCAAGGTGTCCTCTGCTCACAAAATAACCTTCTCAGCAGCAGCTGGGTGGCTCTTTGTCATGCTGACTGTTGCTTGTAGTGCAGAACATTAATTACTGTGTTTCTGTTACAGTGATGAACACGATGCCATCATTTAAAGAAGACTTCAGAGAAGACAGGGTTGGAAACCCATCCTGTCACAGCTGTTGTTACTTCTGAAAGAGTTCCTTCCAGAAAAGATGATCACAGTCTCTAAACCTGTCTTGAGTGTTATCCTGCAAAATGTTGAGAAGCTTTTTAAACATCCTGATTTTTACATTGGCTCCTGTAAGAGGAACTCAGCACTTTGTAGAGATGGTATTTTCTTTTTCCAGTACTTGTATCCAGATTTAGAGAAAATCACATACTGAGTCATTTTAAGGTACATACACAGCTCTCTGAAATAGCTAATTACTAGCACAGGCAATTGCATCAGTGCAATTCTAAGTTCAGGGGGTTTTTTTCTAAAATTTTGTATTAAATTGTATTTATTTTGAAGTTTGATGTGAACTTTAGTTTAGAAATTTCGGGTTTTGAACAACTCAGTTAATTTTTAATAGGCTTCAAAGGAGGTGTGGTTAGATAACTGTATAGAATCTAAAGAGTAATCTAAATGTCAGCTGAAGACACTTTCCTTAATAGGCTATGTAAGGAGAGTAGCTGCAGGAAACATGGACAGAATGGAAGTACCCATCCATAAGCCTGTTCCCTAAAAGCTTATTTTTTTTCTAGCATGTCTTAATGAAGCTTGTGCAATTGAAGATTTAACAAAAATGGAGAAAAGTAACTTTGCCATTATAAATATAAAAAAAAATCTAAAATTGGCTTTTTAGTGGAAGGTAGCAATCACTTGATTCTTGCGTTTTTATTATCAAAAAGTTGTCTGCAGTGTTTTAGCAGCATTTGATAATCATTCAAAGTTATATAGAGAAGGAAAAACCTCTAAGACAGCATTTTAGCAGACTATAAAGTGCATTTTTATAGCTGTTTTCAGAACTTGATCCTGCTGCACAGATGTACATAGGTCTGGTCAGAAGCCCATCTGAAGGCACTGAGACATCTCTGAGCACACCTTTAGCTGAAGACTCAAATGCTCTGGGGGTCCTTGTGCTGGTGGCTGGTCCTGTTCCCATGTCACTTCTGCAGGTCCACTCAGGTAAAGCTGCTGACTTCAGTGATGGGCTCCTGACCTACACTGCTAAAAGGAAAACTAGAACAAGGATCAGGGAACATAGGCCTGCATCTCTCTAAGTCACTGAATGATTGTTCAGTCTTGCTCAGGCTTCACTTGTAGAGCTGTCCCCATTGAAGAGGGTTGGTATGGTGGGGTTTGACTGTCCTGGTTACTGCTGGCACCAGTCACTCATGCTGGGCACAGGGGAGATGGTGACAGGTGAGGAAAGTCACAGTGGGAACTGCACATAGGTCTGTCGGGGGCTGGGGAACAACTCATCAGGGAAAATGTAACTACTCTGGAATAAGATTATTTTCTTAAGCAATAGTTTATTCTGACATGCAATGTCAAAGTGGCCATATGGGGTTTTTTCCTTTTTCACATGTAATAGTAAAACTGTTTCCAAGGCACAGCCAACTCCAGCAAACCATGGCTAATGAGTCATCTTACTAGCTACTCACCTGAAAAAAAAGGTAACAGGGCTGTTTAATTTTTTACTGCATTTGAGGGTCAGGGGGAGAGAGTGATTTGAAGTAACTTTTGTATTTTTTTCTTAATTGTACTGTTTGGTGGAATATTACTGGATTTGACTTGAAGAGTTATTGAAGCAATTCTTTCATAGAACTGTAATTCCTTTGTAGAAATTAAGATAGTTAAGTGCAACTCAATTACTGGGATTGTCTCACCTCTGCTGTACAGACAAATAAAATCTTTTGAGTTACTACATTAATTTCAGTTGGATTTTTAATTTATTAGTTGGTTATGTAATTCCTTCAGTCCTTTTCACAGTCATAACCATTTTATAAGAAGCATTCACTATATATACTTTTAAATGCTAGAATATCAGACCTAGCTCCTTTTTGCCTAGTTCAATAATTCCTGATTTATTCTCTAATCTCATTACTACAGTAAAGCAAAAGTACGTGCTTAAGACTTCAGAAGTGCAGACATAAAACCAGACCTCCTTTGAGGTGTTTGGACCCTAAACAAAGGGCAGTGTAATTGATAAATTTTACCTTATCTTTACTTTCCAACAAGAAGTGAAACCCCAGCTTTGTTAGTAATTTATAAAGGGAACTGGTGCTATAGTCATTCAGCCCTTACTTGAGTTTACTAATACTTGTAAAGATGATTCAGTTCTTTCTAGTCCATCCCCTCACAGGACTCTGTGTGTTTTCTTTCAGTGCTGGTGGCCGAGCAATGCAGTTCCTAATTCTGTCTGCCTTAGGAGCCCCTCTGGTGACACAGCAAGGAACTGCGTTTGCGGGGTCACGTTTTAGGCCCATCACCAGCATTCAATTCGTCATTGCAGCTCTTTCACACAACCCCTATGCAAACATTTTACCCTTCATCTTCATGGCTTTTTGCTTCATGTTAAAGTGTTTTTATTTAATACTGCAGGCTGGGGGAGTCAGTCACTGACTACAGAACATGGCCAGCTTAGGTTAGCTTCCATAAATGTTACTTCTGCCTTTCAAACACATGAAGGTCAACCTTATAGTCACATCTCAGGGCTGCAGTATTCTGCCTTCATGCCACAGGTCTTTCCTTTTTGTGCAGCTCTCCCTTAGCCTGTATTGCAGTACCAAGTCATAGCACTTCAGCTTAATTGGTTTGATGGGCCTCTGCATCAGAGGCTTCAAAGCAGTCTGGAAATGCTGCAGTGCTATACTTGTGTTTTCATATTTTTTAAAAAAGCACATACTATTAAAGCAAGATCATGTTGTTGTGATAACATTCAGTAATTTGAACATTATCCTTTTGTAAATTTGTCATACCTTTCTTCTTTGTTCAGAGCTCTTACATACTCATGACACTATTTTTGCCCTGAAAAGTTACATAGCATTCTTAACATGCTTTGTTGAAAAAGATGTAAGCAACAATGTGACAGTGGAAGGAAGTAGAAGGGCATCAGAGACTGGAAATTCCCTAGAGAACTCAAGAGGTTATGAATTTAGCTGTGATACAGAAGCAGAGGGAATGAGAAAGGACCTGTGGAGAAAGTAAACACATTTTCTCAACAGCAGTGAAGGAGTCCCAATTGGTGGTCCTTACAGCTGCTGTGTTATTTTCCAAAAATATTTGTGCTCCAGCTGGGAATATTGCTGTGCTCTACACAGGATGTCTGCAATACCCTGGACTCATGCTTGAAGGGTCCTGTGGCAGCAGCGAGGAAGCAGGGCTGGAGCATCAGTAAACACTGTGATCACATGTTCCATTAAAAACAGAAATGGTGATTTAGTGTTGTGTCAGGAAGTTGACTCTGTGCAACAGTAACCTCTCGAGCAACGGTGGCAACAGTTACACTTTTGAAGTAGTTCAACAGAACGGAGAGTACCATCCCTGTCCAGAATACATCTGCATAAATTCACATACCTGAGGTGAGATATTCAGAAAACAATTTCTAGTTCAGTCCATCTGCAGCATTAAACATGACACTGCACATCTTGGCCCTACTAGACTACAACTGCCACAAGGCAGAATTCAAGGCAGATAAACACATTATTAACAATTTTCATGTGCCTCTCTTCAGGTGTCTTGTGAGGAATACAGCAAATAAAAGTTCTGAAAGCACGGCACCATGGAGATACTACGCAACCACTACTTCTCTCAGACACAAAAAGCAATATAAAGATTTTTCTTTTCTATCATGCTAATAGGATTCCTAGGTATTTCCCACATAGCAATTCATTTTGGCATGTAAGAGCAGTGCTCTGTTATGCCTAGTGGCAGTCTGATCATTTGTGGGCACTAGAACTACATGATGTCTTCAATTTGAAGAACACTGGGCTTCCTGCTCAATGCCTAAAAGCAAACAGAAGAGAGAGATGTGCATTCAGTCAAAAAAAGTATTCAAAAAAAATTCAGGGAACTGCTGATTAGAATAAAGCTGCATGGTACTGGCTTCACAAAACATGCAACTGCTACTTGGGGAGACCATTTCTTGCAATATCTCACACTAGTATCAGAAACCACAACTACTTCAGGCTAGATCCATTGCAGAAATGGTAAACTTCACTCCAGAAAAGGAATTGTGCATTTATAGCAGCTGGAAATACAAACGGCTGGGAATAGTGCCTTCTATCTGCATCCCACAGCAATGTAACCACTAAACTCCAATACTGAAGTTCACATCCTCCACACCCTCAAAGCCTTGCAAGCACACGCTGTCAGCTAATGACACGCCATGGGGCTGAGACACTGCTGTCCAAGAACTTGAGCTGCTCAGACACCAGAGCTGCACAGGATGCTGGGGGTAGGGGCCTATTTATTGTTTCCCAGTCAGAGCTCTGGAAAATACTTTCAAAGAAGGAAGTAGATGCAGAATGAGGTGTGAACACAGTCAGCTGGTTCACAAGTGACAGAAGTCACTTGACCCTCTCCCAGCGAAACACTGAACTGTTACCCATGGTTTAACCTTTTGCCAGGGTTGTTTGCAATGTGCTACAGCCAAACCTGACCAGAGCTTTCTTGGAATAGTCTTAAGGAGATCATAAGTGCTCACATGCACAGCATTATGCATCAGGGCACCCAGTCATTATAGCAGGGCGTAGCAGAGACTCATAACCTTCATCAGCTTCCTGCCAAAACCAGGTCAACAGAGTTTTATGCACTAGTTTCTAGATCAAGTTCTTCCACTTCTCAAAGCAATTCAGGTGCCTAGTAAAGACAGCTGGTGCTGTTTAAAGCTGCTGTTTGAAGGGATATTCAAAACATTCAGTGATGGGCTGACTGGTATGTTGCAGCTCCTGAGGGAGATACAGGCATCACAAATGACACTGAACACTTTTTAAAGCCCTGTATATCCTCTCGTCTGATTTATACGTAGTTAACTTCAGTGTCTGAAAAACTCCCACCCCACACAGTTCTAAAGAAAAATGCATTGCTTAAAAAAGTCTGCCTGCTACTATGCTTTTTCCTATCCTCTTCCCTGCTCACAAACAAGGTGTACTTGCTAGCAATTCCACACACCTCAGGTGAGCCTGACCTCCAGAGCTCCCCCTGCAGGTTCATCTTCATCTGTAGAAAGTACACTTGGTTCTAATTTTACTAATTTCTCACCTGGAACAAATCAATGAAATTTCAAGTCCTGAAATTTCTTACTGAAGAAGTTTTCACAATATTTGACAACTTTTTAAGTTGCTACACAAGACAAAAGAGCTTTTAGAGGCATTTCAAAACCAGAAAAGGAAACGCATATTCATCCAAGCTGCTTAAAACTACATGCTAGGTTTGAAACATTTACATTTTTAGTAACAAAAATAAAGGGAAGTACATGTAATAAAGCTGGACAAAAGTCTGCACTTGAAAGAATTACAGCAAGCCAACCTACAGGTGAAGAATCCAGGTCTGGACTGAAGACTGTGTTATCCACACTCTGGCTCTAAGTGTGGGCAACTGTGGACTGAAGATGACTGACTTGAAATGAGGCAGACAAACTGACTCCACCACTGCAGGACCTGATGCCATTAACCTAGCAGTATTCTTCCAGTGACTGACATGAAATCCTTGCAAACTACCTATGAACACCTCTCTTTATAGGTACCCACCATGCAAGCCTAGGGATACAAAGCTGAAAAGGGTAACAAGTCAACCAGAGAGGGAATAGGAGCTCCCAAACTATCAGCTTACAAAACAAAACCCAGGACTTCAGAGGTGCCTAGGAGATCCTATTCTTTAACTGCACAATCCCTATAAAGTTCCAAACACAGAAAAGTAACTTTTACAATCCCTAGCACAGACTGTATAGCTACCCTCCGTCTCATCTTTAAGGTCAAGAGGACCAGGATTTGTCATTTGAAAAATCAATTCAGAAGGGTATTGGATGCTGTTGGGGTTTTGGGGGGCTACCCAAAAAACTGTTGGAGTTGTTTGTTTTTAAATGAAGGGGAAATCACCAAACAGGAAAGAAGTTCACTTCCCTGTTCAAAAATTAAGGAAAGACAAATAGAATGAAGTTTTATTGTACTTTTGCAGGCAAACAACCCCAAACTTTTGTCAGGAAAAGACAGCATTCTAATCACTGCAGTCTACAGAGAAAAGTCAATAATGCCAACAGAGTAAACAAGCCCATGTTTGAGAAGTAGAAATATTTTAATTGTCTTCATAAAAACTATTAGTATTATATATTACACAAATATCAAGAAATCAAAAAACTTTAAAAGTCCTGCTGTCCCTGCAACAGTTAGCCTCTTTTCTCCTTAAGTCAAGAAGAAAGCCAAAACAGAAGTAGCTGATGTTAATTAACATTAACTATTAATAACAGCAATCTTAGTATATCTCCCCATATCTGCATGAGGAAACTCATGAGAAGAGTTTTGCCAAGCTCCATTTTTAGGAACTTAACCAAAAACCTCTTTGAATAAAAGTGACACCAGTGAACCTACTTTCCCTACTCAGAGAGGAACGCCACAAAAACCTCACCCTTATATTGAGTTAGTTTTATGAACAGAGAGTCTTTGGTGCCAAAGTCCTTCTCTACATAATCATACATCATAATGAGGATACACTTTACTATCACAAAACTTAGGTAGTTGATTCATCCTCTTCTGTACCACAATTTTCCATTCTTAAAATACTGCTGCCTTAAGCTTCAGCAGCTGGAGGATGGCAGGAACAAAGACATTTTGCGAATTTCCCTTTTTACGAAAGAAACGTCCGGACTGTACCCTTGATTGTCCCCCTGCAAATTGGGCATTTCCTAAGGGATGGCGCACATTCTTTGCACACCACTAAGTGACCACATGGAATAAAAACAATAGAAACTTCTTTGTCCATGCAAACTTTACATGTTCTTTCCTCTTGCAATCTTCTTAATTGTTCTTCCATAGGTAAACCTGGAAAAAAAGAGTTAACTTTTTGTCAGTCTGAATATATGTGAATATATCAAACTATATTTAGAGTGTAGCCATGCTCCTTTTCACCTTTTATTTCCCTACCTGTATTGACTAAATATAGATGGCAGTGAACATTTTTCAGAGCTCAGAAAGAGGCATGCAAGGAACTAGTCTGTACTTTCCAGTTCTGTGAGATGGGACAGCCCAGGGGCTGGAAGCCAACCGGTGTTTACATTTTAGCAAATGCTGTACTTTTCTCAGCTGGATATCAGAAACACAAACACAGCCTGACTGGTAGAAGTGAGCTATATCCAGGTTTGTATACTTTTCTGCAGTCTATTAACAGATTAAACTGCAGGATCAGAGCAAACTCAGTCTCATGTCTGACAGTTTTTATCTACACATTTGTTGGTCAAGCTAGATCTCAGGAAACCCATAACCCACTATGGAAAAGCAGAGATGACACTTGTTCTGAAATGCTAACCAACTACTCATTCTCTAGTCTTTACCAAATGCCTGAATGCTTGCTTTTATCAGGATCAAGTCCAGCATGTGCTGCTTGAATTGTTGAGCTCCAGAAAGCTCTACATCCTGTGATGTGCAAAAGCATGAGCAAGGCACAAATACAGCTTAGAGCTGACAGACTTACTTGCAAGTATGCACATGCACTTAACTTTTTAACTTTTTCAGTCCATATTACTAAAGCAGAATCAGAGAGGGTAAAGCACCAAACCTACTTCTTAACCAAAGTAATTTTTATGTTAGCTGTTTGTTCTACAATAGAATTTAAGATAAGAAGGTAGAATTTAAGGTACCTGAAACATCTTCTGTGGGAACATACTTGATGGTCTTCTCCACTAGAATAAAAGAAAAAACAACCTTATCATTTAACTGATCTATGTTCAAACAGCATCTGTTTGTTTCTTCTTTAGACTGCTGTGAGAGCACTGGTTAGACTTCTATAAAAGGATATCCTTTAAAAACAAAAGGAAAGCAGACAGACATACCAAATAAATCTTTGTAGAGCACAGGGTCACAATCTCGTAGACAATTCCTGAAGATGCTGGCTGCTTCATTTCCTTTCACTAAAATTGTATCTATCAGTTCTCTCGCCTGCAATGGTATCTGAGTCTTCTGCTTAATAACATCATGCTCGAGTTCTGTTATCACTTTAGCTGATAGCAAACTCTCAAGGATTGGGAGGACACATGTTAAACGTTGGAATAAAGCCATTCGATTCTTCTGGATCAAGTACAGATCATCTGGAATGTAAGGGGGAATTAGACAAGAGTTAGGAATACACTCCTCCAAGTTGCACTTCTGTTTAACAATAATTGATACATTCTTCAAACTCTACTTGCAATGTTTGCTTATTACACATCATTAATAAAACCCTCAGCAAGTTTTAGTGGTATTCATGCAATGAACAGACTTAAGGAAACAACATAAAAGCAGCTTCTGAGCCAAAGTCTGTTCACCAAGAAAACTTCCTGCTCCCATCTCTAGGTTAACTGATCAGAGAGGATCTTGTGTTAACTCCATATTAGCAAGACTTACACTCTCTGGATGACTGCAAAGAAAAAACTAACACCAATGCTAACTCATTGACATGCCAGAGGTTAATTTTTGTCACTGCTAGCCTGTAGATAAAAGAAAGCTCTTCTAAGAAGTGTTCATGTTGCATTCAAGCAACAGGAAATGTTAAAGACACATCATATAAACAAACTGCTGACATACATGGGCTGAGTCAGACAGAAAAGCAGATCTTAGGCTATCTTACAGAATCTGAATTTATAGAAGTTTACGGCCCCCTCTAGGAGGTGGATGTGGCAACTTACTGATTCAAGCAGCTTAAAGAGCAGGCAAATTTGGATAAAAATTAGTAGAGTGTACCAAGCGTTTCATTAACAGCAATATAAAGACACATAAATGAAAAAAAAATGGCTTTGGAAAGAAGAGATGAATCAGAACCCTTGGCCTCCACTATGAATCATTCTCCTAAAAGAGAATGAAACAATTCTCAGACTGCTGGTTCCATACAGATATCCCAACAATGCTTTTAGAGAAGCTGATTCTAACAGCATTTAAACTAAATCACTTAGTGCATAAAAACAAATATAAAAACTATACATATTACAAACTGCTTCAGATTTCACTTTTATTTATGCCTGATGCCCACCTGATGCCACTTCTTCCAGCTGCTTTTCTTTTTCTTCTTCAATCTTCTCATCTTCAGCCGTGAGCAGATCAGACACAAGATCATTAACAGTCTTGTAGTTTTCTCCAGTGGCCAAGATTTTACTTTGCACTGTTTGCTTTATTAGCCTTCTACTGAATCCCATCTCCAAGGCAGCTTTAACCACAGGCGTGTTCATCATGATTGCATCTTCTGAACGGCTCTCTCCAGGTTCAAAACGAATAACTAATCAAAAAGGGAGATTCTTGTGTATCATATAAAGCATAAAACACCCATACAACCCCAGAAGTCAGAAACATCAACATTACCTACACCCACAAATAGTAACCAGTAACAAGTTTTAACTGTTGAATTTTTGTAAAGTAGTTTTAACAATGGAAGCTGGTCACTCAGTCATGGATTGAATCCAAGATAAACATCAATCCATGTCAGGCCTTTGCTAAAATCTAGGTTAAATCCAGAGAAACCACTGAGAATTCCACTGTGTCCTGGCAGCTTTTTTTATACTCACTTATTTCTAACTTCAGCCTTGAAAAATGGCCTGGGGGTGTGCCAGGGGTGGGGGAGGGAAGTCAGAGTTTATAGTACAAACAATTGCTCTATTCCAGCTCTTGATCAGTAATTTGCATTTAATTTAGTAAACACCAGACACATGGGATTCTGACTCATTGTCCTCAGTCAGCAGGGTTCTAGGACAGCAGGAACTCCCAGAGGGTGAGTGGGTTTTTCCACCACAACTAGAGTCCAGCTTAGAAAGACTTCATTGTACCAGCTTGTTCTACCTTCTCCCTTACCTGCTGCTCAGCTCAGAGCATTTACCTAGTTAAGTGCCTAGAGATGGAACTGCATAACTGCCTAGTCATTGACACCCTCTAGCAACTGTCCCACCAAGCCCAACACTTGCTTTGCTTAACCCAACCCTGAAACAAAAAAAAACCCAGCAACCAAGTGTGCACACCCAAAAATTTGGCATGAGTTGCTAGCATGAAAAGAAAGAAAATAAAAACCAAGATCTTTTAAAGGTGTTTCCTTGGAGTTTGTCAACACAACATCAAAATGATTAAACTTTTAGGAAACAAATCTAAGAATTGGCTATCCAAAGCTAACTTGGATATTCACAATCATTAAGTTTGCAAAGTGCTGAGGAAGTTTAAAAACATGCTTTAATATACATACTTGGAGGATCAAGGTTTTCATCTACAGGTGGATCAGAGGTTGACAAGAGCTGTGGAACCCAAGAGAACTATGTTAGTATTGAAGTATTGCTCTTCCCTCTATGTACCTTTCTAACATATTGTTTGTCACCAATCCTGCTAAGTTTTCAACCCATTAAATATTTCACCTGCAGTTACACAAGCCTGCAAATTTGTGTGAGTGTATAATCAACAGAAAGCTGGTGCTGACCACTTCCATGAAGAATAGTCTGGTTACTCATGCTGTAAGAATTATGCATAGAAATAATTCACACTGTCCATGACTGATTTCTGAAATAATAATTACTGATCTGTACTATTCAGTGTATAATCAGAATTTCCCTCTGCTAACATAAAGGAATTCACTGCCTCATAGGACTTTCCGTAAGTTATCTGTAGAGGTTAAACTCTGCTAGTCCAAGACCAGCCATGGTTCAGCACCAGTTTCTTTCATGTGCTCATGAAGAGCATTTATGATGTTAGAAACCCAGAAGAAACATACACAGAAAGAAGAAAGGACTGAACTCAAAAAAAAACACAGAACTGTTCAACGAGGAAAAACCAAAGTTAAAGGACAGTAAAAGTTTACCTGTTCAAGGAGGTGGGGGAATCTGGCCTGAATTTGACTTACAAACTCTCTTCCTTTTACACGAAGCAGATACTCACACCTGAAACATTGACAAAAGTGTATCAAATCATACTTTCTACTTGCCAAAGGAAAAAAAAAAAAAAACATAGAAGAACTAACAAATTTAAACCCAGTGTAAGTTAAAAACATTTCTTTTCCTTCAGCAGAGAAAGAAGACTCTTAATTGGAAGCTTGGGGCAGCCTAGTGTCCAGTGACACTTAGATAAAGCTTTTCCATGACATCCAGCTGTCAGCAGTCTTATGTATAGAAATGCAACGGCTTTACATTCTGCTACCACTTGTAATCAAAATGGCATGTCATGAGGAGTGATACTGTGTCAGAATCACTACAAAGTGCAGTGATAAACTGTTTCTATCCTGCATCTCAACATTCTTGTCTCCTGCTCAAATCGCTCAAAAGAAAGAATTTAACAAAATATAACACCATTATCAAAGCCTGCTTCACTAACACAGGTTTATCTCATATGTACATTTACTGACAAGCTTAACACAGTATGAAACAACAGTGACATTTAACCCTACATACATCATGTAGTCCAGCAGTAGCTGATAAATTGCCTGTGAAAACCTAGCTGGAGATCTACTATGAGAAGAATTATTATTAGCTTTCCTGAAATCAAGTGCAGTTATTTCTGTAATGGAGGTGGTGATTTCCACAGGCATAGATAGCAATTAGGTATGAAATTGCCATTTAATTATAGATGACATTAGAAAGTTATTTCTGTCCTTTTTCCAGCAGAGACATACCAAAGAGCCACTGAAACCTTCACAAGCTCTTACACGTGGGAAACTAAACCGTACAAGCAAAAGAAGTGGTTCAAGAGCATTCAGCATGGGCACAAAACCAGAAGCAATGAGTTAAACATCCTTTCTACTTCATTTCTCAGCAGCCTTTACTCCCCTTGATAAGCTTACTGACTGCTTCTCTTACTCACACTTATGAGAAAAGTATGCTCATTAACAATGCAGTCTCGCTGTTAGGGATCTGGGGATGCACACAGCTTTTCATAATGAAAGGGAAAGCATTATAAGCCATGGTTAATGAAGAAATATTTTAATTATGCCCACCTACACACTTCAGAGCTTTTAGACATACATGCAATAAATCCAAATGAAAGAGTGAATCTGTAAATCAAATAAAGTTAAACAAAACTATTAAGTGCAGTACATATCTGCCAAAATTAGAACATATAAGAACATGAACAAACTCTGATAAATATTTTGCAAATTACCTTGGAAACCACTTAGCATGCTCAATCCATGGATCATCTCCAGATTCCCAGCACCTTAAGCCACCATCACAGCAAAAACACTTCACATCATCATTGCGACCTTAAATTTAAAAAAAAGACAAAATATCTAGCAAACATCGACACAACTTACTTGAAAGTAAATGTTGACATAGCAGCGTGAACAAAACTAGAAAAGTCTGGGTTTCTTACCTACATAGTAAAAGCCAGCATCTGCAAGCTGTTCAGGCTGAACTGGAATTCTGGTTGGCCAATTAATGAATGTTTTAACACGTGCTTCATGCGTTTGCATGCTCACATTTGAAACATTGAAACTCTGCTGGTCTCGGATAAGGTTTTCCACAAAAGGGCAGTTGGGATAGTGTCTCCGATGCTCTGACATAGCATTATCTTTTGGTTCCCAGTTACACAGCTGACCACCACAGGTAAAACAAGCAACTTTGTCTGCTGTCCCCAAGTAATAAAGTCCAGCCTTTGCCAGATCAGTGGGCGAGAGAAACGTCAGCGGCCACGAGTGAAAGGTGCGTAGCCTCGCATCTTCTGTCCTCATAGAAGGATTGTGAAGCTTAGGGCTCAAGAATGGAAGGTCTTCAACTGCCCTAGTAGTTACTGGGTCTTGAGGAAAACTGGAAAATGAGCCACTGAAATATCCAACCTGTTCTAAACTTGGAGAAAGTGCCATGGAATGTAGAGATGGTGAGAGACTGTTTGCAACTGAGGGTGAAAAGGCAGAACGAGATGACAGTCCAAGGTTGTTAACTGAAAGCATTCTTTGAACAAAACTGCAGCTAGGATACAGTTGCTTATGTTTTTCCATAGCATTATCTCCTGGCTGCCAGTTATCCAATGTTAAGCCACAACTGAAGCACTTCACTTTATCTTGCACACCCGTGTAATAAAACCCAGCCCGGGCAAGGCTCCGCTCTGACACGGGCGCGTTCATGGGGAACGTGGAGAACGTTGACATTCTGTAGAGCTCACAGGACAGATCATACTTCAGCTCATCACACAGAGCACTCTGCCTCATGATGCTAGCTAAGAAAGGGCTATCTTCCACTATGTTCATGATGGACTGGTGTGGGAAAAATGGGACAAGTCTTCCTCTGGGAGGTAGTTGTGTGCATTAAAGGCAATTTGGAACAACCCCTGTACAAAACCAATAAATACTTTAAAGTGTCACTTCAAATGTGCATATGAATAGAACTGACCTGATGATTTAACAGCCTTTAAACATTTGGGAAGTTCTTGTACCTTAGTTTAGCAACTGCTTTCACTGCAAAAAGCTTCTGCATCCCATTTTAACAGCTGAAGAAAGGAGGTTAAAAAGCAATTTCCACTGAATCATATAAGCACCACAAGCTTTACTTGTTCTGTGTATCTGGGAGAGAGGAAAGCAGTAACAATTTGTCAGGCTCGTGGAGGTGGGATCAAAAGAGGAAAAACCTCAAATGGGTTTATCAAAATCCTTTGTCAATAAAGAAACTAAATTGGGAGGCAACTAAAACAACATTGTTCTTATCCAGAACATATGTTAAGTAATTTAAGGACAAGATTTCACCCTAGAAAGCGGATAAATATGTAGCTTATACACACACAAAGATTTTAGTTTGTAAAACCTCACTAGGATGCTGAAAAAAGGATTTACCAAGTTCAAAGGGCACACAAAAAACAGACCCTGAACTGATGTTACTATACTGATCTTGTATATTTGCTACTACTAGACTCCAAAAAAAAACCTCTCAAGTTCTGCATATTGTTGTAACAAGCTGTTAAGACTAAACAAGTTAGCTTATACTCCACTTCACAGGTATAGAATATTCAGCTATTAGAGAAACAAATCCTATACATTGTCCCAGACAAGGATGAACTCTCTTTATTCACAAACCTGGGACAGTCCCAGGCTTGTCTACAAGTCAGCACCAAATTAACAGAGCACATCAGTTTTAGCCTGGTGCTTTAGTTACAAGTACAGAGTTATCAAATTTAACATAAATTAATTGCCTTGAGTTGAGACATTCTGATGCTTTATACTGTTGAATCAAGTTTTTTCTGTATGCCATGTTTATGGCATACAGAAGCATACAGAACTCTCAGATTTAAAAAAAAAAAAAAAAGTATTTGATGCCTTAGTTTCTTTATTTCTGCACAGAACTACCTCCCAGAGGTAAGACTGAAGTCCCTTCTAAGGTGTCTACGCCTCCATATTGGTACTGACTGTCCTCAAGAAGAAATTGTAAGTATCTGTAGTTTCAACTAGTCAATATTTTTGTGACAGAACAAAACCTGTAAGGAAGAAAAAGAGTGCTTTAAA
Source organism: Chamaea fasciata (assembly GCF_029207755.1). Lineage (NCBI taxonomy): Eukaryota > Metazoa > Chordata > Aves > Passeriformes > Sylviidae > Chamaea > Chamaea fasciata. The sequence continues at coordinate 40,323,312 of NW_027094087.1, read as the reverse complement.
ACACATGAGATGAGGTGCATGCAATGTCTATGCAAACAGCAATTAAACTAATTGAAACAGCATAAGCTTTTTGCAATTATAGAATGTTAAGGGTTGGAAGAAACCTTAAAGATCATCTAGTCCCAACCCCCTCGCCATGGGCAGGGACACCTTCCAGCAGACCGGGCTGCTCAGAGCCACATCCAACCTGGCCGTGAACACTGCCACAACTGGGGTGTCCACAACCTCCTCTCTGAGCAATCTGCTCCAGTGTCTCACTACCCTCGCAGTAAAGAATTCCTTCCTAATATCTAACATCAATTTCTTCTCTTTCAGTTTGTTCCCATTACTGCTTGTCCTGTCCCTACAGTTCCTGATGAAGAGCCCCTCTCTGGCTTCCCGGCAGCCCCCTTCAGATACTGGCAGGTTGCTATGAGGTCTCCATGCAGCCTTCTCTTCTCCAGGCTGAACAAGCCCCAAGTTCCTCTGCTTAATGTCAGCCAGAAAGCTTCAGGGAGTCACCTTCACATACTGTGATAAGGAATGGACTTCACACACTTCATTTCCCTGTTATTGACGCGTATGCAAAACTGTTTAACCCACAAGCAGAAGTTTTTGGCAAATGGATTAATCAGGCTACTTAATCACAAGTTGTATGACCAAAGGTATGATCCCGTACTAAAGAAGCAGCATCCATTTAAATTGGCTTAACTTCGCAGATTCCCAAACAATGAAGACACAGTTTTACAACACTGACTTAAAGAGCACTGGATTTTCTAATGTAGGTAAATCCAAATATATTTGAAGCAAGGACACCGGCAAAACTGAACTTCTCCAAAAATTTAGGTAAGGGCAAACACAAAGTTCAAAGGGTTTTTATATATTCAGCCGTGAATAAATATAAAATCATGTATTTAGTAGTGTGGTCTGGAGGATCGGTTTTGAAAAAGTTTTTCCCGGAAAGACTCAGTCACGATGACACAGCACTGCAGAAACAGCCCCCTGCGCTAAGGCGCCCGATCCTGAGCACCAGACCCCGCACGGCGGGCCCTGAGCGCGGCCCCAACCCGGGCAGCGACCGCCCCACGTTCCCCGGGGCCTCGCTCTCCGCTCCCCCTCCTCCCGCGGGCCCCGGCCCCGCTCCCCGAGCGGGTCCCAGCGGGGCGGCCGCGCTGCCCTCCAGGCGCCGGGGGCCACAGCCCGGGCCCGCAGAGCTCCTCCAGCCCCCGCCCGGCCGGGCACGGGCCCGCAGAGCACCGGGCACAGAGCACAGGCACCCCCCGCCCCCTGACGGCCGCGCCCTCCCGGCAGGGCCCCCGCCCGGCCCTACCCGCAGCACCCCCCGTACTCACGGCCTCCGAGCAGGCCCCCACGGCGGCCCCCAGCGAGGCCCAGCCTATATGCGGCGCCCGGCAGGGCGCGGGGGGAGAGGCGCCCCCGGCGGCACCGCCCCGCCTCGGAAACGCCGGCAGGGCCCGCCCGGAGCTCCCGGCCCAGCGCCGGGCACAGGCGGCGCCTGACGGGGCGGGCACAGCCCCGCCCTTGCCGGGCCGCCGGCGCCCTCGTGCGGCGGGAGGGGACGGGAGGGTCCCCGGGCCGGGCCCCTCGGCCCCGGGGCGTCCCGGGCGGATGTTCCGCCTCGGCGGGCGTGCGCTGCGGGGGAGGTCCGCCCTGCCGTCAGCGGGGACCTGGGTACTTTCCTCAACCCTGTTCCTCGGGCGGGGGAAACCCGAGTGTCAGCGCCGGCCGGGGATTTCCAGCCGTGGGCGCGGGGCTGGCGAGCAGCCGGGAAGGGGAGCGGCCGGAGGGGCGGCGGCCGGGCCCGCGGGGCCCGCTCTGGCCGTGCTGCGGCGGCCGGGCCCGTCGGTACCGGCACCGCGCTCCCAGCGCACGGCGGGGCCCGGCTCGCCGCACACCCCGCGGTTTCACCCTTGCTCCCTGACACCAGCGTGAAACAACAGTTCCTCGGCCGCATTTCCTAATAAAGGCGGCTGTGCTGCCTGCCAGAGGGGAAACAACGTGACCGGTGGAAGACTTTGGTCACTTGAAAGCACTGGGGAAGAACAAGAGGAAGACAAAATAAGACCATAAATTTCCACTGGAGGGGTTTAAAGCGGTATCTCTGCGTATCGAAACCTGAAAAACTTCCACAGAGCCTCCCAGAACGCTGACCAAATGCTCAAAATGTCCCAGCACAGTCATGGTCTGGCATTTCCTATGAACGAACAGGAGATAAGAGATTTTTAAAAGCCCCGTTTTGTGACTACAGATTGGTAGTAGGGTGTTTACACAACTGAGAACTGAAAAGTAAAAATAAGGAAGTGTAAGAGCATTATGACACTAGTAGGTAATTTTCCGTATCGGAGTTCCAGTAAGATGAGTTTGCAAGAGACTCATTCATATATTTTCTAAAACTCTTTCAAATTTCCTGTCATATATGATGACATTTATCATGTATAACAATACTGCTAAATTTGAACTGCGGTGATGGCATCTAGTACAGCACAGCTTCTACTGTAACACTACTTAACATCATATAATGGTAGACAGAGAAACATTTCCTTTGCAGCAGCTGCAGAAGACAGTCAAAAGCTTCCTTTTTAAGTTTAAAATGGTTGTCAGATCCGTGATACCTTGTTTTAAGGAAGTTGCTGACACAGGGAAGAGAAGGTTCAACAACGAAGCCAGCTCTTCAAATACCTTATATGAAGAGTGCTGAGGTGTGGTTTTGTTTGACACAAGGAACTGTTCAATGTCACACAAGGAACTGAGCTCTGTATTTACTTGTGGCTTTAACTGCAAGTGGTTAAAGATTTATATTGACCGGTTATCTCCAGTTGCGGAACTTCAGGCAGGACTCCCCAGATGAAGTTATACTCATCTGTTATAACAGATGCTTGACGTTTTACTGTACATTCTCTCAAAACTAGTTCCTCCTTAACCCTCCTCCCTCCCTTATGCTACTGCACACCCAGCCACTATCTGCCCTTGCCCCCTGTACCCTTGGCCTCCTGCTAATCTGGCCATATAAACTGCTATTTCCGCCTCACCCAGGCCTCCAGGCGAGCAGTTTCAGGTTCTCCCTTTGTGCTTGGCAGCCTCGTGTTGCAATGGAGGAAGGGAGGGGGAGAAAATAAAAAGCAGGCTAAAATGCTTGTGATAGGAGAAAAAGAGGTGTAGCTGCCCTGAGCGCTTTTTGCTTGCTTTGCCTCATTCTGTGTAGTAGCAGCCGCCCCATTCCCAGTAATTTCTTCCTTTTTCAGAGAAAGAGGTAAGAGGGAACTTTCCCCAGTTAGCTGCAATGATGGATTGTCCTTTACCCAAAGGGCATGAAGTAAGGGTGTAAGTACAGGGTTCTTCGTAGGACTGAAACTCCTGAGGAACAGCGCTGCATTATCATTAGCATTCTGCATCTGGCGTCAGCCTGGGGCCAGGGTAACTCTCCAGAGGCAGAGTAAGAGGACAACAGTGGTGCTTAAGCCCTACCAAGCTAAATGCATGCTTTGACTTTGGTTCTCAGGCTGTCGCATATCACTGGGACTGTTCCTTATTCCAGCCTTTTCACCAACTGCAGCAACCTTCCTAGATCACCGTCTTGACATACAAACCAGTGAGTGATGGGTGAAACAAGGCCCTCTGCTTTGCAGAGTCAGCTCTAGAGAGGGAGGAAGAAGGCAGCTGTCAGATAAAGCTGTCCTCAACCAAAGGAAACTGCAGAGGTCAAAGTGCTAATAAAAGTGTCACTGCCACATTACCAGGGTTTATGAAAATAAACCTGATGGTAGTGTTGACTGAAATAGCAAAGGTGAGAGAGCAAATTTCTGGAGGTGGGAGGCAGTGACCTTACAGCATGAGCGCATTATCACACCAGGTAGCACAGCCAGCCCTTGAACTACCTGATGTGAGTCCAGAAGTCTTCTCTGAATGTCCTGCTGAATGGCAGTCTCCCCACGGTGTCTTCCTTCTCTGATGCATTCTCCAGCTTACCATGTTCCACAACGTTAAAGAATCTGGCTTTAATGGTGCCTCTATAATACCCCTCTAAGCATCTATGAAGAGGAGAGATGGAAAAAACACACATTGTTATTTGCCTTTCCATTGCAACTGACTCCTGTATCCACTCTCCCACAAATCTAACCCCCCCTGTAAAACCTGTATTAAAAAAGAAAATCAGTTATCACTGGGTAGTGCTCACATTTTTCAGCTTTCCAAAGGTATCAAATGCCTCTGTGGAACATGACCTTCTTATTCTGAACCCCGTGGCATTGGCTTCACTGCTAGCATCAACCCCCATTCCAGCAGTAAGGAGTAGGTTTCGTCTTATAAACTGACCTAACATGGTGATTAGGGTTCCACAAAAAACTTTAGAAGGAATTCCTCAGCTCCTTCAGGACATAAGGGGAAGATAATGATGAGAGAAATAAGAAAAATATATATATATTAAGGAAACCTTTGGAAAAGCCAACTTGAAAAATACAAAAAATACCAGCTGTAGATAAACTTGCATTATCTATTCAATTTACAAATGAAGGAAGTCCCAATAGCAGAGTAGTTCTGACATCCTGTAAACATGAGATCAGATAAACTGTGTTATGCTAATCTATGTGGGTGCAACTGCCCACTTTGTTTTGACTAAACACAGCAACTTCATGTGTATATTTTTTTATTATTATTATTTTTTTTTTAAATTTTAGTCACCTTTGCCCAGGGGGAAAGGAATTGAAGTTTCTCTTCAAAACCTCTCATCACCGGCTGAGGTCTGATGAGCTTAACGTCCACAGATTGGGAGTAGCCAGAAGATGCACAGGTGATAAGAGAACATTAAGGAACATTACCCTCTGGTGTAGCCGGAGATAGCTGGTCTGGGAAGAGATCGATAAGAGAACCAAACATTGAAGACCAGATTAGCATCACAGGCAAAGGGATCAATAACCAATAGGAGATCGAATACTAAGAGTTGTGTAATTTAAGACAAATGAATATGAATTTCTTTGGGGTGTTTATATATAAATATGTGAAAAGTCTGGTAAAGAATGACGTGAACGATTTTCATGGCGCAACCTGGGCATGTGTTGGTGAAATAATTTCTTTTGCACATCCTGGCCAGAATAAAGTAATGCCCTGAGCCTCTAACACTGAAAAGATGCTGTAGAGTTTCTGGTTTTCCCGTAGTTTCAGTGACAAGGGCACGTACATCTACACCAGCAATAATGATTACTTCTTTTCTTTTTTTAAATGAAACTTTTTAAATTGCATTTGGGCATATAGCAAAAAGAAATTAAAATGTCAGTAGGGCCAAATATAATATCTAGATATTAAGGGCATCCATGACTCATTGTGATAGCCCTAAATGTTCAAGAAAAAAAAAAAACCACCTTGCTGCTCCCTTTCTGAAGGTCAGTACATTCACAGTCTGCAAAGTTTCCATTCCCTTTGCACACAGACAAGAGGCTTCTTTTACACATCCTCCTACGCAAAGGATCACGAGTACAAAAGTTTAGGTTTACCTAAATCAGTTGTGGGCTTTCTCACATTTAGTTCTCAGATAAATTCTCCAATAAGCCATAAGTAGTCTCAAGAACATATCAAAGCCACACTGAATAAGTTGAGGCTTTTAAATCAGTCAGAAGTTCTCATTAATATTTACTTGGAAGATAAAAAATAATCAGAATGAGTTGCAAAAAGATCTTCATAGATGTTGAGTTCAATTCTCTTTTTAGATTGGAGAATCTGCTCACTCTTCTAAGCTTTATTGTCTGCTTCTAGGAAGACATTTTGTTCCAATGGTATAACAAACATACATGCAGCAGGAGATAGGAACGTGAAGAATGCCAAAGCAGAGATGACTTGACTGAAATAAACCACAATCAAGTAGAAAGAGGACCAGTTATATATCAGAGAAATAAAATGGCTTCTATTCAACTGCTTCAAATTGTGTCAATTCAGAGCCCCACATTCCTGTTTTTTTCCAAAGGAGTTGTTTTTCTAAACAGCAGGTTGTCTGCTTTGACTCCAAGTTACTTCCTGCTGTCAGAGTAAGAAAATTTCTCTAGATCTGATTTCCCTCATTTATTCCCCATTACCTCTCTGCAGATTTAAAAACCTTCCCAAGGTGTTTAACTTGCTTTAATTGAACCAGCTGTTGCTATTCATGTTCTTGGAGAATGTTTTTATGTCAATACTCCTTCAACTGAAATAGAATCAAATGTGCCACTTTTTAATTTCCTGAGGATTACACTGAAGGTTTTCTACCACGACTGCTGCTAGGTTCAGGAAGATACAAATTATTTGTAAATCATGCTAAATGTGATTCCATCACACTTTACCTAGAAAATGGGTGATTGCCTCGACAGAGTTCTGTTTAAAATGCCAAATACCTCAGAAATTAAATAATCCATTCGGAGGCTACAGATACAAGATGAAGTTTCCCAAAGTTTCTACATCACCGTTTCAAATGGCACTCAAGCACATGGGAACGCAGAAACCCATATACAAAGAGGACCTTAAGCCTTCTGTTGCAATATGCAAAATAAAACCCTAATTCTGTAAGCAAAACCAGAAATCTGATCTCTGTGGCTGCCTGAGTTCCCAATGCAGCTCATGGGGAACTGATTTGTGATTTTCAACGAAACCAAAAAACCCCAAGCCCCTGTGTGCAAACTGAACAAGCCATAAATCACCTCTCCGTGAACAACAATGGCACAAGCAGTTGTAGCAGACACGGGGTTAAATGACAGGAGTGAGGGCTGCTTAGGTTAATCCTGGTGCCACATGGTACTAAAACTGCAGCCTGAGAGAAGCTAAGCTTTCCAGTTTTGTATTCTGCTGCACAGTACTGTGTTTCTTAAGAACGTAAGAGAAATAAGAGGAATCATAGTGGTACTGAAAATGCTTTCACTTTCATTTCTTAGGATTTACAGGAATAAATAAATTAAAAGTAATGTAGCATGCACTACTGAAAAAAAGTTTATTTTGGACATTAAATTATAATATTTTCATGAGAATATATTAGAGGAAAAACATAGTGAAAACAGAAAAAAAGTGATGCAAAATAGAGTGATGCATCTTTGATAAGGGGTTAAGCTAGTATTTTTTGGCTAGTAGCTACAAATTGATTATTAATTTACATATCAGTACCCACTGGATACATGTAACAGGGAAGGCATTTGGGTGAGGAACAAGTGCCAATTGAGTGCATATAAATTGCTGTTTATGACAAGGTTAGAGGACTGGGTTTCTAGAAGCTGGAACGTGCTGTCAGATTTTGAGAGATTTGCTGTTAAATCGTTCAAAGTATTGAAAAGTTATTGGGGTGGATTAGACAGACAGATACATTCCTATACAAAAAAAAAAAAAAAAAAAAAAAAAAAAAAAAAAAAAAAAAGCATAAATGAGATGCCAAAATGAGGTTAAAATAACCTGAGATGTCATCCTGAACACTCACTTGTTTTTTTTTTTTAGTGGACTAGCTAGAAAAATTGCTTTGTTCCTAGGGTACTTATTCAGAAGGGGCACCTCAGACTCAGAAAACAAAGACTGTACTGACAGGGCTTAATTTAGCATCAACCAATGGCTGCACTGACCTAAAATCCATCTATCCCAGTACCAGCCAGTACCAGACATCCCTGGTTTCAGATAATCTCTTTATGTAATGAAAACCATCTCAGCCTCTAGGGCGATAATCTGGGCCTATTATCTGAAGTTCAATGTTACTAATTGTGATAATCCAAAAGGTTACTCTAGTCCTTATGAACAAATAGTTTTGGGGGAAAAAGGAAGTTTGCATGCAAATTGAAGCATTCTTGGGTCAGGAATTCAGAGTGGCAGTGAGCACAGTTGGCTTGGGAAACAGGAGTTAGATGCTGTGTTCATTACCCCACAGTACTGCTGAGACAGAGGGCCTTGGAGAAGCAAAGGGTCCTTTGTTTCTCTGCTGAGTTATTTCAGCAGAGAAAAACCCTTTTCTGCTGAAAAAGCACTGTCCTAAAGATCACTGATATCAAAGAATGTGAAAAGGCCCGAAGTAAGATTCTCCCATCCTTCCATTGTGCAAGATTCAAGAAACAAAGCACCCCATTCCTAACAGGCCAGACAATAGGAACATGTTTTGAGCAAAAAGAAAAACCTGATAAAATGTGCTTGTACAGCACCTGGAAAATTAAGCTCCAGCCTCTGAGGCTTTAAGTCTCTATAAAACATGAATGTTGTAAGTTGCCATGAGATGGATTTTGTGCTGCTCTGACATTAAAGTACATATTTAAAGCAGACTAGACCACCAATTCTGAGACATAAGGTGCTGTGATGTGCTCCTTTCAGGCTCTGAACTAGTGGAGATTAAATCACCATCTAAGGGCTGCCACAGAAGAAGTCTCAATATCAAATGTGTTGAAGCCTTAGGCACATAGCATGATTTCTAGCACCACCTGCACATCGAGAAGTACAAATGCAAGGGTCTGAATAAAGTACCAGTGTCTTGAGGCTTGATGTGGCCTCTTGCCACTTCCTTATGACTTCCTTAGTTTGATTTTAAAGAAAACTACCTTTTATCCTGTCTCAAAGATCTTCCTAATACAGTTTTGAATGTTTATCTATCTAGGAACATGGTTTGTGTCTGAACTTTGTCAAACACATACTGTAGGTCTCCAGAACACTGTCTCTTTCACTTGGCCACACGGTTATAAGCACAAAATAAGCTACTGTGAGAACATTTCCAAAATTAAGCAGGTTATCTTCCTTTGAAAGTATATACAAGAGTTTGGCATTGGCCCAGGACTGTAGGAGTTTCTGGTTTTTGTGATTCTGTTTTTCTTACTTGGAAACAATAGTGGTATTCATGCCTAGGCAGTTCATGAGGTTACAGTTTCTGAGGCTGAGTTTCTCAGTACGCAGCAATAAAAGATTCAGTGTACTTCAGTGTTACCACAGTGATTTCCCTTCTGCTGGCTCCTGTGGAGTAATTAAAGAATGTATGTGTTTTAAAGTGAAACATTGCTTGTACATACGAAGCTACTCAGTCCTGCATCCAGACATGTAGACCTGTGGGCCAAGACTTGGTAGACTGGGGTACATGTACTTTGTGACTGTGAGCACTATTCTTTTGTTTCTGTCCTTTCAAATCTCTTTCCCCTTCCAGTCAACTCCTCTCTACCCAATGCTAATCTCCTGGACACAGAAAATGAGCGCATTTATACAATATCCTGTTTGTCAAACGTTGTTTTGTCCCTTTAGTTATTACACACAAGTGCTCTTCAGCTGACAAGTTGTCAGCTGCATTGTTTGCAGGTTGTCAGGCCTCCCACATTACAGTGTACTTGCCCAGCCTCAGAGAGAAAGACTATGGCTTTTTCATAGACAAAAATAAGAAAAAAAAATATCCATTGTGAAACAATTTCTTCTGTTCAATAAATAGTTGAACAAAAGACAAGTCTCTGCAAAGCTATGTGTGTTTGTCTTCTGTAACATAACACTATGGCAGGCACTGCAGTAAGCTAGAGAAGGCAGGCATGCCACAGCAGCTCCAAAAACAAAAAGAGCTGCTGACCAACAAAACTCTTGGGAAATACCAAAAAAGGGTGCAGAATCTGAATGTCAGGAAAGAGAGGGACAAAGGTTACAATGATGCAATTGCCAAGAGAGAATCGTCTAGCAAAATGTGTAAGGGCTACAGAATAGATATTTATATCTGAGCTGGTCAGTCTTTATCGTCAAATGAAAAGATGAACACGCCTTTAGGATGTGTTTTTGTATTAAATCCTAAAATAGGAATTTAAAATGGATTACATGCATCACCCCAAAGTGCATTTTCCTTTCTGTTGATTGCTAAGGAGGTGAGAGTGTTAAGGCACTAGGGAGGTTGTTCCAAAGTCATGCATTTTTTTAACATCGTTAGGAGGCAAACATAACTAAAATCTGAGGATGAAACTTCCTGGGGTCGGGCCCAGACTATCAGACCCCTCTGAGTTTCCTTGGGACTCAGCCCCTCTGTGACTTGAATGGAGAGAGACAACTTTGATCCAGTTCTCCGAAAAGTAGTTTTAATAATAGAAAAGTAACAAACCATAAGGCATCCACTGTATTGGACTGAACTGGATCAAGGCAGTAACAAGGGGCAAAAGGCACAAGGCCAAAGGTGTAGTCCAGGGTCAGAGAGGGGTAGTTATACACCTCAGTGTGGGAGGGGAGTTAAGGTGTGGTCTGAGGGAAGGGTCCAACGGGATTAAGAATATTACAATTCTTGCACCAAAAATCAACCTGTGATAACACTGAGAACTGAGAACTTTCTGGTAACCATTAGCATAGAGAGCATGTCAATCAGCCTTCTGCTTATGGCACCTAGAATGGAGTTTCCCCAGGCATTTTTCCAGGGTTCTCTTTTTTCCTGTGGAAACTGCTCTCTACAAGAGGACAAGGGAAAATGATAAACAAGTCAATGATTGTTCCAGATATACATCGTTTTTTGTGCATGGTTTATACAGCAAAGGCAGGAACCCAACAGCTGTTCCCATGAACCAGACCTGTGGTCTGCTGCCATTTCTAGGAACCATAGAAAATACAAGAAATTCAATAGTAGGAAATTATGAGTAAACACAGCAGATCTTAAAATACTTTTTTCTTTTTGTTTCTGTCCATATTTCACTTTTGTTCCATCAGGGAGAGAATTTGACTAAAAACTGCTCAAAAACAAAACTAAAATTCTTCCTGTTGGGGCAGGAGATCAGAACAAGAGTTAGTTTTTTCGGTTTCTTTTTCAAAGCACTGTTTTGGAGTGGGTGTTTTAGAAGCTAATCAGGAAAGGGTCATTGTTTTACTGGTGCAATTACATATAATGAGCTATGGCAGTAACATATTCCTATGAGGACACTATCTGTAGGTGTCCTTTGGCAGGCCTCAGCTCATAAAACACCAGCCCAGGAGGCCTAGGCTGGGTAGCCACATGCACTGGTCCCAAAAAGCCTTTTCTGAGCAGCAAGCACCTTCTCTTGGGTTGGGCTAATCCTCCCTGCAGTAAAGGCACTGTCCCTATTGCCCCGACTGCCACATCTGAACATGAAGATACAGGTACTCACCAGCCATGGAAGCTGCATTTCACATTAGCAGCAGTTGGACCATCTCATCCTCATTCTGTATGTTCAGCAGGTTAAATAAAATGCAGGTGACTGCTGCTGGGGCAGCCAGAGAGAAGACAGGGATAGGGACGAGCAGCTCATCGGAGGGTGGTCCTGCAGAAGAGCGCAGCAGTGCATTTCATACACCAGAATTTTGGAAAGCTGAGCAGTCCACAGGCAGGTTCCGGCACACAGAAACTTTTGACATACTTACAAAGTGTGGCATGGGGCCAAATTTCACAAACAAGTAGTCAAGATAATCAAAATTATCTGGCTGCTCCCACCAAGGGCTACGTTTTCCAGAGTATGATCTATCTATCATGTAGTGTGACAGTGGTATTTTATTGCCAAAGAGGCTTCAGTGGAACCCTCAGTGAGTTTTCAGATTGGTTTCTGGTAAATGAACTTTCCAGAGGGCAGGATATTTGACAGCATTACCCTCAAAATTCGTGGGAATTGTCTTTGAATCTGAAAGGGTGTGAGAGTTCATGGACTGAATATGGATCTCTTCAGACCATAGAGCCAAGGACTCAGAGGAGCAATGCACATCATTGCTGCAGAGCTGGAGTGTTTCTATGGTGAATATCTGCTATTGCAAAAGTGTATTCAGCAGGAAAAGTCCGTCCCTGAGGTTTCTTGGGGTCAAGTCATCCTAAGTGCTGCAGACCACACACCTCAATGGAAGGCTGTTGTGAAGAGAGGGAAGCAACACAGCCAGACTATCTCACCTCCCCCTTGACATTCCTCATCACCTCCTGCACCCAGCCACTGTGGAGCCCACAAGGTTGTGCTTCCCCCATCTGTGCCCCAAAAGGGAGCTGCAAACATCCATCTCTGTTCCTGAAAAAGATCTTATAGGACCCTGTTGACTTGCAGCACAGGAGAAGGCAGGACTCAGGTAAATCTATGTTTCCTGGGCAGCCTGTGAACTGGAAGAGTTCCAGCCCGGGCAGAGCACAGACATTGCCTGACTCAGCGTCACCCACACGCATCAGTGTGGTATCCAGTTCAAAGGACAACCAGGGCAGGTCATGTCCCTGCCACATGGCCACATTACTGGAGCAGGAGATGGTTCTTGGGCTTTTTACACAGAATTTGATTAAGAGGTCTGTGCAAATCAGCAGGTCATAGGCTGTGACTTAGGCAATGAACCTCCGAGGCTGCTTCTGGTCACAGGAAGTTAATGAGGTAAAAATTCAGGTGAAGAGGAAGAACAAAGTACAGCATTGTCTACAAGGATTTAACCACCCGTGTGCCAAGTGCTGAGGATGCCTGGAATTTTTTCATCATACCAGAGTTTAGAGGTATTATTGCACTTTTCCATACAGAGCTCTATTACAAGAATTCATAGAATTATAGAAAGGCTTAGGCTGGAAGGGATCTTGAAGATTATTTCATTTCAGCCCCGCTGCCATGAGCAGGGTCACCTTCCACTAGACCAGGTTTCTCAAACCAGCACTAACCCAGCTTTGAATGTTTCCAGGGATGGCTCATCCACAACTTTTCTGGGCAAGCTGTTTCAGTGTCTCACCACACTCACAGGAGAGACAGGGTTCTCTTTTTTCCTGTGGAAACTGCTCTCTACAAGAGGACAAGGGAAAATGATAAACGAGTCAATGATTGTTCCAGATATACATCGTTTTTTGTGCATGGTTTATATAGCAAAGGCAGGAACCCAACAGTTGTTCCCATGAACCAGACCTGTGGTCTGCTGCCATTTCTAGGAACCTAGAATTTCTTCCTAATATCTAATCTAAGCCCCCCTTCTGTAGTCACATCACATGCTATAAAAGTTTTTCCTCAATGACTTTAACTTCAGAGAATCCTCCCCTTCAGTCATACTCAGCCTCTTGCCATTTTTTGAGTGTTGACTCTGAAAATTAGGGCTAGCAAACATTCCTGGCATTTCAAATGCCTATCCTTCTCATGGTGTGCCACTCTACACAGTGTGTTCTCTGCTGAATGCTGAGATTCAGCTTAACTGCACATTAGTGTAAAAGAAATTGAACTTCAAGAGAACTGGGTATCACAGACTAAACTTTGTGGGTTTTCACTTTTTTCTTTTAATCAGTTGATTAACAGAAAAAGAAAATATTTTCCCCCCAATTTTGCCTAGCAGAGTCAATTCTTCTCTGTCAGCTCTTTTTGAAAACAAAAGAATTGACCGTGTTTCATTCACTTTTTCTCTAAAATTACACAGAATCCCATATTAATTAAAATATGCTGAACATTAGGGAAAAAAAAAGATCATGGATTTGCTAATCTCATCCTATGTAATTGGGCATGACAAGTCTTATCTTTATTCCATTGGAAACGTAGCAACAGGGTACAAAGCAGAGACCCAAGGTGCTAATTTGGTTTCCTGACCCTCGGATTTGCAGAGGTAGGTTTTTAAAGGGGTGACTTGAACATTGCACAGGGCACTGACACTCTGCCTGACACAGGCCGGTGAGGAAATGCCAAGGAGGGGCTGGTGGTGTTTTAGCACCACCGGGTGGACAAATAAGGGAAAAAAGTTCATTTTTGAGACTGTATGCATGGGTGTCCTAGAAGGCAATAGTCCCACCTCGGAGCAGGAGCCCTGAGCAGTGTCCCAACTTCACCTATGCTGTTCTTATTGACAAGTATCTCAGGAAGTCCTCACACATCTCTTCACCAAATCAGGCATTTCTCTTACACTACATGTGATCCAAGAGTCTGGAAAGTCTTCCCAGAAAAATCAGATTTGCAAATACAAACATAATATCTGTAATAAATATGACCACAATAGAAAACAAACACGATTTATATTTTTAATTCAGAATTTCAGTTGCCTCCAAAACAGTTCAGATATTGTTCAGACACTTCTCAGTGTTTCCTGCCAGTTTTGTTTCTCCCTTGAAATCAGAGCCCTGATAGGTAAATGAGTGGGTTCCTTAAATCACAGGAAAAAAAACCCTGCTTAATGTAGCGTTTCTAAGTGTTTCTTAACACCTTGACTGTTCTGTGGGCTTTTGGACAAGTAATTGTTGTGGGCAGCTGGCCTTGGACAGCTTTTAATTCTGTTCACAGAAGATACATGAATACATGTAACATTTGTAGCTACGTAAGAGCTGCTTTCCTCGGCACCAGATAAGATAGTTTGTTGAATTAAGTAAAACTGCTCTCACCCTCCCACCTATATCCTATGTGCTTTACTAGCACACTTCTGCCTAAAGCTTTGGCCAGCTCTGTGCCCTGTGACTTCTCTGTTATGGATCTGTTCTTTGAATTACACTACAGACCAGAGAGCCCTTTGTGCTACCCCACGAATGCACATGCTGTCTCTTTACGGGGCACTTACCTTTGGCTGACATCAGCCAGAGAGAAAGTGAAGCACGGGGCACTCTGGCAGCAGGACCCCCACACTGGCCCCTGTCCCCTCTCACCAAGCTGTGGAAAGCAGGCACGGATGGCACCTTTCCAAGAGGGCATCTTCAAATTGATGCGGGAGACAAGGAGTGGCAAAGCTCCCAAAATACATTCTATAAAAGGGTAACATTTGGGTGACTGGTGAGTATCCTTTGGGATACCTGACCGAATTGCTGTAGCCAAGAGATTTCTCCTGGCAGCAGCTCCAGGGCATACTACACACACCCTTTCTGCAAATTCCACATTTAACAGCACGTTTGCTGCTTGCTTATCACACACAGCCTGCTTAAAATAGAAGCATTTGAGCTGACGCCTCAGGTCCTCTCAGCTTTGAATGAAAGAGGAAAAAAATCCCCTTCAGAGATTCAAAGTACAAATTGTAGTTCTTGCTAATCTGTGTGATGTACTTCTCTGTGCCACTCACACAGCTCTGAGGGTCAAGTGAACTGCTCAGTCAGGTCTGACAGTAGATTTCTCAGCTCTTTATAAGACATCAGAATACTTGAATCCAAAATAATGCAAAGACAACTAATCATCTGCCTAAAGAAAGTGAGGACTCTGACTAATATTTTTTATGTTAAGGTAGCTTGGTGGAAGAAAATCCATCTCCTACCTACCTGCCACTGTACCATACCAGACATGGTATTTATTTCTTCAGCCTCAGCACTCTGTAATCCTTGGCTGCTTAATAGTTGAAGCATCTATAGGAAGACTGGGAAATCATGGCATTCTTGCAAGTTATCTGTACCCCAGACATGTTGGTTGTACTCATTTAACACTTCAGAGTGAGGAGGGAATTCACAACAGGTCCTCTGCATCCTGGGAACATGAGCCGTGTAGCAGGCTACCAGGCCAGGGGGGCACTCAGCATGGTGGCCCAGGTGCCAGGGCTGCCTCACCGTCTCAGCTGATGGCACACAAGTGCAGCCACAAGAGCAAGACTCCTCACTTGCTCCTGGGCCCTGCACAACTCATGGGGCTGGAGACCTGAACCTGCTGGGACACTGAAATTACTCAAAATCAGCAGGGATGGGCAATCAGTATGTTAGATCCTGTGCAATAACCCTTTCACAGTCACCTCAACCACTGTCTCTCTTCTAAAACAATAAGTTGCAAAGACAGCTGGGCTGAAGGCAAGCCTCTGAGCTATGGACTTAAGTAAAGCAAGGCAATGAAATCCCTGAAAGGCAGTATTTTAACAAATGCATGTCCCTAGAACTCCTTGCTGGTTCATTCCAAGAAGCTTCCCAACTCTTGCTTTACCTGTTGGCATATTGGATCATTTGAGTCCTCCTAAATGTTCCACAGGGAAGATGGGTGCCTGACGCATGGTCCAACCTCCATTTGGAATAAGAAGATCTTTAAACATCTGGTTCTCAACATCTGAGAGATCTATTATAGAGCTTGTTTAGAAAGCACACTCGATCTTGGTTCTGGCTGGAGCAGAGGGCCTGCATTTTGTCTCTCCTCACTGCGCACTGCCCAGCTGTTTGTGTACCAGCTTTCTGTGCAAAGAGAGCTGCTGCTGCCAGGTTCATTCAGCAGTTTCACAGGCCAGCATCTGTGACCTTGCAGTTCCCAGGCCTCCCTTGGAACAAGGCTGATTAAAGGAGAGATTGTGCTATCTCACAGCTGTCCCGGTACCTCACAGAAACAGGAAAAAGATACAAATGTACCACAAATGCATTTGAATACAATGAAGTTATTGTTCCAGCTCACCCAGCTGTGGCAATGACTTAAGGAAAGTACAGTTTGCCTTGATTTTCATTCTAGGAGTACAAGGGCTTTAAAAAGCACTGACTGAGTACGTGACTCGGGTTTCTCTTACCCCTCTTGCCATGTCTCTGGCTCAAACCCTCAGGCTCCCTCACCTGCTGCAGTTGTGTTCAGAGCTGTAGCAATGTGCTTTATTTCCCAACTGAACTTCCATGGAAATGCAGCCTAAAGACCTGAACCTGTCTGACTCAACAGCACTCACCATTTTCCTGCCTCTTCCCTGCCTGGGGACCAACCAGCTTCTCACCCTGTTCCCCACCCTGACCATCTGATCCTCCCCAGAAGGCACCAGTAAGCAATTAATGTTCTTATTCTGAGCTTGTTTCTCACAAACTTTCCATAATTGGGTAACAAAAAACAAACATGGAAAGGAAACAGGACAAGACCCAGCCAGCAGGTACCCACACCCCACATGCATCACACCACACCATGCCACACCCCACCACATCCATCTAATCCATGGTGCCACCTACAAACCATCCGATTGCATGCACCTTTTCCACAGTGAGCTAAGAAACCAGAAAGGTAAAGCATGTAAATAGAGGTTAAAGTCATAGAACCCATAAATAAATTAAACTGTGGATTCCCTGCAGTTCTGATTTTCTGTCTTGGTCTCCTTTCTGACAAGGTCTGCAAACATCTTCAGAGCAGGATTCAGGAGCTGTGCAAAGGAAGTCACCTCCTCAATGCAGTGAGCTCCCTTCTCTCCAAGTGAGTGGGAAAAGAGGTTTGCACTCACACTAAACCCAGGTACTTGTATTGATTAGTGTAGACTAGTTTGAAAGCAAATAATGTAGAGGAACATGCTACTGAAATGTAATAGGCTATTTTTGAAACAAACGTTCTTATTCCACAATTGCAGCTGGGGGAATAGTTCTCATCCCAACGGAGATGTCCATTTATATGAACACGATTAAGCTGCTGGTGTTATCCAGAGTGGGCAACTTCAAATCACAGGGATTCATCACCATTAAGCAGGCGCCAACGATTTAGATAGCACTCAAGTTACACCCACAGTTAACCTGAGAGCATTACAGATGCAAAACCTGGGGGCTCATATTTGGGGGCTCAGTGTGAGAAGTACCTAGAGCTACCATAAAATAGTGCCTGGGTATTGCTTTTTCATGAAGATTATGGTCTAACTGAGTAAACTTCAATCCAGGGAAGCCCCACGGCCTATGTTATGCTAGATATCAGATTGGATAACAAGGAAGTTGTCTTCTGGATTTACAGCTGTGAAATGGCTGAATCCTTTCTACTACTGACTAGGCAGACTTTTAACCCTCTGTGAATCCAAAGCAGAGCTAACCAAGTTGTCCTGTAGATAGTTTATCCTGTGTCATTGGCGAGCAACAAATCTCCTAAATATACCACTTGTATCAACCATCACATTTTTAAGCTAACATCTGAAGGTGATATAAAGGAGATTCAAACAGTGTCTGTAGATGGGTGTTATAAAGGTTTTTTAGTTGCCTTTATCTGAAGCTTATTCATGTGCAAAATTGTAAGTCAATATTTCTTCCTTGCTTCTCACATGCGGATTTTTTCTCAGCATCAGGAGCTTTAAAAATCATTACAAAATAGGCAGGGAGTGAAATGAAGCATCTATTAATATTTCTGATTTCTGAAGAAACTAGATTTTACTAAAAGTACCGCTTTAAAATGAAGCTACTCTAAGATGTCCATGGCTTCCTCACTGATTTTTTGTCTTCTTCCTCTAAATAATGGTTCATGATCTGGAAACACCTTAACATAAACTGCCCAATGAAACTCATTATCATAAGTGTTAATGTTGTCAGGATCACATGAATCTGTAGATTTGCCTCCTTTTCGTAACTCTTTTTTAAAATGAACCCCAAATATTCTCAGCTAAGTTGAGCAAACCTTTTCATCTTTTCAGAGATTAACATTAGCAGAATGAGGAGAAAAGAGCAAAAGACAAGAGATCTCAGATACAAATGTCACCCAAAGCTGACGTTAGAGACCTGACAGGAGAATACAAGAGTGCTGCTCCAGATGGCAGGAGCTGCAAAGGAGGAAGAGCACAGCTGAGAAGCAGTGAAGGGAAGCTAACCATAGATGAAGGAGGATGAGAAACAGACACTCCAAGGCATGTATCCAATTCTTCAGGTTACGTAAAATGATTTTTTACCATTTATGCAGTTCCTTCCTTTTCTGGGTGATGCACATTGCAGATAGAGTTGGTAGCAGTGCTTGCAATTACCCCCGCCTGACAGCTCTTGTTACAAGCTCCTGCTTTCAGTTGCTGCTAAGTTTGTTAGATGTTACTCATCCAGGCTGAAAAGTCTTTTGCCAAGGCTTGGCCTCAGGCTGATCCTTTTCCCTTCCATTTTCTTTTGGGAGGAGGAAAGGGGAAGGCAGTTTCAGCAAAAATGGTTCTGTGGTTTCCAGGGCAAGATTAGGCAACTGTTTATTTGAGCAAGAACTTGAAATTTGGCAAAACGGGGGGGGGTATCACCCTGATGCCAGGAGACGTAGCCAAGTTATAAATGTGTTTTTAAAAAGTCTCAGCTCATGTAGTTTAGCAGAGACTTGTCAGCTTGGCAGATGAATTTTCAGAGGATTGTGTCAGCACAGGGCACAGTGTGTCCCCTGCCAACTTCCAGGCCCTCAAAGGACTGTCCCCAGCAGAGCTGGATGGTGCCTCCTCCAGTGCTGCCACAGGCCCTGAGCAGGGCAGGAGCTGCCTCTGGGTGCCCAGGCTGCCTTGAGGGGCTCAAGGCTGGAGGTGGGTGTGAGCAGGGAAGTGGGGCTGAGGTACCAAGGTAAAAAGGCACTAGGAAAACAAACCATGGAGAATCAGCCTGTGATTACATAAGGAACTGGAAAGACAACGACTAATGAGCCAGCCTAGCAAAGAGCCCAGGATCTGAAGCAGGGTGACTGGTGGGACAAGAGGTGCAGGGTGGTCAGGAGTATAAGGAAGGAAGGAAAGACATTTTGGTGATAGCTATCCTGTCCTTTCCAGAGCCCAGAGCAGAGCTGAGGGCACCTCCAACAGAAACCTAGAAGTCAACTGGCATGTGTGATCTTTCCTGCTTGCAGAGTCTTCTGCACTGGCTGAAAACCTGTAACTACTTTTCCTTTATTAGGTCTAAAGCTTCAATTCTCCAGCAGAGAGATGGATTAGCACTTCTCATTGGAGCACCTCAACTTGGGAGCAGGGCAAACATCTCTGCCATCTACCATGCACGCTCCCCCCTAATGCTGCAGGGGAGATGAGGAGTGAGAGGTGGTGCAGAGCCAGACTAGCTGTCTGTGCTCCCTTCTTTGCTGCTTGGTGAGGAAAGAAGAACAGCTGTCCCTAGGCTGGGCAGCACAGAGGTGACAAAAGGCCCTAACACCAGGCCAGACACTGCTTCCAGCCCTAAAGCACAGCACGGAGCAGCTATAGAGGAAAAATTGAAGAAAGGCCAGAAGCAATGGCCATTAACCATCTCCTTACTCCTGGGTACTAACAATCTCTTTCTTCCTCAGCCAAGTAAACAGTTAGTGTTCTCTCACAACCCTACTAGCTCCTCGTGGCAATATTTTCAATCAAGATAAAGCTAAAACTCTGTTCCCATCAGACCAGCATGTCTTTGTTCTGCACCTCAGCATCTTCCCAATACCACTGCCACCAGTGACCATTACCCCTCAGGCCTCAGCTCTAGTAGCATCTGAATATCCCAGCACTCTCCTGATAACTCAAATCCAGTGACAGTCCTCTGGAGCCCTTCTGGCTTTTGCATTAAACCCTGTTACTCTGTAGCCTCCACACCCTCACACTCCAGTCATCCCCACATCACCACTGACCCTGCTCCAACAACCCCTCATCTCTGGTGATGCCCAAGATTCCAAGGTCTAGTTCCCAGTGTCACCCTGAACACCTTCTCCAGCTGCCTCCTCCTCTTCATGCAGGGGGAGGTGGACACAGAGACCCCACCAGCAATGCAGCACTACACTTGTCTGACTTTTCTAGACAAAGCCCAGTGTCCCCTGGGTTGGAGTTCCGGCCAGCTGACCTTGGACACCTGAATTCAATCCAGTGGGTGTCTGTTTCCTTCACAGTGATGCATGGAGGTAACTGGATAGTTTTAGGGTACCACTGACCTACCTCACTTTAGATATTTACTTGGACTGCCCCAAAAGCATCATTACCTCTCATCACTTAAGTGGAGAGAAGAATTATCTCAGTTTAGGTATGTCCTTTGCTCATAACACAGTCGGGCACAGAAATGCCAGGGTGGTAAGAGATACTGAAAAGCAGAAATAAGGGAAAGTTCCAGGAGTGATTTCTCTACCAATTCCACCCTTGTTCCTAGAACACACCATTCTCAGCGGGGTGTTTTTAGAACACATTTAAATGTTATCTTTCATCAAGGTCAGTGTGTTCCAGTTTGATCAACTTGACCAGAAAAGTTGGTTGAAAGTTATAGAGACTGGAGAATGGAGGAGACAACATCATGCACTAGAGAACTCCAGGTTGGGCCCATGTCTGTAATTCTCTGAGCAGTTTTCCCTGTTGAAAATGACACTGTAGGAATGGAAAGGCTCCAAGAAGGGATGCAAAGGCTTGGAGGTTTGGGAACAATTTCACACAAAGAGTACTTGAATGAGTCACAGTTATTCTGCTCAAGAATAGGCAGAACTAAGGAGAAAGAGATGAAATATAAATAGGAATAAAGGGAACAGGAAATTACTCCTCACCCTTTCTTGTGTTACAAAAAGAATCAGACAACATCAAATTAAATTTGTAGAGAACAAGCTCAAGACAAGTAAGATGCAATGGCTATCTTCACAAAGTTAATCAGGCGAGAGGTGTGTGACTCCTTGCCACATGATGTAGTGAGTACTGAAATACCCACCATCTGTCAGGAGAGCATTCAGGGCTCGTACACCACACTCACAGTGTGCAGTGTGTGACAGGGCTCCTGTCCTGTCCTCTGGCCTTCCAACAGATGTGTGTGCGTGTGTGTCTCCCAGTGCTTCCAGCTTCTCTGCTCTTGCCCACAGCTGGCAAGGGGGTACTTGCCTCTGCAGAGCTTTGCCCTAGGTGTTTCTAGGAGAAAAAAATAGAATTTAAACATGAAAACTCAGAAATGAAAACACAGTGCACAAATATGTAGATAAATATATCTAAGATTTTTTTTAGTTGATCTTAAACAGTTGTTTTCAAAGTTTCACAATAGAAAACCTTATTTTGTGTGTGTGTGTGTATTGAAACAAGGAAATCTGAAGTAAAATTGTCTTTCAAAAATCATTCTCAGCTCCAAGCTTCTTTTGCATAGCATAGACTGGTTGCTCATTCACTAAGTATTTTCATTATGTGCTTCTGTAGGGAAGTTAATTTGTAGCCATATTTACTTGAAGACTATATTACAATGAATAAGCATAAATAATGTATATGAGAAGGCAAGAGAGAATAGCCTGGCAGCCTTCAATCTGTCATTCCTTTGACTGCTAACTTGGCAATTTGTGTGGGACAAATTATAAGGCAAATAATCCTGAGGTAAGCCTTTCATTGCCTACACAGTGCTGAATGTATTAATTTTTTAACTCCATTCAGGTCCCAAGAGCTGTCAGAATGCCAGAGTTTCAGCCGATATGATTTTTTATACTGCAAAATCTTCTTTGTTTAATTTAAAATGGAGCTGTCAAATCTCCTGTGATGACTGGGGCAATGTTATTTTACAAAGATATCAAAAACAATTGAAACTTTTCAAGGTCTCCTGGAAGTTTCTGCACAAGATAAAGTTGTTGAGGTGCTCTGAGCCACATCCAGTCACAGCTTCTCTGGAGGCTGACAGAGAACCTTATAATCTCTTGAGTTTTTTCTCTCTTTTCTCTTTTCTGGTGGTTTAGTAGGTGATACGGTGTCCAGCAAGATCTGCATGCTCCTTTAGAACACTTTCAGTGATGGTGATTCTACCACTTCCCCAGGCAGCCTGTTCCAATGCCTGACCACTCTTTCAGGGAAGAATTTTTACCTAATGTCCAATCTAAACCTCCCCTGAGGCCATTTCCTCTTGTCCTTTCACAAGGTCCCTGTGCATAAGCATCACCTGAAACTAAAGGCTCTGCAGGTTTCCCTCAACGTGCCTCTGCAGCAACACTGAGTAGTGAAACTCTTCTTGGCATCTCAGCAGCAACCCACTGTCATGGAGGAGTAGTATCCTTAATGCATGTCACCCCCCTTTCCAAGGGACTTGCAAAGGGGCAAGCAGTGGTTTGCCTGAGCTGGCAGAGAAGCAAATCTCCTAATGCTCTCCAGCTTGTTCCCTCCTTCTTCTTCACATACAAGTGAAAGGTGGAATGAAGGAGGAAACTGAGCCCACTTCTGGGGATGAAGCAGCTGAAGATCCAGTTAAAGCTGCCAGAGAGATTTCTTCTTTACTTACTACTGCAAAGCAGAATACAACTGCCAAGGATTTAGTTAATCTGTCATAAAAAATCAATTGACCTAGGAGGCTGATGCTTTTCTTTGTATCACTACAAATGACACATCCTTTTGCTGTTTCAACACTGGTGGTATGGAAGTTTTAACAATTAACAAAAAAAGCTAAAGTAACCTCATTAAATTTGTAAGCATGCACTGTGAACAACATAAAAATAGCTTAGGATGCTAGAATCGTTCCAAACCAAACACAACCTAAAAAAAGTGGAGTTAAATTTAACAGAAATCAAATATATTTAAGATCCAGGAAATGTTAAGCTAAAATAACCCCACTTTGCTCTGACTCTAAAAAGTTATTTCAGGATCATAAACAATATTCAGATTTATACCGAGCTAGGATTTTTTTGAGGTTTCATCTATATATTTTCTTCTGTTTGAGATTCTGACTTTTACAAATGTTTAGCATCGGGCATTCAAGAACCAATTTAGCATTTAGAAATGGACATTCCCAATTGACTGTTGTCTAGAGCATTTTTCAAGAGGCAAAGGATTGAGGACAAAGGAAATTCTTCAGTTTAAGACATAACCATTTCAGAAGTTAAGCACTGCTCTGCATAAGAGAATTTTGGTTGAATAATAACACTTTTAAGGAAAACCAAGAGACACATACTGCCATTTACTTCACACTTCGTAAAAACATCATTCAGTAATACAGAATACATAGATTAACTAATGTAATCTATGATAAGAATCTCTTCTGATTTTCAAAACATCAGCAAGCTGATATTCAGGCTGCATATTTGGGGTCCATGCTTATATATTACCTTTTTAAAATGTGTGTGGTTCCTACCAACACTTCTCCATAAAGCCTCAAAACTTCTAAATTAAGTAACACTATGTAGGATATATTTCCTTTCTCTTTTTTTTATGCAAGCAGCTGGTGCAAACTCCATCTCTTTAAAAATGAGTTGCCAAGTATTTTCTTCTTTCCTGGGAGATAAATAAAACCTATCTCAGTTTTTCATAAAGCTGGGTTGAGATTGCCATTCTGTTTGGGAGAAGAGGGGGAAAGACTACTGCTTCAGATAGGATTGGCTATATCAGTTTCAAATTCCATTGGGTTGGAAAAAGGTAGCAGAATTAGACCAGAAGAAAAAATGGGAAGGGCCAAAAAGCAAATTTTAAAAAATCAGTTATAATTTGTAGACTGCTCATTTATTATGAAGGAGAAGAAGAGATGAAGTCCAAGCTCTTTGTGTCTATCAGTAAAAAACAGATTCTCCCAGCTGGTAACACAGCAAAATTCACCCCAAGTTTGATGTTTATGAGCTCTCTCTCTCCCAGTCAACCACAAACTAATCACATAAATGCCACAAAATACAGAAAGTCAGCTTCAGCTGGAGAGCAACAGCCCTCAGGCAGTTTCAACAGCATGAGTGTCACAAGGACCATCTCACCTCCTGGAGTTACTTGGTGGCTTCTCCAAGCCGGTTAAGCCAAATATCTCAGCACACACTTCCTAAAGCGATATGGATAGCTTAAAAATTTCCCTTGCTCAGATACAGCACTGCCACAGAAGCCCAGCTTTTTGAGGGGATCCCTGTTGTTAGTGAATTTAATGGGTTAATCCCATCATCATAGGATTTTTTGTGGATGTGTGGACTTTGGAGGACTTGCTCAGGAAAGGATGCTGGCGCCTGAGTCACCAAATCACTGGAGATCCCAGACTTTTATGTTTAGTTCCCTGTGGTTTGTGGGGGGTTCTGTGCTGAGAGGAGCACAGTGCACAGAAGGGCCTGTTGGAGTATCTGACACCCTGGCAGGAACACACAGATGGTTCAAACCAGACTGGCCATTTAGCATTTGGACCACTTTTCAATTTCTCCTAGATCTTTTAAAGCAAAGGTCGAATTTACCCTGTAAAGGGAAGGTTAAAGTCATGGGAATTCTCATCGAGGAAAACTGGATTCAGTTGTTGTTGAAGGTCCTGCACACAGAACTGTGATTTACTGTAGGCTGGAAGCAACGTTTAGAGTTCCCTGTCACAGCTCTTAATTATGTTGTGCAGAGCTCCAAGCTTATTTAAAGTTGTAGCAGACAAGTATGATTTGTGTGTTTAGGATCAGGGTGATTCACTCAGACACATGAAAACCCGTGGCCTGTACTGGCAGGGGGACAAGCCCAAGGACAGCTCAAGGTCTGCTGAGAGTGGGCTCTACTGGTATCAACTGTAGTTATTCCCTTGCTTTACTTAAAGCCAAAAAGAAGGAGCAATTTGAAGGTAGTAGATTATTTGGAGGTAGTAGATTTTAAAGAATTACTGTTATAAATCAGGAAAAAGAATTCCACTAAATAGAGAAATCTCTTTTAGAGGCTGCATCTCCTACTGCCTGCCAGCTGTGTTTTAATTTTTTTTTTCCCCAGACAGAAAAATAAGATAGGACCTAAACCAACAATCCCACTATTAACTTGCAATTTATGGCATAGCACAGCTGTCTGAAAGGATGCTGGATTACTGGCTCTGTTTGCTTTTATCTGTCCACATTCTGAAACACTTAATTCAGTGTTTCTTAAGTTTTAACTGTGGCCATGCTTTGATAATTGAACTACACCCTGGGCATGGGATACATTTCTGACACCTGGCTATCACACCCTCCACTAAGAAAACACAGCAAAGGTGACCTCATGATTTTTTTGGTAAATGATGAAGAGACTCCACATACCTAATGAATGGATGAATCAAGCAATTCACCTTTCATCAAAGCCACTTTAGGATATGATTTGTAAACTTCATGAGAAATAACACATGAATGGCAAATGTGCTCTCACTTAAGTTGATTGCACTGGCTATGACTGCATCATTACTGGCACCTTTGCAACCACTTTTGTTAGTCTTGAGACTGACTAGAGGCTCCTGTTCCCCTCTCCTGGCCAGGCAGAATGGCATTAACAGGTTTGTACCAAACAGTGAATGCAGTTGAAGAACATCCCAGGGAGAATTTTCCAGGGTCCAAACTGCCTGTGGCAACTTGTTCCTACACCTGTGATTTGACTTGCTAGCATTGTGATCGTGCTTTTCATAGAAAAATCTGTGCAGCTTCTAAAACATCAGAGTTCATGAACGCTCTGGTACAAATGAGAGATACCAGGCTCGCCAGGGCAGTTTTCTGGCATCCCAAAGTTTCATGGCAGGTATAAGCATTGCCAAGTCCAAGGTGACACTGTTGATGAGCTAGGCTTCCAGAGAAGGCACTTGCATTTTCAGGAAATATTTGGGGAGTTCTTAACCCTATATATTTTTTGTGGATGCCTTTCAAGTATGACTTGTTAGCTTGAAATGGTTATCAAACCTTGAAATGGTTTGATAAAGCAAGTTACTTTCACAGTGGTAAATTCACTCTACCCATTTCACCCATTAATACAGACATGTGAGGAGAGCAGGTTTGCCAGGAGTCTGCTCTATGACAATTCAGGGTTTGGTTTGTGATCCTGTGTAATACCCCTGCCCATCCACTCACAGTGACTACTTCACTAGTCAGAGGTATCAAATGACTGGTTTTGCTCAGCCTTTCACGCAAAGCAAACTAGAAGAACTTGCTTGTATAAAATGGCTATGTTATTAATATCTTATTTTCCATATCAGGGAATCAAGAGAATTACTGAATTTTGTAGATCAGGCATCTTGATTGCTGGCATCAGCTGCAGTTAATAACCTCAGAAAGATGGTGTGTTGTCTTTTGTGCAGGATGGACATAACGGTGCCAAGGAGGTCTATGCTAACTGGACTCAAACACTTCTTGAAGAGAACAAAATGTTCCCAACCCTCTTCCCAAAAATAGAAAAGGGAGAGACAATACTCCTTAAGGCATTTGCCAAAATGATAAGGGAGATGAACAAAAACCACTCCCAGCAATTTTTTAAGCTCACCAGAATGCTGCTTTACCTATTCCAATGCTGGCGCTGCTGATCCCAAACCCTCGGAAGTCCCATCCCACCTGTGTGAGGCAGCAAGAAACAGCAACATTATCTTGCCTGCATTTTGAAATAAAACCATTTGAGAGGGGAAAAAATGTTAGTGAACTCCTGAAGGAAGTGACAGACTCTTTGATGGTATCACCTAAGTCGGCATGCCCGAGCCTGAAACTCCACCTCTCACATGTTGTTCGTTGTACATTTAGGTCACTGAAGTACATCTCCAGGGAGGGGCTGTCTCCTGAAAGCTTCAAGATACATTGCTTCCTGTCTCCCTAATCAGCTGTGCAACAGGGTAAATTTAGAAACAAAAGGCAGCGCAGCAGTACTGGCAAATGCATTTAGTGCACATTAAAACCTGTTCCGGAGAAGTCAGAACAGGTTGTGCATGTCTTCAGCTCAGGCTCTGAGCAAAATAATAAATGACTTGCATACATTTAGCACCTTTCATCCTGAGAGAGCCTGCAGTAGTTTACATAATAGGAGTTATCACCTACCCACCCATGAGCAGGCACCTGTGGAAGGCAGGGGAGGCTGCAAGGGCCAGATGGGGCACAAGCATCGTAAAGAGGCAAGTGAAGATGATCATCTCTATTCAAACACAGGAGGAATTTAGGTGGGCACATGAAATAGCCAGGTTGGAACTTAGCCAGGAAAACAGTGTATGAAACAGTCCTTGCTTGGCAATAAGTACAATGAGTTATTTAATGACCCTGAGCCAAACACAGAGCATTTCATCTTAACTTACTGAAATTGCTCCCAAACATGTTTATATTCCACAGAATTCTCTTTTAAGTTTTCTGAAGCTTATTTATTCAAGGGCAGAAGTGTGAACAGCAGAAAGTCAGCTACAAGGGAGACCTTCCTCAGAAGGGAAAAAAAAGGAAAAAAAAATGATGTAGAGAGAAAGTTTTGAGGTGAAGGGGGTGGGATATATGCCACTCCCTTAAGGGAAATACATACCAGTAAACAAATGATGTGTAAGTCTGCAGGCCATCATTTTTTACCACACTGCTCTACACCAGAGAACGTGCAAAAAAGACTGTTCCATTAGAAAAAGACCACACACTTCTTTGGCTGGATTTTTTCCCCTCTTACCCAGTTTGATGCTTTTGTTTTTGCCAAGACTGGTATCTGGGCTTAGCTTCAAGCTCATCAGTACTTCTCCCCTAGAGTTTCAGCCAAAAATACATCTTTTCCACAAAGGCTGGATGACTTTCAGGATGATTTTACTTCTCTGCAGGAGGTTTTTCTCCTACTAAGTGGGAGCTGTGCTCAATCTATTGTATCTCGGCCACACTCAAACTCGACTTGCTGGGTTAATTCACAGACAAATTGCACACATGAAGTACATTTAGTAAGAAGACAGATAGCAATAAAGCGCCCCTTACCACAGTGGAAATATTCTGTCCAGTTATTAAAGCAGTTGACCTTATTTAAAGCATGCAAATATTTTCAATAGAAGAAAAGAGGAGGTACCAAACGACATCTTAAGCAGAGAAATAATCAAAGCTGGACAAATGGAACTAGCAAATAAGTTATTTTGGATTTAATTTTTTGCATTTTTACGCTGACAGTATGATTGTGTATTTTAAGGAATTATCAGACAAATCTGCAGGGTCAGAACTGCACCTTTCTGAAGTGTTTTCCTTAGCTAACAAGTTGCAGGAGCAACAGGGTTATGAGCTCATATAAAGGAAGGGGGTCCACCGATGTGAAACTCTAGGAAACCTGCATTTTCTAACCTAGTCCTGGAGTTCTAGCAGTGGCCCCAGTTCTTTGACTTGGTGCTCAGGAGTGGACCTCAGAGGTCAGCTCAATCTTTCAGCCACCCTGAGGCTGGGTCAGCTCCATCCAGTTTCTGAGAGATGCTCATCAAACTTGTTCTTTGAATGCTCCCACAACACAGCTACTACAGCCTCCTCAGGTATCACAACCAAACAGCCAGAAGAGTAAAAGAAGGGTTTCCTAACCTAAAGTTTACTTACTCCAATGTAACTTCTCACCCTTTACTCCATGGATAACAGATTTATAGTAGCACTTTCCTTTTACTTGAAGATCATCTCTCCCCATTTAGTCAGCTTTTCTGTAGAAAAACAGCCCAGCTACTTTAATCTTCTTCTCTCACATTTTCCTCATCATCACTGCTTGCCTCTGGACCATGTTTAGTGCCTGTCTTTCATCAAATGCTGTACCCAAAAGTCTGACCAGCACTCCAGCTGCTCACTGATACAAACCAGTGCAGGATTCCCTTGTGCCTGTTCTATTTGCATTTGTGCATCCCATGAGAGCATACACATTTATTTCTCAGTTAAATCAAATTTATTTCTCAGTTAAATAACAGCTAAGTCAATTTTGTGTTGATCTCCTGAGCCACAAAAGCAATTTTATCTACCGAGCTAGTAGGTCCTAATTTATGATTCCTTAGCTGACTACTTAGTACATTTGTGTGTATCTGCCTCAATTGGTTTGTCTCCATTTTTTCTCCAAACACTTCATTGTCTGATTTGTCTTATGGTACACTCAAAGCCCCTCTGAATTTTGTGTGTGTATTTCTAAATACAGTTCGCAAATATGTACAAAGTATTAGTTCATATAAATGCGTAAAATGTAAACGTCTCATCTGAGATCTGAGTATTTGGATAACACAGAAAGTACGTCATCCATTTTTACAGATGACACAATGAGAAAGAAAAAAAGAAAAATAAAAAAGAAAAGCCTAAGATAGTAGCCACTGCAGTCAGTTCTAGAAGTAGTCAGAGTACTGTTTGACTATTATGGGATATAAAAATCTCCTCTGTGTTTCAGTGGCAGGCTAGGTCCAGTCCAAACACAGCATGGAAACCAAAGGGCTGATTCAAGATCGAAGGTCACATAATCATAGAACCATTATGGCTGGAAAAGACTTCCAAGATCACAGAGTCCAACCTTTGACCAACCATCCTCTTGTCAATTAGACCATGGCACAGTGTGCCGTGTCCAATTGTTTCTGGAACACCTCCATGGATAGTGCCTCCATCGCTTCCCTGGGGTGCCAAGGGGGCAACTCCATCCCCACATTCAGGTCATTGATAAGGACATTAAACAGGTCTGGCCCCAGCACTGAGCCCTGGGGAATCCCATTTGTGACTGGCCCCCACCTGGACATAACTGCAGTCACCAACACTCCCTGGGCTTGGCCAACCAGTCAGTTCTTAGGCACCCAACAAGCAGTGCACTTGTCCAAGCCATGAGCAGCCAGCTTCCCCAAGAGAATGCTGTGGGACATGGTTCAAAGACTTTACTGGAGTCCAGGTGCACAACATCTACAGCCTTTCCCTCATCCACAGGCAGCTCACCTGGTTATAAAAGGAGATCAGATTGATCAAGCAGGATAAGTCTTTCCCAACTCTATGCTTCCCAGACTTCTGGCTTTCAAAAGCATCCTGAATCTGCTTCAAATGCCTAGGCATCTACTTGTCATCTTATCTTCCAGTGCTGCTGCTCTAACAAAGACATACCTAGCAACAAAGTCAGAGCACAGAAGTAGTTACACTGAAGTGCAGAGTAAATCCATGTTAATACATTTTAAAACAGTCTAGGCCCACCCACAGAGGCATCTTAAATCTTTAAAACCATAAGAAACCCCAGCAACTGTCATGGGATTTTGGGGATAGGGAAGTAATCCAAAAAAACATCTTAATCTCCATTTAAAGAGAATAGCTCAAGCAAGTAGCACAGTATGTGCTGTGTATCACTGGAACATAGGCACCCATTAGGGGTTAATCCTTGCTGGGAGTAAACTCTGCTCTATAATGTACCAGTTCATGTCTCAATAGCCACACACACACATCTCTCTGTGACTGTGCAGTGACAGAACGCACACACACTAAGGTGCAGAGCATGGGTGATGCATTAAATGCGAAGGTAAGCGTCAGTGTAGACAAATCTGACCTGCAGTCAGCTTCCCTTCGGTCCCAGCTTAAAAGCAAAACATGCTCTCTCACAGGGGGCAGACTGGCAACCCTACCTTTCTTACCTCAGCTCTTTGCTTTTGGGTTTTTTGTGTGCAAGGTGCCTTTAAGTCTCCAAGAACTGACTACTCAAGACTGTTTTCTTGAGAGGCAGCATAAAGGAGTAACAGGTGTATTCATATTCTCTCATTATTCATTCTGGTTTTCTGATTGAAATGATTCCACGTCACACCTAAAACCCGAAATATTTAAAAATAAGCAACAACCATGCAGACTTTGCAACTGGGATGACACTTTTACTGTTTATTTTTTTTTTCCTTGTGAATCCTAGAACAAATATAATGCTCATGAGAAACTGAGTTGTCTTTAGGCAGGAAATTAATGTTTATATATAGAGTATCTATATATAGACACACACACAAATGCATGCAACAATACTCTATGCCTGTATATATGTATCATAATGCAAGATTTCTCCCCCCTCACATTCATGATCATTCAATGTCCTTCTACACCTAAAGGGTCACTCCGGCTTCGCAGAAGCAGCTCAACAAAAAAGCTCAATCTAAAAAATAATGAAAAACTTAAGGACTTAGGAACAAAAGTTTTGAGGGAAGGAAGAACTGGTGCATGTTCATCTGTCAGTAGTAACTGTGCACTCTCTTCTACCAAATAGAATGGAATGGAAGCTAACTGGTGAGCAGCACAGCAGGGCTAACTTGAGTCAGTTCACCCTTCCTACTGAGTGTTCATATGCCAGTGAAAACCACCATGTGGTATGCACCAATATATGGCCTTCCTATAATGCGTTTTTGAGTTTAAACTTGTAGGATCAGATGCATGCCTTATACTACATTGCAAAGATTATATTCATATGTGGTGATGTCACTGAGTAGGAGCCCCAGAATAGCACAGCTTGAGAATGAATTAATAGGAAGCACTTAATGCTTAACCCTCAAAGCATTTTGCAAACATTAACATTTCAGTGCTCCCAGGACACAAGTAAAGCCATGCACACAGCTTTCCTGGGAAATGGTAAAATGCCTCACTTAAAGCCTCAGCAGGAAGTCAGATGTGCCATTATAAGGTGGAAACTGTCTTTATCCAGGACAATGTGTACCCAGGCAGGTTGCACCTGACTACATTTTAAAAAACATTTTTATCCTGTTTCAGATGTTGCCAGTGCAATCACTTCAATAATGTGGTCATCCGTTAAATGTTAGTGACACTGAAAATAAATTGCAAGCAAACATGAAGTGCCAAGACCACCACGTCTTCAAAGTGAGACATTTCCAAGAGGAGCTAAGAAACACAGTCCTCATGCTGCAGCAGAACACGTCTGCTCCCTTCCAATTTTCATGAACCTCACCAAGCTTCATTATTTTCTTTTCGAGGCAATGATACAGCGAAATCCACATACTGCAATAGCAAACTTTACCAGCAGAGATGACAGTTGAGAAGAACCTTAGCCTTACTGCAGTCATGGATTTTCATGTAAAACCAGCTTGTTTTCCAAACCATGTCTAGTATATGGGTGAGAGGAACTTGGATGCTGATACTATTGTTTGAGTGACAGATTTTCTATCATTCTTGCCACTAAGCTGCAAAGAGAAATTTCTATTTCTCAGTGATCTATTGTTGCTTATCACATTCGTAAAAATTAGAAATCTATATCCACGGAAAGATTACCAGATCCTGAAAGGCTGTTCAGAGGAACAAAAACCTTTAAAAGGAGTCATGTTTTAAGTGAAAAACAAACATGTGAAAAATAAAGGAAGTCATGTTTTACATACGGGCAAATACAAATCTAAACCCCAGGGCTTTAGAGCAGTTGCTTGAATCACCTGCAGGCAGGGATCAAGGGGGTGGCAGGTACAGGCTGCACTGACAGGGGAGCTTTAATCAGCCCAACAGCTGTCACCTTCTGTAGCACTGACACTTTTCTCAATCACAGCCTGAATCTCTCCTGTATGGCAAGTCAAGTTGCCCCACAGGCTTTGCTTTTGCCAGCAACTTCTTGGACTACACAGCCACTGATAACCACTTTCAGGCTGAACCCCAGTTCCTGCCATTTGCTGTGAGGTATCACCACCTAAGCCACGCCATTTCTTAGCACTGCGGGTTTGGGATTTTGTCATACACAAATATAACCGGTTACCTCGTTCTGACTGCAGACACTGACAGTCCAGGATTGCAGCTGAACCTCTCAGAGGCCTCTGGGTCACACTTCAACAGCGGATGATGGGTATGAAAGGATTACATCCTTTGGCAAAGTCTGAAAAGGGCCCCTTGACAGTTGAGAGCTGAGACAACCGTATTTGCATGCCTAACAATGAAACTATGAGAGAAAGACTGAATTATTCTGTCAGCTTAAAAAAACCCCATCATGGCTAACATCAGGTTAAGTGCTAGGTAGGAGTCCTCCAACAGGCACTGTGGCACTCCCTGCTCCTGCTAGGACAGCTGGCTGCAGAAATCAAGGCAATGACACAGCCAAAATTTTCCAGTCTCAAACAAGAACAGGAATCTGCCATTGTTCAAAAAAATCATGCTTGCCCATAACTATCCTGGACCAGAAGCTGGGCAGCAGTACACTTGGACTGTGTTATATTACACACTTCAAACACAATGGCAGTTGGATTTAAGAATGGAGGAACTCTGCTCTCCTCTGGGGACAAACAGCACCTAGTATTACAGTCCAGTCTTTGGGTGTTAGGAAAGCAAAACTCTCAAATGGTAAAGGCAATAAATAATTTAAAACACACTAGAGCACCTCAGAATTGACATATATGGGAGGAGAAAGACCATTTCAGGTGAGATCGATGTACCATTTTTATGGAGCTCTAGTTTGTTGTTACTGCACATTGAAAAAGAAGCCTCTCAGGCTGCTGACCCCTCTCCTTAAAAAAACAAAACAACCCCCTCCCCCAGCTAATAGACAGGAAAATCCCATAAAACTACTTTGCCTCTCATGTTCTAAACCAAGTCAATTTAATATAGAGAATTCTGTCATCAGAGTGGCCAACTGCATTCCCACATATAGAAAATAAATCCAGTCTGTGACAGCCTAGATCTGTAGCATTCACTTTTACAACCTCTGCATTAAAGACAGAGTAGTATGTCTGGAAAAGTACAAACCATGAGTTTTTCACAAAATCCATTAGACAGCTTTGTCAGATGTGTCAGTAATTATACGTTTCTCACTCAACATGCTCCCTCAGTGCCTAGAGAAAAACACATTGGCTATTTAAGAGGCTTTCAGTACCGGATATGGTAGTTGGTACAAAGCTCTACCCTCTGTTCTAAAGACAATTTGATTCTTCAGTGAAGAGTTGGATTCACCATTTTACATCAATCAAGTTCTCTCATCCTGTACTGACATCTTCCTGTTTTGATGACACACAAGTTTAGAGGATGCAGATAACCCGTTAGCAATAATAAGTTAGCAAAGGTCGAAAGGCACACCCTTACTCTTTAGGAGGAACATATAAACTCTGGATGCTGATACTGCAAATAAAATCAGTGGCCCTGGTTTATCTCTGAATGAACCTCTAAAACAGGAGGCGCTATACAGATCCTAGCTTGATCTCAAATAATTATTCTGTTGATGTTCCAAGATGAAAAATGCTTTCTTTGGCTGATAACTTGCTCTTGCTTCCTTGGAAGCATATTATTTCTGGCTTACTGAAACAAATATTTTTTAACTGTGTTGAAAATATTTTAAAGCAAATTGCCAAGCGAGCCTTAATACCTGTACCAAATATCCTGTTTTGCAGTAATACAGTCTATTTAGGGCTGCCTCAGAAGGTCACTCATACTTCAACTGCTGCAATATGTCACCACATTATAAATGAGAGTGATATCAGCAAACAAAATTGGTGCCTTATCATTCCCTGGCACTGGCCATCTACTTTCAGGTGGAAGGTGTGATGTTACATTTAAATTTAAAGGATCTGGGTGACTAAAGGTGGCTATGAACTCTGAAGTAAAAAATTAACTGACAAATCCATCAAGGGCTGTACCCTTAACTAAGAAAACATACAAATGTGCTAAATTCCACATGGGTAGGGCATTTGTTGCTGAATAGTAACAACTCTGGGACTGCTAAAATGCAAACAGTGTATGACTTTGGTCTTTCCAAATTGCACTACATTTAAAAAAAATCCCATCTTTTAGACTGTTATATAGAAGGTCATAATTAATGAAATCTGTCAAGATTTATTTTAAACTAAAATCTTCAGACACTTTCAAGGTATGTCATGACATATTTCACAATTCATAAGTCAAAACTTGGAAATGAAAATAGTGTGTCTTTATTGATAGTCTGCCACAAATTAATGCATAAACTTAAGAGTTAGCCAAAAATGTATCCGCCATCCAAACATGGCAAGCATTATCTGCAAAAAGTGGATGCTTTCTTCTAGTAGATACCCAGGTGTTGTGTTGCCAGGTCTCACTATAGTGCCATTTGCAATTAAAGTATTGTTTTACACAAGCTGCATGATGTTCACCAGGGTCACTGTCTCTTCATTACTGCAAGCACACAGAGATGTACACTTTAATGTTAAGCCTTTACTGAAGCCAGTGGAACTCATTTGTCTCTCAGGTGAGCTTGCACACCATATTTGCAGAACTGGAGTCTATGACTACAAAAGCAATGACAAGGGGGACAAGAACAGACGCACTACAATAGGCATTCCAACAATTCAATGCATCTATCTTACTGAAGGAAATCACATCTTTACATACTACTGAATGTTAAAAACAAACAAAGATGTTTAAGCACAAAGTATATATTTATACCAAATAAAACAACTGAAAAAGTATTACATAAAGAAAAATAATGTAACAGAATGTACTTAAGTACCTAGCTTACAGTCATGCTCATATCTAAAAATAACATTGTTAAGTAATATATATAATTTTGGACATAATTCTCTAACATACAACATGATTCTGTGATTCTAAATGTGGAGAGTACTTTTTCCATGATACAGAACACAAATTATTTTATACAGGCACACCTGCTAATTTGTATAAAAAACATGCTTGTAAGTGAAAAGGTCACTGTAGTACTAATTTACCATGTAGTGTTAATCATGTTGAAATTGTCTCTTCTCCTTTTGCATTGGTGAGCGCCAACACTGAATGGTACAGTATTTGATCCATATGGTTCACTGACACTGCAACTTGTTCCCAAGCAGTAGCCCTGCCCGGGTGTTAACAGTACAGTTCTGCACAGCCCCATCTGTCTGCATATAGTGTATTTCAAACTAACAGCTATTACAATTATTACAATGATTTCTGTTTCAATATATACATCAGTATAAAATACTACCCAAAACACTTTTGCATTTCAAACAATTTTAACCACTTCATCAAACAATGCATTTGCAGAATTAAAAAAAAAAATCCAAATTAAAATTGATTGCCAACAGTACAGCATCTCTATGGTATGTTTCCTAGTAAGTGAGAGAACGGAAATGTCTTAATTAAAATAAGCATCACAAAACATAATTAATGTTAGAGCAGTTCAAGGATTCCCAGTTTGTCAGTATCTACCCTAAGCAGTGCTACCCAAATACAGTATAAGCCATTTAGTGTTTCTACAATGAGAATAAAACATTCAAATATTAAAGCTGTGACAAACACACAAAAGCAAGGAAAGATACTCAGTTCTGTATCATTTCTGTTGTAGCAAGGTACAGCATGTCTGGAGTTTGCACTCAGTGCATCATATCTGGTTGTGTGCATGGACCGGGGAATGAGGTGCTGCAGAGCAGTGCTGCACAACGGGACCTTGGGGTCCTGGTCTGTGGCAAGTTGGACATGAGCCAGCAATATCCTGGCAGTCAGGAGGGCCAACCCTGTACTGGGGGGCATCAGGCACAGCATGGCCAGCCAGGCAAGGGGGGGGATTGTCCCCTCTGCTCTGAGCTGGGGTGGCCTCACTTCCAGTGCTGGGGGCAGTTCTGGCTATCACAATATGAGAGGGATATTAAGCTACTGGAGAGTGTGCAAAGGAGGACAATGAAGGTGGTGAAATGCCTTGAGGGGAAGCCATTCCTCATGGCTGAGGTCACTTGGTGTGTTCAGCCTGGAGGAGATGAAGGGAGATCTCATTGCAGGCTACAACATCCTCATGAGGGAAGAAGAGGGATAGGTAAGATTTCTTCACTCTCAAGACCAGTGACAGGACCAGAGGGAATGGCCCGAAGCTGAGTCGGGGGTGGTTAGGCTGGATATCAAGAAAAGGATATCAGCCAGAGGGTGTATGGGCACTGGAACGGGCTCTTCAGGCACATGGTCCCAGCACCAGCCTGACAGAGATCAAGAAGCACTTGGACAACACTCTTGGGCACATGGTGTGAAGCTTGGGGTGTCCTGCATAGGCCAAGGAGTTGGACTTGATGATCCTGATGGGTCCCTTCCAACTCAGCTTATTCTCTATGTGCTATGATACCTGGATACAACTGTGGAAGACAACTGAAATAGAATCAACTCTGAATTTCCTTGCTGTTGTGGTTTTATGTCAGTCAGACCATTCAAGTTATGAAAACTTAGTGTCTTTTTCTTTTCCTGAAGGGAAGGAGAGAGAGGAATTCATAATGAAATTCCAAAAATGCTACTAAAATCCCTATCTTGGACACAATACACTGCTTCAGGAGCTACTGTGTCATTGCACAATATAAGTGGCCTATTAATCACTGAATTATTGGTGTAGCAGAATATATATCATTGTGAATGTGTTTTAAAAATTGGTATTTTACAACTTGCCTGTATCCAATAACAAGCCACAAAATTTTGTGTTTTTCAAACACTAATATGTTTATGTAAAGTAGTAAATGTACAAATACAGTGGCAAATTGCAAATCACTGCCTCTGTTGCTTCAGTTTTTAAAATGGGATTTGATTAAGAGTTTTCATTCTTTATATCATCCTAAACCACAATTCTTTCTAAAGCATAAAAGAAATCTAAATGGCAATAGTAATATGATGGGGTGTTTTTTGTTTGTTTTGCTGATTTGTTCCTAGCTTAAAAAATAATCAATGTCTTTAAAAAAATGCAAAACAGTAAAACCCAAAAAATCTCTCCTCAGGAGAAGTCCCTGCTAACTGAGAGTTTTTTTCCCAAAACTAAGTGTCATGCTTACAGTATCTTTATAGTCATGTTATACACCCTTGAAAATAAAGGCTCAACGTTGAGAATGGTGACAGGCCCTTAATTATACAGGTGTTAACTGGTGACACTATTTTTCATCAGAAAAAAATCCAAAAGCCCCACGAAAAAGTCATAGCTTATATTGAAAGTTTGATTCATGCTCGTTTTGTTCAGTTAAAAATACTCTTTGGAAACTTATGTCAACTCCTGCAGACAACTTAGTGATACATCTTTTCCTGTTAAAATAAAAATTATTCATATTCACCTCTACCCCATGCTAAACTCTACTACTAATATACACTTCATTACCTGCTCGTGTCACCATCTAACACGTATCTTTACATTCTTCTACATATAGTGTCCAGGGCTTATTTTTCACCAAACAGAACTTGCTAACTATTAAACTTAGAAGTTTTCATTGAGAAGTTTTTTGGTGTTCTAGCCTTTTCATTGCAACGCACAGTGATATTGATAGTTCAGAAATTTTGTGCGTGTTAACTTAAGAGAAACTTTTGATTTTTTTTTTCCCATTAAGGATTTTAAAATCTGAACTCACTTAGAGACCAAAACCAAAAACCAGAAGAGAGATTAGATGTAATTTTAGAATGGTTCTGCTACTTTAAAATACATTTAAAATTTGTACACATGACAAAGGACTCTAACTTTTACATTGCTGTAATCAGATTCTAATTCAAAGTCTCACAAATACACATGAAAAATAAGCCACTGGTCGTGAAATCTAATGATTACATTCAAAGCTAGCCTTTAAAAAAATAAAAAAGTTACAGGCAAAACATACTGATTTATGTACTCACTAGCTTATCAGGCTACAATAGGCATGGTTTAAGTATAAAAAAAAAGCAGACAATTCAGATTTAAATAAGACTGT
Organism: Chamaea fasciata; assembly: GCF_029207755.1. Lineage (NCBI taxonomy): Eukaryota > Metazoa > Chordata > Aves > Passeriformes > Sylviidae > Chamaea > Chamaea fasciata. Next base: position 40,284,689 of record NW_027094087.1, on the reverse strand, counting down.
GTGAAATCAGAAAAAAACCCTTAGATTTCACTATTAAAAAACCCCCAGAACACCTATAATTACTTCCCATCCTACAGCTACAGTTAAACCAACTAACAAAAATAATCAAAGTATTTTTGACAAATGGAAGTTAGGCTAGGGTATGTGGCAACAATCAAAGTTCATATATGTTTCTATGTAAAATGACTCATGATTTACTATAACATAAAATATGAACAAGAGCACTTTGTGGCTAAGGCAAGAGCTACTAGTAGGAACACTTAATGCCAAACAGTCTTCAGCCCTTCTTTACGTCGTATCTCCAAATCAGTATTGACTTCTTGTGACCAGATACATCATTTTTGGCTTGTCACCCCAGTATGTCATGTTCTACCACTTGCCACAGGCAGCAGGAGACAACTAGCTGAGCAAACTACAAGCAGTGACATGCAGAAATTAACTCTCAAATCTGAGTACTTAGATAAAATGATATGCAAGCGCACACTAGGACAAAAGGAATGGCATTCGTCATCCAAATAGGCTCATCATCCCTCCCCAGCCCCCTTGAACAGTAGTTGCAACAGCAATAGAAAAAGATCAAGAAGATGTCTGTTCTTCAGAGTCAACTGTGGAAAAAAGTCAGCAATATATAACAGCAGCGATGGACAAGGAAGAGCAAACCCAAAGAATCTTGTTGAGTATTTGTTCATTTACTTTTTCTGAACACAAGCCAAAGTGCACCACACTGGCTTGTTCTGAACTTCAGATACAGATGTCCTAATCTCCTTAGATCCTTCACAGATTTAGAATTCAGTCTCCCTGAGGCCCCTATAACCAAGTAAGAAAACTCTCTTTATCTAGCTTGGTGGCTGCCAAGACAGATTCCATGTCATTAAGGATGTCAGAACTCAAAGCCTCTTGCAGACTTGGCATCAGTTCTTCTCCTTCTATATTCATTCCATCTCCTTCCAGTGTCCCAAGGTCCACATTTGTCCCTGGAATGGCTTCAAGGTAGTCTGGGAAACGGTTCTGATGGGATGGTATGTTACTTTGGCCGATACTGTCACCTAGTTATAACACAAAGATGGATATTAAGTATACTAAGTATACTAAGCACCAAGCCTACAATTTATCAGGACAACTGGTTAAAGGTTAATCAAATACCTCTTGCATCATACAAGCAGCGTGACTCATAGAAATCCATCACAAACCCCAAAGGTAACTTGACTGCATTTGCAGATGTACAAAGAACATGCCTTTGCTTCCAACTTTCACCTACTGACCCAAATCTTACAGACCTTTGATGTCATTTAGCATAATTTGATTTTTACACTTGAAGGACAAAGACAATACTGAGCCAAATAGAGTTTTGGAGTAGTATTAACAACACAGTATGAGGTACTATTCTTAGATCTGAACAACATTACTTCAAAAAGCAAACACACTCAAATTCCTTATAAAACCAGGAGTGCTACTACTTACAAGCAATTTCCCCATCCTCCCAATACAGTTGATTACAAATAAGTTTTTTCACAAATCTAACCATAATGTTTCTATCAGAGAAGTAGGGGAAATGAGAAAAGGTAGAAAACCAATGCAGAAAGTATCACAGCTTTTCAGAGTTGCTTGTTTTTATTGCAAATGGATAAAAATGTATTTGGAAAGCACCCATTAAAAATGTACAGCAAATCAGACCTGTATCCATCTCATCAACACTGTTCAAGAAGTCATCTGGGGTTCTGGGTACACTGTAACTGCTCATGCTAAGTCCACTGTCTGTGCTTTCATCTCTGGAGTGATATGTTCCACTGTAACAGAAGAAAAGGTGGAAAAAAATGAGGGTAGAGCACTGAAGAAAATAAAACAGATGCTTGTTTTGAACTAATTTATGGGCTTTAAAAACATTGCTACCATGAGAAATGCCCTATTCTAATAAAAAATGGAAGCATTTGTGTGAGACATCTAGGCTTTATTTTATGCAGACTTTTCCAATCAAAACTGTATTATTTAGATTCAGTTTAACTTGAGAACATACCTAAGCAGCTTTAAGAAACTGCCTACTTGTGTTGTGCATAATTTTAATCTTTTCACACCCACCCACAGCTAAAACCTTTCGAAGCCTATCAGATAATTCCTAATGATTATAAAAATAATAATTATGGTGCACCCTTTTATGCTTCCATAAGGATAAAAAAAGTACTTCTAACTAATGTTCCCATGTTTAATCAACCACTGTAAGTGTATTTTTAGGTCACCGCTGTTATAAATAGTTGGAACTCCTTTAGCAATTCCTCAATTTCTTCCCACTGCTGCATTACTACTTGTTCAGCCACACATGTCAAGGCAAGAGAGCACCCAAATATAAATCAAATACTGGTACAGAAGCCATCCTATAAACAAATGCTGCTCAGAATGATCTTGCTGACAGAACAGTTAGCCAAACTGATGGCATGGGGCCTTACATGCCTTCACTTTCTTCCTGCCAGCGCAGCAAGCAAGACCAAGAGAGCCACAGTGGAAAAAGTGTGATGGGGAGGGGAAGTAGGCCAGTGCATTGAGTTCATATAGCACGGTTTTGGTAGCAGGGGTCTGCAGGGATCACAGTGTGACACAGCAGGAGGAGCTGATTCCATGTCACCCAGCTACTTCCAGCTATCTCCGAAGTGCTCCAGCTGCCCAAAGCTGAGCCCATCAGTGACAATGGTGGTACCTTTGTCAATACACATTTAAGAAGAGGGGAAAAATGCTGAAGAGCAGATGGGAGAGACGAGTGAGAAGATGTGAGAGGAACATCCCTGCAGACCCCCAGGTCAGTGCAGAAGGAGGGGCTGGAGGTGCCCCAGGTACCAGAGCTGGGACTCCCCCACAGCCCATGGTGAGGCAGCTGTGCCCCTGCAGCCCCTGCAGATTCAAGGGGGGGCAGAGATCCACCTGCAGCCCATGGAGGATCCATGCCAGAGCAGGGGGATGCCTGAAGGAGGTTGTGACCCTACGGGAAGCCTGTGCTGGAGCAGGCTGACAGGACCTGGGGCCCCACAGAAAGAGGAGCTCATGCTGGAGCAGCTTTGCTGGCAGGAGCTGTGGCCTGCATAAGCAGCTGTTGAAGGCCACCATTACCTCCCCACCCTACATCTCCTAATATTCACGTCTTCACAAAATATTTTCAAAATCTGTATTTCCTCAGGTTATGGTAGCATTCTCTGAGAATCCCTACTGATATTCCATCATGCATCCTAAATGAACATCAACTTGATTCACTGTTCAAATTGTCATTTGAAGACTGATCCTCCTCATGATGTACTTGTGAAGTATATAGTACATGCCTTTTTGTCAAGTATGAAGAACCAAAAAACTTATGAACAGCTATTCAACACTGGATGCCAGTAGAATGTCTTCAGCCATGTATATAAATACATATACATATATATATATATATATGATCCCATGAGGACATCGTTGCCAAACAAGAAAGGAACCTAACATTTCTTTATAGATAAATAAATATTTCTCTTTTTTAGATTGATTTAAAAACAGAATCACCACACATTTGATATAATCCTAGTAATTAAATGATTTAGAACTTCTGTGAACAAAAATGCTGGTTTACTTTATGGGACAAAATACTAAAAACAGAACTGAGACTATGCTGAACTAAATCATTCCAGTGGAGAAGGCCTTTTGGCTGTTGCTCTCACACTTGGAATGTACAGCATTTCTCTTCAAATCACTCCTCAATGCACATTTCCTCTATCTTCAACAAGTATTTGTTCATTTACTATTCACACCACTCAAAATTACGACATGCAACTAAACAGCATTACCCAAAATAGAGTGGATACTTCTTCAACTAATCATTGTTAAAATATGTGTATACAAAAGAAGAAATACCAGTTTAGGAGTTTAACAGAGAACTACCATCACCACCAATATAAATCTAACTGACAAAAATATATAGAAGTGTGGCAAATCAAAAGGTGAAATAGTCTAATGAAGTCCGCACTGATGAATATCCCATACAAAAAAAAAAAAAATCAAATATACCATAATGACAGTAAGTACTGAAGATAGCAGGCAGATTTGATTACGCATCTTAAACCACTACTGAGAATTATCTCAAATTGCTTCAATGTAGTGATTTTCTGAGATTTTTTATGCTTCTATTATATAGGCACCAGAAAATAAGAAACAACCTGAACTCTGAATATATAACTTTGGGGCCTAAATTTATTACTGTCTCACCAGGAACTTTATATACACCCGATAAAGACAGAAAGGAGCATTTCTCCAAGTCTGAACTTTAACATAAGGAATATCAACAAGATCTTTAGGTTGAAACTACTGGACTACTTTCTGAGACAGCAATGCATATTCACAAATGTCCTTTCTTAAAAATCCCTTTCCCACACACATATGACAGAATCAAGTGTGGTGCCACACATACACCAGCCTAGGAGGAGACAAATGTTCAGACCAAAATGCAAATTAAGGTAATCTGAACTCAAGTCAAATACAGATTTTCAACATTTTGCATGGGGTAAGGGCTACATTAAAAAAAACCCCAACCAGTTAAACACATATGCAACTAGCATATAAGCAGTATCTTTTTGCACTTTGCAGTAAATACCAACCTGTAATATCAAATTACAAAATAAAAACTTGCCCTTTCTAGCTTTTTCCCCTTTTCTAGTCAATGGCAAAGATCTATCACTTTGTATTTTATGTGTGTAGACTCCCAACAGATAAGCTGCATCAGTCCACTGCCATGGCCATTTGAAACCTAAAAATGCATTTCCTTCAGGTCAGAGGACAAGTTTTGAAGATGTGAAGACCTGTATGATGGCAACAGCCTTCCAGAAGTTCAAGCTAGAATGTTACCATACCACATCAATACCATCATCTATCTACAGAGGCTTCCCATAAGAGAGCAAGTCAGCTCTAAATTGTCTCGTCGACATCTTTTATTTCTCAGGACAAAGCCAGCACAGTTGAGGCTCATGCAAGAACACATGCAAGAACATGCAAGAACAGGATGAATTCCATGTAGGATAATCCCTCCAAAAACCATCAAGTTTTCTAATAATAATTGTCTGTGTAGGACATAAATCTTCCCAAAGAAATTACCCAAAATACAGATATCACTTATCTCAAGCTGCAGCAGTGTCTCTAAAGTTGTAATGTTTGGTATGAAACATCTGCAAGCTGAAATATGAACTCTACTGCCAACCAACACTTCAAGTTAGAGGGATTTAGGAAAAAGTTTTATGAAAGACTAGTCTATACGGTAAGATTCTGAATCATGAATGAAAATACCCACTTCAAAATAATACAGCATTTAAAATGAAACATGCTACTATTTGTAGACCTAACATTAGCAGAGTAAAAATACTGCTAAATACCTGAAGTGGAGAGGAGGGGTGAATGGAGAAACCTTAAAATAAACCTCAAGCTGTAATCCTAAATGTGCCTCACAGTTCATTTGATCTCACAGTCAGCGATTCACAAATTCTTTGAGTCGGTAATTTAAAATGAATGTTAGTCAACAGATTATGCAGAGGCAAACATGTTATGACTTTGAATAAAAACCTTCCTACAAGTCTGAACAGACTACTTCCTCCCACAGGAGACAGCTTTTAATCTTCAACTTTTACTAGACTTGCCATTTAAGGAAAGATTCATTTACAGCTGTGGCTCTTGGCACAGACAGATGTTCAAAATAAACTATTACACGTACCAAACAGAATTTTAAATCAAATTTCTTTCCTCTAGTAGCTGCTCCTACAAACCTGTTAAGAAAGGGATCAGAACTATTTGTAGTCATTGTTCTCAGTTCCTGAGACATTCCAGGAGATGACACGGGGTTTTGAGATCCACCGTCTTGTTCCATTGTTGGAAGCTGGCTACGGAGAGCCAATTCCTAGAACAGCAGGAGAGGGAGAAAGAGACATCATGTTAGGCCTTTGAATGCACTTTTTGGATACATGAACACATGACATTATAGATAATTGATGCTTTTACTGCTTCTGGTTACAAGAGTTAAATCAAATTAAACTAAAGTTTCTGAGGACAAAGCAAGAATCTGTACTAGCTTCAATGAAAATGCAGGTTCAAGTAGCCATGCCCAACATTACAGAGAATGCACTGTCAATGTATTTATGGAGATAAATATCTGTATGTTTACACAAACATTTTCTAGTTCACTTCAGTATCCTTCTGCTAAGTCTATACTTTAACCAAAATAAGAATTGTCAATACTATCTGACCCCTAATACAACCTGTTTAGCTCTTCTAAATAGCATTTTATTCTCATCTCTTTTAAATTCTGATTTAGTTCCTGGCTTCCTTTGTAATTTTCTTGTTTCAGTCAGCAAACTTTCAAGTCTTTCCCCAGAAGTTTCCATTCACGCATTTGAGGTATGCATTGAAAATTTCTAACTAATCAAATCAGTGATTAGTTCCCTAAGTAAATTTCAAAGCTCTTAAAATTCTGAGTAATATCCTAATAAAACCAAGACACTGCACTTCTGAAGTTACAAACCTAAACTGCATGTAATTTTTTACACATCTGAATGTTTACCAGCTTGAATCAAACCATGCATTAAGCTTGTAATTACTAACTAATGAAAGTAAGTGTTAACATAAAATGCATTACATTGAAGGTGGATGGAAATAAGCAATATTTTATGTAATTTCCAGTGACCCCTCTCCCCTTTTTAAACAAGTAATCCCTGAGTAACACATATGAAAATACAGTAATTTTCTTCAAGCAACTCTATTCAAATATCATCAGTGTCTCACCAAGACTGAGCTTTGTTAATGCAGAGACTGGTAAATCTATTGACTATCTTGTCACCATTACTGTTAGTATGTGACTTCCAGGCTGTGCCCGGGAGGATAATCTCAGGCAAAACCAAGCCTGTCAGTCTTGACAGTACTCATTATTTCTTACTTGTAAAATGAGAGGTCTTCAACCATTTTCAATGATAAGCTTAAGGACTACTATACTGTAGTCTTTTAGTATACAAAACTAACTAGTCCCCAGTTCTTCAAACCGATTTTTTTAAGAAATCCCAAGGTTATTGTATTTCCAGCAGACGGTGTATTCAAGTTTCCCTACTGCCTCATTTTCTTTTCTTTTCTAATCTGCACATGCTTCATTCCCATTCCTGTGGATTACTATTCTACGTATTCCTTTAAGTTTTATGTCTTGCACTAGAAAACTTCTCACTATAGTTCATTAGATCTCTGCAGAAAATATACAAGCATATCACTGGTTTTTGTGTTCATTACACTCAATTCCTACTTCAAGTAAACCCAGCCCTCTGCTCACCACTGCTTATTTGGCCACTGTTCCAACAAACAATAATAATACTCCATCCCCATTTTCAGATCACAGGATGTTAAGCCTCTTTTAATAATTTCTAAAGGCTTATCTGTATGATGTTCATTTGCTTATGTAATAAAACCAAGCATAAAGCCCACATAATGACATCCTACTTCACAGCTAAATTTGCAACCTTGTGTCAGTCACAAGTTACCTGACATACAGGTACACTCGTCCATTTGAAAAAAAGAAAGGAAAAAGCATTCTTTCTTGCAATGCTTCTCAACAATTATCTGAAGAAGGCAGAAGGTCTTAAGAGCAGCTATCCCAGGGATGGCTCAAGAACTGCTCACTCACATGCTCTGTCCTTTCCCCCCTCCCACTTGTTTGATCTGTCCATTACATCTTATCTTTATTTCCTTGGGCTGCAGTCCCTGATTTGGATGAAGAGAAGGAGCTGAAAGTGCCAGTGGACTGCAGAAGCAGCTTAATCACACACCAGTGCCACAAGGAGTGGTAGCAAAGCAAAACCTACATGGAGTCATTTCTGTATATGAAGTAAAGTGACATTTTATCTCCTTCGTGTGGCCTTTCCAATCAGGACTGCCTCCTGATTCAGTAATTCTGAGGAAGATAAGAAATCCAGACACGTTCCCTTTTCAAGAGCTACTGACACCAGGAAAGAAAAAAAAACCCCACAATTTTTCTTCTGTTACCTTAAGAAGAAACAGTAAGTACGAAGGAACAAGAAATTTGGAAGAACAGATAAGTTCCTTTTATATTTTTCTAAATCCTCAGAGTGCAGGAGAGGTTGAAGTTTCTTCAACACATGGACTTAAATAGTATGGTAAAAATAAATGCAGCTCAAGACACTAGCCAGCTAAAACAAACAAAAAAAAATCTCATTTCTCTGAAGGCCCACTAAAGAGATGTATTAAACCAGGAGAGAGAACTATATTTTGCCTATTCTTTGGCACGTTAAACTAGTATTTTTAAAAGTAGTACTATTTTTATCTTTGTTTCAACAACATCGCTAAAAAATGCAAAACTGAAACTATTTTTAACTATTTATAAGTAGCATTACTGCTACTTTTTCAGGAGTCAGAAGCACTTTCCCCTCAAAAGAATGTTATTACTCATCTAAGCAATACATTTATGTCATTCTGGGAGTCTGAAAGAAAAAGGAATTACCAAAAAAGACAAGCTATTGAGAAACAAATACAGGGCAACTTTTAATCATTCTGCAAGATAAGCAAAGTTTCCTAAAGGCCTAATAAGTATGTTAAGACTACTTTTCCTAAAAGTTGTATAAAACGGAAGCTGAAGTTGTGTTGCTTGAAGAACAGCCTTTTCATTTCCCCTTCCTTACAAACCTGTTTTGCAATAAAAAAGCTATTTTCTATACTTGAAAAAAAAATATGGGAGTGTCCAAGTCTCTCCCAGCTCCAAACAGAGCAATGTGAACTCTAGGCTTTCAATTCATGCTTTAAAATACATGCTTTATTAGAAGTATTTAAAGTCTGGAGGCAAAAATAAAACTATGACAAAATCCTGGCTTAGATTTCTATGAATTGATCTCATCCTATTTTTTAAGTATGTCAAACTTGTTTTAAGTACCTCTGGGAAAAGAAAAGCTTAGTGTTCCTATTATTAGCACAAAAGCTGAATTTTGGTTATTATATAGAGACCAAAATTATCTGTCATCTCCTTAAATAATTTTAAAAATAAAGGTCAGCACTGTGTAATTTATCTGACTGACCTCATCCCCATTTTTTTCATAATTCCATACAGATTAAGTTTTACATGAAGTTACAGGTCATTCACACAAGGTCCAAATTAACTTATAAAACTACCCTTTTCAGAGCATTTCTACCTTCACTGGCTTTTGAGGAAAGGCAGATGACTTGTGCAACTCACTTATATTCTTACTGTATGAAACCTGTGATATGCTACTCAGTTTGACTTGATATATTCTGATAATTGGTTTTGCCAACTTACTTTAAGAGTGCCAATTATAACGTTTCTGCTCCCAACAACCCAACCATGTGGACTTTCAAATGATCCACAGGCTTTCCTGGGATGGGAGAGAAGTTTTAGTGGAAAGAGAAGACCACAACACTTATGGGCAGACTTACAGCACCAGTTGCTTCTTCAGATTAAGTGTTTGCCTTCTTGTGAGGGCCACATAGTTACAGCACATAAACAATGAAACAGGGAAGACACCTGGGCAGACAGAAGACAAATGAACTCAGCAATGAGGAGCTGGGCAATTTGTGAGGACTGAGCGGGAAACGCAACAGTCACTGGTTCAATCAGGACAACCAGCACAGCCAGCGAACGCAGGTCTGATTTACTACACAGACGTTTAAACAAGGTATTTATCCATAAACATCTACAGATATGAGCAAGCAAATTATTTTGTTGATCTGTAAAGCTTAGAAACAAGCTAGAAACAAGCAGCAGATACAGAATGAGCAAGCATGTCCAGAGGGACTTGTCTCATAAATGTGTAGTATGCTGATCTTACTAGCAAATACTCTAATATTAGCAGCAGATAAATAAGAAATCTTCCATTCTCAGCACAAGAAAATAGTCTGCACAACATCCAAGAATAATGCCATCAGTACCTCGACATTATTTGCCTCTATTTCTTTCCAGAGCACACTGTAAGGGAAGAAATCTGTTACTTAACATCTGTTCAATTTTGTGACATATACACAACTTGATTGACATCTGCTCTACTTTAGAAATTTTTGACAACTAGATGCTAACTGCAGAAAAATGGAAAGAGAACTACTGGGGATGGAGTGAAAGTCAAGTCATTCAATCTCTTTACTAAGACAGATAGGCATCTTTAAGGTTTCACAAATAACTGATGATAAGCACAAGTAACTGAACAGATGCTCGGCATTTTTAAATTTCCTGAATGTATTTAAGAGTTCTTGCTGATACACAGTAAGTCTGAAACTTTTCATTTTTGCTACAGGTACCTTTGAAATTTTTATAATTTCAGTAAAATACATCTTCATTCAAGCAAGAAGAGTCTCTTGCAGCACTTGCTATAAAAAACAAAGCTGAGCAATTATTTCCTCTTTCCAGAAGGTGCTAAGGCTTCCAGATATAACACTTGGCGTGTTAGTGTCACCACAGGATACTATAGTATCACGGCAGAGAGAGTGAGACAAAAACCTGGCAGGGACACTGCGGTTACCCAGTACCAAAAAACCCTGACCACAGATATCAATACAACCATGGTACTGTATACATGGGGAAAAATGTCAAGAAGGATGAGGATGTTGGGCTAGATGACCTCCACCAGTCCCTTCTAAACTAGTGATTGTGTGACATGAAAAGCTCGGAGATCCAGTTAAAAGTTAAGGAACAATTCAGATGTTTTTAATCCATCTATACCAGAGATTTCATTAGAGGCAAGCTTCAAGAACGCTGGCATTACATCATTTCTTTACAAACTAAAGACCTCTCTAAAATAGACTGAGCCTTCCCAAACTAAGAGCACTGAACATAGGAAGATTTAATTTTTAGTATTCCTGAAAAGAACACCTAAAAATTAGCAAGAGAAGCAATTACTCCGCCACCAAGCACAACTTTATCATCAGGAAAGATAATCCCTCCAAACTTCATAATTTTATTCAAAAAGAAAGAAAGAGTTGTCAGAAAGAGAAAGCTGAACAAAGAAATTTTTATTCTTTCTATACATTTTCCTAGATTCATTAGATCAGCTGTGATCTGATCAGATGTACAGATTAGGACCTCAATAGCAGCATCATCAGAGAAGATAGACTACATTTGCCTCTACAGTACAAGGCCTCAAGAAGCATTCAGAGAACCAGAACCCAGAAGCAGCTCTCTAAGCAGTTTCTTCCACCTGTGGCTGGCTGCTCATTACATTACTGAGGTGATATGAAAACACAAAAAATACATTTAGATGGTGCAACACAGATAGTTTAGTATTAAAGAACTTCAAAGGTGACATGATTGCCCATTCTTCTACTCAACAGATCGCTCACACACACCTTGACTCATTAGCAAGTGTAGACTAATAAAACTGATCCCAGGCAGGAGGTTTGGTAGGAAGCAAATTCAAATATAATGGAATCCTGATTTTTCAATGAATCCTTTCATCAGCTCCATGCCAAATAAAGCAGAGTGACCAGTACACATATATTTAATGAATTATTAGTATAGTCCCTTTGAGTTTTTGCAGTTTTTTATAGGATTTAAAGCCACAATTTCAAGAAGTTCCAAAAATCTCATCTTACATGAGTAGGATATATGAAACTGACAACAAATTTCTCCATTTCCTCTATTTTTTTCGAGTTGGCAACAGGAAGAAATTAGTGGAAGAGTGAACAGTGGTATGACAGGGCTTCAGGCATAGAAGAAAACATAGAATACACTTCTGGCATTCTGTAAGAAAAACACCCCCTATGAATGACCTAATTACGACAGAAGATAAGGTATTTTCAACTGGTGAGGAGGAGTCCTCCTTTACTTATTCTCTTGAATACTAGAGGACTTTTTTTCTCCTCCAGAATAAGATCTAATATTGATTGACAAAATCATTATGTGGCTAATGCTTTGTAAATTAATCAAATTACTACTTCATCTCAATTAAAATTCTTCTGTTTAAGAGCTGCTCTGGTATTGCCAAACAAGAAAGTTTTTTTTTTTTTCCAGGGTGTTAGCACTAAGGTCAGAGGTTCCTATTTCTCAGAATCAGTAACACACAAATTTTGTGGTATCCTTCAGAATGCAACAGTACGCCAGTACTCATGGCTTCCAAACATAAGATACTTTCTTGTATTCTGTTTTTCTTACCTAGTGCATACAGAGGTTTTTTCTTAAAAAGCAAAGTACAGTACAAGCCAATATAAATATTGTACTAAGATCCAGTAGATTAAAATACTGTTAGCAATAGTAAACATGAAGTTCTCTGAATATATCCATAAATCCACCCTTCCAGAGATTCATTCTATATTCAACTTCTTTAGTGAGTAAAAGAAGACAACACTAAACTGTTTATTATGCTTCACATTTTGAACAATTTTATTTTGGTCTGAGCTTGAAAGGCTTTTCATAACTATTGTTTCCTATACAGAGAATGTATCAGTGCAAGAGCCAGTTAAACATGAAAATAGAAAAATTCTATCTGAATGGCAATTATTTTGTTAGTTTAATCTATTAAGTAATTCTGTTATACTATGAATGCTTAAAAATCGTAACTATTTCAAGTGACTTTTCATCAACTGATAACAGATATCCTTCTCTAAGATCTTACCTGCTTAAACAAACTGATAAGAACATTCATACGAACAGTACTCGAAAGTCACCAACTACTACCGTAGATAGTTTGCTTTAAATAAACATCTTGATGACATCAGGACTGGAACAGCAGTATCCTCAAGAATGCTAAACAAGAAGGCTGTTTTCAATGTAAAAAATGTGCAATGAATTCCTCATTTGCTCTTAAATATTGATAAGAAGTTGTGGTAATGCAGCACTCCTAAAAACAGTGTTAGGGCTGTGACCAGAAAAGTGATTCAAATTTGTGCATGGCAGAGCTTGGTTTTTCGTTTGTTTGGTTTCTAATTTTTATTTTTTAGAATGTTTTCATGTAGCAAAAAGTTCCCTGCTAGCCTAATTTAATGCTTTCATTTTTCTAATTATGCTGAAACATCAGTTAAGAGCCTACCTGATGTTTTGGAGAATTTGCTGTGCTGGGATTGATATTCCGCAATGCCTAAGAGTAAAAATAAGATGGATAAAAATTACTTTAGCTGCATGGTTTACCTATGCAGGCTGTCTTATAAACACCATCTTGTAGTATCAAGCCCCCGAGACAGGCCAGATGAGACAGGATAAGGGAGTTAAGAAACTGTGAAAATCATGACACAGTGAAACAAAATTCACAGATTTACCAAGGATGCGTATTTGACAGATAAGCTTAATGACTAAGGAGAACAACATGAAGAGAAGTGGTTGTCACCTGCTCCAAAGTTAGTCAAATTCTCAATGACAACTGAGGCAAGAAGACAATTAGAAGGCCTATCTAGAAGCATGCTAGCACAGGGTAAAATGTCTGTTTGTGGATTAATTGCAAAGCAGGAACAGCAGAAGCCCAAGTGCTTAAGCGGAGAGAAAGTCCTGATGCCACCTTTGCAATGTATTCTTACCTAGAGTACTATAAAAAGTAATGGCTGTAAAGATGACCCATCTTACACCAAGAGATGCTGAAGATTCCTACAAAACAGTCCTTGACTACAAAGGGGATAACGGGAGTCAGATTCCAGGACAGAATACTGCAGGTGATGAAGAAAGAGAAAATCTGTCTTTGAGGACGTTAAGATATTATCCTCTTCTGATACAAGGCCCATCACCCAAAGTGAAAAGGGAAAGATTTTAGAAGGTTTTCCTCAAAGAGAAGATTAGTGCTTTTTCTGGCAGTGTCAAAACCCCAAAGACATATCTTAAGTATCTAGCACAGATGGTAGTAACTCTTAAAACATTCAGACTGAACAACCGAAGCAGAAGGCTTAGAGTCAAAAGGAGATCAAGCCCGAATTCCAATCCAGAGATTGCAAAGTCCAGCCCTACACTTTAATATTTGCTACAGCCATATCCATATAGTGGATAATACAGCCATATCCATATAGTAGAAAATACTGAATGGCATAGCTTGAAGTCTTATCATGAAGTTCAAAATTCTTCAGAAAACCAGAGGTTCAAAATGCAGCACAAGTTATTCAGTTGTACCATGCTCACTCCACTGTTCAACAGGTAAGATTTTGGCAACAAGGCATCTCCTCAATGTATCTTATATAAACTTTAAAAATACTTCAAAATCCTAAAGACTGCAACAGGTTCTAAAACTGAAGACTTTCCCCTCTTAAAAGGAAGAACTAAAGTAGCTGTGGGAAATAACTTTTAGCATGACTAGGAACTCAATGAATATGAAACATTCTCAGAAGGAATATCCAATCACATCAACAGTCCATCTTGTCATCCTTATAGTTTACGAAGACTGCTCTTAAAGAGTTTTGTTAGAAGGAGGAATGAGGGAAGAAAGCAAAACCCTTCAGTCTAAAAAATCAGATACTCTCACCACCAAGCTGACATCAGTAAGAGAATGAATTCAAATCTTTTTAGATCTCAAAGCTTTTTGTACAGTCACTGGCTTTCAAGACTCACTGAAAAAACAACTTAGAAAAAATCAAAATATAACATACAAAAGAAATAGTGGAAGTAGGTGTCTAACCTGTGGCCTCACCTGCCGAAGCAGTTCTTGATGCTTCAGTCTCAGCCTTTCTTTCTCCATCTGTAGCTGCTGAAGTCTCATCTGTTGTTGCTGATTGGAGCTACTCCCTCCCATCACACCACCCTGGGGACTCTGAGGAGCCAGAGGAGGTGGCTGTTTGACTGGAGCACTTTGGCTGATTCGCTGATTCATGGCTAAGGAACCAAAACAATAAACATTTAAAAAATAAATTCAAACAAATAATTGCAAGGAAAGTATTATCCACGAAAGGTATACATGAAAAAATCTACAAAATTACAAGGCATGACAGTAGAAAACATGCTGTTACACTGATGTTCAGAGTGTGAAATGTTTGCTCATGTGTGAGCAATAGATGTGTGTAAAATCAACACAACAGTCTCATCATTAAGACTACATACTTGTTCTAAAAGCTTCTGAAAACAGTTTAATGTGCTAACTGGTGAAAAATTCCAAAGTGGTAGTAAAATATTTCAAGTTGAGTAAGAAGAATATATCTTTTTTTAAATAAACTATTCTCACTGCAGACACAAACTGTAAATAACTTGTTTGATTCATGTGAAATTTTAGGTTCATTTAATTTGAGAATGACAAAAATAACACAGAATGACAAAATGGATCATTTCACTTTTACTGAAAACAATTAAAAGCTACCCATTGTGCTGGAAGGTCACGCAACCAGCATTCACATCCTTGTCACATCAAGATTTTAGTGTTTGAGACTTCATTTAGAGCTTCTTGACAGGCAATTTAAGAGTTGGTACAGAAATGGCAGATAAATTATACAGCCATAAACACTGACATTAACATAGGAAACATTTTGCTAGTGTTTCATTTTCTTTTACCCCTCATAACTACGCATTGCATTTCCCCTGGGGAGCAGAGAAGAAAAAATGTAACCTTGTAAGCATAATGCACAATGAAAACCCATCTTTGCTTCCCCTATAAAAGGAAGGCCTAAGACAATCTTGTTTTATAAAATAATACATGACTGGAATGCATCTATTTGACAGGCCTGATTTCTCCCTCACATGACACCAATAAAGTCAACAGAGGCACTGAAGTTCCCAGAGTGAAAGAGAGGGTGGGGGAAAGACTGACTGTATTGCAAGGGCACTATTTTCAGGGGATTTCAGTTTGGAATTAGCTCTACATCGTGTTCTCTGCAATGGACTGAATCTGTTAACAGTCAGAGTATTCTGCAGAATGCACTTGCTGAAGCAATGTTGGGAGAGTAGCAGGGATTTTTTTTTTTCCTGGGAATGAGGATTATGGTTTACAGAAACTAAGAAAAAACAAGGAGAGAGTTTCTTTTAGGATGAGAGGGTGAAGTGGGGCAAAAAAAAAAAAAAAAAAAAATCTATAGAATTAGTTTGAATGAATGCTTTCATCATATAGGGGATTCCATAAGAAAGGAGAATTCTCTCATTAAAAAAATCTGTATCATCTTTTCACTGAAAAGCCCTTCAGTCTCCACTGTCTTTTGAGTGTTCAATTTAAGCCAGGGTAGTGCTGTTCTCTTTCAAGAAAGCCAACATATATTCACCACTTAGAGACCCAACTCTGCAGTTAAACCTTTCAACTAATCCACCGGCCCAGCACAGACTCAACAGTCTAATGGGCAGAAGGGTCATATTTTCATGAGTCCAATCAACATAAAATACTGTCAAATAGCTTAAAGTGATTTGAAATAGTACTTCATGCAGTTACGTGCTAAAGAGCTTCATACATGTGATTCATACATGTGACTGCTATTACGATAAAACTTCCTGTAAGGTAAGTGAAACTGTGAAGTAGGAATAGAAACTGGATCCCAGTATCAAGCAGAACCAACTAGGGCTGCAGTTCAGCTTCAACCTACAAGTCTCATCCTAACCCAGCACGAAAAAAAAAATAGTGCGAAAATGACATTCCTGTGGATCAAGGCCTAAAATCAAGCAGTTGATATTACAAGACATCCAGCACTACTTCCCCATCAGAACTGAACTTCAGGACAGAAGGTGACCAGAGCAAGCCAATTTACAAGCTTTGCCACAAGAGCTGTGGTCTCTGGGCCAGTGACAGGAAGATTGGCCCCAAGACACTAGGAACTGTTAAGCAAAAGTTCTAACAGCATCAACAGCAGTCCTGTAAGGATGTGGGCAGTGAACATTTAACTATAAGCACCAGGAGCTCCACTGGGCAACACCTGCTGGAAGCTTGACAGCAATTAGACAACCTTCATTTATCAAAGCTGAAGCTAGAGAAAGCAATGCAAAAAGCAAGGCAGCCCCTCGAGTAGTTTTAGACAAGCTAGACATGACACTGCTGGAGTGGGGAACAGATCTCCTCCTTTCTTCAAATCTGGAACCAGGACCACGCTTTTAGCTCTATATATATCCATATATCTCTCTATTTCACTTTATAAGCAGAAACGAACAGGTTAGTAGGGGACAACAGAAAACAGCCTTCTCCTGCTGTTAGTTAATTCTGCAAACCCTATCCAAAGTCTGTGCTACCCCTCAGAAGTTCCAGGATCCAAACCCAGCTATTAAACAAGATGGAAGGTCAATTACAGTGTAAAGTCAAGAGGGAGAAAAATTTGAAATGAGCACATCTAATTTAAAAGCAAACTAGCTTGTAAAATCTGTGTACTCAAAGCTGAAAAATGTCAATTTTCTTTTGGTTAAAAAGGCACCCTTTATTGTCCAGTCCCCAATTACATAATCATGGTTTCAGAGTCCTACCTCAATGCAGTCCACAGTCCCGTCATGTTACAGATAACCTCAGAAAAATTTAACAGTGTCTAACCTTAGTTAAACACTTCAATGCAGTATCACTAACATTCCTTCAACATGTTATGAATTTGTTTCTCCTGCATGCACCATACAAGTATCTCTTTACCACAAATAGGCAGCTTTGTATTTCCTGCTCATGCCACTTTCTGCTCTTTTTGTTTTATATATGTGTGTCTTTCTGACAGCTGCTTGTATTATTCCTGTTCTGACCACTGTTTGCTCCATTCTCTCACCTACTGACATTGCAATTTTAACTTTAAGAAAGAAATCATGTTTCTCTGATATTTTTAATTTTATTCCCTCATCCTAGACCCTCAAAATGTCTTCAAATGTCCATTCTGAAAGGAGTATTTCGAACTAAAAGCATATCTAAAGCAGGAATACCATAAGATATTGAGACTTTGGTGTATACATAAGATTCCAATATTAGGGGATAACTTAATGATATAATTTGGTAACTATTCAGAAACTGAATAAAAATTCCAGTTTCTAAACTGGATATTAACATCATTATTATTATTATTCACACATCCATTGAAAATGTTTCCGAACATTTTATGTTTTCAAGAATGAAAGTGCAAAAGACTTCAAATTGGTAAGATTTTAAACTGTCCTCAGAACAGATCAGAGGTGTTTTTAAACGAGCAAATTCCTTTTAACCATGAAATGTAACTAAAAGTTGGGATATTAGAAGAAGATGCTGCCAACTGAATTTTACTGACTTAGCATATCCAAGCGAAGAACCAGTGAAAAAACCACAACAGTATCAATGATTTTCATACACCTTGGTGATTACACAAGTGTGCTATCTAAACTCAAAGAAGAATGCAATTATAATTTCCAACACAGTATTTAGTGAAAAGAGGGGTGGAAACACATCTTGTTTCTAGTGACAGAAAAACCAGACGGTTTTAAAGATTTTTGTTGTTGCTTTGGGGTTGAGGTTTTTTTGCTTGTTTGTTTTGTGGGTGAGGTGTTGTTTTTTTTTTTACATTCCTATTTGCCATTACTTACCAGGACATGGCTGCAGAAATCTGCACTCTAAAGAACATGCTTATAATGTGATCTCAGATGGCAGATTTTATTTTTTCTACACCTCACACATTTGTAATGATCCTGACATGCACAGCTCTTTCCAAGTACTTTGAATTCAAAGGCAAAGACCTTAATTCTATCTGTTAGCTAGGACTTACCAGTGTCTAATGCATCCTGTTCCTTACCTTCCATGGCTATGGAAAGCATTTAAATAAGGGGCTCTGCACCCACACAGCCCAGGCTGCAAAGACCTCACAGGCAGAGCAGGAACAAACAAGTCTTTGTTTCTAGAAGAGGGGGATTTGAGGGAGGAGGAGGGGCAGACAAGTTAAAAAACATGGGCAACTTAAGACAATAAAGAAGATCTCATCTGAAAATACAGCTTCACAATCTGCAAAATACAGTCAAGTGCAATTGCTGCAATACGTTTTTTGAGAAAATTATTGGTCTTCAAATGCTACACATTAAATGTTCTCCTGTCAACAGCAGAAATGCCTCTTCTGTACTGTACCAGACAATACCCAACAATTCCTGAAAAATTTTAGACTGCTGTCTACATACATGACAAAAACCAAACAACCAAAATCCAAAAAACAAAACCAAGAGAGAGAAACAATTACCAGGCATTGTGCTAGAGAGAAAAGGCCAACAAATTTTTAACAACTCAAACACAAAAGGGTAATTTCTCTCCCCAGACTGTCAGTTGAAAATCGCAAGTCCCAGGGTAGTAACAGTCTGCAGTAACACAGCACCTCTCCCCTATGCAGAATTACAAGCAGAGATTACACCCATAATGATTAGCAGACACAGCTGAATGTCTGATGTTGTTTCTTTCCTACTTATAATTTCACCCTTCAAAGCAAAACCTAATTTTAATCTGCAAATTTGAAGGCATTATTTAGTTGAACAAACAACAACAAAAAAGCTCAGGATGTGAGCATACTATAGCTGACTGTCCTTATTAATAAGAATCAATGTTTTCATTGGTGGAACTAAAAAAAAAGAACTCGTCCCCTTCAGCTTCATTTTGAAACCAGACAACTACTGTGCATCATTTTTGGTTATAGTCAGGTTTTTACCTGGTGCTAGTTTGCAACAGCTCAACAAAGGTAAAAATCCTCTTTGATTACGTTTAAAAGAGCTGTGAAGAAAAAAAAATACCACTTGGATTTGAAAGTCTCGGAAGCAATAAAAGCATGTTCTAAGGGGTTTTTAAAGAAAGGCTTGGTACAATAATTTGTTGTTTAATCAGGATGTAAGGCATATTTCTGGATTGCATTCTTCATAATGTATTGCTACGTTACTCTAAGGAAATCCCAGTCACAGTTTCATAATGCTGCTGTTATGAAACCACCTAAAAATTAGCACAATAGAATATTCCATTGCTTTCAGTCTCTGATTAATCCTGGATCTTAGAGTATGGGGGAAACCACAAACAGACTGTTCTCTGGGCTCATTTTGCTGCTTTAAGTGTACAAACAAATCTTAGCGTCTTAGGCAAACAGAAATATTCACAGACTCCTGAGCTGATCTTTTGGTTAAAGCAAGATACAGCCAATAAAAAAACTACTACAGATTCATGTCCAAACTACAGACTGGTTAATCTGCATTTATCAACTAGTTTCCTTCAAATTAAATTAGTATTTTTCTTTTTGTTTTACTACCACTATCAGAGCTGCTGGTTAAAACAACATAAATTAAGTTCCTTTTTCTTTGATAAATCTGCCATTGTTTTTGAAGTCTTTCTGTACTGTCAACTGTAGATGTGCAATAGCCAGACTGACTTGAGTACCATTAAGACTCTAGAGCATGTACAGACAGACTCTTGAATGGCAACTAAACCAAAGTAAAATGCTGTGTCAGTTCTTTTCCCCCCATAGCAGTAAACAGCAGTATGCAGCACTTATAAAGCACTTTCACTCAATGTATGCCAGTTTCAGAAGAACTAAAATACTCTGGCCACCCAGAAAAGCAAATATAAACGATATTCGGCAGTAAAGTAACTTAAGTAAGTACCTTTTAGGAACTTCTGTTCAGTGCATACATATAAAACAAAACTCCATAAATAATGGGCTCTTGCTAAAATTCTCTTTGAACTCTTTATGTAACTCTTTTTCACTTTTTAAAAAGGAATCAGTTTTAATTTTGGAAGGCTAAACAAGTTTTAAATTACTTGACTTACAGAATGCAACTGACAACCATAAGTATTAGTACTTCAGAACTATGTAAGACACACTGCATTGGAGAGATTATGAGAAGAAACCTGAACTAATGTTATTTAAATTTATGCCCCATATGTCTGTCCACTGACTCTCTGGAAAAATATATTTAATGAAAGCTAGTCCGTATGTTAGACCACAGTTTAATCAGCAAAGAGTCTACATAAGGCTGTGAACAGTTTCATTGTTTAATCACCACATAGTACTTCCAAGCTTCTTTACAATTTCTTATAAAACAATGTGATAACTTTTTAAATGCAGGTTTCCTTTAATTTATTTGAGTGGAACAAACCCTGTATATATGCATCCGCACATCTTTGTTTTTATTTTAATTTCTGTCATAAGCCCATTAGAAATGATTAAACAGAAATTACAAAATCCAGTAAAAACTACCATTTTAAAAAAATCAACAGTATTCTGTCAAGAAATATATACTTGTATATATTTCTATATATAAGAACTTCTGTACAGAAGAAAACTTCTATATATAAGAAACTACCATCACATTTCAACACGACTGAATTCAAGGACAAAAAACCTGATGTATCTTTGAATTTAAGATCATATATGATTAGATATAGACTATGTAATTACTGTGTGCATATATATTTAATTACAGATAATGAATCGTGTTCAAAACGATCCACCTTCAACTTTTAACACAGCATGTGCATTAACAGGGAAGTGCAAACTGTGTGTTAGAAGGATATGGTGGAAAAAATGTCCCTGTTAGGAGTGCAGTTTCCTTTCACTATCACAGCTGCTCAGCACAACACTGCAAGCATGCATTATTTTTACTGGCACCCACACATCATTAGTAATAAATCTCCTTTCTCAAACAGGATTAAATTACTCTGAAAACAAAACAAATCCCAAACCAGGTATAAACTTACATAAATCTACTGTCCTGACAAGTTCTTAAGAAAAGTGTGGGTTTCTCTCTCTTTAATAGTCTAAAAACATTCTACCTAAAGTAGATACCTGAATCCTGACACAATACTTGTGGACAGATTTAGTGATTTCTTCAGTGAACTCAGTTCAGTTAAGAGGTGTAAATATATCCTGCTTTCAAACAAACCAAGATTTCACTTTCTGATATAATCATACACAACAAATAATTGTTTATTGTCATTACCATAAAGCAGCACCTGCCTTTTACAAAAGGATGCTTACCAGTGAAATTTCATCTGCCTCTGCAGATTAGCAGCAGGCTTTGACAGAAGTCACTGGTTCACTGAAAACTGATGCTGCTTCACCTGTACACATCTCTGACAGACACACCAAAATACAGAAGTCTTTACCCCATCCTAAATGATCTCCTGAAACTGTTCTTCTGGAAAAACAGAGACAGGGAAGTGAAAAATCTAGTACCACTAGACCTTTTTAGATGAGTGAAAGCCTCTTTTGTTTTACAGAGTATGTAAAGAGGATATGCCATTGCATTTGCAGATCAAACCCATTTGTGGCTCATGCTCTGCTTTTTGTGCAAAAAACTGAAGGCAAATCTGGAACTTAAGAAGTCTAAAATGCTACCATGATCAGACACAAGGTCTCGGCTTTTTTCTTCTTTTTTATTTTTTTTCTTTGGACTAGATGAAGGCCAAAATCCAGTTTTCCAATCTAGAGTTCCAGTTCTATCTTGTCCAAAAATCTGCATCTTGAAAGGCTACTACAAACTAATTTGAAGGAACATATATTAAACGAAGTGCTAGACAGGTAAGGAGTAGGAAAGCAACACTATGGACTACCTCCTTTTAATTTCTGATACTTAAAAATTAGCAGATGCTCTGAAGCGTAAGCTTTTAATTGAATTTCAAGCTTTTAGTGTGTATTTGCTCGCTCTTCCTTTAAACAGAAATGATAAATACGTTTCAATGAAATGTATATTTTACTACCGTGTTTCTGAACAAGCTCTTTTTACTTTTTCAAAGGCACAATGTTTTTATAGTAGAAAAAAAAAGGAAGCAGAAAAACCTGGTGTGCATTCTCTATAATCATACTGTCATCATCAGTTTTATTTCATTTCCTAATTATGTAGTCAAGTAGCTACTGTACACAGAGCCCCTATGGCACTTTCCATAATGATACTAAACATTGTCTTGCCTTACCTTCCACCTCATCCAAAATTCATGCAGAACTTCAAAGAACATTAACATTATCTCTAAGTGGGAGTGATAAAAGTTGTGGGCGTGATAAAATCGTGGCAGTGATTTCAACCTGAGGTCACATATTTTGCTTCATACCCCATTATCGCAGCTCCAAGAATTGAAAGACCAGAAGGAAAGAGACTGGGAGTGTGCAACACTGGTATTACCACTAGTTACAAGTCTTTAAAACCCAAGTTTAGAATAAAATAACAAGGAAACTGTAACAATATCTTGTTTTACTCCAATCCCTACAGACATTAGTCTGACTACTCTACTGGAGCAGTAAAGTCTCCACACCAAACTTAAACCAGCAGAGATACAGAAATCAACTGCCAGTTTCCATTATTTTCCCACTTCAACTTCATCTTTGAATTTAACATACTAAGAACCCTTGAAGGGCAAATTATTTAAGGCTGCATTTCAAAACCAAGTCCTATCACTGGCAAACTTAAATAAGGATTAAAATCCCTTCAATGGTGTTTGATACAAAAGCCAATTCTTGGAAACTTACAGCAAAATAGCTGAACAATTTTAAACATCAACTGGTTCTAGGAAATTTGACTTTATAGGAAAAGCAGATATTCTTCTACTTCTCCAACTCCAGCCACTCAAAATGCATAGCTGACCTGTTTCCTATCCAGATGTTCTTTGAGTGTCAAAAAATGCGTTATGTTATCTGAAAGGCTTAAAAATCCAGTAGGATCTGTGAAGAATGACCAATGAACAATAGCAGAAAAGACAAAACAGTCTAAAAGACAAGTTTAACCTGACAGTCCAATTCCCTCAAGGACAAAACCCCTCTTCTAAACAAATAAATTTTTAAAAGGCAATTTGAAGCCTCTCACTATGAGGCCTGCACAGGCACTGAGAAGGTAGGACAGCATGTTTTTACCAGATGCTCCACTAGACAAGAATCCTGCTGACACAGGCCCAAGGACCAACCGCCTCCCATCCCCAACTCCTTTGATCCCATGTCATCCTTTATGACTGCCTCTGCTTGGCATAAGAAGACCCTCCTTTCATACTTAGTTCTTTCCTAGATATTAAAGTTTGTGAATTGCCCTACCAAGAAACTCTTTAAAACTGTATTTTTAGACTTGGAGGATGAAAGTCTGAGCCACCGGTTTTCACGGACACCTAAATGGTGTCGCCAAAGACCTCGAACCCATTTCAAATATGGGTTTCAAAGACTTGAGTCTTGGAACAAAGTTCTTATCTTCAACTTGGAGCACTCAGGTTTTGGACCCAGCCTGCCCCACAGCTATTCTGACAGAGGCTCTTTTCTGATGCACTACTTCTAAAAGCCTGCTCCAAGAAAGAATACAACATACTAACTACATTCTTTCATTTTCTGTTTAAAAGCATGAATGCTATACCAAAAAGCCCCATACCAAGTCAGCCCACTTAAAATAATTTTTCCAGCTGATTCTCCTTCCCCTCTCTTTTCTAGCCGCAATAATGGGACATTCCAAACTCTATTTAACAAAGAGCTATATCCACACCTACTAGAGAAAATAAAGATGAATGCAAAGCTTCCATCTGATGAGGAACATAGAGAGACATAAAGGCTGTCTCCCTGGAAGCTGGGAATTCAGAAGCAATAAGGGCAAAGACTCTTCATACCTTCTGCTTCTGAACACTGGAACAGAGGAGTATGTTTGCACATACCATTCAATAGCTTTGTTTTCTTCAAAGGTTCTTAAGATTGGTGAAAGTGGCAGAGAGAGAAAATAATTCCTCCTTCATTTTCAATCACCATTAGCATCACTGTAATAACCAAAAGCTTCAACAAGACAAAAAATTAATTCATCCTGCTTCTGGAAGTATTAGTACCCAAAATATTGAAAACCAAGCACTTTAATTAAAGCACAGTGATAGAAAAGGGTATGGTCATCCTCAGGGGAAAAATACCAACAAAAGTTTCAACCTATATTAAGCACAGAAAGGTAAACTTCTGAGTCATTCACATGCTATTTAGGGTCACAGCACGTATTTGTCAAGGATCTCCACATGATAAATAAATGCAAGGCTCAGTAATTTAACTGTCAAACAGATTTTTTTTTCTTCTTGACTGGAGTGAATTAAGGAGGTCACAAGTAAGAAAGCAACAGGAATAGAATTTCGTATTTTCTTGGCTCAAATGATAAAAACATAAACCACAATACACTGTGTACAACTTAGGTTTTCAAGGAAAACTCCTTCATGCTCAACAGCAGCTAGCAGCTTGTCTCTATTTGCCGTCACTCTAGAACAGAAGAGCCCACATGCTTTTTTTTCCTTTCCTGCCCCTTTCAGTTACACTTGAGCTCTTTGACTGAAAAGGTCTGGAACAGATTAAAAGTCCAACCACAAAATAAAGAGCCTTGGCATGTACTCAAGCCTGTCTGGGATACACATACACAGTGGGCCCAAAAAGGGAAGCTATGCAGCAAGAAACCCTTAATCAGTCTTTTGGACATTTCTAACTTCTTTCAGCTTAAGTGCACAGCCTTAACATTTGATGGAGTTTCAGTATGCACAAGACAAGCAGCTTTTGCCCTTACAGTTGGACCACTCTATTTACAGGAATACAAAATAGTTGTGAAATGCAAGATTCATCTCATTCACAACCTCTGTCCATAAAGGTGTTTTCCACACTCCTTTTTAATTCCAGTTCATCTTTGGAAACTATAAAGTAATGCACGTAAAGAAAAACAGATACCCTGCAAGACTACCTGAGTAAATGTAATTGCAAAAGGCAACACTAATTTTCAAAATGACTGCTTCCTTTTCAGCCTTCTTCACATACTAAGTAATTGTGAGGTTGCAAATTACCCACACACTCCTCTTGCAACATGCACACAGGTCTGTAGCTCTGGCTGGTGTTAAAGCCAGCATGGACATTTGCCAAAGCTGACACCCCACCTTTGGGCTCAAGTTGCATAGTGGTTCAACCTGTCTACAAACTGGTGAGCAGTTTACAAACAATGTGTGACAGTCTGGTCTTCTCCGTAAGAGTAAATGGATGTTGTAAGTAAGCACTCAAGCCTACAAACCAAAAATACAGAATTTCTAACAGACATTTCAAAAAACAAAACAGAACAGTGACTGTTGAGTTTTTGTAGCTCTGTATTTATATGGCATTCATGGAGTTAATGCCTCTCCCAAAAGGGGCCCACAGTTGTTGTTAGGTCAACCCCTGTAAAGCTTCAAAGGTTTTGCATCCCCTCAGCCTGACCTACTCAGCGATCTGCACACTGTTTTCATTTAGCTGCACTGAGTCCAAAAGTAAAGCCTGAAAACCACAATGATCTTTTCTTTTTTTTTACTCCTACTGTTTTTCCATGGCTCTGGAAAAATAACTATAATCCTAAGGAGTTGAAAATAGTAAGTTATTGGGAAAACAAATCAAGGGCAAGCTAATAAGGCTGACACACACAGGTCATGGCTTTACAAAAAACCAGAGATTGTAATGCCATATTAAATACATCACTTGGACAATCTAAGAAAATAGTTTAGAGTCTTCACACTATACATGATTTCTACTTATAGTCATCAGTGCCAATATTTAATCAAAAAGTCTGCAGTTCTGCTCTTCACACAGATCAAAAACATTACTGAAAAAAAATACATGACAGTTCTGTTTTGTTGAATTTCTCCATCTAGACTTTGTGATCATTACGTTATTATTATTATTTCCAATATTACGTAGTCTTTACACCACAAAAAGGTTATTAAAGTAGGAGCAACAAAACTAATAATTCCTCATCATATTGTTTTAAACAGAAAGTTTTGTCATGATAATCACTGTGACAAGCTGGAATTATAAGCTGGTATATGTTTCAAGTGTATTTAAACAGCATGAACTATTATTTGACAATGCCCTCTTAAGATAGCACAAAGGAAAGCAAATATTTGTCTAGGAAATAAAAGATTCTTCTGTGGTAAAGTTTTGCTAATTTACAGGGGTAAGTGAGCTTGACTGAAACTATCTCAGTAAGTAATTTCTGAATGTCACCACTTTGGGGAACTGTATGGATGATATAGCAAAATACTAACCCATAGCATTAGAAACTTGGGTAACATCCAGTCCTGAAGGATACAAGCTAATAGTTTTTATCTTAAAAAAATTATATATAATTATTTAAACAAGGCCTCTACAACTCAAAATATATTTTAATTGTACTATAAAAAGTTTCAAAATATGCCTGCAAAATTAAAGCT
Organism: Chamaea fasciata; assembly: GCF_029207755.1. NCBI lineage: Eukaryota > Metazoa > Chordata > Aves > Passeriformes > Sylviidae > Chamaea > Chamaea fasciata. The sequence goes on along the minus strand of NW_027094087.1, from coordinate 40,257,714 downwards.
GAGTGAACTGAAGCAAATCAAGAATTCTGAATTGAGATGAACTTTTACCAAAGCGTGGGTCAAGCCTTGGGTCTAGCCAAGATGTGGTCTTGTTCTTATGGTTTATGTAGTAAATTTCTCCATCCTGGGTCATAGCTTGTTCCCATCCATCGGGGAGTGGGCCTGCAATATAGAAGGAAGGAGTTGATGGCGGGCTCTTGTTTGCTCCAGCTGAAATTGATCTAAAAAAATTTTTAACATTTTACATATATAACAGTACACGAAATAGAAGAGTTTCAAGCTCATTTCTGGGATTAAGGGCAAAGAAGTGCTGGGTGGGAAACCAAGGAACAAGAAACACTTCTATAATTTTTATTTAGGATTTGGACTTTTAATTTTCAAACTTGTTTGCATCCTTTCATATGCTTTTGACACATAATTTTGCTATAGCATTCTAGTATAAAACCAGCAATAAGTCAAGCCTGCCAGAATGAAACCAGCATGAGCAACAGGAAAAAGAAGCATAGAATAATTCTGCCTCTCATTGGAAAGTTTATCTAGTGATTAAGGCTAACACTGAGGAGATCCTGAAATATTCCTATCTTTCACAATTAAAAAAAGAAGTGACAAAACTCATTTCCCCTTTACCTCATACCCTAAGTTTCAGTGAAAGCATTCAAGGCTTAAGCAGACAAAAATGCAAACCCGAAGAACAAGGCAGGCAAACAAGCAATGACAAAGCAAAGCCAAGAAAACACCACGAGCAGCCACAAAGATACAGTGCTATGAACAGCAGTACAACACCTCTACAAGCAGAAAGGCACACACAGGAAAAACTACATCTGGAAAATGGTCAAAGAGAGGCACATAATGATGTTGTGGAGTCCACAGCCGATGTCTGAACATAGAGTGTGAGGAGTGGTTCCCATATGATCCCATCAGCAGCTTCGAGAAACTACCTTTCATTCCTGTACAGTTCTTAAACCCCTCATTCCCATCTCTATATGATCACATACATTCACCTGTACTTTGCTTACACTGAAAACTATTTTAAAAAGTTATATTTATCTCATCTTATCTGGCAGGTGCTTTACAAATACATGGGTTTGAATTTTTATACTCACATTGACATGGACTTTAAAAAATACCTAAATTAGATACAGGAAGATCTTCCTTTGTATTTTAGATTTAAGTACAATCCTCCAACTATAAAACAGAAGATTCACTACACATGTTAAGAATGTAAAAGAAAATAGAACAAAACCTGCTGTGGCAGCAAGCCATTGAATTTCAGGTCCTTCTACTCTTCCTCAGTGTAATACAGTAATACAGCAACAGAAGCCATCTGGCTGTTAGACATGGCTTCTAACATGTCTGCACAGATTATTCTACATAATGTAAGATACACGAAGTACACACAAACATCATTATTTCACACATGAAATTCAGATACACCCAAAAACATGAGTCTATCTGATAAATGTTTACTATATCCATCTTCAAACTACATAAGCTCTTGACTGTAACTTTGTCCTGAAGTCATGCTCCTGCTTAAGAATTCAGTCTAAAGCTGGGAGGAGAGGTGGGGAGGATAGATTTGTTTGCTTAATCTCGAAAGATGTTCTTGGAGAAATGTCAAAAAGAGTAAAAAAATAATTCAGTTGCATTCCAGTAATATCCCAAAGCACAACCAGGACAAGAATTTCTTACTGTGGTCTTTGAAGATCCCTTGCAAACTACATTTCTAATTTAAACTTTCATTTTGGCTCAGAAAACAAAAGACCTTCTCTAACAACTTCACTACTCCATCATTAGAGTTACAGATTTTCAAGTGAGGAAAAACAGTGAACACCAGGCATTTTCTTCCCACCTCTAATGCTCATAAGCTTTAAATGTTGCCTACAAGTAATGAACACCTCAGCTTTTATCAGAAGCTAGTGAACAGAACAGACAAGAAAGAGTGACAATACTGCAAATAATTCTTGAACCCTAACATATTCACTACACAAAAGGACTTTGATGGAGAAATGAAAGCTCCACTGCAAAGAATGCTGTATTTTGTTACCATACTCAAAGACCAGGCAGCTAATCAGTAAGATGCTTTTTCATAAAACTGGGGCACAGGAGCACAGAGACATGCCCCCCATCATCCAAGTGTAGAGGCCAACGAAGAACCAAACCCACTCCTTTACTGCTGAGCCAACGTGCTAGCCATGCAGTCAGACCTTCTCACTACCACTCTCCTCAAAGTCCTGCTAAGCCACACAACCCTTGGAGAAACTCAGCAAGAAAATCTTTGAGAACTGTAAAGCCAGAAAAACCCTCTTTGGCTTTAGGAAAAACAAAACCAGCCTTGGGGCGTCAGTCCTGCTGAACACTGAAGTCTGTACTGGTCCAGCATGTTCCTTTCTAGCAAGTAAGAACAAAACGCCTCTGAAGAGGGCTGCCAGGAGCTGATCAGTCCACCCACCTGGTGGAATAATGCTACTTGTGAGATTCAGTGATCTGATGAGTACTAGCTTACTACTAGAGACAAACCTGAGCAAGGTCCCCTTTCTAAATAAAATGCTCAGCTTGTGAACAGGATAGAAAGGTCCATCTGCTCACCTCGCTGTCACAGCAGCAAGCTTTCCTTGCTAAGTGCCACAAATGACTGCAAAAGCACAGCTTTTATCTCTAGAAACTTCTGGCATTAATAATGTAGCTTTCTTCCTTGGATAACAAACTGTTTTCATGTTTCTGCTGTCATCCTTACATATTCAAAAGCCAGTTCAAAAATTGAAATTATTGCCTTCTGTAATTCCTGTTTGGTTTTGTGAGCAATTGTGACACCAGAAGACAAGTCTGATTTTCTAAATGGTCACCTGACAAACTCTGTATTAGAGGCAAGTACCAAAGGAAAGAACTAAACCCCATGTGGAGGAATAGGAGACACATTCACCCAGAGCACCTAGGAAAATTCCTTCGCAATTACATGCCCATTTTCCCTCAAAAGGCTCAAGAGAACAGAATTTTCAGCGTTAGATAACCTAGGTCACAAAAGTTAAGTCCTACGTTGGTGCTATTCAGACTTTCTCACTAAAATTTCCATAGTAACTGTAGCTCATGTTACACAGAAAGAGGAATACTGGGTCTAACCAAAAGTCCATTTAGTCCAGGCAACTAGCCTGGGGTGATGGACAGATCCTGTTAGCTGCTGAAAGTAGCCCATTTACTGACTGTCACACTCTATAAACTTTTAAATAAAGCACCAAACACATAGAGACATGTAAAAGGTATGGAGGCTATGAATAGTCACTTGGCCTCCAAGTATGCTGGGCACTAGAACAGGCTCCCCATGGACATGGTCATAGCTCCAGTCCTGGCAGAGCTCAAGAAGCGTTTGGGCAATCCTCTTAGGCACACGTCGTGACTCTTGGGGATGTCCTGCGCCCAGGAGTCGGACTCAGTGATTCTTGTGGGTCCCTTCCAAATCAGGATATTCTGTGATTCTATCACAAGTTATTCCTTGGGCCAGTTTTTGACTGCTTACTAAGTGCCAAAATACGGCCTTTTCTAGCACTTCTCCAGTCTCCCCTCCAAAGTTTGTAAATATTTAGCACAAACAATATCCCAGTGACATGGTCTCCTACTAGTTCTGTTTGGTGTCTCCTATGACAACTGAACACTATCACAACTATAAGTTTAGAATTCTATGAAATAATTTGTACAGGGAGACACAACCCTTCTAGGTAGGGAACTAAGCCTGCACTGTGGTACTCTTAAGGACAAAGTTACAAAAAAAAAATAAATTCTAATGACCAAATGTAAAGCCATCTTTACAGAACTACTAATAAGCCATACCTCTGTAACTAAATATTTATATAATGGTGTAACTTCACATAAATAACATGCAATAACATAAATAACATGCAACAACATAAATAACATGTGCATGTCTCTTTGGTGCATGTCTCCACTTTTTATGAGTTTTTTTTTTTTTTTTTTACTTTCTCATATGCCATGGAATCTGGAATGCAGAGGAGAGCTTGCTGCTGGCAGATAGAAAGCAACGGGAAGAGAAACAAAAGTAAAAATGTAGTAAGAGATTCAACCTATGCTGGGATAAGAAGTGAATCTAGGAAGACAACAGTTCCTAACACTTAATTTAAAAACAAATGTAAACAAAGGCATATTTTATCATTAGGTCAATGCATATAAGAGAGCATCTGCATCCATCTACCAACTGAATATGCATGGACAACCTAGGAACTAGAATGCCTATGTTAAACAACAGGAATCGCCTCCACCTAATACAAAACACCGATCTCCAAAACCTAACTTTTTCCCGTCACTGTGGTTCTAAAACTTCCAAAAATTATTTCGAAGTCTACAAAATTTAGTTAAAGTACACCTTTATCCTGTCAAATTAGTATAAAAAGACACTATTTAAAAAGGGGCAGGTTTTGCAGATGAAGAAAGAAATTAACATTCCTGTCAGGCAGATAATTAAAAACCCGAGTTTCACAACAGATCAGTGTTGACTGTACACAAAACAGAGTTTTGTAGTATGACTGGCTACATAGGAGCAATCTGCAACTGAAGTGAGCAAGGATCTAAGAAAAGAGCTAGAACTTGTTTTAGTTATTGGCACGACCCTCCTGTCCCCTGAGAGTTACCAATTCAAGTGTCTATTTTCTTACCATCACTTAACATGGCACTACAGCCTTACCTGAAGAGACAATGGAATTGCACTAGGTCTACAAACTTCTACTGGGAAACTCAATTCAAAACTGCCACATAAGAATGAAGACAAAAGAGGACAAAGACACATAATCTGCTCCAAAGCTAATTATCTAAGGTCTATGTGCAAGCAGAAGAGGCTACAGTATGCAGTGCGGACAAGCATGATTCAGGAAGTAAAAGTATCTGAAGAACAGAAGTATATGAATACAATTATCCCATCTCTGATGTATCAACTGTAATTGCATACCAAACAGCCGCTGTTTATTTACAAATGTATAATCATACCTCAGTAGGAAATCTATAGGAGATGCTCCTAAGAAGAATAACATACCATTATTACTACTTTTTTGTTTGTTTTAAATCAAGACAGAAGAAATGATGTTCTTTTTCTCTGTTCTATCTGTTTTCCTTTAGGGAAAAAATGGTTAGAAACATAACGCAAAAAATATCAGAACAGTCACAATGAATTTTTTATACATGTGGCATATTTACAAATAACAGGCTTGTTTCCTTTCCTTTCCACTTCCCTACTGAAGTGAAGATGCAATCCTATTTCACAGATTAACCAACAAATGCCATCTAAAAGAGCACTGTGCTGCTTCTCTGCATACATATGGCCCATACTATTTTAGTTGATTACATGTAGCAAGCTAAGTTAAGAAAGACAGACAAAAACCCCCTCACTTTTCACATACTGATGACTTCCTATAAAGGATGTAGCTAACTAACACGTAAAACTCATTCACAAAAATCATGCCTGGAACAGATAAAACTGCTTCAGATGTCCATTAACTTCCTTGAAGAAATGTAATTTGCAGCAAGATACCTGAGTTTTCATACAGTCTTAAGTGCCTCAAGAGATGGAATTTCTGAAGACAGATAACCTAAAGATTTCAATCTCATGCTAAACTACATCTTTCCCATTTTTATATTTTAACAATTTTTTTTACTTGGCCTTATCACATCTTTCCTGAGTTCTTCTTCCCCTATTTATCCAAAAAGACAACGGGTTTATCTCCAGTATGCATACATCAGCTTTCAGAGGTCTCTGCACACATCAGCTTTCATAGTTCTCTCTCTGCATCTTCAGTTTCTTTTCCTCTTATTAATTCTAGCAAATGTCAAGAACTCTAATTCTGGCTAAATGATTAAAGCTTATAAAAGCTCTCAAGACAGCTCCCAGAAATCTCTCTTACGTTTCAGCACAGCAACTTGACTTACAGGCTCCTGCAGCAGTACACTAGAATTTGGACACTAACTTTAACGGTTAAAATTAATGAGCACCATACAAGGTCTACACAGAAAGGAAAATATTCTCCTTTGTGGCATTTCAGACACTTTTTTGCAAGTCAGTGATCTCCAGCTGTCACAATACTTACACTCGTTCTTTCCCAATATCTTTCAGAAAAGCCTCTCATGCATTAGGATACGTTTCACTGCCAGCAATATTTCGTAACAGGAAACTTCTGTCTTAAAGGTCTCAACTTGATTTCCCAGTTCTTGAGCATGAATACCCAAATTAGAACATTAAGTAGTCTTAAATCTGAGTGCCAACATCATGACTCTAAGTTCCACTGTGCTGAAAGGGTACATAGTTACTTGACTTTTCCATTTTTCTCAAAGATTATTCAAGAGGCTACTCAGGAAACATAAGCTATTCAGTAATAAAAAGTAACAAAACCAGGTATAAGAGACTTTAGGAAAAACAAATATACAGTCATAATTTAAAGTTAGTACATAAACACTTGCCAGATCAAGTATCAGAAAGAGAATTGCACCCAATAAATGCAGGTTCAGTATTATTGAAGTCAAGGCAGACTTTTGTTAATAGCAAACAAGGGTAAGCAAGTGCATCCAAAGATCCAGTTCCAAGTCACACTATCTCAACTGACTAAAGCTTAAAAAACCCTAACACCACATAGCATATGTGTGGTGTAATTCAGTACACACAGGAGTTCTGAGTCCTTCATGCACTTTATCAGATTCAGAGCACTGGGAGAAAAAAAATCATGGGATTTTCAGTTGATATTCAACACAGCATCATCTGTGAAATTAAAAATAAATGTTCAATGCACTTGTATCCAAGGAAGTGCTTACACAAATCACAAGACAACCCACTCGCACATTTCAACTGCATTGAAATTTATTGCATGAACAACAAAATCTATGTAGCATCACTCTCTCACACACATCAGGCAATTACATGTTAATTCTTCATGTTCTTTTAAAAGTAATCCTTGTGTCCAGATTGCTAGCTTCTTTTCTAGTTTGTTACCACCCTGTTACAATTTAACAGTACTTCTTTTGCTAAGGACTCTTCATCTCTTTCTCAGTACATAAAGTGCTTCCTATTTTACTATCAATATTTTTTCCTGTCAATTCTTGTTACAGTGGAAGGTTTGAGGACTTATCTTGAAATACAGAATTTATGTCAATATTGAAACAACAAGCATCTAGTTTCAGCACAAATACGCAAAAAGGCAGGACAGACGAAGGGAATTGTTTCCTTTCGCCTATTCTCCCTCCTTTAGAAGTGTCCCTGCAAAAACATGCCAACTCTACTGCTGCAGGTTTCCTGGCATAAATTTACAGAAAAAATAATCACACTATTTTATTTTCACATCAGAGCCTGAGACCTTAATTGCTGTGAATCACAACTTCCTGAACTTGAACAGGACTCATTTGTTTCAGGATAATCCAGCCTCCTGGCCTAGCCAGCAAAAAGTTTGATTAACTTCCCCTCTAATACTCAGTCATGAACAGCACAGTTTGGTCACACCGGCTAATCTTTCGGTATTGTCTGCAGCACATGAATTGCAGCATGAAACAAAGCTGTCTAAACAGACCACAAAAAGCAGCACCAGAGAGTAACCCTTGGGAAGTACAGGAACAGCAGACACACACAAAATACAGCCAGACTGTGAGAAAATAAATATAACATGAACCTCAGTGACAGACAGGAGGTGACAAAGCAAGGGGAAGTTCAAGCACTCAAACTAGCAAGGCACCAAATTTATCTCCTTGCTCTCTGCATAATCAGATGAGAGAGCTCTGAAAACATACAGCAGATTCTACAGCAAGAACAGGAACATTTTACTGCTGTCTAGTGACAGCCCCCCACTCTCCAGGACAGCTGAAAAACAATTCTGTGTTTCAGGAAAATACATCAGACTTCCCCAGCTAGAGCAATAATACTGATACTGGATTTTGGAAGTAACAGAAACACAAGAGGAAAACCAAAACATCTCTGCTTCTAAAAAAGATTTTCAAGGTGTTTGCTTGATCTATTTAGGGAGGACAGGAAAAAATTATATGTTCATATTAAATGTATGAAATGTAAACAAATGGCAGTATACCATGTTGAGTCAGTGAAAAAATGGAGGCAGAAGAACACAGTGAAGCACAAAAGCTTTAATGTAAATTGATACTAATTTAATGGAAATTTTGGTCTTCATCAATTTAACAGCATTTTTTAGTCGGAAGAAAATAGACAAAAATTCTGCTTCCTTAGAAGTCTGAACCATTCATTTGAAAATATAAAAACACAAATCAAAGCACTACAGTGTACTTTCTATTTACAATATAAATATACAAATTCTCTTACTTAACTATCAGCCTCTTGCTTGATGAAACAGGCAACAACAAATTTAAAGTTTCAAACCAGGATAACTAGAAGAACATTTATTAAATCTGGACTCATGCCCCTCCTAATTACAATAGCTTGTGGTTTCCTTGTATGATCTTTTTCATAAATACAAATTTTGCTTACCTGATGCCGAGTTCATGATGTTCTGCTGTACAGAAGGACTGGTGGGAGCTGTAACATTCATCTGGGAAAGCATGGCCTTCCTAGGATCTTGCCATGTTGTTGTCTGATCAATGTGACTAAGATAAAACAAAGCAAGAGTTAGGACAGTCATGCATTCACAACAATGACCTGCTAGCACAGAAAGTTTAACAACAGAAAGTTAAGCCTGCCAACAACAGACACATTCAAAACCAAACAAGAACTGTTTGGATTCTCTCCAAATACCACTGTATGTCAGATTCTCAAACCCTTGCCCTGGCCACCACCACTTTCTCAACCAACAGCTGCAGCAATCAGAGCTAGAGCAATGGTGAGGTAAGGTTCATCATGAATACCATAATCTAAACTGTTGTACCACAGCTAGATGTTGTACCCTTGAACTAAACATTTGTTTCTTCCTCTCTTTGATCAGTTATTTGCCATTTTAAAATGTGACTTCACAGATATATCAAACCAAGCCAGTTACGTCTGGAATGTCAAGCACAGTCCAGTACCTCGGCATGATGATTTCATATTCAGGGCCTAGGGAGTGCCAATGAACTGGCTAGTATGAAAACATTAGTCTCCCCAAACTTTCTGTGCATAGACCACATCCTTAGATTATGGGCCAGAGTACCCTCCTCACCACTGACACCTGAACAATCTCTCAGTGTAGTTGAAGTAACCAGGCCCACTAAAGTAGTAATGTGAAAGGGATGTGCAGCTGGCCTTTTAACTTCATGTAAAAAGCTGAGGACAGTGGGACTGTCAAGTAACCCACCCAGCCCTCTGCAAAACTTCGGAAGCTTAAATTTCTCTGTTTTGAAAAAAAATGGCAAGTACATTCACAACTGTCATTTACAGAAGGATTCAATGAAAATACAAAAGTGTAGTGAATCATTGTTTTACTTTTGGAGTATGTGATTAGCATGCTTTGCTAATGAGCAACAAATGCAGTCTATTCATAACAAGCATCAATGTTATCTTGATGCCATTAAGCAACTCTGCTCAGAGAAGTACATGGGGACAAAGATACCAACTCCAAATGCACATAAACACTGACAACAAAATTTGTTATCCAATCATTTAGGACTGGTATCAACTGAAAATCATATTCAGATAATATTGTTACAAATTAGAATACAATGCATTATTAACTTGGTATCATTCTTTCCTTAAAAAATTATCCTTAAAATTATGCTTTTCTGGATTACATGGAATGCCCCCTTTCATATACTTCAGCAAAACCACAAGAAGTAACAAATTCAGAAGAACATAAAACAAAGCAATAGTCACCAAAATAACTACTTATGTCAATTTACTTATCTAACCTTCTGTTACAAGGTAGACATACCACAAACTGGCTTTTAAAAAAGTTTTAAGACATATATATTTACCCTCTCTAAACATGCACACTAGCAATTCCAGATCTGCAACTAAGGAGTTATAGACATATTGTAGTAGGGTCACAATACAGCTCATTTAATACCGTATGTGCTGGTTTTGTCTGGGGTAGAGGTTATTTTCTTCACCATGGTTAGTACTGGGCTATATTTTGGATGAACCTGACCTCCCTCTGATCGACACACCAATAAATTAGACTGCTTGATGACCAGGGTAAAACCTCAACAAGGTACTATTAGGCACACTGCATCTTTGATTGCACAGGTTTTCAAATATTCAGATTCACTGAGAAATATGCTACATACAGCAAGACTTCTTTATTTCTTTTTTTACGCCTATTTATTTATAAAACATGGTGCAATATAGTAAAGACTGCCCTATATACTGGCTTATACATAAACTTTCATGCTGGAAAACAATTTTTCACTTTCCTGCTGGTCAGTTTTGCAAAGGAACGAAAACAAGTAAAGATAATACAGATGTAAAAACACTGCACTGTAATGCTTCAGAGACCGTGTGTTTAAATTACTGTACCAGCACATACTACTCCTCCCCTACATTTCTGATTTGTTATATTTGCTCAACTCAGTTCTGGGAATAGTGGAAACTGGGAAAACACCACTGTACCCATAATAACACATTCATCTATTTCCATTTAACTCTTGTAAAAATCCATGTAACACTGTGAACTAATAAAATGTAAGGCACATAATTTATAGCCTTTGTTTTTATATGCTTTTTGAGTGCAGAGTAAGAAATAGAAGGAAAAATGTTTTCTCCCTGCATGACAGAAATATTTTAAGTTAACTGTAAAAATGCACTGAAACAACAACATTCATCAGTTTTTCAAAATACATCTGAACATGGGACAAATGAATGGACTATGGAAGAGGCAGTTTTACATGCACCTCCAATTCTGAGCACAAGGACAGCATTACTGATTCCTCAAGACAGCGTAAGCATACCACACAAAGTACAGTTAATGTTCATATGGAGTTGTTAACAAGGATAGCTATTTTAGGCAGCAGCAGCTTCCAGCTTTTCCTTAGCTCAGTTTCACTTGAGAAAAGTCAGCATGTTCCTTATGTGGCCAACTGAACTATAATCAGCAGCCTTAGAGCCAAGAGCCATGGAAGAAAAGTCTCAAAATAAGCAAGCTGATTATATTAATATCATTCTGACCATATGACTGGTTCAACAATGCAAACTTTTTTTCCCTCCCACCCAGTTCAGTGCTCCATGATCTACATATCCATTTCCTCCACACCTTCCTTCAAAACCTTTCTCTTCAACCTCCATCAAATGTCTTCATATGAATCTTATCTGCTCCATATCCTTAGTATTTGAATGCTATACACTAAGAAACCACCTGAAACACATCACAACAGAACAATTCTTTCTACAAATTCCAAATAATGCTCAGCAACTGATGGAATACAAAGTAGACAAGCCCCCACTTATATGGATGAAATGTTTAAATAAATCCTACACATGGAGGAATATAGGACTTCATTTCATTCCTACTCACAGCATGTGGACTAGGGTAACCTAGTATAAACACTGTGTATTTTTAATTATCAATTTAAGTATTGAAACAGGACATTCTCCACAGGTAGAGATCTTTCCCTCTGTTTTCAACAGCAGTGCAGGAAAGGTCTCAATGGACACAAGAAGAACGGACATCAGTTCATTAGCTTTCCCTGCATTAAGTAGATTTTTTTCTCATAGTAGCTGAATTACATGACAACTGCCCCAATCCTTACGTTCAAGATCTTCTATTTTACATGAGCTTCACCATATCTCAATAAGAACTAGTGTCAACACAAAATAGAAGATTAAAAAACATTAGTGAATTATATGAAATCAATGTAACCTATAAATCAGCCACTGTATGTAGGATGTATTAATGAATTAAAACTTAAAATTCTACCTACTCAGGAAGGAGGAACACAGCTCTGTACTGTGTGAACAAAACAAAGGGAGCAAATGCTCCTGGAATTATATCAATATCTCTAGATAATCAAGCAATGTAAGTCGTTTTATTTCACAAAATAAATTCTCAAATCTAACATTTTTCTATCTGGCACTATTTCTTATTGTTCATTTACGTCACCAAGAAGCAAAACTTTGTTAAACTGGACACACATAGTAGAAACTATGGAAATTAATTCAGACGGTACCATAAATGTAGGCCTGTGGTAACAGGCCTTAGAAAAACAAAGCTAAAACACCCACCACATGCTAAGCATTTGTTAGCAAACTTACATCAATTCTAGTATCAAGAAGAGTGCCTGTTCCAAGACACATCACCCACCATCCTCCACCAAGAAGGACTTTCAAAATGCTGTGCACTGCAAAAAGCACAAGCTGCATCTCCCTGGCCATCTTCAAGTTCTACAGTCAAAGAAATGCAGTTTCTGCAGTTACTAAGAATCAGAATTTCCAGCTGAAAGAAATCTTTACTGGCATTAAACACTATCACAAGATTTGTCAGATTCAAATCTAACCTAATTTTAAAGTTTTAAGTTTGGGTTTGCTGTGGTGGTGATGGTGGTTTGTTTTGTGCTTTTCTTTTTTTTTTTTTTTTGAGGGAGAGAGGTGTTGAAGATTTTGATTTGAGTTTTTGTTTGTGTTTTTTTTTTTTTTAAATACACTGGAAAAGAAGCAGGAGATCTAGAGACAAAAAAAAAAAACCTTCTTATTTTAAGAACCCTTTGGATTCTAGTAGACTAATAACACCATTTTAAAAACAAAGAACTCATCTGCCCTTTGTACAAAGTCTACCTTCCCATTCATTCTCCACTTGCTGCACTGAAAAGACATGCACTGTTCTGTTAAAAACCATGAAAGAAATAAACTAACACAAAAAAGACACTCAAGAAATTACTTAAATGCGTCAAAAAAGGCTTATCTGAGAGGCCTTCAGTTCTGATATTCTCTAGTACGTATTGCAACTAAAGTGTCCCCGCAGGCAGGTGCACTTCCCAGCGTATGCTGAGAACTTAATTTGTGTAACAGAATTCCCAGTCATTACAAAACCATATGTCTTTTTGCCTTTATTAGCCTAGAATCACCTTATATATGCTCCATCATTTGTAATTAGGACTTCCCTTTCACAAAAACAGATCTCCTTAGGACAGATATTATTAACATAAGCAGGTCAGAACTGCAAGACTATTCTACTGAAGTGTGCAATAGAAATGTAACATTAGGAAGAAAAGCAGAAGAGAATGAAAGAACATTTTAATCCTTAGTACCAGATGAACGTACTGTGCGAAATTTCTGCAACAGCAAAAAAACATGAAAGAATCTACACATAAAAGAATAGATAAGAATAAATAATCCGTCGCTTCTCCCTACATTTGGACATGACTCTTCATGAAAGGACATTTCAAAAATTTAGTCTCAAACACACAGAAAGAGAAGTTGTTCCCAAGTACAAAAGCATCACTGTAAAATACTATGCAAGCATCTCCCCATAACGGAATGCTTGTTTTTTAACAATCTAGACAAGAATTATATTTTATGTCTGTGAGAAAATTATTTTCAGTCTCTAGTGAATTTGAGATTACTAACTTAGGATTTTGGTTTTCAGTTTTTGGGACTGCTAAGAATTCACTGGAAATCACATTTTAGGGAAAGCAAAACACAAACACATACCACCGACCACATCATGACAGACCTCCCAAGGCTGCTGATGTGGCATTGAGTACTTCTTCTTCTGGGGATAGCTAGGAAAGTCTTTGTGTAACATAAGCAAGTGCACAAATGAAACTAAACCTAATTATGTTCTATTTTTGGTGTGAAATTTAAACTTTTCATTAAATCCCAAATGTCAGCTACTCCACTGACTGGAGTATGATTCTGTTTTATGTTAAATGAATGAGACATAGATTCTACTCTTCCATTTTTCCTTTGTCTTCTTAACCAGCTAGTTCCTTTAATCCATATAATGCGTCACATGCTGAAAGGTTTTGTCTTTTTATTTATATTTGTGTATTAACTTTAAGGACGAGTAAAGAGAAAGTGTCTCCTCATAAATGCCAAAACTATTTTCGGGCGCTCACCAGTACATTTCAGCATGCCAGGTCTTGATGTATATACTGAAAGTCAGCTTTCCTGGTGATGCCAGGAGAAACTGTGTATTTCTGCTCTCAAAGCTACTATAAATTGTCGAAAAAAACCCCAAAAAAACCCAACTAACCTCTTTACCAACTCTTACACAGACTTGTCCTGTGCACAGACAGCCTAGGGTACCTCAAAGACACCCACTTAGCTATCATTTTAGCAGGCAGAGAAGAAATCAGAATACCTACTGCAGAGGCCTGAGCTCTACAGCAGAATACTAATGTAGTGGTCTGACCATAAGAAAGCTGTGAAAGTGGCAGTATCCACTAATTCAAGAATAGAGCTGGATGCATATTCCTAAGAAAGCGGCAATAGCTAGCAGGCCAACATCGATTTGACAGGGCTGATGAGCTAGGAGGATTCCCACAGGTAAATTTTTCACAGCTGCATTTAGAAATGGGATGAAAAAGACGGTTTAGAGATATAAGGAGCCTCAACAAGAACTGGTCTAATTATCACTCCCAAAAACTAGAGTGTAGCATAGAAAGACTTCTGGGTAATGGCTGATGATGATCTTAGGATATTTACACACAATAGAGTGGATTCAGCTTTGGCTGAGGAAAGAAGGTGTCAACATTCTTTATGCATGCACCGTTTTCTATCCTATACAGGGGATTTTGAGAATTGGAAAGGATTAAAACATGAATCTAAGTCTTCAGATATATGGGCCATTTTTAACTAGCATAGCTGACTTTGCAGGTGCTGTAACAAAATTACAGATTTATACTTTACATACATTATTTGAGATTATTTCAATTCCAAGCAGCAGTACAGAGAAAAGCCTGAAGGGGAGATGAGGTAGCTCAGTTAGCGATTACCTCTACCCTCAGTTCAGTTCTCCGTAAACATTTTCCTGAATTTGCACCCTTCTTAGACAAGGATACACACTTGAAGTGGCCCTAAACCCTTTAAAGATTTTCCAACTGGCTTTGTAAAAAAAAACATCCAACAAAATCCAGCAAAAAAAAGGCTGGCTACAGAGCAATGAAAATCTAATCTGCTGAGAGATTATATTCCACCCACTGTTTCTCCACTTTTGTTGTCCACGTACTTGCAATATTTCCTTAGGTTTCAGGACTGTTACAGCTTAATTTATATAAAAACACATGGCAGTAAAATTCAGAACTTCTTAATCACACTGTTTCCCAAAAGCATCAGAAAAAGGCCCTAAAATTTTTAACAGTTTATCTCTTAAGGATGTTAATGTCTCCAGGCATGGTCTAATTGCCTGAATGAAATAGAAACATTGATACAATCTTCTGAACATTCCTGCAATACATAAAATAGCTGTATTTTTGAGTTTTCCTTATTCTTTCTTCTGCTTGGCAGCCTTAATGCATCAACAAAACAAAGCTTGTGTTGGACTACTCCATCTACACCATTGATCATGTTCCCACCAAACTGCACCACAGGCATACAAGGCCAGAGAGCACACTGGTGAAATGATAATAGACAAATGACAATGAAGGTTCAACATTCATTCAGCTTGCAAAAGCATACCTTAAAATTGTCATGCAAGTGTTCAGTGTGCAATCCTTTGGTGCCACAGCTGTGATTTCCTTAACTTTAAAATAGAACAAAAGCAAAAAGTAAGAGAACGGTGGGCACAAGCATCCTGTTGACCAGGTGGGAAGAGAGCCTGTCAGGGCTCAATTTCCTTAACCTAAGTATGAAATAAAACCACACACGCTATCCTATGAAATTACAGTCCTAGATTGCAGAAATTCTTCCAGGAATTTATGGCTTCAATCTGAACTAGAACAATGCAGTCAGGGAAACATAAATGCATCTGACAAAAGTCTGATTTTTCAAGAAACAGATTTTGCACACAGTCATTACTAATCAGACAAGTTCTTCTACAAATCCCTCTGGAACTTATTTCTAAGGTGGCTGAATATTATAAGATACTAAGAGGTACCAGAAATTCTAAAAAGCATGGCCCATGAAGCTGTGGACATTGATACACAAAATAAAAAGCTTTTACAGATACACAAAACACAGAATTTAGTGTTAAATACTAATATAAATACTATTAATATTAATAAATATCAATATAAACAATTAACTAATATAAATACTAATATTAATAAATACTAACATATTCAAAGGCAGCCTTCATTAGCACTGGCCTGCCTGCAGACAGTGCACAATATATACACCAAAGACTTAAAAACTAAGGTTCCTATTCTGAGTATAAACGCCACGCTGCTCTGAAGCTGCAGAACAGCACTGCACGCCTTAGGTAAGCATTCACAGAAAGGTCCTCACTTCAGAGTGTGTAATGCTAAAATGGATGTGTGGGCAGTAGGCAGTCTGACCACATATGCATCATTAACACAAAGAGATGAACGCATGATATGATTCTCAAAGGTTTGCCAAGGTAGCGCCACTTTTATTATAATGCGCTCTTGAAACAACTACCTTTTGTCAAAGCAAAAATGGAAGCAAAAACAGGCTTATTTTTGTGTTTATTATTATTTCTCCTCCTGCCCTTTTTCCTGCCCTGCACTTAAAGACCTCATTTAGAAAACAAGGGCTGATATCTTACAATCAAATTTTAAAATTGATTCTCCAAAGCACTATTCTTGGATTCCTCTGTGCATTTCACAAATAAATAGTTTTCTGAGTTTCAGGAACAAAAAAAGAGTACAAGGACATTTTCATTTCTGGAGTTTTTTCCATTACTTTGAAAACTATAAGACACAGCAGTATTATAGACACTAAAAAGAAAATTCCTTGTTATATAGTCTTTTTACCAGTTCAATTATTTTCCAAAGTCTGTAAAGGACTAAATGCTGTGATCACATTTTGTGTCACCAGAATTATTTAAACTTCTCTTCTCAGTTGCCCAGCGGAAAAAAAGGGCTATTTTTAAAGGAAACCTCCTTTTTTTTCTACCTTAGCCCCGAAGTTCAGAAGTTTGTTTCCCATGGCTAAGTCATTCAGCATATGCAGAATTCACCTTTTTTCTCTCCTTAATTTTCAATGAAAGACATAAAGATGTAACACCAAGGAAAGCAAATCTTAAGAAAGAACTGTCTCTGCTCCTATTTCAAGCGAAATTACTATATTTGTTTGTACAGATAACTCCACTCCTGCTTAGCAAATGTAGAAGACCTCCTCAAGATGTAACCATTTTGCCTTCTGTAACACTAAAGACAAGATTACACAAACACTATCTTTTCCAGTTATTAAGGGAAGGCAGATGATTTTCAGAAGCGATGGGCCATGGAATACTTTATCACTTTTGTGTCCTTTCATCTCTGAGATTCTATCTCATTTCTCTCTCTTAAAAGGAGACAAAGCAAGCAAGAGGGAAATTAAGTGCTTCTTTGCATGAAGAGAAGCCAGGCAATTTAACGCCCCTCTCTAAACACCCTATTTTTGTTGCCTGAAGGCTTCAAGTCAGAGACTAGCCTAAGCACGCTGCAATAAAAGCTGCTACAGCCAGCTGTCTTAGCATCTAAAGGGGGTTGTTGCTAGCAATCCTGTCGATTAACCCTCAGGCTAACCACCACTAAGGAAAACAAAATATTAAGATAAAAAGATTCTTTAGGTTGTTTCCTTATTGCTCTAAGCAGGAAGTCTCAGAGGGCAGTTCCAACTGGTTGCTTGAGTGTTCAGACAATGATCACTCCCAGATGGCCTTGGCAGGATGAGCTGACTCTTAGGGAAACATTAGGTAGGACCTACTGGAAATGAAGACACAGCTTTCTGTTACAAAGTGAACCTGTTTCTCTTGCCATTAAAATCATTGATATTGACATTGCTTTTTAATTTATGTTTCAGAGCTCACACTTCACACCTTAAGTTCATCATCTGTTCAGATGTTCTTGGTTTTAGTCATACAAATCATCTTATGGAATCTTTTCCCTCATTTGAGGGCTGCACTTTATTTCATAAAAAAACCCAAGTCGTCTGTTTCCTTCTTACAACACTTATGACTCTTTCCTTCTAATGTTCCTGGGAGAGATTTTTATTTTTACAATTCAGACAACCACCACGTGCTGCTGAGGTAGGAGGCAATTATTCCTGTCCCTAAAGACTCAGATTGGTAAGTAAAACAAAGAAGAGAATCTTCCAACAGCAAGTTGCTGCCTGAGTCAGTACTTGAAAGATACCTGTACAGTCAACCCTAGGCAATGGCAATCTTGTACTGTTTTTCGCCAGCATATTATTCTTTTTCCTCCCCTACCCTTCAACCCCCTGAAGACAGATTTCACAAGTTGCAATCCACCAGAGGCAACAGATTTCTTGACCCCAGATACACCGTATTGTCTGAAGGCTATGCTTTCAAAAGTTATTTTTATTTACACATTTAACATAGAGTGGCAAAGAAAATACAGAGCAAAACCCTGAGAAAAAAACTGAACTACTTAGTGTATGGTTTTAATTATTATAGTTATCATTTAAATGTACAGTACACTTAAATATAATAGCTATTATATTTGTCTTTAAAAATGACCTAAAAATGTTTTCAACCTGAGGATTTTGAAGCTTCAGGTTTTACATTTCTCTTCACCATTCACAAAAAGTTTAAGGAGCATCGGCTTAAACAGCATTCAAAGGCCCACTGTAAAATAAGCAAAGGAAACCAAAACTAATTTTGAACTCAAATTTCACTGCAAGTTTCAGAAGTTATCAACTGGAAATATTAATTTACCTTTTGATTTATTATTAAGAATTTGGACATTCAAAGAAACTAAAAGGTTGAAGGGATTACTGGAAGCCATCCAGTCCAACATTCCTGCTCAAGCAAGTAACAGAGCAATAGCAAAGTCCAGGATCGAACAGAAACTAAGAGTTTGACTGTAAAATCATCATCAGCAAAACAAACCCTAGCTTTCTAGAAACAATCAAAGTCTTAATTTATTTTAATAAGTCATCATAATAAATACCAATACCTTAGCATTTATGTATTTGATTTGCAGTAATTTGACTTGCTTCCTGAGTATCTTTTGGTACAGAGGGAATTACAAATAGGGATGACAAAATGCATCAAGCACATGATTCTATTTGAAAGCACATCACTTAAATTGCTAAAGGTTCTTAAAGTACTAGCAGTTTAGTTTTTACCAAAATTAGCAACTACCACACTTTTACCAATAAACATAGTGAAGTACTTATTTAGAAACGGTCCAACCCCTACCCTTAGATGCAAAACAGACCACAGAGCAAAAATCACAAATCTCCTAATTTCACTAAATTTCAGCACATTTGTAAGTGCTGAAGTTCCAAAAAAAATCCCAAATAACTTTAAGTTATCCCTTTAACTTAGTATAAATTAATCCCAAATTTATAATCACTGCAGTCTTCATCTACCAGTTAGGAAAATCAGCATTTGTCACCGGGGGGGGGGGGGGGGGGGGAAACGGTGAAGGGATTGTGCTGCTGCCATGAGACAGGGGGAAAAACACTGTATTTACGTATTGTCATCCATTTTTAAAAACCACGTACTCACCAAAAATATGTCTACCACTTAAAATGATGCTTACTCTTAACAGGCCTAAAGATATGAATACATTGTACCCACACAAGAGATCAGACAACAAGTCACACACAACTGATGACACTAACTTCTGTCTCAAAAGACAATTGCGTGGGATTTTTAATGGCTAACATCATTATAATCAAGCTTTCCTTCTAGCCTCATCCCTCCCCACAGTCCAGTTTAGAGACTGCCCCATCCCAGATTTTATACTTGAATAGCATAGAGTTTACTTTCCTTTAGGAAGTGAGATCAGTTCTTAATACAAGAACTCCCTTACAGTGTTTGTTCACCATTAGTCAGCACTTCCCTATGACCCATCCCTTTCCTCCACTCCCTTTCAGTTCCAAAAACTGTCATTATCGGATTCCAGTTTTTTGGGATTTTTGCCTGCAAGTTCACAAACTATTTTAGAAATCCCCTGGAGGGTGAAGCAGCATTTTTCTACAAGTATTATCACTTTGAACTCTTGGACAAACTGAGTTCCTGGATAGACTTCCTACAGCCAAAAGTCTTATCACCATCTTACAGGACCATTTTGCCCATCAACTAGGCAGCCAAAATAGTTTTGAAACTTTCAATTTAAACAAAATTCTAAGTGCAAACTCTGGAGGTCGTCTAGGTTTTGTCTATTTGCTTGGGTTTAGCTCATACAGTAATAAAATTCCAAAGACAAAACATATTTGTTTCATAACCCATGTTTGGAAAATATAATGCTCCTGATGTCAGAAGAGACAATGTGCACTATCACTTGACAGTAATTTCAACAGCTAAATAAGAAGACACAGCTTTTCTGAAATTTAAGCAGTAGATTAGAGAACACAGTTAATGGAACCATATTGACCCCAGTTGTATGCCAAGCTCTCAGGAAGCAAGCCTGTATAAAGGTTACCTGATACACAGCTGCTGGAGCAAGGCACCTAAACCGCACATGAACAGTTACAACACTCAGTGATTTACTGTCACTGCAAACTTCAGAATATATCCACTCCTGCCCTTTAAACTCAGTACTCTGGATTGTAATCTTCAGATCAGAAGGTGTAAACTGTACCTGAAGGCAAAAGATGAAGGATATATCAAGAGGAGACTGAAACTCCCAATATATTTTTTAATTCATAATACTTCACAGTCATCCACACTTAGCTTGCTAAAACTGAACACCGAGCTAATATAATCCTTTTGCCCTGCCCCATTCCAGTGATCTTTGATATTCCCATAAAATGTCTGAACTGTATTTATCAATCTGAATCGACTGCCTCTAGTCACCATGTAAAGAAAGCTTATTGTAACGGATTTTTTTTACCACAGCATTTTACATTCAGAATTATGGAAGAAGGAAACAAATCACTCTGCTCTTCAGCTCCAAGTTTCTTAGTTTTGAACTAAGATGCTTGAAAAAACCAAAAAGTAAACATTTACTTGGTTAATGCTTTCTAAGCTGTGGTTTAACACTTTATAGTTCTAGGTACTTACACAGCAACTTCCTTCCAGAATTTATCACTCAAAGTTCAGTAGCAAACATTCACTGTTTAGTGCAATCTTAAAATTTATTTTGCAATCACTACATTATCACTACACAGGTCATAATTTTAAACTTTATCTCAAAACTTCTTAAAAGTAAACTGTACATTAAAAAGAAATAAATCTATTCCTAGATACTGTGATTCTAGTTGTATAAACTGGGACATTTAAACATTCTGATCACTCTTCTCTGATACCTTGTCATCCTTTATATATATTTTCAGAAATCTATTCCTTCAGAAAATTGTTACAAAACATTTATGTTCAAATAAGAACTGAAAAGGACTGTTACATGTCTGACAATGTAACAAGCTTCTTTACAAGAAATCTACTTCCATTTTCATGTATATCAATAACAAAATTTAAGAGTATACCAAGAGCAAAGAATATACTGCAGAAGGGGTATGAAATTAAGTCAACCAGGCCCTGGAGTTGAATGGCTGTATTTCAGAGTCCTACTTCTTCGTGCTACATTTCTCCTCACCCCTGACTTGACTACTCATATATGCTGAGCTTGTCAGGATTGCAATCTCACTTAAGTAACCTGCAGTAGTCCTGTAACCTTGCAGTCTATGTGGCAACTCTCCTACTCTACTAGAGGGAACAGCTGCTTGGACAGCAAGCATCACCCAAGCAGCCAAATACCACCTTCTGTGCTAGAGTATGCACTGAGCTGGCTGGAAGCTGCTGCTGCCAACGCTGCTCCCACATGCAGGAGGAGCAGGGCCTGGGGCACCCGCGTCCTGCTCATGGAGCAGCCAAACTCTGCTCTTTGCTGATTCTGTCACAGCAATCAGAGGGGGATTTGTTCCTTAAACATGGTAACTGCACTGAGACCACATCAGTGTCAGTACACACAAGACAAATCTGATGACAGACTCATTAGAAAATCATTTGTGATGAGGGGATTTCAAACAAATCAATTTCCTGAATATCTTCATCAGATGCTAAGTTATCTAGCACCTTATCTGAAAATCACTGTATATGTTAAGAGTAAAAAATGTCCCGCAGGTGAAAGCTGTTGAACAGCAGTTTGCACTAAAATAAATCACATCCATTAAAAATTAATTTGCATCCTATCCAGAACTGTGCAAAGATCTAGTAAACTGTTTAATTACTGAACACCTGTAGCTATTTTGTGAGATAATGACACTAAAGTAATTTCTGTACTTTCATAACATTGAAAGGCACTACACTCCAAAACGGCAGATGTTAAAACATGGTTTACCTCACTCCGTAACTGCTACTTACTTACTTATTTATTTACAGTCATGTAAAAAAAGAAAATCATTGTGAACCACTTCAGCACAGTACTGGGGGTGATTAATTAGGGAGTGGCAGAGGAAAGGATGAAACATCAAAAGAAAGTGAATACTGTAAGCATAAAAGAAGAAACGTCTTGCAGAGGGATCTGGCAATCTTGTAATATCAACTTCTCCCAGGGAGGCAATCTACATGAAGAGACACTGAAGTAGCCAAGGAAGGAAGTCAAAATCTGCAAATTTACAAACCACAGGAAGAATTCTTGCCGAGAATGAATGAACTGTTGAATCCACTGCATAGGAATATACTGGTCTGGGAGATTAAACTGGGAGGCAGACTCTCACCAGAGTGGAAGTAAGTACTGAACAAAAACATTATGAACCCTCCTCTACTCTTAGGCAGAGAAAGAACACAGAGCACTTCAGTCCAGGTGGTAGAATGAACCCAATTTGCAGAGCAGAAAACTACCAGAGATGAGCAACACAACTTATCAGAGTAGCAACAGTAACAAAAGGACACAGAGGCATTTGTATATCAGTGGCAGAAGAACAGTGAAAGAACATAATGGACAGGAGAAGCTAAAAGCTGATTTAAAATTTTCCCAATGTTAAGAAGAGTTTTGATTTTCAATCTGCACAAGCCAAAACAAAACTTTACATACTTGCAAAGCAAAACTGCAGTTCTTTCTTTACGCACATACCTGAAATTCCCTATAAGCATCAACTGAGAAATGGAAAAAAAATCATCAAAAGCTGTAAAACAGTAGGTTTTACAGTAAAAAATATATGCCAGCTGGATACAAATCATCACTTCCCAAAGGTAGAATTATTTTTTTTTAGCATTGTGCAATCCCCTTTCAAAAATCTTGACCTCCAAGAAATAAAAAAGTTTCCTCACTCTCACATTCCAAATTATTAGATGAAATGTTTTTACTTCACCATAACTGGTAACAACCAAGATATTCCCTCGGTTTTGAACCAAAGGGTTTTTTAAATAGGCAACAAATATCCCAGTACCCTACAGAAATAGGGTGCACATACTCTGTGTAAGGGGGTAACACTGTTCTCAGCACAGAGAATGCCAGTACTGACTTAGCAGTTTTGTGCACAAAGCTGCCCATTTGCTCCTTGCTCTCCTTGTTTTTGCTTTGCTGATCAAAGCAGTTGCCAAGTTTTTTCTTTACCATTACAAGGCAGGAAAAATGGCTCTCCTCGGAGAGGCCCCTTGTGAAGGTCACAAAGGTTAGCTCCACAAGCCCTGGAGTCTGCTCTGATGCTGGAGTGATTGGCTGGCTTCCCTGCAGTTACCCTGCATTTCCCCTCCTTCACAATAGTGCACTGGTTATGGAAACTAAATATGAAAGAACTTGGTGGGGGAGGAAAGAATTTCTATGGAGACACATTCTAAAACGCTCACAAGTTCTACTTGTTTGAGCAGCCTAGAAACTCAGCATTCTAAAACATTTGATTTCTTTCTGGAAAACTCAAAAATTTCAGCCTGCAAGCCTCTCTACTTTCAAAGGAAAACCCACAAAGTTTGCTTTCTCTTGGCATACAAATACATAGATACTAGTCTGCCTTGGTATGGAAAAAGTTTAAGATGTTTACTTGCTCCATCTCCAGACTTAAGCAAGTGGAACCCACACATCACACCACCTTAATGAAGACTGAAATGAAGCCAACTAATCAGGATTCAGGTTTGTAGCACTTTCCAGCTCCACAGCAGTATTGGACCAAAGACTTTAGGTCTGAAAGTTAAGTAATGAAGACATCTTGAGATATGCAGCAAAACAATCCTTGTGTTTTAGACAGCTGATTAAAACACTCCCCATTTTCAAACCTACCAATCCACAGGTAGCCACAATTATTCAGGTATTTCTTATACATAAAAAATTTAACCCATAGTGTATACACTGAAACCTCTAAGCCACTTCAATCCTAGAAAACGGATTCAGTATTGGTTCAAGTAGGGGAAAGTAGTACAAATTTTCTATATTGAAGAATGAACTTTCTGAGGCTTCATATTTTGGGGATACAATTTCATACCACTTTACAAATAAAACTTTGATTTTCAGCATTGCTCAAGAAGCTTTCTTACCACCCTGAAAGTCAAGCCAGGCTCTTTCCTCTCTATATAACTGTAGGTGTCAAGTTCTGTCTCCACTGCCAGCACCCATGTGTTTGGACAGATGAAGCCAATTAAAATGCAGCCAGTGTGTTTGATGCTGAACCTTCCTCTGCAGCTGTTCTGAGTTCATTATGTTACAAGGAGTCAAATGTACTTCCAGAATAGTGAAGATGTCCAGCCCCACTAACTAGGTATGTCAAGCTGTTTAAGTACTCTCAATATTTAACAAATACCTACTAAGAGAGAGGCTCATAGCACAGCTTGATCTTCCCAGGTGAAATCAACAGCCTTCCTCTTAGCCAGATGCCTCTGTCCACAAAACATTAAGAAAAACAAACCCTCTCTATTGGGACACAGCAACAAAATACTGAGAATGCCAAAATCCTAAGCTGAAAATAGTAAAACACATAATTAAAGGAGGAATATTATAGTTCATATAAAAGCACAGAA
This sequence comes from Chamaea fasciata, assembly GCF_029207755.1. NCBI lineage: Eukaryota > Metazoa > Chordata > Aves > Passeriformes > Sylviidae > Chamaea > Chamaea fasciata. The sequence goes on along the minus strand of NW_027094087.1, from coordinate 40,232,842 downwards.
GTGTAAGTGGGATTTTGACCCAGTTACTTGTTCACCTGTAAAAAGATGTAATGAAAGTAGAGATACCTCATGGAGTCTCCAGAACTACTCCAACAAGTTTAGATGTAGATGCAAGGAGAAATCCAAACAATAGCCATGTTGTAATAAAAAGCAAAAAGTATAAGTAGGAAAGAGCTGCATCTGACCATCATTAATATTTACTGGAGAAACTTTTAAAGAGATACAAAAACACAATACCAAATTCCTTTTCTCCTCTTTGGCAGGAGAGCTTTTATCACCAACACTTGCCATTTTTTTGATAGCTGGTATAATAAGGCATAGCACGTCTGACAAAAAGCTTTATCAAACTTCTCAAGCCTCCTCAGGGGTGGGCCACAAAGGCCAGCACACCTGACACCTACCAAACTCAAGCCTTCCTCTACTCTCATACAATTGCTGGGTACACAGTGTGATGGCCAGCAGAAAGCACAGACACCAGATCACCTGCGACACTTGCAACACCAACACATCGCTTAACTTTGGAACTTGCCATGACAATAAAACCCAAGAGGAGAAAGAATTGGGTCAAGAGTCAATAACATGTGCTGTTTTGCTACCAGGCACATATCTGACCCCCTCAGTACAGAACAGAAATTCTTATCCTTCTGGCGGATGTTGCTACGCAGACAAGAAGCCTCCCATGGTATATGTTGTGATAACATTAAGGCATTTCTCCTGCTTTTGTTACTCAGGCAATACAGGGCAAAAAAATCCTTCTTATGCCACCACCTACCCAAACCACATCGGGGGCTCTGCTGACGTCATCACATTTTCCGACAAGTATTTACTTCATAATTATATTAACCCATTCCTGTCTAAGGAATTAAATATATTATCTGAAAAATGTGGAGCAACATCAGCTTGCTGCAGCTTCTGTGTTCTTACAGTCCCCACAGTAAGAGAAAAGAAAAAGCTTTGGTCCAAAATACCCGAAAGTTTAGACACTAATAAAGAAACAAAAAACCCTCTCCGTAAGCAGCAGTAAGACCAAGACACCACTCAAATCTGGAATATGGGAAAAGGTTAAAGTTCAGGACTACGGTTTTGTAAGTTTTTATGTTAAAGGTTCAGATTGCTGTAATGCTTTAATAATGACACAACTGGGCCAAGGAATAAATGCACTGTAACCAGCCTCTTCCTGCTGTATGTAATACAGGAAGGACGTCCAAGATTGTTTTGGAAAGCAAACTCCTTCAAAAACATACTTTATGAAAATGCTGAGTAATTCCCTGATACAAGACTCAAGCAATATAAGAATCCTTGGAGTGGTTGTAGGACCAAGTGTCCTACACCAATCCTGCAATTGTACAGAACAAGTATCTTCAGACCTATTGCCTTTTTACAGTGAAAGTCACAGAAAAATTACTGAAACCAGCCTGACCACCTATCGTTCTTAAAACTTGAATTGAAAAGAGCTTCATGTACGGCAAAAAGCTTAAATGTCTTATTTGCACCTGAGTTTCATTTAATTTTATGACTCATGACGTAACCAAAAAGTCAATAAGCTTATAATTTCCAAATTAGCAAAAAACCCACCCCATAAATTGGCATAAAACATAGAAGGAAAAGAATATATACAAAATGGGGAAGAAGATCAAAATAATTTAGTTTTACATTTTCCACTTGAGTAATATGGATGTCTCGACTCATCGGTTATGACATATGACCTCCAAAGTTAGGTTTTTAGCTTAATCAGGCCTTATTTTTTGATTTAACCTATAAAAAACAGTAAACCTAACACTGTTGTTAAAAGTTCACAGTATTTCTTGGAAATGTAAATTATGACATAATATAAAAGTGCAACTTCCAAGACTTTTATACCACACCAACTGATTCAAGGCAATCTTTACGACAATTCTAGACAACTTCACATACACCTACAGAGGTAAATGTGATCTACTAAAAATTAAAACCCCCTTTGTTTCTGATATTTTAAATACCAAGTTGTAAGAGAACACAGAGGTTTTCTAGTACAAAAGGGGAGCAGGACAAAGAACGCAACAAAAATACACATGCCAAAATGTTTGTTACAAGGTAGCTTAGATCAGTGGTCTCCAAACTTCTTTACCACAAAACTTATCAGTAAAACAATTTTGAGTATGCACCCACAATAGATGTACATTTATAAATAATACACATGTAATACATGAGGTACATTATAAAACATATACAGATACAGAAAGAAGAAAAGGATGTGCTAAAGACAAACTAAGCACTATTTTACTTCTTAATTTTTTATTTGTTAAGGGTCCAAAATACATTTTCCTCCCCCCACTGGACTGTCTTTCACAGCACTTGGGTTATACACACCCCATATTGAAGACCACCAGCTTATACTGTCCAAAAGATGAATGTCATCCTTCTGAAATGCACTCAATTTCAGAACTTGGTCTTTTAAATATGAGTTGAACAACTATTGGAAAGGCTGATGAGAGCTATACTTTAATTCAAGGCTAAAATCTTACATGTTTTGACTGTAACAGACTTTTATTTTTAACAAGGATCACATTTGTTACATTCTACCAAAAGTTTTTGAGACTTCTAGAAGCATAGGGAGGAGACAAGACAAAGCTGGCAGCATTTACCAGTGCAAGCTCTTATTTCATAAGAGGTTACATAGCTTCACCTTTCCAACTGGGGAACCCATCTGGGTACATTACAAATATTACCTGAAATTAGAAGTCTACACTGAAAGCTACTGCAATTTCTGTTGCCTGTTTTCATAAATGCAAAGAGAAACTAGATCTGAGGTTCATGCTGAAGGAGATTCAGTCTGAATTAATTCTCCACCAAAAACAACAGGATCAGGAGGAGGGGTGAAAGAAGGAAAAAATATTCTAGTACAAAGCCGAGTCCAAATCCAGAAGACAAAACAAATTCATATGCAGCAATGAAACCAGGCCTGATATAAAAGGCACTATCTACTACAAGGACAACAGTTCCTCTGTTTGCTGCTTGCTGCAGACAAGAAACCCTTTAGTTTGCCATGATTTTAACATCAATTCACATCTAGAAGGTGACCAGATAGTGACTGATCATCTCCTTAAAGCTATTACCTCAGAGGATGCTGACTTTAGCTTGAAGGATGATGCTCTAGTAAGAAAACAGCTATGACAATTTACAGAAATACTTATTTCTTCTAAATGCTATTACTTTTTGCTAGATCAAACAATTAGGCGGTGTATTCAAGCTATTGAGAAGAGGGTCAGGTTCAGCAATACTCTTAGTGATTCCTGAGCCATTGGGCCACAAGGTTCCATTTCTATATATGGATAAACAGAAAAAAAACAAATAAAAATCATGTGCCCAGGAAAGTCAGGAAGAGGGACAACACTTTGAGAAAATCAGCCTTATGTTGATCCAACACTCCTTAGGCACATGGTATTAGCACCCCAAGACAGTCATCAGAAAGACTGAAATTCTCTGTGAGTACAGTTGCCTAAAAAACGCTAGTAAAGAGGTAGGGAAAATTATGGCCCACTTACTAAGCTTACATTTGTTATGAGAGAGTGCTATTTATAATGTCACATGCTGAAACTTGTTCCCAAGCTAGCTAAACCTACATGCTTAATTGACTCAATAGACAATGCTGTATTGTTAAGACTAATCTCTTCCTACAGGCTACAGTTTCCAAATCATGAAAGCTTTTACACATTTTAATTTTTTCAGCAGTTCTGAAATCAGAAAACTTCAAAATGCACATGCACATACAGACACACACAGTATGATATTGACTGCCACTAAAATTCACATATCCATATGCAAATGGAGTCATCAGAAAGTCCAAGTGTTTTAAAGAACATAGGAGCCAGAGGGTTCTTAAAGTTGCTATTTCAGACATCCAAGATGAAAGAGACTAAGGAAGAAAAAGCCTGGGAGCGTGTTCATGTCAGCATGGAGCAGCAGCTCTCACGTCACACTAGATTTTGACTAAGCCACCTTAAAAAGTATTTGTTTTGAGGTACGTCCCAAGAGTAAGGTTTTGGGAACTTCTAATTAGTTTAAAGTCTCACAAGTTTAGAATTAAAAACTAATTTAAACAAAAAATACCCTGAATGCTGCAGACAGACTGGATTGAAGACTACCTTAGTTTTGCACAGTAAACAAGTTTCATGAAGTAATTCAGCCATGAAAAGGAACTCAAATTTCCAAATATTTGCATACCAAGTATCAAAATAATTGCCGAATTTCAGGAATTGAAGTGATTCAATTACTGTTTATTTGAAACAGCAAATTGGTTCAATCAGTTTTATAACCAGCTTCAGAAAGCTGAATTTTGATATCTTAGGATCAGTCAAGCTATTTTGATTTTAAAATATTCCTTCTGACTCCACCCCCGCCTGAAATGAATGAAAAGAAACAACTTTGAGAACAACACTACTAAATCTCAAAATTTCTTGAGTAGCTTTAGGAAAAAATAACAAATAAAGACAAAAATTAATTAAACTATGCCTTCTCAAACTACTGCCAGATGAAAGTGATTAGCAGAACTGAAGCAACTCTGACAAGAGCACTTCAGTTTAAGTCAATCATGACTGGGTGCTCTAAATGCCTATAAACCACAACTACACACATCTAACAGTTACCAAAGTACTGAGACTATAAGATAAACATTAAAAGGCATCAGTGTACAGATGTACTGATATTTTTCTGTACAGACTTGCTGTTTAATGAATCTACCTTTGAAATTTTTAACAGTTAATATAATGAAGATTTGTATTTTTTTATAGTTAATATAATGAAGATTTGTATTTGAACTCCCTCTTTTTCTTGCTAGTATCTCAACAGGATAGCACTCAACAACTAAAACAATCATCCTCTTTAAACAATGCTTCACCGTAAAGACAGTCTCCTAAAGGATATATTTACATACATGCAATGTTTTTCGAATAACATGACAGTAGGAATGACATGCTGAGCGCTGGTGATAAAACCTGTTTTAGATAGTCTCCCATATCTCATGTTTCATCGACTCAAGCTGAAGACAGCCCTCTAAAACATTGGAGGGTTAAATTAACAACCATCATGGCTTTCCTCTACAATGCATCTCCTAATTTTCCCATATCAAGAAGCCATCAGGTTAATACTGCAGGAGGATAAAACAGCTTTGCAAAAACAATGCTTGATTCCCTTTAACCTGAAGGGGTTTTTATGCTGAAGGGTACCTGGTCCCACTTGTTTCACTTTTTTCTTATCTTCACAAGAACACCATTATTCAACCTGACTGTAAAAACTGAAAGAAAAAGATGTAGATAGAAAACTGCTAAATTACTTAAAGCATAAAAAATGGGACTCCAAGAAGTCAAACCATGTTGGAAAGACACTCTTTCAATCGCCACAGGGTCTAATGATATTTTGACAAGACTGCAATTATGTTTCTGTTATAAGAACAGATCTTGCTCTCCATGCCTTGCCAGGATAATACTGCTTTTAATTAATGCTTTTGTTGTGAAGTGTTCCCTCAGGCAGTAATAACTTTTATAATAATTTCAGTATGCAGCATGTATTTCCCCACACCATTTACTCAAAATTTCTCATCACTTGGCCTCACGGATAATGCCCAGGCCCTTGCTTCCCAGAAGGCTTCAAAACATGGCCAACCACTGCCATGCTGAGCAAGACACTGTTAAAACATGTCTTCATACAATTGGGTTTTTTTGCTTCCCTCAGGAAGAAAGAAACATTACATGCCTATCATACTGGCACAAACACAAGAGAACCAAATTTCCTTATAAACATCAGTCCCAATTTCACTCTCAGGAAGCAGCACACATGTCTTTTTTTCAAGTTGTTGATACACGCTTTTAGTGTACATTTTAAGAAGAGTTGCAACCATCGCCAGAGTGCTGTAAGATGCTGATCCTCAACTCCATTTACTGATCACTAAACCTGGGTAAAGCAGTACAAGTGCAGCTTTTCTTCTTACAATCCACTGTATAACCCACCTCTCAAATTTGTAAAGTTATGCTAAAGGAAGTTCCAAACCAGAGTCTAGCAAACAGGCCATTACTGAAGCCGTGGAACTACAAACACACACTTATCTGAAGTTTGAGATAAACACAGTAATGGGTGGGAATATTATGAAATCCCTGCCAAGAAAATTCGGCCTCAGATTTAATCCACTCACTGCCTCTTTCTACCACAAACAGCTGTGTAGTAACTAACTTGGTTTTGATTTAAATGTTACTAATTAATAAAACATGACTGTCGAACTCCACAAGAAGATAGGAAATTTCAAACTAATTTCTATATGCCAATTAAAATTGGCTTTACAAGATGTTTTGATAAATTACATTGACTTGTAAAGTCAATAAACATACTGCAGGGACTCATTTTTATCTGTCACATGTTCTCTGACCATTTTCAAGAGAATAAATTAAAAGGTTAAATCTCACTTCCACTGAAATGTTTAAACTTTGTGCCTTTTCTTTCCTTAATTAAAGTGATCTCTGTATTTTAGTAGGTTCAGTTCTCCAAAGCTCAAGCACTAAAAGTAGTAGCACGTTTATACCTTCAACAGAGGGAAGAATTAATGTTACAACTACAAACAGAATTACAAACATTATTTCTAATTATTTTCCATTACTTTTTTATTTCTCTAACAAAACGAATCCAATATTCTGTCAGATCCCTCAAAAGCAAAATTTCAGAGTCCTGTCCCCATTTCAGGCACAAACAGTTTCTCCTGCATGGTCTTTGCAGACTTCACTGGAAGTCAACATTTAAGTAGACCATGATAAAGGAATTGTAATTATGTAACTACTTTTAGACTCAAATCTACCACAACATTGAGCTTTTGCAATCTTAACTGCCAATGTCTTTTACACTGCTGACATATTTGCCCAGAGAACAGCTACTGATGGACTTAATCAGAGGTCAAATCCAAATCAATAATAAACACAGGCTTTCTTTATAAATGGCTGAATTGCTCCAATCCATAGAGATCCACTGGTTGCCTCTGAACAGCAGGCTATAAGCATCGATTTAAGAAATTTATCCTTTGACCCTTCCCCTCTTTTTTCAGAGGAAACATTTCTCATAATAAAGCAAAATATAATCTTGGAATTAAAACGGACTCACCAAACAGAAGCTGACTGAATAAAGAGTTGAAATACTAGACTTCAGGTAATCAATTTTAACACTAATAATACTAAATCATTCACTAAAGAAGGCAGTATGCAACCTCCAGAAACCTGTACATTGGCTTCAATTAACACTACACTCAAAAAGCTTCCATTATAAAAAAGGAAATCAAAATAATTACTGTCTTTCTCCTGTAGTTACCGGGTGACATTACCATCAATGGCATATCTAGTTCTACTAGAAACAAAGTTTACAACCAAAGTGTAAAAAAGGTGCGTAACTCAGAACTGAGATTTCTTTCTTTCTGATTCTGTCACACTGGCTAAGTTGTATAGTTATTGTGTAAAGACTATTAAATCCACATGAAATGACTTCAAACATGTAGATTTCCAGAATCAGAACTACCACCTTTAGATCTCAGGCACAAGTGATAATTTCTACTTTGAGAGACATTTCATGCTATACAAAGTCCTTGACTGAACTTACACAAAATATTTAACAGTATGTGCTTTTTTTTTTTCCAAGGATGTGTCAGCCATTGAAGTTCTGTATTGAGCACTGAGAATTTTAATGGTACTCATTTCTTAAAAGATGCTTTTGTGTTACAAGTCTGACTTCTGCTTAAAATCAAATTGTATGTATTTTGATCTGTGTATCTGATTATATACATATAGCAGAATAAAAGGTTCACAGATGAGTTGAATACATCTCTCTGTAATGAAACATACACTGAAACTTTTTGCTCTAACCTCATATACTACGACAGCTAATTAAAGCATTCAAAGTTTACTTTAGTTTTACACAGCACAGCAGTTAAACCAAGCTGGTCAACTGGAAGAACAAGTCATAAATCAAAAAGGAGCCTTGCGTAGCAAGGAATAAGGACATTTTTTATTCTGATATTTAAGATGAACTGCAACTGCAGTAACTATTTACATAAGCAACAAGAGATTTTAGAAAAGGACTGAACTTCAGAAAATTTATAAAATACTACTGTTTACTCACATTTTTAAATGTTTAGCAGAATATCTGAAGACAATGGTACTGGCTTGAATTATTTGTTAGTATCAGTTCTTCCAAGAGTAAACCATGACAAATTCCTTGTAGTAGACCTGTACCTACATACATGTTTCTTGTTGTCTTGTTTCCCCTACATCAATTCCTGTTGGTCTGACACTCAGTGTTCTTCATCACTCTGTTTAGTCTACAGTGAACAAAACAGACACGTGTATTTTCTGACCAAAAAAACCCCCAAACTGCAGCAAAAACCCAAGCCCATCCCTCCTCTTAGGCTTCCATTTCAAGCCTAACTTTACTATAGGACATAAAGCAGTAGCATAACTTTGTCACTAAAAAGCGTAAGAGATTGTACTGTATAAGCATGCAATTGTAATTTTAAACTGTCATTACTACTTAAAAGTGAGCTAAATCATTACCTCTTTCATTGCTCCTGTTGAACAACTTTTCTGTAACACAAGAAAGAAATGAAGAAATGCCAATACTGCATTATTTTTCAGTTCCTTTCTATTTCAGTCTCCTTCTAAACCCTCCGTCACATCACGTGCTGTATGAATTTGAACCTTGATCAACATTTCAATTTTGCTGGCAAGTGTGCTTTAAGAACTTTCAATATGTTCAGCAAGAAGAAAAAAAAAAAAAACAAACCAAAAAAACCAAGAAACAAGAGCGTGGCGTGGATACACTTATGAACAAATTTATGCATTCACTCTTCTAAATAAAGCTTGCATTCTGTGATTTATTCTACTGACACAGACCTTCAGAACATCCGAGACTTTTGCTTGCACAGGTAGGTTTACAACAAAAAGCTTTTCAGAACAGAAAATATTTGTTCTGATTTTACCTGGACCAGGAGCAACCAGAGTTGCAACAGACCAACTACTTAAAAGTTGTGCTGCTAAGTACAATAGTTACAGCGTTAAATATCACACTTTGATCTAGTACAACTCACAATATTTATCAATACCTCACTTCAGATCTGAACCACTCAGCTTTTGTAAATGTTTGGGTTTTGGTTTTATTTTTTTCCCCTCTCCCTCCATTTTACTTTTAGCGTGCTTTGATCGAATTATTACTGAGTAGCTTTGTGCCAACAACGCAAATATTCTGGTGGGAGTCAGTTACAGACCACCCAAACAGGATGAAGAGGCAGATTAAATATTCTGTAAGCAACTGGGATGAGTCTCACCATCTCTGGCCCTTACTCTCATGGGGAACTTCAACTTACCTGATGTCTGCTGGAAGTACAACACAGCAGAGAGGAAAAAGTCCAGGATATTCCTGAAGTCTGCAAAAGAGACTTTCCCTGTAATGGAAGGGAGCTGATGAGGGAGCTAGCTAGGGAGGGTATCCCTCTGGACAAACTGTTTGTGAGCAGAGAAGGACTGGTGGGTGGTCAGAGGCCATCTTGGTCACAGCACTCAGAAAATGACAGCTTTCAATTCTCAAAATAAGAAGGGGCATCAGCAGAACTGCCACCATGGACTTACAGAAGGAAGATTTTGGCCTGTTTAGGAGCCTGACTGAGAAAGCTACTTGGGAACTTAAGGGCAAAGGAATGCAGGAAGGCTGGAAGGAAATATGAAAGGTATGGTCACAGGCCATCCCCATGTGGTAAAAAGACAAGCTGTTTAGGAAGACTGGCCTGGCTGAAGAGATGGATCTGGCCAGAAGTAATGATAAAAAGAAGAGTTTGTGATCTTTGAGAGACGTGGCAGGCAACTCATGAGGACTACAAAGATGTCATAGGTTATGCAAGGAGAAAATTAGGACCAAAGCACAACTAGAACTTAAATTGATTACTGCTGCTAAGGACAAAAAAAAGTTTCTATGAATGCATTAGCAACAAAAGGAAAGCGAAGGAGAATCTCCATCCTTTACGGAAACAGGGAGAAACACAGCGACAACAAAGGATGATAAAAAGGCTGAGGTACTTAATGCCTTCATTGCCTCAGCTCCTCTAAACAGTAAGAGCAGTTGTTCTCAGAGTACCCAGCCCCCAGTCTAGAAGACTGAGATGGGGAGCAGAATGAAACTCCCATAATCCAAGAAGAAACAGTCAGCGATCTGCTACACCACAGAGATGTGTCCCTGAGGTCAAATGGGATCCAACCAAGAGTCCTGAGGGAGGTGGTGGAAATGCTCACCAAGCCACTTTCCATCATTTACCAGCAGCCCTGGGAATTAGTGAGGTTCTAGTTGATGAAAGGTCAGCAAATGTGATTTCCATGTATAAGAAGAGACAGAGGAGCTGTGGGAGTACAGGCCTGTCAATCTAATCTCAGTGCTGGGAAGGTTGTGGAACAGATCATTTTGAGCGCCAACACTCAGCACATGCAGAACAACCAGGGGATCAGGTCCAGTCAGCACAGGTTTATGAAAGGTATGTCCTGCTTGACCAACCTGACCTCTTTATGTGATCAGGTGACCCACTCAGTGGATGACAGAAATGCTGTGGATTTCATCTACCTGGACTTCAGTAAAGCCTTTGGCACCATTTTGCACAGCATTCTCCTGGAAAAACTGTCTGCTAGTGGCTTGCAGGGGCACATTGTTCACTGCATTAAAACTTTAACTCAACTGCCGAGATGTCTGAGTCCAGAGAGGAGTTGTGAATGGAGTCACATACAGTTGGCACCCAGTCACAAGTAGGGTTCCCAAGGGCTCAGTATTTGGGCCAGTCCCGTTTAATGTCTTTTCTAATGATGTGGATTAGAAGATCAAGTGTCCACTCAGCAGGTTCGCAGATGACACCAAGTTGGGTGGGAGTGTTGATCTGCTGATGGGTCTGCAGGGCAATCTGGAAAGGCTGGATTGATGATACAGTTGGTCAAGGCCAGCTGTAAGAGGTTCAACAAGCCCAAGTGCCGGGTCCTGCCCTTGGGTCACAATAACCCCAGGCAGTGCTACAGGCTGGGGGCAGTGGCTGGAAAAATGCTCAGTGGAAAAGGACTTGGGGGTGCTGGTTGACTGTGGCTGAACATGACCCAGAGTGTGCCCAGGTGGCCAAGAAGGCTGATGGCATCCTGGCCTGGCTCAGCCACGGTGTGGCCAGCAGGACCAGGGCAGTGACCGTCCCCCTGTACTGGGCACTGCTGAGTCCACACCTCAAATCCTGTGTTCAATTCTGGGCCCCTCCCTGCAAGAAAGACATTGAGGGGCTGGAGGGTGTCCAGAGAAGGGCAACGGAGCTGGGGAAGGGTCTTGAACAGCAATCCTGTGAGGAGTGGCTGAGGAAGCTGTGGTTAGCCAGGAGAAAGGGCAGCTCAGGGAGGAGCTTATCATTCTCTACACTGCCTGAAAGGAGGGTGTAGCCAAGTGGGGTCAGTCTCTTCTCCCAGGTAACAAGTGGCAGGACAAGACAAAATAGCCTCAAGTTGTGCCAGGGAGGTTTATGTTGGGTATCAGGAAAAATTTATTCACTGAAAGGGCTATCAGGCATTCAAACTGGCTGTCCAGGGAAGTGGTAGAGTCACCATCCCTGGAGGTATTTAAAAGACATATACACATGGCACTTTGCGATGGTGAACACAGTGGTGTCAGGTTAGCAGTCCGGCTCCATGACCTTAGAGGTCCTTTCCAACTTAAATGATTCCAGGATTAAAAGACACTTGCAGATCAGCCATTAATTCAACGCAATACGTTTCTTTTTACAGTAACTTTCTAATACCACGTGCACAAAATTTACACCATTAAAAAATTAAAATTAATCTTTTGTTCCCTCAATGAAAATGAACTACAGTAACACTACTCATTTTCTGTAGATTTTAGATCCTGTTAATGGCCTGAACAGGATGAAATTTGGTTGAGCACTTGTCGGCTCAAAAATCAACACTTACATGCAGTGACAAAAATCAAAGTTGTCTTCCTCCCAGTACTCCTCCAAAAACCCACACTACTTCAGATCTTCCAGTTAAGCCAGAAGTTTTGGACTTTGATAAATCACAAGGAACAAAAGATTCCATACAAAGACAACACAGTTTTATTTCAGCTTTATTAGCACATCATCTTTGATAGCACACATCATGTGAGCTAATGGCTCAATTCAATGTTCAAGTTTTTTAACTAAAGAAAAAAATATAACCCAACCAAACCCCTCAATACCACAAACCAAAACAAAAGAAAAAAAAAAAAATCCAACCACAAAACCACACACACCCCTTGCTGATTTCAGCGGAATTTAGATAACACATCAAATCTGTAACTGCACCAAAGCCAAGTTTATGCATATTGTTAGAATAAAATCAAGCTCACACCTCAATGAATTAGCTACAGAACACATACTGGACCACAGCAAAGTATACGACTTATCAAGCATTAAAGTATGCCTTATTTTCTGGATTGTTCTTTTATTTTCAGTTGCCAGTCCTAAGTAACTTATATGTGTATTGATGAGATTGGAAGGACCATTGTGTCACCCTAGTCCAGTTTCTGTGAAGAAGAAAGGTGGCAACTCTACACAGTTGGCTGCAATAAAACTTGAAGTTTACAAACCAGACAAACATGACTGCTTTTGATTTTTTTTTTCTCTGTATGGTTCACTAAAAACTCCTCTTCTCCCTTTTCTTTTTGCTATTTGTGAAGTTCATATTAAGCTACATATTAATGCATGGGTTTATTTAAAAAAAAACCCAAAACACCCAAGAATGACTCCCCCAAACCTCCATCTAAACTGAAGAATTATACAAATTCTTTCTATACTATTTCCTCTGTCCCCCACTGATGTACCACATACTTGGACCAGAAGACTGACATTTGCAGTTCGACCCCAAAGCAGACCATCTTACACCATGTTTCAGGCTACTCCATTCAGTGGGACCTGTGCTTTGAAAAAGAGCACAATGAAAATTCCACAAACAGAAGATTACGATCACATACCTACTGGAGTCTACACAAGGGGGATTGGGGGTTTTTTTGTGTGTTTTTTGAACCAAATATCTCAAAATACAATTTAAAAAGTGAAATTTTGTATGCTTTTTAAACTCACTTCTTGAGGATTGCAGTCAATCAGCTCTCTGAATTTTAGATTAAGGATTATTACATTTGTTGAGCATCACCATGGCTGATACAACGTGCACAAAGATTAACACAAAAACCTAAAGGGCCCCTTTTCTGGAGGTTCATCACACAATCTGGATTCAAGATAGACAAGAATAAACATTATGTCTTATTACTCAATTACTCTTGCAGTGACTGTGTTTAATATCCACAGTGAACTTATTAACAAAAAGAGAATCAAAACACTGCTTAGAAGCTTTAGTCAAGAATTTAGAAGTAACATTTCAATGAAGGCTTAAAAAAATTATGTTGTTTCTCCTGTACAGGTAGGTTTATGTTCAGTCACTATGAAGTTCATTAAAATATTGTTTGATTGCATCAGAGGGTAAGAGAGTAAAATCAGCACCAGTTAAACTTAAAATATAATTATTGCAGACAAAACAAGTGGATTAAATACCCACTAAAGATGCCCAGAACAAGGCAATATAGAATTCAGTCATTTGTCCACAGGAAATGGTAAGCATGTGATTTTGAATTGCAGAAAATAGTACAGAAAGTAAATATAAACAATAAGCAAACTGTAAAACAAAAACAATGCACACTCCCTCCAAAAAAACTCAAACCAAAATCCATAACCCACCAGACAACCAACAAGCTCCTGCTCTAAACCCCCAATCCCACTCAGTACATCCCAAGTGAAAATGAAATACTTCATGGAAAAGAGGCTTGTTTTGACAAAAATAGTAAAACTAGATTCTGATGTCATATGGAATGATTCCACATGCATCTCTCTTCAGTACCATCACTGATTTGAGGCTTAATTAACTCTCAGGAAGCATCTACCTCACTTCCTCCTCTGAGGAGTCACACCATGGCCTGGATCAGGGATTGAGTTTAGTTGTAAAGATACAATCACAGAAAAAGCTGATATGTGGTTTATAATAACTACACAATAACTATGCACAGCTTCAGCTACAAAACCCAGAGAGGCTGCCTCAAACACAATCTATAAACACAATTCTCTTTTGCTCTTCAAACTCAACCTCTTCTAACGTCTTTACCCTCATGAGGCTCTGCTGTCCTCCCATGACTTTACTGATTCACATCCCATCTGCCATGACAAGTTCAACAACTGGAAGAGAAAAATTAAGACTGACTGTAGCACCAAGAATCAGGGAGTACCACTGCTGACAAAAGACCATCCTCATACACCAGTGCGATGAGCTCACTCTGGAATCAGATGAGAAGTCAGCGCTGTAAGATTTTTTTCCAAAATCAAACTACTTTTTAGGACATGCTTTCCCAATGGAAATAGGCTTCTCTCTGTTCTATCTAGTTTCCTCTCAGTTCTAGCTTGTTCAGAAACCCATAATTACAGTACACTGAGAGTACAAATACAGTGGATGATTTCATACACAAGGAGCAATTTCTTTTATTTTGAACAGGATTCCCTGCTATTATGACCTGGAACTCACCATATACATTTAAGAAACATGTCATATGCTGACTGAAATGCAATTATTGTATTACACATCCAGTAACGTGTCAGAGCTTCATGAAATTTAAAGAAATTGCATAAATATGATCACAACTGTAAACAACAACCAAAAAAACTGATCTATGTTAACCAGGTATTTCAGTAAGGCAGATCCCTGGATGAATACAGAGTACAGCACAGTCATCTGGAGAACTTACCCCATGTAAAATGATCATGGGATATCACAACACAGGACTAACACAAGTATATGAAACGGACCATGAAAATGAAGGCTGACCCTGGTGGCCCACCAAAGCTGCACTATCTCTCCTTTCCTCAGCTGGAGAGAAAATGTAACAAAAGGCTCCTGGGTTGAGGTAAGGACAGAGAGAGATCACTCACCAGTTACCATCACAGGCAAAACACATGATGCAGGGAAACAAGTTTAATTTATTGCCAGTCAAATCAGAGTGGTATTATGAGAAATAAACCAAAATCTAAAAAACGCCTTACCCCACACTTCCTTGTCCCTGGGCTCAACTTCACTTCTGATTTCTCTACTTTTTCCCTGACAACAGTGCAGGGGGACAGGGAATGGGGGCTGCGGTCAGTTCATCACATGCTGTCCACTCAGGGGAAGGGCCCCTGCTCCAGTGTGGAGTCACTCTCATGGGATGCAAGTTCTTCACTAACAGCTCCAACATGAGATCTACCCATAGGCTGCAGACTGCTCCTGTGTGGGTCCTCCCCACAGAGTAGGGTTCCCCTCAGGAACAGGCTGCTCCAGTGTGGATGACCCACTGGGCTCACAAGTCTTGCAAGCAAACCTGCTCCAGTGTGGGGTTCCCTCTCCATGGAGCCACAGGTCCTGCCAGAGGCCTGTTACAGTGTGGGCTTCCCACGGGGTCACAGCCTCCTTCAGGCACTCACCTGGTCTGGCATGACATCCTGCAGGGCCTGCAGGTGAATCTCTGCACCCCCACGGACCTCCATGGGCTGCAGGGGCTCAGCTACCTCACCATGGGCGGCAGCAGGAGCTGCAGGGGAATCTCAGCTCCAGAGGCTGGAGCACCTCCTGCCCTTCCTTCTGTTTGGATCTTAGGGTCTCCAGAGCTGTTCCTCTCACTCCTCTCTCCAGCTACTGCTGTTCTGCAGCAGTTCTTTTCCCTTCTTAAACACATTATTCCAGAAGAACTACCTCTGCCACTGATGGGCTCAGTCTACACCAGCTTCTTAGAGCCAGATGGCATTGGCTCTGTGAGACATGGAGGAGGCTTCTAGTAACTTCTCAAAGAAATCATCCCTACAGCTTCCCCGCTACCGAAATCCTGCTATGCAATTCCAATATAGGAACCTCCTTAATTGCTTTTTTTTTTAAATCATAAAAAAGTATCACCTAAAGATTTTTTTTTTCACTAGTAGAGAAACTTCAGCCCCTTTACAAAATCACTGTGTCCATCAGGAGCTACATTAGATATTTTGCTGTGCTGCAGAGAAGTCATCTTATGAAGGATCATTTCAATAGGAGGAAAGGAGGATGTGGTATCTCCAACCTTAGATGGTTTCCAGACTTTGCTCAACAGGTCATTTCTGGCCTGATTAAGCTTTAGCAACATTTGTGTGTGCTTTCAGCAGAAGGCTGGATAGATGACCAACCTTCACCAAGTACTAGGTTGGATAGGTAATACTAATGACATGAACGGCTACGGTTGTGAACTTCAGGGGATAAACAGAGAAAAAACTCAAACCATGTTTAGCTCACTTGTTGATTTACGGTTCTTTGTATTTCCAGTCAACTTAAGACCTGAACAATGCTGAACTGTCTATGCAGAATCAACCAACCTTGACTGCTATGAGAAAAAACCTTCCACTGAGCTAATTACTCAGGTGTTTTTCAGACTCAGACAACTCTCCTTTATTATCTATTTACTAATTTCTACATTTGAAACAACATTTTCAATATCACAAAATCAGTTACAGATGGCTGACAATCTTTAAAAAAACACAACTCTGGAGAACCAAATACTTCTCTTTTGATTACTGAACTGTTGTGCTATGCAGACATACTGCATGACACAGAAAAATACGGTGTAAGCATCTGGTATTCAGATACTTGGAAGTAAAGCATGGTATCAGGCAGAAGTGGTTTTGCAGCAAAATTTAGTAGAGTATCAAATGACAGTTCCAAAGCATGGTTGAGACTGACATTATTTCAGCATCACTGAAACTGAGTATATGAAGAAACATAAGCCATCTTCCAAATACACTGCCACTGCTCACTTTAATCACATTTCCATTCAAGTCAAGACCTGCATACATTGACTAGGTTTAGTACATCTGGTAGATCATTCAGTACATGTGTACTATCATGCACAAAATATTTTGTTCTAGAAATTAATCTTGCTTGGGTATTTGGTTGAAGCAGCTTCCAAATGTAAGCCCAAACACAAGTGCAAATGACCTTTCTCTTTCAAAGTGAAATGTACCAACAAGTACTTGCATCCCAAGGTTTACACAGGAGACACAGCAATCACAGTAGGCATTAAGCTTCAGAAACCAGTGACTGCAAGATCTAATAAGAAACAGCAAGTATTGTTGGGTTTTACTAAAACAAACAAAAGGCAGCTACAGGATGCAGATAGGTCCTGATATGACACGAAGAAACAGTTACCAGTAAGAAAGTATAAAGCAAACACACAGCACTAAGAAAAAGGAATCAGCAGCTCTTGCACCAGAGGTGGGACTCCTGCAAACTTCTGCAGGGGCCTAGAAACTGGAATCTATCCAAGAGAAAGCAGCAGCACCATAGCTCCCCAATGATACAAATTTACTTTTGGTCAACTGCTGACTGCAAAGAACTGGGGAGAAAAAACAGGAAAATAGCATAAAAGGCCAAGTGGCAGTAAGAATAAATTGAGTACTTTTTAGATGGAAGGTTCAGAATGGTGAATGCTGTAAAACATTCTTAACTTTTCACTTGAAAAATAACAAAAATTGGAAAATGCATGAGTTAAGGATACGAAAAAGATGGGTTGTAGGGATACCTGAAAAAAAACTTCTATTCCCAGAAGATCCGGCAGGTTAGGACTCCTCAAATTTCAAAAGAAGTCATTTCCAGAGGAAAAGACAGCAATCTTGAACAGAATACATATGCACCAACTGCTCATTGTCACACCTAAAGTAAGAACTGGGCAGCACTGAATGCAGCTGATGGGAGCCAAACTTAGTAGAGATGGAAGGCGTTTCTTCGTGCAGTGGACAGGACAACCAGTGAGAGAGACTCCCTGCCAAAGCACGCAGCCAGTGCTAAAAGGTGCCTCAGGCAGAGACAACACAAGTCTTGGAGGACAGCTGGAAGGCAGCAGAGTTCTCAGAGAAGAGTATTTGCTTGCCCTGCGCAGTATTTGCAAGAAATTTGCTCATGACCACTACTAGCAACAGGACAGTTGCCTGGACAGGCACCTGGACTCGGTTTGTATAAATGAGGGCAGTTTCAAGTGATGCTGTTAACAAGTTCTTCTACAAAAGCAACGATGACAGGGCCCAGCAGTTGGCAGGTCTTAAAACTAAATTATCTTGAACATCTCGAACACCTCAAGAACAGCACAAGGAGGCTTAGGAAGAACAACATAGCTACTTCTACTGCATCCCTACTGCCAGTACTGCTGTTTTTTATCTCCACTTCTATCATGTATCTTCTGATTTTTTCCCTTCACCTGATGATTTAAAGTATACTTTAGATGTGTTACTCAGAAAGATACCTCAGTGATAAACAACACAACACTATTATCTGATTCTGCAGTTCAGTCTTGCTATAGGATCCACCAGCACTAATCTAAAATGCTGGGCACCAACATGAGCTAAACAGCCTAATAGCTATGACTAATAAGTGTTTTTTTTCTTTAGCCGAAATATTGTCTCAAATGTTATCCAAGATTTATACTAACCTAAAAGAAAACCTACTAGTCCTCATGAAGTGCAAATGAAAGGATTGTGGTATAAAGCACAGTGTGACAGCACCAACTGCTACTGCACTGCAGTCTGTATATATTAATTTCATATAACTTTCTGGAGTTTGCTTATAAGAATTTGCATCTTCTTTATTTTTCTGCAACTTGCAGAACAGACAAGATTTTTAGCTGGAAGTCAGGAACTGAACTGCATCCTATACAATAGAAGAACATCTTTTATCTAAAGTCTATCTTGCAGTTTGAGTAGATGAAGAGACACACTATGTGCATAAATGTCTACATAAGGTAGTTGAGGCTGGAAAATTTTAATCAACGGTGGGTGAGTAACTGAATGGTTACATTCAGTTTTTATAAACCTCAGTAAAGTATTCTAAGGTCTGGTAAATTCTTGTCCCATCTGCAGGTAACAGCAACAATGATCAAATGTATTTATCAGGAAAAATCAGAAAGAAGTCATATAAGCTGGTTAAGAAGTCAAAGCACCATGCATTAGTAAACTTGTAGGTTTGCTTATACCTTTCACATAAAGAATTTTACAAAGTATGTTGTCTCTGCCCGAGCCCCCTTTTAGCACTGGCTGCGTGCTTTGGGAAGGAGTCTGTCTCACTGGTTGTCCTGTCCACTGCATGAAGAAACGCCTTCCATCTCTACTAAGCCTGGCTCCCATCAGCTGCATGTACCAAGATCTTGATACAAAGATCTTGGCAAAGTAAAAAGAGCCAATACCAGGATCTCCTGTATTTCAAATTAATTCCATAAAAACATGCATGCATGTTTGCATGCACAAAACAACTACTTCTTGCAAATATAAAAGACTTCCTCCCATAGACTGATCTGCATAAATTTTATCCATTACAAAAGCCAGCAATTTTCACTGTATTGCCACTCCCTCAACTATTTGGTAAGTTAGTTGTTGCCTTAGCTTGGAAACCACTTAAAATCGTCCCCTTTAGGTTTCAGAGAACAAGCATTTGAGGCCATTTTAAAAAGGTAAAGTTTGGCACAGACGGAAGCCTACACTTCTTCTCCAACAAGACTGCAGAGCAAAGGAATCAGTTAAAGTTCATCCACAATCTCTGAACTGCTCACCATCACAGCATAAACAGGATTCAAACTGCAGCTGTCAGCAAAAGCTACACAAATAGTTGCACCAGAAGAAAAACAAAAGCATCCCCCTTCTGCTTCCATGCTCCCTACTCCAAAGCAACACTAAAACGAAGTTGGAAAATGGGTACCACAATGATGAAGCTGATTCATTGATTCCTTTCTCCTGGATACATTACTACATAAAACTGAAATTTAATTAATTAAGAAAACAATTAACTGTCCAAGTTCCTCAACAAATTTGCATAACACAAAGCTGATCGTGTCAGGACCCATCTGACAGCATAACAAAAAATGAGGACAATTTTGAATCGCAAACAATTTTTAAAAGCATGTAATTAAGACTTCCTTTGACCTTGCAAACATGGATGCTAAATTGTTAATTCTTAACTAACTGTTTATGCTAAGGTCTGTTTCACATTTTCTCTTCCTTATGCCTAATCAATGTCTAAATTACCAGGATATTGTTAAATATCCAATAGATTTTTTCCTGTTATTAGTCATTACAGGTAGAATGAAAAGACAAAGGCAAACCCTCACAATCATAAAGATTAACAGTTCTAACACTACAGATCTGAAAGCTCCTGCCCTCTGTTACTTACTAATTATTTGGCTCCACATCTTAGGTCTGCTTAGTTTTAGAATTAAAATCTCATAAAAAGTGAAAATCTGAAATACCAGTTATGGAAGAGAATGCTTACTTCAGTTCAAATGTTATACTCACTGGCCAGAAGAGATAAACATGGACAGAAATTAAGTGTGCATGTGTTTAGAGGCCAAAGGTATAAAAATGAAACACAGGTCTACACTGATGATAAGAAAATTCTGTCAACAGTAGCATAACAAAAAGCTCTCAAAAATCTATCCATACATGAACCAGAACACAAGCAATTTTAGCTTACTCAGGCTCTCGTGTACAAAACCCTGTAACCACAGAATATGTTATTAACTGTTTTCACTGAAAACTGGAAGTATTTAAAATATTTCACTGTTAAATGAGTACAGCTCATCATGACCCACAGACCATCACTGAAGTCAATGGACACCTGAACTCCAGTTACAGCACAGTACTACTTTTTTCTGAAAATATGTTTTTCTTATATATATAAAAACAGCCTCTAAAGATGGCACAGAACATGCTTCAATGCAACTTTGTCACAGCCTTTTATGTATAAGATGACACCTTTTTAAGTATATGTATTTCATATTCCTTAACTCATGCAATGCTGACTGTTCTGAGAGTGACTAAAATTTTGTAAATAAAAATCACTACTGAATTATGTGTTCATTGGATATTTAGGTCTATTAACCATATTAAATATACCAACAGCATAGTTAGCAAACACAGGAAGAAATTTCTCTTTGACTCTATTTTTCACCATTCTAAAGAGACTAAATGAAATGTTGCAACCAAAGTAATTACAGAGGACTTGCCAACCAAGCTTTTCAAATACAAACAACAAATTAGAAAAAATAACCGAGAAGTGAGATCCAATAAGAGAATATACCCATGAGTTGCATTTATTTATTTTATTCAAAGAATTCCATTTTGCCTATAAACCTACGCTTCTTTGCTTTCAGATGCTTTTTTCAGCCACAGATATCTAACTTGATAACATATCCAGTAAAGGCAGAAAGTTTACTTGCAACAAAGGAATCAGAAAGGGAAAGGCATCCTTGAAGTTGTAACACTGTTTAAACAAACGTGCCCAGTGCAGACAGATTTCCAACAAAGTTCTCAATAAATCAGAACTCACTGGAGATAAACTAGCAATAGTAAATGACCTTCACTTGACTTTCCTATAAAACAATTCAGCAGAAAAAAAACTGGCTTCACAACCTCAGTGTAATAATCAGTAACTACACTGAACCTCTAACACTGATCTAAGTTACCAAACAGCATGTCACAGGCTCAACAAAAGAGATCTGATCTTTCACTGTGAGGAAGCAAAGCCTCGTTAGCAAAATTAAAGCAAAGTCCAAGACTGTTTTCAAGACAGCTTTGTCTCCTTAGCAACTGACATGACTGACAGGCAGTATACTGGTAAAAGTCTTACTTTACAAGGCAGCTTTGTATTATTACTTTGACTTAACCAGTAATTTAGACTACTTGCCTGAAACACAGCCTGAAGTAACTTAGTTAAAAGTCAAATAAAACAGCAACAGAGTGAATCCCAGAAAACAGACTCCAAGAAGGACTTCAGGAGGCCATGAAACAGCAACACAGCTTAGTCACGCCTTACAAAAACTTTTGTTCTCCAAATAAAACTCCAGTTTTATCTAGCAAAAAGCAGCTATAAGGTACTGTTTTCTTATTAAAAACAAATTTCCCCCATGCTGTAGTTCATCTGGTAAATTTTCCAATAGAGCCTGACATCAAAATCAGGTTTAGCAAACTGTTTGGGGAACAGTGTCCAGTTAGTACACGGCATCCATCTGTTAACATTCCAGTACAACATCCCCCCAAGAATTTGTTTCCCAACATGCTAACCCCCATGCTGTTGAATTTCCCCTAGATACAATTCTGTCATCCTCTTAGGCCAACTACATGGTACCCTGCCCGTATCTTAGGGGCACCTACTAGAGGACTGCTACTCACACTAATCTCCTGTAAATTTCCGGCATTCAAGTAAATGAAATTTTCTTTAGAATTTACACGAGAAACTGAGTAAGGTAAATATCAGTGTTTACATATTCACTCACAGCTTGTTGCCACGGGGAGAGAAAAAAAAGAAAAGAAAAAACCACACCTTAAAAAAAGGACCGTTTGCTCAAATAGCATAAGACAGAAAGTTCCACCCACCATTACTGAGTTATACTGCACAGATATATGAGAACTATACAAACAATAAATGCAAGTATGTTGGAATGTATAAAAACACAAGGACACAAATTAATAGGAGAACTGAGCAGTTACCAGTTTTAAAAGGTTAAACGAAATCTAGTTACATCATCTGAATTTGTTCCCAGCTATGAAGATAAACACATGCAGGGCTCTGGCCATGTATAAAAAGAAGACAAACATCCCCAGTTTTGGATGACAGATCTCTGTCGCTGTTTACCTCATTTTTGGTTTTTTTTTCTTTGGCTGGTTGCAGAGGAGAGGTCTAGTCTTAATCAAGACTGCTTGTTAACTCAGACTAGTTTCAACAGTTAATCTTCTACCTCAGCCCTAAGCAACACCTCTTGCTCTCCTGGGCATCACCCCCTAAGTGCTTATGTCTGATATGGGAAAACGTGTCTTTAAGAGCAACAGGAACTCTGCTTTAATTTTACATGGGACTTAATTTAGGTCCTGACGTTAAACATTTCAGCACTCCCAGTGCTAATAAGTTACTTTCTCTGAAGGTTTAGTCTAAAACTAGACAGAGTGAAAAATCCAATTTGCTTGCTGTGTCAGCTTTTAAAAATTTGCAGCTGTTGTGCCACAACTGCAGAGGGAAATTGAGCAAAGTATAAACGGTGGCTTTACATTTCAAATTTTGAAGTTGCTGTTATTTTTTTCATTTCCAGAAGGACAAAGATAAGAGAGTAAGAGATGAACCTTGTAAAAGTTGATACGATTTTACCCAAACATGCCACTGATCAGTTCAACAGTATTTACCCATTAGAAGCTTCTTGCAAAAATATGATGCAGTAGTGCTCAGTCTTACGTTCATGGGAATTTTCAAATTAACATTATTTTATTATTTTACTGCTTTCCATCAAGCAGGAATTTCCATTGTGTGACTGAGGGTTTAAGACTACCCTGTGGTACAAGCCAGATGACTACGAAAAACCCCACTACTGTAATTCTTTACCATCTTCAGCATACAGAAAAAAAAGGTAAAAGGATAAAAATCCAGAAGATACTCATCTTCATTTATATCAAACTCCTGTCTGTCTTTAGAAGTCACGACCTCAGAAAAAAAGTAGTTCCACAGCAGTGCAATTACACCCACAGAGCTTAATGCTACAACTCTAACTCAAATATAAGCAGATGAAATATTTAGCAAGTAGAATTGCAGAAGCATTTTTTTTTTTAAACATGAAATTCTGATTAAACCTGTATTCGAATACTCTTCTTATTACTAATCAGTGATAGTTTAGTATTTTTAATTATAAAAGACTGGTTAAGACTTGGTCACAATTACAGCTTTCAACAAAATAAAAAGTTTTCAGATCACCAGTCAGATAAAACTGATCTCAAATTTGATTCAGGAGATAGGAAAGCAGTGCTGCAAAGCAGTAAGAGATACCTAAAGCATTTAACCCAAAATCAGACACTATAAAGCACAAAGACTATTTTTACGAGAGATGTGTGAAAGACAAAACCTGTGGGAAGAAGAAAGGTTCAGATCAACAAATAATTTAAAAAAAAAATCCTCAGAGAGAATTTAATTATTAACGTCCAACTAGCTGCCACAGATGCTGCATTTTCCCCAGTTCTATTTTCTTCTGAAGACAATAAATGTCAATATGCTTATAAATAAATTTTAAAAAAATTAGTGAAAACCATGAGATATGATTTTGATTTACCTGAAATCATATCTAAACTGCTTTTTGGAATAGTCTTATAAAATCACCTTGTACAGCAGGGTAGTGAATACATGGATATCGTTATTTGACCAAACAGAAGAAAACGTGTGCCACTGCTTTCACTGCTGCCCAGTCTCAGTGCTAACACAACTGAGCCATGTTTGCCCTTATTCCTCCTCGGCCCTTTCAGAGATGTTGAAATCTTCAGTAGAATTGTGAATTCGAAGTAACTTGTGTTCTTGTTCTTTCATAGGACTTTTCAAAGTAAGAGGTAGAAGGAAAAACATACACTTAGTAGTACTGTGACTGTCTTCCCTTAAAATGTCAAAAACATATCACAGCAAGCTTTCCTTTGAAAGCTTTTTAGCTAATGTTTTTCCTTCAGCTATGTTCTGAAACTGACCATGTCCACAAA
The DNA here is from genome assembly GCF_029207755.1 of Chamaea fasciata. Taxonomy (NCBI): domain Eukaryota; kingdom Metazoa; phylum Chordata; class Aves; order Passeriformes; family Sylviidae; genus Chamaea; species Chamaea fasciata. Next base: position 40,208,220 of record NW_027094087.1, on the reverse strand, counting down.
GCCATTTTTTTTAGGGAAATTTTTTTCTAGGGAGATCTTTGGTCTTTTGAGTATTTTCTTGAACAGTCATATCATCAATATATAAAAATGCAACCAGCTTGACATATTACAAATAGAATTTAGCAACCAAAGATGCTCAAAAGTGGAGGAGCCATCAAAATCAGTGGCAACAGTTTTGGCTTCCAACAATACAGCTATTTTACTGACCAGCTTGGCCGAACTATAGAATTAAAGGCATAAGGAGTCATATTGGTGATTCCAAATATGTACTTCCACACTAAATTAAGGTATTCAATAAAACATGCAGTTGTGGCTGCAGTTCTTCCAATGAACATCTTTTGTCCTTGAAAACTAAGATTTCTTTGGTGGGGTGGGGAGATGAAGGGGAGCAGAGGATATTGGTGTAGTGGGTAGTACCAGTCAGGGGCAAAAACAGGATGCAAGAGAAATTTAACAGCATCACTGGATATTTTTCATATGTGACATGAGGAAATAAAAAAAAAAAAAAACAAAAAACAAAAATCATAGGAACAAACTTCCCTGTTTGTCTTAAAACTAGCTGGTTTCAAAACATCCAAAGCCATACCTCTCTGTATGGAGCGCATGAGAAATGTGTAACAGCAATCTCTTTTTCTGCCAGATGGATAAACACCTCAAACACACCCACAAATAGTAATGAAAACCACCTTGGCCTCCTTCAGGAAGTCATTCAATACTTCACAGAAAAAATAGGAAGTTGTTGATAAACTGCTTGCAAGAACTACTTCCTGTAGAAAAAATAATTACAAGACTTGTTTGCTGGACAATCAGTTAACTTTTCCTCACACTACAACAAGAGAAGAGGTATTACACAAGCTCTGTAAAAATTTAAAGCATAACTGTAATTTAAAAGGATACAAGAGTAGTTCTAAACCCGAGCAAACTTTGGTTTTTCTCTCTGCAAGCTGCTGTCTGCTGCTCCCGTTGCACATTATCTTTTGCCTGGAGAGCGATCCCCTATCTTTCTGCACAGTTCACTGAAATGTCAAGCAGCAGCTGGCTAACAGGAAGCGGTTAAAAAGCAATGCAATTGACATCACCACACAAACCAAGCTGGCTTTTTTACTGCATGTTTAAGAATGGGCTAAAGCTACCACACACCAGTGAGAGATGACTCAGATGTGACCACTTACTAACCAGGCAAGTCTTAACTTCTGAGCTCCACTGAAGGAGCAGGATCAATAAAAGCTGGTTTCACCAGCTGTACAGTCAACAGGCCTTAACCCACCGCTCAAAATCATCGCTAAGGGAAAATTAAACTCAGCACTACTGCTCATAACAGTGAGATGAATGCTAATGAGTGGAACTCTGACAAATCATATGTTGGGCATTTATACATAAGGGGCTCTATTTATTCAGATGATAGAGCAATTTACAAGAGTATTTCTGGTTCAAACCCTAAAGTATCGCTCCCACCTTCTTTTAATATGTATGGATATGGGGCATGTATATAAAATATCTGGCCAAGTAACTCTGTGCATCTATCTCTGTATACACACACACACACACACACACACACGGAGATGATTAAATATTTTCTCACCCATATACACTATTTTCATTTCTTTGCACAAATTACAATGTTTGCAGTGCTTGACCCACTGATTAATGGAAGTGACTGTAATTCCAGAGTGCATTAAGTATGGTACTCAATTTTGTATTATTCTCTTTGCACTGTAGCATATTATGATAACTATAACCATAAGGTTTACTGACATCTGGAAAAAATCTAATATTGTTACCTATTCTGCAAAGATCTTTCTAGAGCCTGATTACCAGACTGTTCAAGGAGTGGCTACAGAATAGAGCAAGTGGAAACAAAGAGCAATGCAGCCAATCAAGAAAAAAAGCTGAATACTTGGAAGAGACACTAAAAATCTGCGTATGGTAGAAGGAACCACATTAAATGCATTTAGAATCAGAAATCTTAGTACTCACACTTCAAGCAAATGTTTAAGGTATAACCAGGCAAGATGTGAGTTTTAGTGTGCTTGTAGGTGTAAGACAGAACTTGTCACTCATCACTGAAAAAAACCTTTAGTATATAAATTTGTTACTCAAAACTAGTCTTAAATTTCTTTGGGTTTCCTACACATACAGAGCAAACATTGTGCTAGTACTTTAAATGCTTTTTACAAATCTTAACAAACTCCACTAAGTTGGTGTATTTCACGAGTAGATAGTATTAAGCAACCTTTTATGAACAAATGCTCTTCAAGTGTGAAGAGAGCTGTCCTCATTAGATTCTCCCATACCACAGCATCACCCAAGGAAAGTCAAAAGGAAACAGCCCATTACACTGTTTAGAATCTCCCAAGGTCAGCATGTGACCCAGCAGGGAGAGGTTCAGAAAGTACAGCCTTTATTTTTTTTTTCCTAACAACCTGGTTTGTTTCCACTCCTTTCCCCTTCAAGACACATCCTTCACAGCTAGCAGCTCTTTCAATCATTTACTTTGGATGTCTGCTTGAGAACAAACGATCTTGCTCATGCAGATGAGTTTGCCAGACTTGTGTGTACTTTCCAGTCTCAGGCTCTTTATTGTTCTTGCTGAAACCTGACCCTTTGAAATGGATACCAGGACACCAAGAAAGGACAAAAAAACTTGCAGAAGAAAAAGGAAAGATTTTTGTGGTAATAATCAAACTGCAGAAAAAGCTTTCCAAGAATAAATCTTTCATTCTGATTTCACCCGAATGAGCACAATTTTAAAAATCCATTAAAAGAGCAGGAAGACATTTTTCATCTCTTAAACTGTTTCATCTTCTGTAAAATTGACAGTGCTATCAAGAACAAACACTTGTGGCAGTAAAACTTTAAAATCAAGTATCTATTTTTCATGTTTCATAAGCTGCTCATTAAGAGCTCTCACTAACAGTCAAAACAAAAGTTTGCTTTTCATTTCAAAACCCATTCTGTTCTTTCCTCAAGGTTCAATGAGCTACAGTTCTCAAATGGCATAAACTTACACCGTTCAAAAAAACCTACTTGTGCCTGCTGAAGAGCACTTATTCCAGAACACACTGATACGTTAAACTTCACCAAAGAAAGTATCCTATCTTCAAGATCTACAGCTAATGCTTATTTTCACATTTCTAATAGAAAATGATTATTCTCAAAAGGGAACCTTCAGGTTCAAATAATTTCAGACAACTACTGCAACCTCTTTTTGGTTGGAGAAAAAAAAAGCCAATTTCTCTGTATGGAAACACCACAGCTACAGGAACAAGAAACATTTTTAAGAAGTTCTGAAAATTCAGTTTTCATTGCAGACAAAATTTGTTTTTGTTTTTGAAGCTACAAGCTCAACTACTTCAATCAGATGCACATATTAATCAAAAACAATGTTTGAGTGAGAAAGGTAGGAAAAAATATGTTTTTCTTGGCTGCAACAAGTTTTACATAAATAACACAGTGTTACCTCTCCCCACCCTGCAAATGACATAATGGGTTATTTAGAGACTTGTTGTTAAATAAAAAGTTCAAATTATAGTCAAAATATTTGAGGGCAAGTTATGGTCTTGGTGGGCACACTTTCAGAAAGAAGGACAAGTCCCTGCTGTTTTAGAAAACTGCACAGAATAAAAGAAAATGCTTCCTGATGGATTGTGTGTCACGTGGATGGCATGTGTAACTTTTCTTCAGTTACAGAAAAGTTCTATACTAATTTCACTGATACTAATTTCACTGTGTGAAAAAGTTACAGCTCTAGGAACACGAGACAACGTTAGAAATTCTGAAATTCCTCTTCACTGCCAAGAATGTAGATGAGTTAAGTTACAAACACAAATACTGCAATCAAACACATATGTTAATTACCTCAGGGAGAGAGAGTAGGCAAAAAAACACTTCAGTTGTGTACTTAAAACAGTTGTCCTTAATCAAAACATAAGAAGTTCTGTCATACTGTCACTACAATAGTCTCTAAAGTTAACTCTGTATTTTTACATATGTATTATTAAAATGAGGTAAAATGTATCTTGACCTGCATGACAACTGACATATCCAGCAAATCCAAAAGTCTCATTGTTCAAGAATGACTATGCTCATTTCACTGATTTTTTTAGTACACAATATAATGGGTAACATTCTTTAGTTAAGAATCAGATAGGACAAATATTCACAGAGTACCATAGAGTTTTCAGAAACAGCAGAGTTAATATGGGAGAAATACTGAAGTGATAGGGCCCTCACTTAAAATCAGGAGCATGTTTTTAAAAATACATATTTTAAACATGATGAAATTTACTGAAATTCTAAGATCGTAAAAACAAAATATATATCCAAAAAAAAGAAAAAAAAAGCCAGAGATACAGTTAATTGAAAAGGAATTAGAGAAATTTTACTTACTTAAGAAAGTATCTCTGTCCAGATGGTGTCTTAGCCATCTCCCAACCTGGTGGCAAAGGTACATCATCAGGGATCTCAAAAGACGACTGGCGGAGATGTTGAGAAGATGGAGCTCCAGGTCCAGTCACTACTCCAGAGGGTGTAAGTGTCCCCGGAGAAACAGCTCCCAGCTGCAGTGATGCTGGAGAGGAATGAGCTCGGACGTGCTGTGGGGTCAGGGCTCCTGCTGTCCCAGCATCAGTGCTGGCCTGCCAGGAGTGAAATTATTTTTATTAAGATCCCTATATGTCAGTAGAAATGCTGCAGTCAGAAGGCATTTCACTTTAAATGAACACTTCGGGAAAAATTCATAGCTTAGTTGTTCTAAAGTCCTACTTATTTTCCAGTTGTTACTGCTCAAGCAAGCCTCATGTAGTTTGGTTAATTAGCATCACAAAAGCCCTTGTGCAAGTCAAGAAATATTAACTGTGTATGTAGAGAGCTCTTAGCTTTATTTTGAAAACTAAAGTTTTTACTACTCAGCACAGGGTTAAGAACAAACCTGCCTGCAGTCAGCAGATCTCATCCAGTGCATGAGTGGTTTGCTACTGGACTGCACCCACTCACTACCATCATACTCACTTTCTGCTGGAGGAGTCCATTTCCCACTCTCCTTTTCAAGTGAGGGTGTGGGGATTCAAATACAGGCACACACCACCACCCTCCCCACCCCCCGTAGGGATTTAAAAGATCACACAAAGAGAAAAGCAATTGTAAAATGCCAACTGGCAGCAGTGAGTTCCAATGAAGGAAGACTCACTAATTCAACCATTAAAAAAACCTATACAAGAAGACTGAACATAACGTTTCCTAGTAACTCAAACTTTTAAGGGTATAAAGAGTCTGTCCATGCTTTATCCAAAGCAAAGCTTCGGCAAAAGGTTGAACTAGTCAATCAGAAAAGACTCACAAACCCATCCACCCGAGTCACCACTCGTAAGTACACAGAACGTCCTTGCCAGTAGTAAACTCATGTCCAACATGGAACAGAAAAGACAGCTCTGAAAACATGATTAAAGTAAAAATGGCTTTAAAAAATATATTTACCAATTAACTGGTCTTATAGATAGATCAAAACAACATTCACACCTCTAATGAGATGCATGTATCAGTCCCTGTCACACCTCTCTACACAAGGTATTGCACCATAGGAGGCCCCACTTACAGACTCTTTAAGAGTTCTTGCTTTGCTCCATCTCCATGCACACATGAAGTTCTGTGTGTTCAACTGGAAATGAATCAGTTTGCACTTACGTTCAGACAAAATAAGCAAGTAATAAATCAAGCGGATTTGCAATATTTTAATTCCTGAGAATCACAGAATTACAGGAAATAGACCTTTTCTTTAAGCAGAGTATTTGTGGCACAATTAAACAAAAAGGAAAAATGAAAACAGTCCACAATGAAGCAAATCTCTCTTCCTTAGCTAGATTTCAAGCTTATGTTTTAGGAACCACTGAGTGGTACAAGGAACAGTGATCCAACTAAATATGCTTTACAGACAAAGATTAACATTCACAAGGACTATAAGGCTAAGCTTAAAAGTACCAAAGTTGTATGACCATCACACACCTTAAGTGCATTTCGAACATAACAGCTATTTTAACTGCAGTTACTGTATTTAACAAGACACAGCACCAAGTGTTAGTCTACCCATTCAGATTTGTACACAATGGAACCGCGATGAGATCTGCACAAGTTGGGAGAGCACTATACATAAGCCCCTTATTCCTTGCTGGATTTCAGTACGTTATTAAAGGTCTGCAACTCAGAAGCTAGCAAAACTACAGCAGCAAACGAGCTCCACCCCTTCCAATTTTCTTTTCAGTCTTCCTATATGAAGGCCAGACTGCTCTTTTGAGTATTTGGAAAATGAATTAACTCCTAGGCTGGGAGAGTACGTGCCAAGGTTCAGCCTGGAATAAACTTCTGAAGTCAAGCTATAAATCGTCCAAAACAGAAGTTTAATAATGGAAATGTTGACAAACCCTTAACAACACGGGTACCAGTACACAGCGAGTTTCACTGTCACTGGCGACACAGATAAAAGTGACAATAGCCAATAATAAAACCTATTTCACAGCTTAGCAACAAAGTTCATTACTTAAAAACACTCGACTAGGTAGGCACAGCCTCCTTCCAAAAAGCTGGGAACAGCGTCGTATTCACACCAGCACTCAGGTCTTGGTACCAAAGTCCCTCTGCTTTAACACCAAACGCTCCCGGAGGCCGAGTGACGACCCTGCCCCGCATCCCCCACCCCGCTCCTCCCCAGCCCTGCCCCCGCATCGCCCCTTCCCCCCGGCCCTGCCCCGCCCCGCATCCCTCCCCCGCTCCCTGCGCGGCCCTGCCCCGCATCCCTCCCTCTCCTCCCCCGGGCCGGCACGGCCGAGGCCCCGCGGCTCCGAGCCCCGGTCCCGGCCGCCGCCGCTGCCCTGGGTGCGGGCGCTGCGCCCGGCAGACCCTGGGCGCCGTCAGACCTGGCGTCTGGCTCGGGAATTAACTTCGGATGTGCCTGCGTGTGTATGTGGGGGGTTAATCCTACTCAAGCCAGCGCCGTGCTGAAATGGTGGAAAAGTCACATCCATATTTACTGTCTGACGGGGCGAGGGGTGTAGGTTTGGCACCACTTCATCGACCCCTTCCACAGAGGGCAGGGAATTGGGCCGCAAAGCGAAATTCCAAGCGAAGCGTTTTCACCCAAGTTTCAGGGGCTCGCCCCCACTGTCGCCCTCCCGGTGAGAGCGAGACAGCCAAGGAGCGGATGCGGAGTTCGAGGCCCCGCCGGAGACCGGGACGGGGCCAGCGTTCACCCGCCCTCCCGCCGCGGCCCCGTTGGCGTCCCGGGAGGCGGCCCTGCCCCAGGGGAAGAACAACTAAAGTGGTGTGGGGGCGGCAGAGAGCGCCCCGACAGCCCCGGCCGGGCGCCCCCCGCCCCGCTCGGCCCCGCGGATTCCCGCCCCGGCCCCCTCCCCCACACGCCTCCCCCGGGAAGAGCCCGGCGGCGAGGAGGGGGAACGCGGGCCGGCCGGGCCGCCCCTCGCCCGCCCGCGGCGCGGGCCCCTTCCTTCCCTCCCCCTCACCTGGCGGGAGTGGGCCTTGGGCTCGGGCGGCTTGAAGAAGGAGTCGGGCAGTTTCCGCAGTCGCATGGGCAGCGTGTGTGGCACGTTGGCGCCCTTGGGGTTCATCACGGCGTTGAACAGCGCCTCCAAGTCGGTCTCCGAGTCGCCCCGCACATGGACGATCTGGTGCCCCGCCGGAGGGGGCCCCGCACCCGGGGGCTGCGCCGCGCCGGCCGGGGCCCCCGACACCGCGCCCGGGGGCTGCGGCGGCGGCTGCTGCTGCGAGGCCGGGGGCTGCGCTGCCTGCGGCGGCTGCTGCGTTTGAGGCTGCCCAGTATCCATGGCTCCGTCGGGACCCCCCGGCGCTTCCCTGGCGGGGCTCGGCGGCTCAGAGCCCGGATTCCCAGTCCCGCATGCCCCGCTCCCCGGGCCGCGGGCTTGTCTTGCTGTCGCCGGTGTTTCTCACCCCTCGGTCGGGAAGCCGACCCGGCCGCGGCAACTGGCAAAACAACTCTGGCCGTGCGGCGCTTCCCCGAACCCGGCCCAGCCCGGCCGGCGCCTCTGTCCCGGCGGCGGAAACTAACTCACACAACACACCAAACAAAAGTTCGCAGTTACGCCCGCCCGAATCACTCTCCGCCGCCGGCTCCGCCCCTCCTGAGCCCGCCCGCACCGTATCCGACCGAGGGAACCCGTGCTCGCAGCACTCCTGCGCGCGTCCGCCCGCACCACCTTCCGCTGGGGGCGCTGCGGGCGCTGCGGGCGCTGCGCCCCCGAACCCCGCTCCGCCCGCGGCCCCGGCCCCGGCCCCGGCCCCGGCCCCGGCCCCGGCCCCGGCCCCGGCCCCGGCCCCGGCCCCGGCCCCGGCCCCGGCCCCGGCCCCGGCCCGGCGGAACCGCGCCGCGCCTCGCTTCGCTTCGCTTCGCGCCCGCCCGCGCCTCACCCGCCCGCCCGCGGCCGCCACGGAGCGCTGCCGCCAACCAGAACTTTTTTTTCTCCCTAACTTCTATCCCAACTTCCAGGAGGCCGCTCCGCGAGGGGGTGGGGAGGGCCGGCCGCGCTTCCCCGCCCCCGGCCCGGAGGAGCCATCGGCCCGGGACCCTTCCCGCAGTCCCCTCCCGCGCTTTCTCCCGGTTCCGCAGAGCTTTCACCGACTGCAGAGCCTTCCCTGCAGTTACCCGTCGTGGGTCTGCAAAGCTGGCTCATAAAAATGACGAGACCTCTAGAGAAATACTTTTTATTAGATAAAACGGATGAAGGAAGGGGGGCAACGGCCAAGGAAACGGCTGCAAGGATTATAAATACCGGAAAACTTTTGTCACTGACCACATAGTGACATCTGAGTGAACGGGAAGCACTTCCGAGCATGTCACCAAGGAGTAGAGCTTTCCTCGTCAGAAAACTATGCAATATCTACCTGAACCCAACAGAAAGAAGGCAACCCCCATTATAAAACTGGGGAGCAGCCAGCTTTTTAGCTAGTTTGTAAATAGGCTTCCACCGAAACAGTGATACAGAATATTCACATGTCGCTTGCAGGGATCCACAATCAAGTAGGCAAAAGTCTGTTGGTGGCTTTTGCTGGAAGGATAACACAGGCCATTAGCATCCTGAGAAAAAAAACCAAAACAGTATTAGGGACAATAGGGATATCTGTAAGAGAATTAATAAAATCTGAAGTTAATAATTTTGTTCCAATTTTAACTGTTCATTGCACAGCAAAATGAAACAAATACACCATAGTTTATTTAAACGGTATTATGTCCCCATGAGGATCCCAACACTACAAAATGCACAGTAATTCTGGCTGGATGTATCAAATAACCTTGAGGTAAATTTAATATTCATAGAAAATGTAAAATTAAACATGTAAGCATGTGTTTACACAATTAGAGCCTAAAATACAAATGATTAAATATACAACAGCCCATCATTTCCTTTGAAAGAGAAAAAAAACCCCATGTACTCTATATTAATACATAAAGCTGTTCTATCTGTAATTTTTTTCACTTAACATTTGCCAAAGCATCTGTTCAGGTTCCAATATTTGCATTTAAGCAAAACACTCATTACAGATCACAATAACAACTTTGGACTATTATTAAAAACATTTTGTGTGCCAGTCCTCGGAAAGGACTTGAAGGAATTCTAGACACCTAGCTGCAAAATCCTGGTTCTGAAAAAACACATTCAGCTGACAATTGGCATGGGAACTGGGCTCTTTACATTAACATCCTACATCTGCACATGTCAATAAAAGCTTCAGTGTTGACAGAGCAGCACAGCTAGACACACTTCAAATCCAGTAGGGATCCAGAAACTAGATGGAGGGATATTTAAATGGTCGGGGTTTTTTGGTTTTGTTTTGTTTTGTTTTTGTAATTTTTTTTAGTCAGTGTGGTAATTGAACATGTGAAAGATCAATAAATATGTAGCTGACACTCCTTTCTTTTAAAACATGTAACAGTTTCCTCCTGCTCCCCAACACCTTTGTACAACAGTTGAAGAGACGTAGGTTCTTTTACACTTTTCTTGCTTGAAGGAAATCGCTATATTGCATATGCATTCATTTTCTCCAGGAAAATTTTAAACTCACAGACTACAGACTATTCCAGATTCCACATCTCTCGCATTCTTTTGTTGAAGCTGTCTTCCTTTGCATAAAATAATCTGTCTTTTCTTGGACCAAGGAAACATGAAAACTGTAACCTCTCTCAATGGTTTAAGTCAAGTCGACTGAGAAGGAAAAGAGCTGGGTCCCCATTTCTGCACCAAGGACCATTTGTGAATTTTATCCTTTAACTGTTACTGGCACCCCATTTTCTCCTGCTATTTCAAAGAGAATGAATCCATTATTAGATGTTCTGCTGTCTTTCTTTAGGGGATTATTTAAACACCTAAATCTTAAATTAAGCTAAGTACCTCATAAAAGCAGTGTTTTAGACAGGTAGAGATTTGACAATGTTTATTTTCAGAATTTTCCAATGGTAGTCAAATGCCACAAGCTAGAAATAGCATTTTATTTTTAAGTGGCATAGCATATAAGCTCTGTAGCTTCAATTGTAGGATACCTAGCTTTCTTCAGGTGTTTTTAAGGATACATGTGTAACAAACACTGGATTCTCAACTTCAATAAGGAGAGCAAATTTTAATATTTTATAGTGCTCAGCATCAAAAGGCCTTTGGAATTTGATCCAAAAATAACCTAAGCTCATGCATGTAACTGAAGAAAAAAAAGACAAGATCAACATCAAGATGTGATTGCATGTTAAACATTTTTCCCATTGCTACCGAGGATCCCACTCCTGCAGTCTTTGTGGAATTGATGGATGGCAGTTGGAGTTTTGACTGTTTAGAGGCAGTGTGAGCCCACTAAAAATTTGTTCAACAACTCAAGAACAAAAACAATGTAAGTTCTGGTGATGAGGCATTTCAAGCAATACACCAAACTTGGTATCAGGAAAATAATATGACCCAATTAAATGAAAAGGGTTCTTAAATTTATTTTAATTAGCAAAAGAGGTCATAAACCCCCTAAAATGCTTGAACATAAAAGCTCTGATATTTACATTCATGCATGTACACAAGTTAAGAATCATACCAATTCCATCTGCAGTGTGGACTTTGGTTCACACATGCAGGGGGTGTAATGATTGATTTAGTGATGTTAGAGTAGGATCATTTTATTTTTTCTTTGTAGCAACACAGCTGATGGTTTAAAACAGAAATAAAAATACTGCTGAACATTCTCAAAACTGCATAATGTAATTGACAATTTTTAAAAATACTTCTTGAATAAACTTTGCATTATTCTGATTTCTACCACTGCCACAGTTTGGGTTCAGGTAAAGAAAGTTCTAAAATATCAGTGAGCATTCCAATACTTAACCTGTAAAAGTGTTTCATTATATGCAAAGCTCCAAAGCTCTCAAGGGTATTTGGAGTTCAACAGAGTACTTTGTCACAAGATCTAAAATAATTTCTCTTGTGATGCCCAGGTCTATCAGGTTTTGATGCTAAAGAGCTCTACAGAGATTTGTAAGAGCGACCTCAACAAATTAGAGGGCTGGACAATCACCAACCATATGGAGTTCAACAAGGCAAAGTGCCAGATTCTGCACCTGGGATGGGGCAACCCTGGATGTACAGACAAACTGGGGAATGAGGTGCTGCAGAGCAGTGCTGCACAACGGGACCTTGGGGTCCTGGTCTGTGGCAAGTTGGACATGAGCCAGCAGTGTCCTGGCAGTCAGGAGGCCAACCCTGTCCTGGGGGGCATCAGGCACAGCATCCCCAGCCAGGCAAGGGAGGGATTGTCCCCTCTGCTCTGAGCTGGGGTGGCCTCACCCTCCAGTGCTGGGGCAGTTCTGGGTGCCATGATGTGAGAAAGACACTGAACTGTCAGAGAGTGTCCAAAGGAGGGCAATGATGATGGTCAAGGGCCTTGAGGGGAAAATCGTGTGAGGAGTGGCTGAGGTCACTTGGTGTGTTCAGCCTGGAGGAGACTGAGGGGAGACCTCATTGCAGTTACAGCTTCCTGGTGAGGGCAAGAGGGCAGGCACTGATCTCTTCACTCTCATTACCAGTGACAAGACTTGAGGCAACAGCACGAAGCTGAGTCAAGGGAGGTTTAGGTTAGACTGTAGGAAAAGGTTCTTCACCCAGAGGGTGTTTGGGCACTGGAATAGGCTCCCCAGGGCAGTGGTCACAGCACCAGCCTGACAGAGTTCAAGAAGTGTTTGGACAACACTCTCTGGCACATGGTGTGTCTCTTGGGGATGGTCCTGTGCAGGGCCAGGAGTTGGACTTGAGTATCCTTGTGAGTCCCTTCTAACTCAGCATATTCTGTGATCTAACTCAGCATATTCTGTGATTCTGTGAACTGTAACTTAAAACCTCGCGATATTTACATCTCTAATAGTGTGCTTTTTTAGATATCTTTTTTAAATTGTGCTCAGCTGCACAAGTCACTTATATGAGCTGAGCTTTTTAAAATTTATTTATTTTAAAAATTATTTATCTATTTACATCAGGCTAGGGGGGTATGTTCTTTTCTTCCAGATATAAACCAAGAAAACTTGGCTTAAAAATTGTCAGCTCAACATAAGGGTTATAATAACACGCTACAGTTATTTAGCAAATTAACGCAGAAACTAAATCCACCATAGAAATGCAGTTATCTCCTTGAGAGAAACTTTTCATCACAAACACAAGACATTTGTGCTCCAGTAAGTGATCTTTCTGTAAGTGCCACATGGAGTGGAGTAGTTTGATCCACATAACCATCAAACAGTCTAAACACACAGTTTAAGCCTTTCTGTTTTCTGAGAGAAAATTCTTCAGGATGTTCTTTAAGAGAAACTGTGATTTCAGAATTCTTCACCCCACAAATTTTAAGAATGTGCAGTAATGCCCAATTTTCCTCCAAGGCTACAAGGAGAATAGCCTGCTCTGCATTAACACTGGATTTTCTTTTGTCCATCTATTTTGTTTACAAAAAGTTGCTAAAGTTTGGTTGGGGTTTTGTTTGTTGCTTAATTCTTTGTAGTACTGATGATATTTAACATATGGCCAACACAGTTAGGGGAGCTCTTTAATGTCCATCTACCTAGACACAGAAATCTGCAAAGTTCACATCAATGCATTTGATTCAGAGGTTGGAAAGGAACAGTAATAACAGAAGAACATCCAGTTACCAGGGTTTTGCTTTTTTATTACAGTCTGCAACCTGGCAGAAAGATAAATTTTGATACACCCATAAAGTGTTTATTTTCAAAAGCCTTTTATGAATCATACATAATACTTAAAAGGTGATGACCAACAGATGAACAACTGGGCTATTGGCAACCTACAGGGAAGTTTGTGCAGTCTGAAATGACATCAGCTACTGCTGTTGAAAGTGGGTACATTATCTGACATTTAATTATCACATGTTCTGGTTACTCAAGAAGAATTTGGAGTAGTTCAGCCTACTGTAACAACTTAAATGACAGATATGCTGAATCTAGTAAACATGCAGCCAGTTCTCAAACTTATCTTGATGGTAAATGTATGATTTTGCAAGGGAAACAGATAGCAATGAGACTTGGCATGGGAAGGCAAAAGGGGTTAGCTCTCATCTCACCACCCCAGCCTTTTTGTATACTCAACTTCCTTGCAGTCTTTACAGAAACAGATGCAATACAAGCTATTCACAAAGCTCTAGCAATATTTCAAAAATCAGAACTATAGGAAGTCAAGAGTGCATCCTTTATCCTTATGTTAACTCAAGTTTTATTATTATCTAAACCCAGAATTACTCAGATTTTTTTATCTTTTTTCATTAACTAGTTTCTGGATGACTATTATGACTTCTACTGTAATCCACTGTAATCACTATTTTTAGTGAGCTACCAAATAAAACTTCAGCTGGTCTTTACTAATCAAGAGTTAGTAAAGAGGATGAGAAACAGGATGAGATCGGGGAAAGAGTTCTTTAATAAAAAAATGACAACTATGGGAAAATAACCCATTACAATGGAATATTATATTTTCTTTGTGCAACAGTCAATTCATTATTTTCATGTTATGTATATTATTGCCAGTAAAATCCCATAAAAATTATTAATACTTACATATGCAGACACTCTGAAGACTGTAGAGATAATATGTATTTCTTTTGTTTCAGGGTTCTTTTGAACACTGAAATACAGAGGTATAATTCATACTTAATATTTATCATAAGTACTGATAATTAGACTCTTTAATTTATGAAATACATTCTAAACATATACACTGTGTCCTTGCTCAAATTTTATAAAGGTCAAATTTATAGGTAAAATTCAACTTATGTCATATTGAACATGAAAAGCTATATGGCCATTGTTAGCTAACATGGTTATTATGATGTTTTACTGAAAAATATTGAATATATCTAGCCATCTGACTTGGTTTCACTGTTCTCAGCTACTAAATCACAGCAGTATTACCCCGACCTAGATGATTCCGAATATAGAGTTTTCATTTTGATAGATAGGAAAAACTCTGCAGCTAAACATTTCATAAAAATCTTGTCACATATTCTTTGAGAAAGAACCTGCAAAGTGAAATGCATCTTAATACAGACTACAAGAAGCAGCAGCAGTACTGGTGAAGACATACATTCTTTAGCTCATTTTTAATTAGTATATATTTATAGTTTAGGTTTATTTTTTCTCCTTTGGAATTTTGTATATATAGTCAGCTATGCAACTTGGGATGGGATTAGTTCTGAGCTTTTATATTTCTAGACTGTTTGTTGTGAAGATTGCCATTTTTTTCATCACATTTACTAATAACACTGAATATTATTGCAAAGAATCCAGGCACTTCAACCTATTAAAAGTATTTTAATCTATCATTTTTCCTCAAGTCTGCTTTAGGTGATGCTTACATTTCTTCAGAAATTAGATCACGCAACTGCTATTCATTTATCTAATTTTGCAGATTCCTATTTACATAAACTCACTGTGGAACAGCTGAGGCTTAAAACTTCCATACTTACACACTTCCAAGCAATGCATTGCTCAAAACCTGCCTTGTCACAAATAGGTTCCATTCCCAAGAAAGGTCACAGTATAGACAAGTCACAAGAGGATGTGTGAAACAGAGACCAGTTGAACACCACACCAGGTCCAAGCTGTGACAGCAGTCCCCTGTTACCAGTGCTTTGGCAAAACTTTTTTTTATAAGAACAAACAAACCCCAAATCAACCAAAAGCACCTTTGTTGATTCAATCTCTGCAGCTAGTAAAAGAGATTGACTCTCCAATTAACTGATTTCATCTGTAGAGTAATGACACAGTCATGTTTGAACCTATACTGTGAAGCTGATCTTCCCTGTGGTCAGTCAGTAATGAGGCTTTCTCAGAACTTTTTGCTGCATCCGACATGTTGACATACTCAACAGTCAATGAAGACAGCGTTGCTGAAATGGGTACTGACCCCAGTTGTCTGCCTTCCCACCCCTCCAGAGAGGATTGCCTTCCCAGCAGGACAGCTCAGCCACCTCATGACTCAGCTTCTGACCACTGCAGTTTACAGACCAGCACATGAAGCCAAACTAACACAGATGTCACTTCATGCTGACACACCAGGCTGTAACTGCAGCAGTTCAGAAACTCTTCAGCCATCTCTGTGGAAAGAGTGACAACTTTCGGAACAGGACATCGAGGATTAGTGGCATTATTGCCTTCTACCAGATATCATCACCCCCAAAGCAACAGTTGTATTTCAGTTACTCTGGTTTCAGATTCTTCTCTCAGAAAACTATGCTATCAATTTCTGGTTTCTTAATTTTCATGTTATATAAATATCGAGGATACCAAAGTAAGAGTTGACAAAGAATAAGTCTTCCTATTTATTCCATGACATTGGGAAATTTTTCCCTTATGGTTAGCTTCCTGTAAGTCATTTTTCAGATGTTTATTTCCAGCACTTTGGTTATTTTTTAAGGCAAAAAATTGCGTCTGTTAAAATCAGATGAGATTCTTCCTTTGCTGACTTGAAAGAAAAACAAGAGGTTGCCTTTGACAAGCTCATTTGCTCTATTTTTTTCCACTAAAAGGTTTTAGAAAAAGCTATCTTGTCCTTTTGAAGAGGATAGTATTTCCTTAAAAATACTGTTAATAGCCCCATGTTCTTTCAAATTGTTAACTTCTAAACTATTCATTGGATACAGTAATTCATCATTTTAATGTGCATCTATTCTCTTTTTATGAAGAGCAAACATCCTCATGGTCTCTCTATTCACTTTGAGCTTTATTTATATCTTAACCTTACTGGCAATATTTTACTAAGCTTTTCAAACAATAAAAGAACAACTTAATACTTTCACATACATTCATTCATTATGGGGAAAGGGCATGGAGATGGAGATTAAAAAAGGAGAAGAAAACAATCACTACAAGATGCTACAGCAGCTGTCACCATGGAAAGACACTGTCAGAAAAATCAGGGGTCAAGATTTATTAACAGAGATTCATAGATTATATTTTAATTAACAAGTTTTTGTCATGTAAATATATTCTTCAAATCAAAGTACTACAACAAAGGATTTGAAATTATTTAGGGTACACAGGATACAACACTAAACACCAGAATTTTGGATGTATTCAACAGTTCACAGACTAATTACCGATGGGTTAGTAAATACAAGTCTACATTAATTACTACAAGTCGTGCATTAATTTTTTAGTAAGAATATATCACTCTTTTTGTAAAGAAAAAAATGCCACTTAGTAGCTGTATTTGGAAGTCCCCAGCTTGTAAAATATCTAGAGCTGTTAATTTCAAAAAGATAATTGCATTCTCTCATAATAAAGCAATGGGCATAGAAATGCTTTAATAAAATGAAACCTCAAAACTTTTGACACTATTTTGAATGCTAGTGCCTTGGAGTTAGAACTCAGGTATGGCCAGGAAAAAAAAAAAGCTGTAATAAGGATAAGTAGGGAAAAGCTTATTAACAGGTCTGCTACTCCCAGCAGTAAAAGCACTTCTGTGGAACTCTTCATGCCAAGGCTCTTGCCCATAAGGAATCCTGTAAGAGGACTAAACAGTGGCAGTTTATGCATCCAAAAGCTCACTGTTATTAGACTGAATTCACCTGTGGCAGCTAATTTTTCAATGCACATCATCAGTCAGCAGCTAATAATTATTGAAATATCCATTTGGTTTTTACCAAACCTTCTGATCCTCAAACATAAAAATTAAACCTTAAGGACACTACAGTTTACAGAATTTTTAATACCATGAAAAGCTTTTAATATAACTTTACAAAGAGTAGAAAGTGTCCAATGAAACTGTAATCCAAGATACAATGAAACCAGACAGAGGATAGCAGTCTAAAAAAGAATTTAAACAAAACTTGGTATTCAATAGGAATTTGAGGCTGAACTTTTTGGTATACAGAATTTAAGAGATTACTACTATCATTAGCAATCTTTTACTGAAAATAAGAGGCTATAAGAAAGTAATTTTACTTGATTTTCTGGTGTAATTTGTGCAAGAATGAAGTAACACAGTGCACAGCATGGACCAAAAATTAGAATTAAGTCAAGACTGTCATTAATGTCCCTGTTCAGAGCCCATCACTGTCTTTTTCTCTCTTAGTGCAGAGGAAATAAAACAGAAGCTGCATTTTGGATAAACTGGGAGCAGGGGGAAGTGAGACCAAGAAAAAGACAACCATGATTCTGAAAGGGGAGGAAAGGTCTGAAATGTCAAGATCAAAAGCTTTTCTCATGGGGCTGACAAAGAACCCAACACTAAAGGAGAAAGAGAAAAGATTCACTGAAATGGTTATGTTTTGTTTTCAGCTGGTAACCAGTGCTAACACCACCTTCTCTGGCAGTGAGAAACCAGCATACATTTACAGGCACAGAAAGGCAGACACACATGGCAGACAAATACTGAAGATCAGTTACATCACTTCAAAACTCCAGAGGATAGAAAACAATCTGCCAACTGGTAAAAACAAAAAACAAAAACAAAAAACCCAAACAAACAACAACAACAAAAAAACCCCAAACAGCACAGGAATAGATCTTGAAACATTTTCTCCTAAATATTATATTAAGGACAGAAGCAGCACACAAGAGGAAAATACAGAGGGCTAATAGGGAACAGATTAAAGATACAGAAAATGTAAACTTTGAAAGCAGGATGAAATTGTGGGAGGTTCTTGGCAGAGGCTTTTTTTCTGTTTTAAGTAAAACTATTGGACAACCTTATCAAATTTTACAGCATGGAAAGGAAAAAGAATGGAATGAGGTTTAAGGAGATAGGAAGGTAAAGAAAATGAGTGGCCTAGAACAGAACTTGAACATGTTCAGGAAAAAACAACTCAACAGTAAAGGGGAGCAGTAAGTGAAGGAACTGATTGGATTTGCACTTTGTCCTAGATTAATTTAACAACAGAAGAGCAGAAGCAGCTGCAGTCAATGCAGAGTCACCTATGGCCCAGGACTGAAGTAACAAGCAGCTTGATTCAAATGCAGGGTGAACAATATAAAAGAAAAGGGAGGGTAGAGTTAAACATTGATGGATCCTTTTATGTCAGATGCTGTATTTCTGAAGCACTCACATGATTCTCATCTATGTATGAGATGAAAATACCAAAACTACTCATACTAACAAAAATTTTAGTAATATCTTTTACAATATTTATATTTCCATTAGCTTAACTGAGAATGAGTCTGTATAACCAATAACTACATTCCATTTCCCAGCAACCAGAACATAAGAAGTTTTGTCATCCAGAGAAGTCAGCATATGGATGTATCAAAGCAAGGCGAAAATTGTGGTTTTAGTCAGAATCTAAACCTCTAAATCTAATCTCAATGGAAAAAAACCCTCACATAAAGTTCCAAACAATCCTATACCCAAACCTGGGAAAAAATGTGTGTTAGTTCACCATGTCATATTAACAGCAAGATTCTATCACCCTTAGCTCTACACTGTCAGAAGTGTATTTGCAGAACTAGGAAGGCCAAAATCCAACTGTATTAACAAAAAAAAAATCAGCAGGGAAAAAAAATATACAGAACTGAAAGTTTCAACTAATTATTTCAATTTTTAAATCCTAAATTAAAAGCAGTCCAATTGAAAGTAGCCCAAGATCATACAGGAAGGAGTTAATTGTTGATACTTTATCAATGACAGTGGGAACATGGTCTGTTTCCAGTACCATGCCATGTTTTCAGCAGATGATTACAGAAAAAAGTATCTTTAAATTTGGAATGAATTATAAACCATCAATGTCCATAAATGTAGTATAAAAAATGTTCTTAAGTGGGACTGATGCAATGAAAATTGCATATATTTTGCTACTGAACTACGACCATTGTTCCATGGCATTTTGATAGTTGGACACAAATAAGCTTGCAGGTGGATTAAATAACAGCCCCATTTTTGAAGCAGTAATGTACAATACTTTTACACAAATCAAGACAAAGTATCTATGGACAGTACATGTACACAGCTGTACAAAAAGTGAGTAACACTTACCTCACCAAGTCTTTATAAAAAGCTTTTGTAGTTTCTAAGTATGGGTCAACTACATCTTCAAACTGGCAAAGAGTTCCTCCAATGCAAAAATGCTTTAAAAGACAGAATAGAAATTCCTCGCGATCCAATTGAGTGAATAAGTCATAATGATCAGAATCCTCCAAAAGCAAGAGCTTGTGGAACAAGGAAAAAACAAGGAAGTCAAATTAATAAAATTTTTTTTAAGATTCAGTTTACAAATAATTCAACTAGTACGCTGTATGGTGCACGGAAATTATGTCCATATAAAATATATGGATGAGGGACAGAAGTACATATTTCTAAATCCTTCTTCCAATGATGCAATTAGGTTGAAAATTCTTACATATAAAGCAGAATCACTGTCAGATTTGTGCCCAAAAGACATAAAGGAATATTTTTCAAGTCTTTTTATTTCACTGGTCAATTACCTGTAGTGTTAATGAAACAATCAATCTGAAAATAATCTACCTATATTTGATATTGATCGATTGCTGTTAATCAGTTTGGTAACCGTTTCTGGTAATATTTGCTTTTTCTCTTTTAGATTGACACAGTTATTTCACATTTCACTCAAACTCCCATGATTCTTTATTGCAGACTCCAGTGAGCCCTGACCTGTAGCCTGGAATAGCCAGACATGCATCCAGCTGCCTCCATGCATCTCACCTGCCTTTTGCTGAGATATTATGTGAACAGAGAGGACTTGCTAGATTAGTGTCAACACTGATTCGTGTAAATGTGGACAAGAATTGTAATTCACAATGGCTACAAGACATTTGAGTCATGTCAGCCAAACTGCAGAGGCCAGCCCAGGCAAACTGGTCAAAGTTAAACATGAGCCCACTGCTCTCTGGCCCTCTTTATAACAAAACTACACAACCTGAGTTAAAAGGGGTCAGGGCAACAACTGTTCTGGATGGCCACTTCATACATATCCCAACCTCCTTGGTTGAAACAAGAGAAGACATGGCAGGTAGGAAAGAAACACGGAGTCTTGTAGCCAAGAGCCACCCTCTGATACCAGGAGACAGTTTGGTGCCCCCTACAGCCTTCTGTCCTAGAGCCCTGAATAATTAATTTGAGGTTTTGATGTCATTCCTGGATTTTGACTTATTCTTTCTGCTGTCTTAGGAGCAGGAATCACCTTTGTTTTAAACCAATGTTAAACCCTCAACTTGCAAATGCTAACACACACATCACTTCCATGGGAAGGAAACTGGGAAGACACTGAAACCCCAATTATTTCTAATTTTAAATTCTGCCTCTAACCTTCCTACACACAATATATTTAATTTTCAGAAAACATTTCCCATGTACCCAACTTATAAATGAATACATAGTATTTTGAACTGCTAGGCTACAAACTACATCTGAAATTCAAACATGAGCTTGAGTTCTCACCTTTTCCCAGAACTTTACAAGACAAACCAGTATTTCAGGCCACATCCTGTAACCAGTGTCACTGGTTCAAATACATTGCCTTCAAAGGATTTGCCAAGTGCAAATGAGTGCAACTCTATAATTATTTAGTACTTATGTTGATTATATATACAAGGAAGAGCAAAATCCAGTTCTCCCACACTATGCTTTGCTAATGCTACACAAACATAAGTTTAAAAAAATGGTTTTCGCTTATGAAGTCAAAAGAAACGCAGTAAAAACATACATTGGTTAAAAGAGTGCCACTGTAACAGATTCTTTTTCAGATAATCTGCTTTCTGACACCTCCACTAGAGTATAGCAAACAATTTTACATTGCAGGCCTGTTCAGGAGTTGTATTTAGTAATTTTCCAGTATTACACTGAAAAATAATTTCTATTCGTCTTCCATAGTTCCTCTTGCTTTAGAGAAAATGTATTTACATGGCTTTCTTTAAATGCCATCACACATGATTTGAGCAGCATCCCTGTCCAGAAATGCTTTAGGATGTAGCTATCAAATACATTCAGTTTCATCCACTACCTGGAAGGCTGGATGAACCTACAGCTCTGAGTATCACAGCACCTTCTCTTTGGCACCCTTTGTTTCCCCCTCCTAAGCAAATGAGCAGCTGCATTTCCCCACATCCCCCCAGCACTGACTCTCTGAGACATAGGTGGGTAGAAGAAGGCTTAACCTTTTTCTCTCACCTAAAAATGAAAGAGGGCTCACCTGGAAAACAAGTAATTGCTTTCACATATTCAGGCACTGCAGTGCCTCAGTTGTTTGTAAACCATGGCTATTGATGCCTGCTTTTACCACTGTCAGAAAAAAAACCCAACCTAATAGAGTAGGAAAAATGATAATAAATTATTCATTACTATACTGACCTTCCTTAATTCATCAGAGATAAGGATATCATCATAATAGTCATCATAACATTTTGCAATAGTTCCAGTTTCTCTAACAATTCCTTCAGAGTACAGCCGATCAAAAAATGACATGGAAATCTGTGTACAGGGTACCACTGTAGCTTCAATTTTTGTCACTTTGGAACCTGGAAGATATAGGAAGCTGTTTGCATGTCTCATGTTAAAAAAAAAAAAAACCAAAACACAAATCATGTAAGTATGACTCAATCACAGAGTCCCTCAAACAAAAACAAAAACAAAAACAAACAAAACCAAAACAAAAAACCCCACCAAAAAAAATCACAAAAAAAAAAAAAAAAAAAAAAAAAAAAAAAAAGACCAAAAAAAGCTAAGAAGGAAACAAGTGTAAAAAAACCATTAAATTCATCTGAATCCTACTTTCCATTCAGGCCCATGTGCCTGCTCCCCCTGTTGGAAAATACCATCAACCGAAACTAGGGATAGATGGAGCATCGTGTGAACCCAGCATCACATTAGATCACACCCTTAGAAAATCATATTCCACAGCTTAAGCCTTAAAGCATCTGAGGACATATGCCAAATTTGGCATGATGAAGTACAGAGGCTCAGTAGCTGCTAACAGCACCCCACAAAGTAAAAACCAAAATGAGCACAGCCTCAAAGAATTTTTGATTTAAGTATTATATTGAACTTTTACAAAAGTTCCTTTGTAGCCACTGTAAGCTTTATTACCCAGCTATTTCAGAAGATGAAAAAGGTACTCTCAGCACTTCCTGTATGAATCTGGAGTATTACCTCTGTAATCATTAAACACAGAATACATTTTTCTACATTTTTTCCCCTCTGCTTTCAAATTATCCAAGGCTGTATCCTGTTGCTCACAGACATCTAGTGTCATTTGAGAAACCCTACAGTATTTTCCCTAAAGAGGTATCAGTCCATAAGGGCACATATCTTCTCTATATACAGTGTTACATCTACAAATCTGTCTGCATGGTGTTGGATAACTTCTGGCATCTCAAATAGCATTAGGCCCCATGTTTCAGAAGCTTTGGACTCAGCCCAGTTCTGTCTGCTCTCTGCAGTCCAACTCAACTGTTCAGCCCAAATGTTAGAACATGCTCTCCACCCATCTCCATGTCCTCCTGAACACCCTTCAAAGTGCTTCTGAACAGGAGAGAGGGGAGGAGAGCACAAGTGAACATTCAGCACAAGGGCAATGTGTTTTAGCAGGGAGAATATTCACAACATTCCAGCTGTTCACGAGTTTATTCTTATCTCTTCTCCTATGTAGATTCCCCGATGGGAGACTGGCCAGCAACATCACAGTATCGAAAGGTTTTTCACCATACAAGTAAAGATAAAATTCAGTGCTGTCCTGACAAACTGACCTTAAGGATCACTAAGCATTACTACTTAGGAAATGTCCAAATTTCCCTCTAGATGACAGTATTTCAGGAGCACAAACATGCCATCAAGGGATGCGTGAACCATGATGCTTCCAAGAGCACCTATCATTTCACTCCAATCCTAATCTTTGTAAGCATAGCATAACCTGAATTTTCTCTTGCCCCCACACCTGCAGAAAGCCTTGGGATTTCTGTCATATACTATTACATACAGATTATTTATTCATAGGTTAAGTAGAGCTGACATTTTAATACCTAAACCTGGGTAAACTGTACCACCCAACCAATCAATACCAGGAAAAAAAAAAATAAAGAGAAGTTATAAGTTGACAGCTTGAAAATATGCCTACTTAAGCTAAAATACTGACAGGAAATTTTAAAATTATTTTATTGGACCATTGTGATATCAAGAAAATCTGTTAAAGACAAAAGCACAGCATTTGCTTGGCTTCCTGTCTACAGACAATGGTTATGAAAAAGGGTACATTTTATTAAAGAATAAAAGGTTTAGTACATTCTCCTACCAGTACACAAAGTGACTATTAAAAAAAAAATCATATATTACATGACCACAAACAAGTCATAAAAATCATGAATTACAGCCTTACAACCTATGAAAAAATCCCAAACTGATTTATATTTATTTATTTGTACTTCCTCCCACCCCCTCACTTCTAGTTTCCTCTAACTTCTAATTTTCCAGCTCCCTTTCACAAAAACTGAATTTTTATTTTATGAGGGATTTAGTATGAGCCAAATTAGCTTTTATCAAATAAATTATTTTAAAATTAACATTAAAACCTCAGTCAACCAACAAACATCAGATGCTAAATGACTTGAGAAAAGTGAAAGATCCAGTTACTGAGCTAAAAGTATAGGAAACTGAGCTATTTATAGATCTTAAATTATAAGGATTTTATCGGTGGAAGGGAAGGAGACTTATGCCCTGAAAAAAGGTTTTATGAAAATTTTATTAATGAAAAAAAAAATCAAGAGCTTTGTAATTTATTCAGTAGTTCAGAAAACCAAAATACACATGGAAAAGTTTAAATACACTGGAAGGTCCTACTCTCTGTTTGAGAGGTGAGATTTGAAATTCAGAATTTCCTGGACAAGAGTGATAGGTTTTAAAAACACTATAAAAGTAAGCAGTAAAAGAGGTAGAAGAAATGCCTGGACAACTCTACAAGTGGAAAACAAATAGCTGAGAAATCCTGAAACAGTTTAAGCCTATTATAACAGCCAACTCTGGAATATCTATAAAGTGCTGCCAAAATACTTTTAAATTAACACATTGCATATCTAGTATGGGGCAGATAAACCCTGGATTAGGTATATTTAGAATTCTTCCAAAATAAATATAAGTTTTTTATGTCAGAAAAATATCTTGTAACTTACTATATACAAAACAGTTTATATATAATGCAAGTTTAGTGCTCAGTATTAAAAAATTAGGGTATTTCAAAAGTAAACGTGTAGGTTGATGGTTTGTGGGTTCATATGACATCTAAAATTCTTTGCAAATTATAACTTATAATAGTAGTTTAAAATTTGCTGATTTAAGATTACCTTCCAAGTTTTAAAACCCCATTCTAAGGACAGAAATCATTGAAGCTTCAGGCACTCAAGAATGCTTCATATGGCAACTCACGAATCCTCTTTTAGGCAAATCCTAATTTTTTATTTACACAAATGGATGGTAACTTTACCCCTTTGAAGATAAACTTTCAAGTGTTAATTGAGCTTAAGCAGATACTGCCTCCCTAAGACTGCTGACAGGTGCAAGGCCACCAATGTATCCAGGGAAAAATGACTGTTTAGTTCTCATTGCAGCTATTTAAAAAACACAAGGCTCAATACATAAATGGGTATGCATCAAATTTGTTCCTTTTGCTGCTTCTATTTTTGAAATATCAGAGTAACAGATGAATAGGTGACTTAAAGCACATCAGAAATTACAGATAGTCTGCCACACAGGCAAAAGGAAGGGAAAATATATCCCTACTACAACAGGCAAAAAAGTTTGGTGTGAGACTAGATCATTAAGTATGCTTTTGATCAGAGGAAGCAGACTAGATAATATCCTTGTGTATCATTTACCTAAAATATTTTATTTCAAGCAATGTTGAAGCTGGAGTTATTGAAATAATGTATTATTGTGGAATTTAAACAGTACAAAAAACCATAAGTGAAAAGGTGAGAGGGGACCACAGCCTTAAAAAAGAAAAAAATATTATGAAAACAAACACTACTGTAATGTTTTATTAATTTCCTTTATAATGCTAACATCTTTCTGTGGGTCCACAAATATTTTCTGACCAGCTCATGGAGGGCAGAAGGGAGGTTTCTATGGGTCTATTCAAACCCCACCTATATTATGCATTCAAACTATCTCCCTCATTAAAAAAAAAAAAAAATTACTAACATTTTTGTTTGTAACAGAATAAATGTGGTATTTGAATCAACACAGACTATGTATTTTCTTCAGATTTTCTAAAAAGCAAAATAAGCAGGTTTCCAGTATTTTTTTAACAACAGGAATGTTGTTTTAAAGTTACTCTACAGTGATAACCAAATGGTATATATGGATTAATGTACCAGCACGCCTGAAGAAGATACTAGAAGATGATTTTTACCTCCTCCCACTCACAGCTAATTCTTACTATATTTTCAAAAAATGCACATGAAGACTAAGTATAGAAAAATGTGCTAACATTCCTCACCAAAAATAGGCAAAGAATGGGAAGATGAAATTTTAAGAGCAAACAGGGTATACCAGCTGTTCAGGATTTAGAAAGGGAACCCTTCCAGTCCTTGGGACAAAATGCTTCACTTCTGTGTGAAAGAGGACTGAGCAGAACCAAGAGTTAAGCTGGGTTACTTGGCAAGAGACCCTCCACTCTTCACACAAGGTATGTAACCTACTGACCTCCACTTCGGGGACTGTCAAGTTGTAGACTAGACAGATAGCCTAAAAAAAAATCTTGTCTAAAGCAAGAAAAGGTTTACTACTGGCTTAAAATACATCTAATTTCTTTCTGCTTGCCAGAGAAAGAGGCACCTGAAAAGGTACTTGATTTTTTGCATTTTATATATTTCAATTGTTTTAACAGTTGGGTGAAGTGTTTGGAAAATGGATTTTTGCTGACAAAAAAGTGGCAACATCTAGTGTCATTGTATGCAGTGGGAAAAGCCTATGCCAATTCCAAAGAGTTGAAATGGAAAAATTAGAAAATTCTCAAAGCTCCATTAAATATTTACACAAAGTAATATTTTCAGACAAACCAAAAGAAATGAGGGCTTCCCACCATCCTCTTTTAAGATACTCCTATTATGGAAAATCACTTTGGCAGTATCAGAGTTCACTCTATGCATAAAACACTATGACATGACCACAGGCGATTGCCGTGAATTTTTGTGTGCCATTTATGTCATGAAAAACGCAATTTCAAAGTGGTGCCATGAATTTGCTGCTTGCTTTTGGCCTTCCTGCTTTAGAATCTCATCTGCCTCTCCAGACATAATGGAGAGTTTTCAGAAGTTTCTGATATGGCAACGAAGTTGAGGTGACCCTCATGGCCTGGCTGCAAGGGGAGCAACCTGTCCCACGGGGCTGCTGTGTGCCTCCATCCCCAGGCTGTAGAGACAGCAGATTGACACGAGCTCAGGGTGTGCCCTACCACTAACTCTCCACTCTCAACTTTCATTTGGAATAGAGCAATGATCTCACACCTGCCCCAAGTCAGGTCACTGCATCGGTAGAAGAATGCCCCTCTCCAAATGAATAAGGCACTACTATAATTCCTCAAATAATGCAGTTGTTTATGTCCGGATACATGATCAGGTCAACTGGATGCCACAAACCATTTATAAAGAGCTTCAGGTGCTTGATTTATGGAATGATGCAGGGGTCAAAAAAGGTATAAAAGGTGACAATTTAGTTATTTTATTCTAGCAGTAGAATCTCTTCCTATTACTTAGTAAAAGAAGTAATTTTTAAGATATTTCAGCTAGCTGAAAACACACAAATATGAACTGTCATTATTAGAAAACAGTTAATTAGAGCAAAATAGTTAAAAACACAGACTTTTTTTGTTTAACATTAATTTATTCTAAATTTACCCAATGTAGTCCATTGTCCTGAAGCTGACAGCAGCTTTAAACTGGAATTCACACTTTGATCATTAAAAAATGCCTATAATATTCAAATAAGAGAATACAAGTTAATGAAATGAAACATAAAATCATCAATTATAGTGCCTTGGATACTTTTAATCCAAATTATAAGGCTCCAATTAGTAAGTAGATTCCGTATATCTTTCAGTTTGTATACTAAATATCACACCACCAAATCCATGCATTTGTAACTCAGTGTCTTTTATACATAGAAGATTATCTTCAGGTGTATATTTATATATGTAGTATTAAAAGTTTTAAAACAAAGCAGTTTTAGTCCAAGAACACACAAGCATGTATGAAATTAATGGAGGAAATTGAGGAAGAGATAAAACAGTTCTATCTCTGCATACAATGTCATTGAAGTTAAAAATGAAATGCCAAGTATGAGTTTAAAATTTACTCTTTTAAAAGAAATTTGAAGCTTGGAGAAGTGTAGAGCCACACAAAAATTATTACACAGACACAGAGGAGATTCATAAGTTATTGAAGGGATGGAGGATATATTCCACAGTAAGATTTGAAGAATTCAATCTCATTGATTTATCAATTAAAAGAAGGAGACATGCATAGTAATGTTGGCATTACTGGCCAACATTACTATGCTGGCAAGTTTCCATGATAGATAAGCCAACTAAGAAAACCCATCCTTATGTATTTGCATACAGAGTGAATAATCACTGAAGAAACTGCTAAGAAAATGAAATTATGGACCTTTCAATTTCTGCATCACTAAACTTATCGCCCCTCTGGGATACAGAGAGATCAGACATTACATGTAATGGTCCTTTTTTTTCCCAATTACTTTACAGCTCTTCAGATTTCATAACTTCATAGCGATATCTTTACATTTTTAATTCAAAAGAGACAAGCATTGAGAGGGTTAATTGGGATTCTGTAAACTTCAATATTTTGAAATGTTTATCAGTGGATGATTAAATAAATATTGGTGGATTTCTGTGTAAATTTCTTTTAAGTTTTAAAGAGGCTGAATTCTTTATCCAGGATAACAATAGAAAGTAGACATATAAAATATCAGAGTTGTTATTAAAACAACAGATGTAAAATTCACATTGGTTTTTAAAACCACAGGTTTGGGTTTTTTCTGTTTGCAAACAGATGAAGACATTAGGCTTTGCAGATGACAGAAATGGAGGACACAAAATCAGCAAGAGATCTGAGTCTCAAAAAGCTGAGAGTTCAAAGTTCTAGTATAAAGCAATGGTATCCAATAAATTTCAAAAGTTTTATTTCCAGATATGTGGTGCACAGACACATCTAATTGCACTGTGAATTTACTGCGAGAAATTTACTGATAGCTGTGAGCGTGTACACTGTTTGAAGTCTCACACTAGGTGAAACTTCCCAACATGAAACGCTGCGGCCAAGATCAGCATCCAGTTCAGATTTCCATTCTTGGGAATCCTGAAAGCCTAAATTGTTGCCTCTTAAAGCAGAGTAACATTAGTGCAAACCAAAATATTTTTGCTGGACAATACAGTTAACCCACAAAGTCAGAGACTTGAGCACCACACCTAAATCACCTCCTCTCAAGGAGACAGTGAGCAGGCCAATAGCATTCAACACTGCTACTTTGTTCACTGTTATGCACTTTTCCCGTAGCTTTAATTTCACGGGGTCGGGGGGCAGAAAAAAAGTCAACTTAAAATACTAAGAATTTAGAACTACCATAAGAAACTCATCCTTCTGATAGGGCTTAAACTGCTGGTCAAAACTGAACGCTTGGGCTGTGATCCTGCCTTGCATGGACCTGAAATGAAAAAAATGGGATTAAATTTTCTTTAAATACATAAAGCCCTATTCTGACCAATTATACTTTATTCCCGCCCCCTGCCCATTCCCGTTGGAGGGCTCGAGCAGCGCTGGAGCCCCGCTGCGAGGCTGAAATGGATCTCGGCTCGCTGCGTGGTGCGAGGACCGACGCCTCACACCTCAGAAGGCGCTGTTTGCCTGCCGAGAAAATATCAAGGAGACTTCAAATTAAGGGGTTGGGGGGGAATAAATTAATTAAAAAAAAAAAAAAGAGAGAGAGAGAGAGAGAGAGAGAGAGATAGAAAGAGATGCGGACCCGCCACCACCGGAGAGGGCGACGTGCGGGCTCCAGCCCTCAGCACCGCCCGCCTGTTCCCCCGCCGCCCCCAGACCGACGGATCCCGTGGCAGGCGTCCCCCCCCCACCATTTGAGGAGTCGGTCCGCGATGTCCCTGTCCTGCAGGCAGGAGAAGGTTTTCTGCGGCAGGGCTCGGAACACGACGCGGGCCGGGCCTCGCCCGCTCTCCGCCGACATCTTCCCGGGGCCCCGCGGTTGCCGTGGAGACGGCGCCGCTCCGGCACGGAGCCCCGCCCCGCTCAGGAGTGTTCCGCCGCCGCTGGGGGCCGGCAGACTCGGCCGCCACCCTTTTCTTTGTTGTTTGCCTACAAAATCCCTTAATTCCACACCAACCTTCTCCCCTCTCTCCTGTCTCTGCACCAGGAAAACTAAGGCTTGGCCCGCAGGCCGAGGCAGGGGCAGCCGTTGCTGCCTTTGCCAAGGCTACCCCAGTGACATAGCACCAGAACTAACGAGGGAAAGGCCAAAGTTATGAATTATGAACTTCTAGCGAATCGGAGCTGCTGCTTGCTTCCCAGGATGTGGAACCATTTGGGAATAGCAGAGCTGTGCTTTCAAACTCTTCCCAGTCAGAATTCAAGGAAAGACCATTGTTACTTCAGGAAATTATTTCTTCAAGTCTAGTAAAGCAAGGGACACCTTGCACAGGTTGTGGAATTTCCTGCGCTTTGCAGGAAAGGCAGTGAGAATTTAAGGATGGTCCCATCTCAGGCTATATCCTTCAGCAAACCACCCCCTCCAAAGCCTGTGCTTGCTTAGCCACAGATTTCCAAAACAGTAATTTTCCCATTAATCTATTGCTCAGGCTTAGCAGCATTCCCATGTCCAAGAAGTTTGGCAGTGTTTTTGTTGGTGTCTAAAAAAAAAAATAAAAATTAAAGATTAAGCTGATCCATATCTTTGATTACAAGTCAAAACGGTTGGCACACATCTCTTGGTCTCATTGGCCTCAAAAAGGCTCCCAAAGATTTAACTTGTGAGACATTTATCAAACAGGCTTGTACCAAAGGAATTCAGAAGAAATTGATATCATAAGCCTGTTAAGAAGCCCTGTGTTAACATTGTTTCAATAGAATTCATTGCTCACTACATACTCATCAAATTTTCTAACAGTGCAGTGGACTGCAGTTCAGCAGTCCAAATTGCTGTATAGCAGCTATGTATGTGAGATTTAAGGAGCCATTTCCCTTTATTTTTTTCATTCTGTTTTCTCCAAGCATTTTGTAACATGCATCCATTTTTTTTTCCCCAATAAATTTTGCTCACACCTAAGCAATGAGAGAAAATAAAGCTACAGTATACTTCAAAATGTTTAAATGGTTAAAGATTTTTAATGGTAGATCAAGAGGGGATAAAGAAAAAGTGTGCCTTTCTTTTAAGTGTTTGAGTACAATGTAAAGTGGTAGCATGTGATACAAATTATTATAACCTTCTTCTCAACAAGTCTCCATCTACTCCAGCACTACCCCATCTGTTAAATTCCTCTTGCCACTAATATTACTAGCCAGTGATTAAATAGCCAGAGTGAAAGAACTGGTTTGGGCAGGGAGTGATGCATAGCAACAACTAGCAAACACATAAATTCTTAATTTCAAGTTTTGTGGACTGAAATGCAGGATTTAAAAACCAAACAAAAAAAAGACCAAAACTTTAGGTCTTTAGGGAAAAAAAATCCTACTGACTTTAGTGAGGATTTTATCTGATTAAAGTGTTGAATCAACTAGCATATGCTCAAAAC
Organism: Chamaea fasciata; assembly: GCF_029207755.1. Lineage (NCBI taxonomy): Eukaryota > Metazoa > Chordata > Aves > Passeriformes > Sylviidae > Chamaea > Chamaea fasciata. Next base: position 40,176,915 of record NW_027094087.1, on the reverse strand, counting down.
CCCACAGAAATCTGGAGTGTTTAAACACTTTGATGAATCAGGGGTAAGGAAATGAGCAAGGACTTCAGGACTGGCCCAGAGGGATCAGGACAGGAAACTCTAAACTATGGAATTAATTTCTTTAATGTTATGCCATTTACCTATCATAGTTTATGATTCAGTAGTTCCAGTTTAAGCAGTACACAATAATAAAAGTTAAATCGGGACTTTCAGTTTAAACACTGACCTCAGTATCCTCTGATGTCATGAAAAACAGCCTGAAGAAGAAAGTCAGACACAGTACTCTTTTAAACACAGACACTGAACTTGGTTTTTTAACATGTCAAGGATTTTATTACCTCACAGAAAACATTTGGAGGGTGGAAAATATATACTGGTAAGTATATACTGTTAAGCAGCAGCAGTCATTCCCTTTTAAGCAGACAAATTTTCAGCATTGTTTGTTTTCCACTTATTTACTTATGTGTGATTTTGAAGAGTTTTAGAGTCCTGAATAAACTGCGGGCCTTAAGTGCAAAGCTAACAAACCAGCCTTTCCATGGCAAACAAAAATCAAATTACAGAGGACCAGCCCTGTTGTACCTCTGCGAAGTGGATCAGTCTTTAAGGCAAAGGTCAGCTGGTGACAGAGGAGCAGCCTGTTCCTGTTGGGGTGATAGTGAAGAACCTGAATGGCAGCACCTCCCTCCCTCCTGCAGAAGTCTTCAGCATCGCTGAGGGGTAGTTAAGCCATGTGAATTAGCCGAATGGAGGAGGAAAAGGGTAATTATCAGTCTATAAATTAATCTGTGAAATAAATTAGTCTTTCCAGTGTTAAAATACTGTAGGATAAGTCTGATGGAGAGTAAATTTAAGTCCAGATCCTGCATCCAGTCTGTAATGAAGATTAGAATCACCCAGCATAGAAGGCATTGTACATTCTTCCTGCAGAAGATTTATTGGGTATCAATGTCCAATTCTAGGCACAGAGTTACTTGCACTGATAAAAGATTCCATGTTCAAGTCTGTGAGAGATAGAGGCCAATTAGAAGCCAAATAAAAATGTATCTAAATCAGTGAGTAGAAATCTGTGGTATATCTGAATTTCCCTCTTTCTCCACCACCACCCCAAGCATTACTCTTCAGTAATTCAAGATTGCAAGGCTGAGTCATTGTCTGCTCCAGATTCAGACTCTGGATCCTCAGGTGAGGGCAGGAATTAACACCTCTGCTTGCAGAGACCTTTATTCTTTTAAAAGACAACAAACAGGTTCCCAGGAAGAGGAAAATCAGGATTTTACCATCCTTCAGCCTGAGGAAGTCCAAGCTCAAAGCTTTTACATCTTAAGTGCCTCAACTACTAGGGCTGTTGTCACATTCCGAGTTAACCTGCTTCTGTCCTAGCAAGTGTACTTCTGGATCACTGTCAGGACCCTACAGAGACTCAGCAGCCACTTTTGCCTAGTGGTAGGGCTGCTGCACTCAAGGCTAACTCTACTGTGACCTTGGATCAGACAACTGGGTGGGACAGAAGTGTAAGGCACCTCAATGGGACCTTAATCCTCTTGGCTTGGGAGCTTCATATCAGCCCCAGCTGCTACCCCAGCTGCTTGTTGGAGGTGCGTGGACAGCATACTTGTGCCTGGCCATAAACCCACCAGTCCTGAGCCTGACCTCAGATTCAGCCTGTCTCATCCCTTTGCACTGGTCTGATGATCTGGACTCATGGTCACCGAACATGGTCACTGTCATCAGACCTGCTTTGCTGGTTAGGGTGCTCTGGGATGGCGCTGTGTGTCAGGGAGGGCACTGCCCTACCAACTTCACTGTCACCCTTGGCTGCCAGCTCAGCTGATTTTACAGATTTTACCCCCTCTTGTAGCTGCCTGACACTTAGTATGTGGTTAAAAAGTTGTTATGTTTATTGCAGATTTGTCCAAATTGTCTGTCTTAGTTTAATCAGCTTCATATATCTGAGTGACTGCTCCATTAATAACCTCTGCTTTCAATGGGTGCATGGTACATTGTTTAATACATGCACTACAGCCTATTATGAGGCTTAATTCAAAAGGTTATATATATATATAAAATATAGATAATTTACAATCTACATCTTAAAAAGTATTTAGAAATAAATGGTAAAGAAAAAAGTGAGGTTTAATACCTACAGTAATAGGTATAATAACAGAATACAGTAATGGGAGTTTAGGTATCAAAGCAACAAGCATTGCAATGTCTAGATTTCTTTGGTCCTCAAGAAAGAGACGTGAGATGCTGGAGATGCACAGTTAAAATTAGAGGGAGGCCCAGGAAACTCAACACAGTATGTGTGAAACCATCCAGGCCTACTCCCCCTACTCCAAGATGGAAAGGAAGAGGATTCACACACTTAAGTTTCATCTCTCAATTACAATTTATGTACTCTCCTGGAGATTCACAGCCTTCTTTGAAGGCTGCTGTCTAAACATTTTCTCTAAATCAGATACAGGCCACTGCTACTTTGAAAACAAGCAGAAGAAAAAAAGGGTTTCTGAGCTTCCTCTTTTCAAGCAACACATGAGTTTATCATTTACACAAACAACAAATGAGATGCCCAGTTTCAAACTCACCTTATGCTTTGAGAGTTCAGCAGTATCCCCCATTTCTTCTAGGTCCACAAGCCAAACATACACACTTGCATACACCGTTTTCCTGCACAGTTTACCTACAAAAGCTTACAAGGTATCTGGGTAGTTGTGTCTCAGAAACTGTTTCACTATGTAGAAAATCATATTTCACTGTAGTAGTTGGAGAACATAAACATGTTCTATAATTTCTTGGTTAAGGACTTTATGAAGGAGGGGACAACTCTCGGGCCTGTTTGAGTTCCAAAAGACTCTTTATTACTTTTATCCAGTGACTGCCTGGCTAATAGGAGATACTGAAGTAATCTTGGATTTAGGCCTGAAAATTCTTCAGAAATCCTATTTTTAAATGTTTTTTACTTATTCTGCCTATATTTTCCTTATTATTTGTGTAGTCATACTTCAAGGTGTTCTGTTACAAATTCCTTTAAAGTGTAACAGTTATCTCCCTGTATGAGCTTAAGCAGGGCAGAACCAGGCTGTTTTTTCTCTGGACAGTGATCTGGGTGTTTGTAGGAGTGACTGAAGGTCTGGGTGCTTGATTCAGTTGCTTGAACTTCTTGTCTTCCACTCAAGGAGGCTGGAACATCTTCACGAGGCTGTCAGATATGACCCAACACCTAGAGAAGGCCTGTGCTTCCCCAGACTGGTGGCTGAAGGCCAGGTGGGAATTTTAAATGGCACTGGACTTAGGGGGGAGAGCTGAGACCTGGAGGTACAGAGACATTATTTTATGTGTCTTCTTGTAGGTCTTTACAGATCAGATAAACTTCCATTATCATCAAGGGAGATCAACATCTCAATTTAATTGCAGAGAGAGGCATTTCAGATGCCCAAGGTGGTTTTCAGATTGCCTCAGACACCTCTTTTCTAGTTTTCTGTCATGGCAGCTAGAGGCTGAGTCTACTCTTAAGTAGTGGTGTATCTGCCAGTTCCAGAAATGCCATACCCTACTTTGTCTCAGATGGAACTAGGTGGCTGTGTGGAGGCACCTGAACTGAGTTCCAAGTCAGTATTGTCCTTAGAGTGAACAGATTTATTCAGTTGATGAGGTGAATGAATCTCCATAAGGTGAGCTCAAAACATTCTAAGCTCCACAACTGAAGAACAAAACTGAAAGCACAACTGTCTCTTCTGTTGTAAAATTATTTACTATCCCTCTTAGCTCTGTATACCTTATTCTCCACCTATACTCTCAATAAAGTATCTAAGACTATTACCTTCCCACCAGTATTTTGTTCTTCTCAGTTTAGCCCCTCTCCCCCATGAGCAAATTACAGTTTTCTACAGGATTCCATTTTTCTGCCTCCCTCCATTGCTCCCAGCTCTCTTACATTGTACCCAGCCTTGGGTTACTTTGTCCCTTTTACCCACACTGACCCTCAGGGTGCTTTGCATCCTCTGCTGCTCTCTGTGTGCCATGGCTTTCACGTCTCGCTGACATGACCTTCACTTTGTGTACCAAAGCCAGGAAGTTGCTGATTTTCCTTACAAAGAGAGGGCAGAAATATCACCACTATCTTTTCACCACTTTTTTTTTTTTTTTCTCTGAAAAGGGGACACAGTATTAGTTCTATATTTAAACATCTTCTATTTGCATATTTTATATCTGACTGCTGAAGTACAGATGGGTTCTCAGCAGTTCACTAATGTATTCTCCTTGAGTGCTTATTCTGTTAATTATTCACCTTGGTATTTCTTGGCTCTTCTTCTTACTTACCCTGAATGGGACTTTGCAGGGTTTCCATTTTTGGAGTATCAAATACAAAAATTCAGTCAGTTTTACAGGGTGCAATACTACATGTGAGGAGTTTATTAAAGGTTTCAGGGAGGGAAAAGGAAAGCTCCATTTCTTCAAGAAAACTGTGTGTAGTTATCCAGCAAGATAATTTACCAATAATATTGTTGAGGTGACTTTGGAGGTGCATGTGTTAAGATTAGCAATGAACAAGCAAAGTTTTGCCTGCAATACTGCAATATTGATTTTATGTTGGGAGGGATACCTCATGACAAATCTAAATGTAGTTTGACATAAATAGTTTAAAGTTAGGATATTTAGGACCCACAGAGACCTTGATTTCCCTCCTACGTGTATATGTACATGTGTTGGGTATTTGAGCTACCATCAATACATTTCACTTTGAAAGTTTTGCTTAATGAAAAATTAGGGTGTCCACAGCTGCTGTAAAAGTCAGGAGCTATGAAGGGTTAAGTCTTACTGTGTAGGGTTTTTTCTCATCTGAGAAAAAAACAGAGACTGAGGTTAAGGCAAGGAGGGAAGCTATTAGTATGTAAGATTTAGAATTTAGCACTGTTGACTATCAAGACCTCTGTTTTTGACATTAATCTCAGTCTTTTTTCAGGGCTGACAGGCAAAGCATGCTCTGTTGCTCTTAAAATCTGGGTAAGAGGTCATGTGACTTTTGCTTTTGTAAAAATAGATTTTATTGCAAAATGAATTTTTCCTTTGTCTGCTGTTTATACTGTTTAAACAAAGCTTATGAAGCATTATAAAATAAGGTTCCCAAATGTCATCTTCCATTCAGTCTGATGAGCATCCTTCATTGCATAATCATGGATCTAAACCTAGGCTGTCTGAGACACTGGCAGTCTAAACCCTGATCCAGTCTGGAAGGGTGGAGAAACTGATCTGGTTTTGGATTTGTTTACTAAATTTATGAGGTTTTTGCTGAACTACAGTATTTGCCCTGTGACCTTTATAAAATGCCTTATTTGTTTGTGAACTTATTTTAAACCATTAAACTGATCTAAATTCCTATGCAGATTTTTTTTCTTGCTATTGTTTTCAATCACATGGGGAAATCTGGTCTATCCTATTCTTCCTAGGCAGGGGAGGAAAAGATGGCCTCCACTGTGAATTTGCTTCTTCTGGGCTTTGCAGAACTGAAGTCCGTTCCCAATGTGACCACAAGCTTCTACTGCAATCTAAGCAAGTGATTTAGCACTAGATCACAAAGGGCAGAGAAGGTAATGTTGTTGGGCTGAGGTGACCAAGATCCAGATTCTCAATCATATGTCTGAGCTGCCACTTTGGAAAGTTCGATTCTAAGCAGAAAAATGGCTAAACTATCCAACAGGAAACAGTATCTAGCAAAAGGACAACTTCCATATGAATGGTGAAAACTGAGGCATGCCCTTGTATTGAAGTGTCCCTCATTTCAAAAAAAACTCTGGCTGCTAATTCTGGGGTCATTTTTATGCTCTTCAGCTCAAAAAGTATGGCACTTCTACCCAAACAGACACTTTCAGCAGTGAGACTGATGGAGACCTGTCCTATACTGCCCTCTCATCTGGAGGTTATAAAAGGCAATACATGAATGCACATTTCCCCTATGGGTAAAATCCACATAGATGAAAGGAGAAGGGTGACACGGCCACTGTCTCTCCTGTTTTATGCAGGATTCTCTTTACCGGGACACCTCAGGGAATGCTTACTGAATTGAGCTTGGGAAGTCACATCAAAGAGGGAAGTCTACACTTTGAACCCTGATAGGTCTAGGACAGATATTCAAGTTAAAGACTGTTGTAGACTTGTCCATAAAAATAAAGAAAATACCAAGAAAAGGTTTTTTGGGAAAACTTTTCCTCCCTTTTAAATTTTCCAGCCAATTATTTTGCTGTTTCCCTACACTATTATGTTTTCCACAGCTGCCAAGAGACTATCAGCCAAGACATTTTTTCTCAAGGTGATGCCAGTACCTCCTGCCATGGAAAACACAGAGATGTTTCGTGCAATTTGACTTAATTTTGATCAGTCTGAGATAAAGATTCTTCCATAGACCTGGCAATAATGGGTTCCTTACTAAGCATCAGGTGCTGTGACTGTCCTAGTTCACCTCTACAAATTCAACTCTAGGACAAACAAATATGTCTAGGGACCTAAGCATAATAAGTATAGGGGAACAGAATGCACCCATGTAAATGTCTGAAGCAAAAGGTTCTTGTCATTCTACTTAACCTAAGAGACAGGCTGTAGCAATCAGGACTAATTGAAGAGTGAGGCTAGTCTTTCAAGGATATCTATTTTGAGAGTACTAAGGCAGCACAGCCTGAAGTCAAACATAGGGCCAATTTAGGAAAAGGGGTATTGTCAAAACAGAAGTGTCACTTAGTTTGAAGGAAAACTTGACATTTCTACGTTTTCTACAGAAGAAACAGGAAATAGGTAAACTTTTTGGTTAAGTTCGAGGGACTCTGTGATTAATTCCAATCTGTTGGTGACTCTGGGACTTTTCTTCAGTGTTGCAAAAAGACTACAGGGTTTTTTCAGGAGACAGAAAAACCCAGTGTAGTCCCCCAGGGCAGAGCTGAAAATGTAAAACTTGAGTTCCACAGCTTATGATAGAGGTCACCAAGTGTCCAGGCTTCTCCCTCAGTACCAGGCTGAAGCTTTCATTAGAATTAGAAATTTTAGGCTCTGAGAGCAACGACATGGAATTTAGGAATCCAGATCTATCTGCACAATAAAGCTATCCTGAATTCACAGAACCAGAATAAGACCCAGGTCTTTATTATTCTACCAAGCAGTGTTTTTTTAGTGACAGAAAACAAGGAGGGCTTTTATTCAGAATTCAAAGTTTTGGTTTTGATTCATATAAACTGAGATTATCTAATGCAAGCCTGCTTCTCCAGAGCTTACAGTTACACAACAGAGTAAAATAATTTATCAGTGAATGTGATTGCAACATTATCTTTGCAAACTCCTCCTCCTGGATCGGCTAGTGTTTTTCCTCTCTACTTTCTATTCTAAGCTTCTGTGTGGTTGCTTTATAATGTTAAATAATAGTCTTCTGACAGCATTAGGCTTCAGAATCCACACTGAAGGAAGCAATTCCTCTCCTCAGATGCAGGTTCAAGACTGAAAGGAGAGGTGGAGCTCTTGTTTATGGGCATGAGGTGTGTGGCCTAAATCTTGTGCATGTCCTCCAGTAGAAAAGCAAATCAGAGAGCTCATCACTTTGTCTACAGATGTCAGGAGATGAAAGGATATGCACAGTAGTTTGCTTCTGTAATTTATCTGGTGAGAATAAATTTGCACCTGCAAATTGAACAAAAAAGCTGCCGTCGATCCACAGCAACTAGACCAGGATAGTATTCTTGCAAGCACAGAAGATTCTTCTAGAATCTGCCCTTATACTGTCTTCCCCAGAAGGTGTTTGCATCTTCTTTCAGTCCTTGAGTCTTACAAATCATGCTGTGTAGTTATGACATCAGCATCACTCTTGGCTTCCCTTTGACTCCATTCTGAAGGGATCAGCATGAATGAGAAGAGCATCCTCTTAGCTCTCCAAGTGAGTGTGTATGTCTCAGTTACTAAAACAGTACAGTCCTGATGAGGAAATGATAAACTCACTCTAAGATATGAGCCAGTGAAGAGTCTCACTTGTGTTTTATTCTGCACTGTTTCATTTGAATAAAATAACATGTAAATGCTTTCTCAAAATGTTTTCAAGAATAGATACCTTTTGCTTGGAATAGCAAGAAGCCAAACTGAGCCACAAACTATGAAATTGATGGAAACCAATCCATTCCATCCCTGCAAAAGACACTGAATTGTCCTTTCTGTTCAATTGACATGATGAAGAATAAATAATCCTCTTTTGTTCCTTAGCAATGAGTTTGAAAGAGAAATGGCAACATTTTGCTTTTGATATTAATACTGTCTGTATTTCAATGTCTAAATTAAAATTCCCCTTGATAGACCTCAAGCTAAGTATTGATTTTCTAAAGTTTCAACTACAAATTTTATAATCAGAAGTCCTGGCAGAAGGATGTGAGGCTTTTCTTCTGAGGGATGCATGATTTACAGTGCACAATCTGGCTCACAGAGGGAAAAACGGGATCATTGCCATTTTCTCTAAAGCTGAAATTATCTTCCTATTCATGTTGTAGTTCAGCTGAGGAATATTTAGACTAGAGTGGTAAATGTTTGGGTATTAAGACCCTCTTAGGAAGAAAAATGCATAAGGGACATTTAGAGAACATTTAGAGAACTAACATTTAAAGAAATTGTTTATGTAACAATAGACCAAGAGGTCCTTGCCAAAATATAGACTAATTGTGCCAGGCATGTGCATACAATAAAGGAGTTTGTAATCTGGGGGAGAGGTGTAAAGGATTTTCAAGCTGTATCCAAGACACTGCAAGTAGGGAAAGGTTAACATGTTCTTAATAAACCCACAACTTCATTTAGAGTTTGATCTACTAAATGCTCTCAGAATGGTACACAATCTGACACTTCACAATTCTATTTAGAGACCTTCATACATTTCAGAAAGCACTACTTAATTTTCCAGAGACCTTGTAAGCATTTCCTTATTTCATATGCACAAAGAAGTATGATTTTTCCAAAAGGCTTGTAAGAGAACTTCATACGTGAATATCTTGAAATGCAAAATTATCACTTTTTGGGGATACTTAGGTTTACAATCTTAATACAAAATGATAAAAAACATGATTTTAAAAGGTAGATGTAGAACACATTGAGAGTTATTAAGAGTATAGCAGAGTGTTCAAGGAATAAACAAGGGATCTCAGAAAGCAACTTTTCACACAGATACATATTTTTGTCATCAGACAATTAGATCTCTGATGTCAAATATCCTGAGAACTGTAATTCTAGCAAATCATCTGGCTCTAAGGTGCCACTACTATTGCCATTACTGAAAGTTGGTGGGTCAAATCCCATGACTGGAGTGTGGCTGTTGATGGCTGCAGGCTGTCTAGGATAGACAAGGAAGGAGGATCAAAGGGGTTGCCCTCTACACCAAGAGGGGTGTGTGTGATGGAGCGGGAAGAGATCCCTCTGAAGAATAGCCGTGAACAGATTGAAAGCTTATGGGTAAGAATCAAGATAGTGAGACAACAAGAGGGAACCTCATGTCTGGTCTCTCCTACAGCCTGCCTCATCAAGGGAAGCCCATTGGTGAAGTCTTCTTCGGCACCAGTCTCCTCCAGGTACAGGAGGTATCACACAGACTCTTGTCCCACTGGGAGACAGTAACAGAGACAGTGGGATCAAGTACACCCCAAGCAAGTTTGCAGATACCAAACTGAGTGACACTGTTGGCATCCCATGCCTAAGGGATGGGACTGAGTGGCATCCCATGCCTAAGGGGTGGGACTCTGTCTAGAGGAACTCTAACAAGCTCAAGAAGCTCAAGAAGTGGGCCCATATGAACCTCACAAAGATCAATGAGGCCACATGCAATGACCCAGCAATGTGCATTTGCAGCCAAAAAAGCCAGTCACAAAAAGCCACTTTTGGCTGCATCCAAAGCAGTATGGCCAGCAGGATGAGGGAGGTGATTCTGCCCCTCTGCTCTGTTCTTGCGGAACTTCCCCTGCAGTGCTGCATCCAGCTTAGTGGTCCTCAGCACAGGAAAGGTGTGGACCTGTTGCAGTGAGTCCAGAAGATGGTCACAAAACCAATCAGAGAACCACACAGCCACTCACTCATCCCATCCTGGTGGGATGGGGAGAGAATGATAAGAATGCAAATGAGAAAACTCATGGGTTAAGACAAAGGCAGTTTAATATGAAAAGCAAAAGCCACACATACAAGCAAAGCAAAACAAGGAATAAATTCCCCATTTACCATGGACAGGCAGGTGTTCAGTCATCTCCAGAAAAGCAGTGCTCCATTGTGTGTAACAGTTACTTAGGAAGACAATAAACATCACTCTGACATTCCACCCCTTCCTTCTTCTGGCCACTTTACATACTGAGCATTATGCCATTTGGTCTGCAATATCCTTTGGGGCAGCTGGAGTCAGCTGTTCTGACTGTGTCCCCTCTAAACCCCTTGTGCACCCCGAGCATCCTCATTGGTGGAATGGGGTGAGGAGCAGAAAAGGCCTTGACTCCATAAGCCCTTCTCAGCTATAATGAAAACATCTCTATATTATCAACTGACTTTTCAGCATAAATCCAAAGCACAGTCCCATTCAAGCCACTAGGAAGAAAACCCAAACTCTATCTCAGCCAAAACCAGCACAATGACCTTTAAAGGTCATTTGCAACCCAAACTATTCTATGAATCTGTAAAAGAAATTTGATTACATTGGAAGCACTGAAGATCATCATATATATGTAAGGTAGCCCCTGCATAGAAATATTCAGATGCTAACAGAAAAACTTCAAACTTTTCAGCATCAAGTTCCCTAAGGTAATTGAAAACACAGTCTTATTAATAGGTCTTAGCTTATTCCTGTTCATTATTTGGTTAGCAACCAACATCAAAGGCTGGCAAGCCGCACCTCTTCCTCTCTGGGCAAAAATAAAGTGAATGCCCTTCCTAGGATCATGTTTATTTTTAGTGTCTTCCTTTATTCCAGACATTTATTTTAGCAAAATCAACATGTTGACTATGTCCTAGTGAAGTCTTGATAGTAAATGTGAACACTCTGCGACATTATCAGAACAGACAGATTTCTCAGACTCTCATCCTGTCACTGGACAAAAGCCCTCAGCTAGACAATACAACTGCTTGATTTGTGGGAAAGGCAATGTTAAGAGCCGTAAATTGGCATTAAATGGAATCAGAATTGTTTGCTCCTTTTCATCTCATTGAACATACAGACTGTTTGGCTGTGTTTATACTGCTGAGTTGATTCAAGCCTTGAAGCTGAATAGCACTGACTGGCTTTTGTCCACACTCCACAGGGTCAGCTCCCTCTAAACTGGCTTCTCTCAGTGGCAGCTGAAGGGCTCCAAAACAGAGTCAAGGAGAGGGTTAAGAATTAAGCAGTGTGACAGTAAGTGTGAATGCCTGAGTTCATTACCTGGGCCCCTTTGGTTTGGCGGTGTAGATATTCCTTAAAAAAAAAGTATCCAGTTGCTGTGAAAACTTATGAACAAGTGACTGGAGCACCAGTGACAATGCATCCATCCAAACAACTCCTTATCCTGCACAGGACCATTCCCAGGAATCACACCATATCCTTGTCCAAATGCTTCTTGAACTCTGTCAGGCTTGGTGCTGTGACCACTTCCCTGGGGAACCTGTTCCAGTGAATCTGTAGGGGTACATGTCACAGCCTAGAAAGAAGGCTCCTCCTGGAGACTTTGCTGGAGTAGCAAAGCAGAGACCTGCTTCTCAAGATCACAGCCATGGCAATCAGGAATCACAAAGAATTCCATTGAAAACTGGGCTTACAAGGATCACGTGTACGTTGGTATAGCCTAGGCAACTGTGCCTGCCTGCACCTAGGGGTTGGTTACCCCTCCTGCATATATGTGCACAAACACACAGCTGGGAGACAAAATTCATATGCATATAAGTGGACATACAGATGGATCTATTAAATAAAACTAGCACTAGTCCTCTTTGTATAAAACCAGATTGTGCTATGACACTCAATATAATAAAATGCGGCTAAGAAATCTTCCCAACAATGGAGACATTGATTTGACTGTGGTCCTTTTAAGATGTTGCCCTGGGCTGCTGTTGGGAAGCTGCTTTGCAGGCTGCCAGATATGTCTTTTTATTGTGTAACACCAAGGGTGGCTTAGGACATGAGGCCATCTGAAATACTGGTTAGTCTGGGAGAAGCCAAACCCGACATGAGTCACACTCACACTGTATCTTCGTGCAGTGTGGGGGTGGGACACTGGCACACACTATCTCCTATTCTCTGCCTAGTTCTTCCCAGCCCATAAACAACTAATCTTTCGCCAGAATTAATCTTGGGGGTGAACTAACACTCAAGTAGTGTGAACAGTCAAGAGATTACAGGCACACAGCAGACACCAACAAGATAGTATAGATGAACTTTCTGTTTACTAAATTTGAAACAATGTTTTTCCTTTGTGTTGAATCTTACATCTAGAGTAACTCAAACTTTTGTAGTGGAGTCGGTTAGGTTGGCTTGTCAAAATTATTTAGGTAATATTGAAAACTCTGCCATGAAAGCTTGAGTCTAGAGACTAGAAAGGTGTAATACTAAACTCCACTAACAGTAAATATTGAACTTGGTACTGCAATACATTGATTTCCCTTGATATGCTTGCAATGTCATATAATATCGAAAACACAGCCAATTGTCCCTTACTGATGGCCAGATTGCCTTTGTGAAGGTTAAACTATGTCACAGGCACACAGACGTGATCCAGCTGACTGATGGCAACCATAATCCACATTCACTGGGCAGAATGTCTGAGCCTATGTATTTTATTTGACTCTTAAACTGCTGCTATAGCTACACTGGAAACATGTGGGATTAGAGGGAATGTCTTTAGGCACTGACCTACTGATTGTCTGTACACTTTAACTAGTGGCAAAGTCCTGGGACTCTTCCCCAATGCAATATTTATAAAGCCACCTGCTCTAGGTGAAAGGAGAGTTTAGCTGTGTGGTTGCAAGCTGTAGTGTATCACTTGCTTTTGGGGCCAGAGAATTGGCTCTGATCCATTTTATATACTGACAATTACAGCCAAACTGATCCACGCAGAGCCAGCTTAGTTTCTGAACACTCAGGGTGCCAGTTACACTGGACACATCAGGAATTAGGATGCAGGTTTCTCAAACTTTCTCGTTTTAGGTTTGGCAACACAATGTCTCATTTACTTTTGGAATTCTAACACTTAAGTTACTTGGATGAAGGAGAAATTGCTGCAAGTGAACAAAGTTTTGTCTACAGGAAGATGTTCAGTTTGGCACAAGATATATGTCACAGGTGCATATGCATTGGTGATCATCATGCTTGCATGTTATATGTCCTTTTATAGCCAACTTAGGTCATCTCAGCTTGAGATCTAGTTTTTAAAAAAGCAGCATAATGTGCCAAGAGAGAAAGTGAAGAGGTCAGTGGACCTCTTCTGAGTCTGCCTCCAACGGTATGGGTGTCACCTATGTTCAACACAGTGCTTATGGCTGAGCTCATCTGTAACCTCTCTTTCAAGTCATTAGGAACAAATATTTTTAGGGACTGATTCATCTGACCTATTTCAGATATATAGGAACAGGGAGATTGTACCTTAAAATTGCCTGTTTCTCTCCAGTTGTTTTAAAGGAAGCACTTGGCAATATTCTCATACATAATTTCTTCACATTTACAGGAGACATACATAGCTTCTAATTCCTCAGTCTACAATGATGCCAAACAATTATTTGTTACACTTTCTTTAACTTTTCTGTATAAACCCATACACAGCAGAAGCAGTCTATCAAGGCATAGCTTTTGCTCACGTGCAGTCCCCCTGACGGGTGGTCAGGCAGTGAAGGGCAGGAGCGCAAACTTCAGTGGGGTGTAGGTGACACGTGGTGGCCTGGGGAAGGGGGGCAGCTTTGGGGACTCTCCTCAGCGCACAGCAAATACAGTGGCCATGGACCTGGTGGGACCTGGGCTCTGCTACAGCTGCAGATTTACAGCGTGGTAAATCTCCGGCTTCTCAGCTGCCAAGGGAAACATGAGCAGCCACAGGAGTCGCGTTCTTTATAAGAAATGAATAAGCACAAAAGGGCCATCTGATACCCCACAGGCTCATGTGTGAGCACTGTCTTATTCAGGACAAAAGAGATTTGAGGATTTGGCAGAGATGCCAAATTTAGTACTCTGGCTTTTAAAAAGAAATTAATAACTTCATCTTCTCTAACCCTAGATTTTTTCTTCCCCGGAAGAAATAAAAAAAACCAAACCAGTGACTTTTAGACTCATTTGCATTTTATAGTACCAGAAGGATTTTAAAATGCTGTATTAATTATGGGCCAGATGTTGCATGCAGGGCCAAGCTAAATTGATAGGACTGTTAAGGGCTGCCACAAAACTGTTTGTTGTCAGCTCTCAGGAGTAGGGTAACGTGGCTGACAGCTATGTATCACTAAACAAGAATTTTGACTGAGAAAATCTGTATGATTTGAGAGTTATATTGTCTTTTAAAGTGTTTTCTGCAAAATTTCTATAAAGGATTTAAACTTCAGTATTCAGGAACTGAACTAAGCATTGCCATTAGATTATTGGAGTCATCTCAATTTGCTGCAATGTACTCTGTGCATTTATTGCTCTTTTTGGGTGCTGTTCAAATGCTTTTGTGCTTGGTTAATAAATCATACTTGAGATTTTTAAATCTTTCCAAAAAATGTGAATACATAATTTCTATTAAAATTAGTGGGAACTTTGAACCCTGTCCCTAACTTGGGCTATTATAATGTTATACAAACAATTGTTCATCTCAGTATATTGAATACTTTTTTTCACCTTCTCTCCTTTCAAAATGAAGAAAAAAATAGAATAAAAAGGGCACTTCTGATAAGGATTTAATTGCAACATATTTGTTTTGAATTTGGATTTTTATCAATAGTGCAAAATCCAAATTAAAGTATTTTGCAGGGAACAGTGCCACTTCTCTGAATCATCTTGCTTCTACATTCAAAATAAAAGTAGTCTCCTATGTTTTCTATACTCCTACCTCCATGCAGCAAGCCACAAAACTCAAACTTTTCCTTGGCTTCCCATCTTGCAGAAGACCCCATATAAATGTGCAATGATATTTTTAGCAACATATAATAATAGATATATATACAATTTAGTATATATACACTATATTATTTAGTGTGTATATATATACACTATATACAATTTAGTATATAGACACTATTATTACATATTTTTATGTAATAGTATAAGAATATTGAAAAGTAGCTTTTATAATGTTCCCCTCCATGTGGTACACACCCCCAACATTTAAAAAACCCCGTAACAGATTCTGCGCTATCAGCATACGGAATTAGTTGCGACATCTGACTTCCTAAATGATGTCTGATCTATTTTATCTGACTATTTTAGAATATAATCATACAAATTGGATATAGTGTCTCCTAATAATCTCCTTCACCAGAATTTTAAATCAAGAGATTTTGTCTTGCATATAGTTTCAGTTAGCAATCTTTGGTATGACCAATAGGAAGTTTGAAATGTGTTTTGCTGGAGTTGCCTGTTTGTGCAAATCCTACTAACGAACAACGGCCGCTTGAAAAGATAGATGAAAGAATTTTAGTATTTACTTCTCTTACAAAAATGGAGCCCAGATGACAGGACCTCAGTAAATAGAGCTATTAGGTGTTCTGCAGGAAGATGGTACTGACTTTCTTCATGCTGTGATAGTGTTGGGTAGAAAGTACATTTTTCTTTTGTGTGGGGTTCCTCCATGAATGGCTGATTCAGAACAACTTAGAACTGGTCTCAACGTTTTTTTTATATAGAGTAAGGAATGGAAATGAGACACTCTCAAAACAATTTCAGCACAGTTTTCTGTATGATAGTCAGGCAAACCTTGTCCTGATGATGATGTTCTCATCATTTGGGTTGCTATAATGCAAAACAATGGAGATTTACAAGCTCTCTGGAGAGGAACTTTTCTCAAGGCTATTGAGCCATAGGCAGCCATAAGAAAAAAAGAAATGGCCTTAAGATGAAGGAGTCCAATGTTTAGATTAAACATAAGCAAAAATATTCTCTACTGTGATGGTGGTGAGGCAGTTGCACAGGTTGTCCGGAGTGGTTGTGGACTCCCCATCCCTGGAAGTGTCAAATGCCACTCGGGATGGGGCTCTGAGTAACCTGGTCTAGTGGAAGTTTTCCTGACCCTGGCAGGGAGTTTGGAGCTAGGTGGTCTTTAAGGCTCCTTCCAATCCAAACTATTTCATGATTCTTTGATTCTATGATATTTGTGCAGAATCTCTCAAATGACATATACCCCACAGCTTTCTTAGCTGAAAGAAGAGATGAGACTGACTTTTTATCTGCTACAAGTGCTGATAAAAAGTAAAACAAAACTAGGGGCAATATGCTCTCTCTAACTCATATGCACAAAGGACAGTTGCATTGGACCTATATGGTCAATAAAGTAATACACTTAGACCACAGCTGTGCTGGAGACAGTTCAGTAGATCTTGCTGTTCATATTACCATGTGTACCCAAATGGCTTTTGGCAAGCTTTGCACCTTGCTGCAGGGTCTCCTGGGAATGGTAATGCCATAGTTGGCTGAGTTTGAAACTCTTTTCCCTTTCCTCTTCTCCTTTGCAATCTGACAAAGCTTGGACCCAGAAGCTTCTGGCCCAGCAACCATTTTCCTTAGGTATTGATATGGCAGTGGATTTAACAGCACAAACAGAAAAAAAAATTAAAAATATGCCTAAACTGAGAAGAAAACAGGAATATCTTAGTATTTTAGCTGCAATCATAAATCCTGGAGATATTAATCTGTGTAGCCAGCATTTATGTATTTGTGTAGCCACTGTCTGACATGCAGTGCCAGGAGCAGTTTCCTTGTTGGAAATGGTGCCTGTGTAGTGTTTACTGTTATAGTGCCATTTCCACTCCTTTTTTGTCATGCACTCGTGGCCAGAAGAGCATAAAACATCTACCAGATCCCTGAAAACAGGACAAAGGTGGGTGGGTACTGAGATCATACAGGGGGAGTCTCCCTTTTGCAAGTATGTATTTTCTAACCAACTATTTCTTCCTTGAATGTCCCCTATGTAACAGCCCTTGAGGATAGCCTGGAAAACACTTGTTTTACTTCCAGTGCTGTCCATGACAAGGCTAGTGAGTCAGAGCCCTGAGGTGTCTCAGGTCACAGCCCTAGGTGTTCATTAACATGTTTTGGGGCAGTGAAGTATAGCTGAGCCATGGGGATGCAAATCTAGAGAAGGGGAGGATGGACAGATCAGGTCTGTGACACCTGAAGTGGCTCAATGGTTTGACTCAGTAATCTCAAGGAATTTTTTTTTTTAACCTAAATGACCCTGTGATTTTAACATGAGGTATCAGAGCTTATGAGCAAAGGCCCTATTAGGGGTTCAATAGCACTGAGATGGGACCATGTGGTTGTACCATTTTAAAAGCAGGAGACAGAAGCAGGACACAGATACTCATTTATGCGAGGAGAGTGTAACCTCAACAGGGTTGGAGAAGTCTATTATATTCCTCTTCTCTTTCCTAATTCATTGAGATAACGAGGCAGCACAACTGCTATGACTATTGGTCTATCTATTTATCTATCTTAGAGTGACTAGAAGCCAGGACTAATGATTTAGTTCTCTGAAGGGTATTAGCCTCTGGAAGATTCAGAATGACATGCATGTATCTTAAGAGGATACATAAGGTCAGGACAGAGGCCCAGTACCTAATCCATACCCAAAGTTTGGTACTCACCCATGAACAGAAATGCTATTACCTTGAGTTAAGAGACTACCTGGGCATCAGTCATTGGTCCAAGGCATTTCAGACTCCAAATCTACTTGACCCTGAGTGCTCTGAAAAATGAGGTACCCATAGAGTACACATAACAAATGGAGCTAATGTGGAACACACATTTCAGAGCAAGGTAAGGGGTGGAGGAGCTGGCCCTGGGTGCCTATTGTGCAGGGGTCTAATACTCAGACAGGGAGTTTGTCAAAATTGTTTGCTATTACTAGTAGGACCCTTTCTGTCAAGTATATCTTTTTTCAAAATCAAAGTATGGGGATCTAATAACATGGCTCTTTTCATATTGATTGCGTGCATACAAAAATACGATTTAAGACACATTGTGGAATTTGTTTCCAAAGCTGAGGACAGAAGCTTTCTCCTAGAGTTCACCTGCTTGATCTCAGCCTTGCTTTTCTTACTCTGGGGCTAGGTCCTCAGAAACATGGAAAGGGCAGTTTTCAGAGGGGAGGCTGAGTGATCCTGCTACAAGCACTGCACTGGGTGTGAATGGTGATGTGAACACGAAGGGAAACACAGAAGGCAATTGAATTTTTTTTTATTGTTGTTGTGAAGATTTAACATAGGATTGATTGCTTTAAGCACTGCTTTGTCAGATCATAGCCCTTTGACAGGGCTTTAAGAACTGGAATAAAACAAACTGTTGGGATTGTCTCTCCAGCTCTTCATAATAAAGGAAGCATAAATACTAGAAATCAATTGCACTTGGATAGGAAACTTGTAAAGAAGAATTTTCTTGATAGAAAATAAGATTTATGGGAAGTGTGGCTTTTGTGGGAGATAAAGAATAGTTAAAACATTTGGAGGGAACCAAAAGAAGGAAAATTTATCTTTTTCTATCACTAAATACCAAACATTCAGCCAAAGGAAAAAAGGTATGGATTAAGAAGAAGACTGCCAAAGTTAATTAAAGCTTATCATTCACATATTACCTAGAAAATGTCATTCATTCCTATCCTAATTATTCCATGTTTGGCCTGTCTGGCATTCAGTGACAAGTCATTAGCAAGATAGACAAGCTGCTATTGCAGTACAGTCTGAACTCCTCTGGAAAAACTTGCAAAACATTGAAGGGCACAGAAAAAGTGAGAAATATGTTCCTATTTCCCCAGGCTTACCAGAGAGCAAAGGTACATGATAGGAAGCTAAGATAACCTGAATCCATTTCAAAATGTGTTGGAAAAATTAAGGTAAAAATTTCTGTGCAACTCTTCTGTAACACTGAGGCCAGGAATTGATGAGAGGTTGTTGTATAATTACTTTTAAACTCTACTGGGAGTTCAGGCAGAGGAGAGCAAATGGAAGGTCTAGCTACAGATCCACCACAGGATTTAAGGATGACTGTTGGTGTTCATTCAACATGCAAAGACTCAGCTGTTGTGCCTTTCCTGGGTCCTATTGTCACCGTACACACTGAACACACCAAAGGCGTGCTGGCAATCTGTAAAACACCCGCTGTCCTCCGTGCCCCTGTACTGCAGAGGGTTTCTCTACGTGCACTCTGGCCAATCCATGTTCTTTGCAACAGGAGATGCTATTTAGCAGCAGTTTTCTGCGATGTGGAGCTGGCTACCATCTGAAGGTTTGTCTGACATGTTTCTGCTGCCTTGTCTCTTCACCTGCTCTCAGGTGCTTAATATGTGGAAACTGGCCATCAGATTTGGGGTTGAGGGGCCTCTCATCTGATGTGCATCAGCTGTCTGGGAGAACACAGCTCACGAGAGTATTACTACAGCACTTGATATTTGACAGGACCTTGAATAACAGGCTAATAGCGCTGTGTACTTATTTATACCAGCAACAGCACAGTAGTCAGTGCAGGTGAAATTGGGAAGTCACATGCCGTGATAATGATAAGCTGTCCATGTTTCACATGAGTATGAGAAAGTGGTGATGACAGCTGTGTGGCACTTTGAAGCCAGATGCCTCCTGTATTCCAGATACAGTGCCCTTTAATCTCCTAAGAGCCGTGCTGGATTTTGCTGTGCTCTGCATGACTTCATGTCTTGCTGTGACACTCCGAGACAGCCTCCTGCTGAGGTTCTCTGAGCAGAATTGGTCTGCAAGCTTCAGAGCTGCGTTGTGAACACATACAGGCAGGCCAGTCTATTTTTCTAGCATAGTGAGTGTGGAAAAGAACCTCCATTTTCTTTCTACTGGTGATCAGGCCAAATTGCCTAGCAGCATTACTGAAATATTAACTAATGTGCTGTACATCTTCTGGATGCACAATGACTGCTCAGCTGTCAACAAACAGCAGGTTCTCAGCACAGAGGCTCTGGGCCAGCAGGAGGGAAAGTAGATCTCAAGATGTTATTGTTCCTTCTGTTGGTTCTTCTGCACTGGAAGAATGTTCTTTTGGTGATTGTGGATGATTTGCAAATATTAAGCTATTTTAGAGTGACTCAACCATGAACAAACATAAATATGTGAAAAGGTATTTTAAGCCATGTCTCCAGAAATCTTTACATGTAATAAGTTTGCAAATTAGGTTTCATCAAGTAATCATTCTGAGACTTATTAAGGCCAGAAACATAAGCCTTATTTAAGTGCAGATTTAGACCACTCGGAATGTGACTAGCTATTTTCCTGAGAACTTTCTGACCTAAGTGTGTGACAGAAGCCTTTTTTTAAAATAACCTTATGAATGTTTGCTGGCATGGCAAAGCAAAAGAACAAGATACAATAGCCTCTTGGTATAAATCTCTGTTAATGAGATCAGGACTAGAAACCTCATTGTTCAACTCACATTCTGTCTGAACACAATCTGCTTCTCAAATTATAAATCAGGGGCAAGACACTGTACCATTGTGTAACCCTACACTCTGGCTCTGGAATGTTTCCTAGTCATAAGAGGATTCTCATCATTTCATTTACGAGAGAACTATCAAACAGGCCTGGGCCATATTTGGTCCACAACCCCCCCTTTAAAGAAGACAAATACCCCCGCTTGCAGCAGGGTATTTTTTCAGCAACAACACAGAAGCATGCATTATAGTGTGCCACATCCTGGAATCTAAAAACAAAGGAAAAAAGCACTGTCAGAAGCAGTGCTCATTACTAAGGAAGACTAATTTGTTTATGCATACCCTATATATCTGTATACCCCTATAAAACAAACTCACATATGTGTAATGAGATCATTGAGTTAGAGGGTTTAGTTCTGTCTGCAAAGGCACATTGTGTGCATGAAGCCTCTGCCATCCCAGGAGACCTTACAGCACATTCTGCTTCAGAAAGAACGATCCCCTCTGACAATCTCAGACAGACAGAGAGAGGGACTTAGTCACAGGGTGTGGATGGTACAGCCATTTGAAGAGCTCAGAAGGACATAATTGCTTTCACATTTTCATCTAGCTTTCTAACAATCCAAGAAAATGGGGAAAGACTTACTAATTTATTACTGGCATAGGAGCTGTCTAGGAAATCCCAAGCTCACCCATCATTAAATGTAGGTTGTTAAACACTTAACCTAAATGTACAACCTGCCAGGCAAGTCACCTCTTGTCTTTGATAGAACTCACTCTACAGGAAGGGAAAGAGGTTCACCCTTAGCTCCCTGTGTTCTGTCTCCCTAGTTCTGCCTGCTGTTAAGAGTGACATCATGAAAGGTCTGTGTAAATACTCATCCTGCTCCCTATATCCCCACACAGATCTGTTCTCTAAAGGGAGACCGTGGGCATGGACTGACTGGACAACACAGAAATCAGTGCTGCAATGTGAATAACCACGAGAGAGTAACGCCAGCACTCTGACCAAACGACCTGTGAAGGCCATGTTCCAGTGCCAAACCTTTTGCCTGCAACTGAGAACAGAGTTCAGACCTCTTGAATAGATTGTGTAAGTTTTGATTTTTATTAGATGGCCAAACTGAGAAATCAGAAAGGGAAATAATTTCCATGAGCAAGAAATTACCAAATGTTTAAGTGGACCTGAAACGAAACATTTCACATAGCTTTTGACAGATCTTATTAAGCTAGTCTCAAAACCTCATCTTGAAGTGAAAAGTCAAACTTTTAAATATAAACAGAAATATTTGAACTTTAGTGGTTCTTTTCCTTTGCTGAAAACTTTGAATATGAATTATTTCAGCTGAATTTCCTTTTTCAGAAATATATGTTTTTACTTTTTCAGTTTGTTTAATGGCACAACACTTCAATAACAGAGAGTGGTCCATTCCACAGGCATTTTTACCTAACTGCAGGATGGCACAACCTTCAAGAGCTTCAGCATCTTTTAGAGCTTCATCATGGAACAAGTAAGAAGATCGAATAAAAAACACTGCAAAAAATTGAATAAAAAGCATAGGATACTGATTCTTCCCTTCCCTTCCCTTCCCTTCCCTTCCCTTCCCTTCCCTTCCCTTCCCTTCCCTTCCCTTCCCTTCCCTTCCCTTCCCTTCCCTTCCCTTCCCTTCCCTTCCCTTCCCTTCCCTTCCCTTCCCTTCCCTTCCCTTCCCTTCCCTTCCCTTCCCTTCCCTTCCCTTCCCTTCCCTTCCCTTCCCTTCCCTTTTTTTTAAAATTTTTCTTTCTTCTTTCCATATTTCTTTACTTCTTTTTATCTTTTTTGGTTTTGTTTCTCTGAAAGAGCACAAACTACTAGATACAGACTAAAGAGGAATGTTAAACAATTGCTTCCTTCTCAAAAAAAAGAAAAAAAATATTATATACAATAATAGAAACTTTATATGTAGATTCATCACCCACAGACACATCACCCTAGATCACTGCCACCATTGTTGCTGGTTTGGGATTTTTCTTCAATATTGAAGGAATCGTGTGGCTATGATTTGAAATACAATTCCAAAAATATTGTGGAGTCATCTCTAGTTATAGGGGGTCAAATTCAGTTTGGGTGAATTCTCTCTTATAAAAGCAGTGGTATTAGAGAGGGAATAATTATGAGCCAGATGATTATGAATATTATGATGAGGATGAAAGAAGAAGCTCCTGTCTATTTGATGGAGCAGACGTGTTTTAGTGTATTTGGTGAGAAGTAAGTCTGATCATTCCCACACACCATCAGCCATGTTTTAGATGGCACTCTGCCCGTGCGTTTCTGGTTTCTTTTGTACTGTGCATTGTCATTCCTGTTGTGTCTGCAGGATTTGACAGTATCAGTCAGGTCCTCCTCTCAGCAGGGGCTTTACCAAAGATGCTGCCACACAACTCAAGACTTCTATAATATATACTAGCCTAACACAGGGGAATGCATATTTTGAGGTAGCCCTTTGGTCTCAGATGCTTTGATGCACCCTCCTAGCAGCCTGTGGTTTTATAGCAGAGTAGTGTTCACTGCAATTTTACATGCATGTTGGCTGCCCCCAAACACTGTCATAAGGGTTTACTTGTGCCTGTTTTGGCTGCAAAACAGTGTGTTCAGAATGCCTGAAACATCATTTACAGGTGTCAGTAGTGGTTCTGCAAAGGCCTTCCCCCTTCACAGGGCTGCAATTCTTTTAGCCTGTGAATCTGGTAGCTAAAGAAAATACTTTTTTCCCCATGAAAGCAAACTGACCAGGAGCAGTGGCTGGAGGAGGATGTTCTCTGACTTCTCCCAGTCCCCCTCTTCCACCCATTACCACTGCAGCTCTTGCCACCACCAAGACCTTATCAATCAGCATAGCAAGAACCCTGCTGTCTAATGACCCTGGCTGGAAGAAAGTTCCAGAAGATAAAGGAGAACCAGAGTCTTGTTCAAAACTCCCAGACCGCTGTGGCAGCTCCAGCTGCAGCCCAGCCAGTCCCTGTGTCACTGCCTGTCCCTGGCAGCACTGAGCACCTGTCGTAGTCCCCATGTGTCTCTAGCTGCCCCTATCCCTCACATCCACAGCACTGTTATGCCTGTCACTTCAGCCTCCAAGGCCAATGGCAGGCCTCAGGTACATTGGTTCCTGCCATCCTAAAGCCTTGCTGCAGCTGCTGGAGTGGATGTGGCCATTGGCTGCAGTGCCCTCCCAGATAGAGAGGTAGATAATTTTCTTCCTGGCAGCTTTGGAGGCTGCCACACAGATGATGGAGGCAAAGGTGTACCTTGGTAAAGTAGGGGGACTTTCACACCCTGTAAAGCCCTGAAGGAGCACAAAGGTTGTGTTAATTTCAGCCTGTTTCTTCTGAGCCTGGCCTTCTCCTGGCCACGTCTGTGCTCAGGAGGCTGCGTGTCAGTGACACCCTCATGAGGCTCTGCTCTGGCTTTTCACAAGTGCTCAGAATCCAGCTGCTGCCCCTGGACCCACTCTCATAGTGCACATTCCTGATGCCCAAGGGTCACCCTCTTTAGACACCTAAAAAAAAATTATACTTCACTATTGTCGTAAGAGCCAAAGTGACATCAGAAACAAGGCTATTACCTTTGAGTTGAAGCCTGTAACTCTAAATCAAAAAATTAATTTGAAATTATTTTCCTGGAAATGTAAATGCAGGCACCTGCTTTTGAAAGAATGTCTTCATGTAACTGAGGAAGTTGACTCATGGGCTTTACTTTTGGCACCTAAACTGATTAACAGGCGTAGAAACCTGGTTAAGCTGCTGCTCTGGTTTGCTGACTAGCCACTACCATGGCCTCTGGTATTTGCATTATTTGCTTTCCCCTCTCTTAACCTCTGTGGGGAAACCTTCCCCTGCTATATAAATATGAAATCCTCACCATACTGGAATGTCGAAGGGAACTGCTGACAAACAGAGATGTAAGGGCTCAGTATTTCAGGGCAAAACAATTTTGAGTTCCAACTCAAAATGCTCCTTGTTAGTGTGTTTCATGCCTTTTGCTGGGAATTCTACATTTATTTGAGCACCAACAACCAAGTAAGTACTGACACACACCAGAATCATTTAGGCATGTGGACTTCAGCTATAGTTTCCCTTTTCTGGCAGAACTGTCAAAATAGATGGCAAAAGTGGTCATAAGAAACCAAGTTTCTGCAATTTTGATGTTTAAATACAGTTTATCTTAACAGGCTCCAGACTGAAGTCGCCCCTTTCAGCCAGATTTTTCCCTCCAAAGATGTTGTAATGCCTAGCTAGAGGAGAAAGGTTATTTGTTATCCCATTCTTCAAAATATTTTCTTGAAAAAATCAACCTTTCCCTAAACCTTCTTTGTAAAATTTAAGTTGCTATTTGCACTATGTAGCTCACCTTAGTCTTGGTTGACACAATGCACCAGCAGGTAAACCCTGTTAAACTGTTCATTGTTACGATGGGCACATTTTCCTCTTTTTTTTTCTTACAGGCTCGTTCCTTCCTAAGCAGTGGCAGCACTTTTTAAAGACAATGATATGATGATCCTGGTATGATGGGGAACAACAAAGTTTTTAAAATACTTTTGCCAAATGATCATTTAAGAGTTTCTTTTGGGAAGATGCATTCCATTTATAGAATACCAGTCTCTAAATGGGGGGACACGTTCCCATGGTTGCACTGTTATAGCACTGAGTCCGCTCCTGAAATAAGGCTCTCCTAAGCTTCCATACACTTTATTTCAAAAACTAGCAGTAACACTGTGTGGGAATGAGGTACAGCTCTGGTGGAAGTGCTTAACCCCCAGACAAACCCTACAATTGTTACTGTGTAGGTATGAACAGAAAATCAGGCATCTAATATGGAGTTATAAAGTGAGAGATTTAAAATCTTTTCAAATAAGTTGTTTTTATTGCTTCTTGCAGTTAATTACAGCCTAAATTTGTTGACTGATTCTGCTCATTTAAAAAAAAAACAAACAAAAACAGGAGATGTGGATCTGGCACCCAGGTACTTGGTTTAGTGTTAAACACGGTGGTGTCAGGTTGAACTCAATGACCTTCCAGCTGAAATGATTCTGTGATTTTATGATTCTGTGAATGCTTATCTACTTTTTGTCAAAACAGCAGAGGAAGAGAAAAAGAAGAAGTTAAAAAGTCACCATTTCTTAGCAATTGACTAACTTCACAGATTTAGGTATCACGCTGGTTAGCAAAAAGGCCTTTAATCCAGAACTGGCATAAAAATTCAGAGTAGTTTTTTAAAATTAATTTAACAATAAAGTGCAGAATGGAATTGACTTAGTTACCCTAAAAATGCTTACCAGTCAATTTACATTCATTCTCTGAGTTTCTGCTTTCTTCTTAATTTTGTTGCTAATTTTGTAGTGTCAAACAGTACACACACTGCATTTAAGTACATAAAGCCACAAGATCCTGTAGCAGATAATGTCAGTGTTTCCTGTACAATTGCAATGGATTGCCAGCTGGAGGTACTCTGGTACTGCTGTGAGGCTATTGCAGAGCTCACCCAAGGGAGGACATGCATTGCTGAATACTCTGTAATAAAACAGAAAATAATGAGATATGCACGTATATAAACAGAAATGTGATTATGAAAAACATCCAAGAAAGATCATTTGATGGTATCATGTGATCTGTTTTCCATTTGATAAACAACTGCATACCTTCATCTGGATTTAGAGGTTGGTATTACAGAGTACAGTGTCCTTCACAGAAATTACTGAGTAAATATCCATATTTTATTTGGGTGCTCTGAAACAAGGAGAGCTGAAACAGGTTGTTCTCTTGGTGAAGTAAAAATTTAAAACCCAATTGTTTCTCCTATCAGATTTGATGTAATCTCATTCATCTATACTTTTTCTGCAGCTGGGTACATGTATGACAGTTCATTGCTACCATCAAGAAGGATTCCAAACCAGTGGCTGAGATTTGAATGTATATCTATAGCTGGACACCTGTTTC
This sequence comes from Chamaea fasciata, assembly GCF_029207755.1. Taxonomy (NCBI): domain Eukaryota; kingdom Metazoa; phylum Chordata; class Aves; order Passeriformes; family Sylviidae; genus Chamaea; species Chamaea fasciata. The sequence continues at coordinate 40,150,360 of NW_027094087.1, read as the reverse complement.
AATGTGTAAGTATATACTTGTAGTGAAAGAAGGGTCTTAAATGTCCATCAGAGAACTTACAGTTTCAGAGACTGGATAGCCTGAGCAATATCTAGTGTTTATATCTTATTAATGAAATAAAAATCTTGTAGATGAATTAGTGGGAGAAAGCTTTGTCACAGGCCAGTCAGCCAAGAAAGAATTCTGTCTACTGAAAGCCAGAGAAATGCTTGGGTGAGGAGAACACCTTTGTTTCCTTTTTTTTTCATGTAGGACAGACCATGAAGGACCAGAGAAAAAGCTCAAAATGCATTATTAAAACACACTTAGATCCAATAAAGGTAACTGTGGAGAAAAAAAAGCAAAATTTATAAATTTATAAATTTATAAATTTATAAGATAGGAGGTAGAAGAAAGAAGGCTGAGGTTCCAAGTCACACCTATTACTGAGATTCACAAGAAGAAAGGCATCGTGGTCTTTTCATTGTCCCACTTTCAAACCAGGCAATCATTTTGAATTTAGAAGTTGGGATGCTTCTTGGGGTGTTTCAGTCTCAAATTCATAAAGTTGCAAAAGCTTTACGAATAAAGAATATTTTCTTTTACATTTTTGGTAACAGCTTATCCAATAAAGTATATGCAGTATGCAAAGCAGATGATCTTGAGAGTGATCACACAGCATGTACAGACCAGCCAGTATGGGTTTAGGAAAGGCAGGTCCTCTTTGACTGGCCTGATCTCCTTCTATGACCAGGTGACCCACTTAGGGGATGCAGGAAAGGCTGTGCATATTCTTTTTCTGAACTTCAGTAAAGTCTTTGGCACGGTTGGCACAGTAGTCTCCTGGAAAACTGGCTGTTTATGGTGTGAATGGATGCACTCCTCATGGAGTAAAAAACTGTCTAGTTGGCTGAGTCTGGAAAGTGGTGGTGCCTGGAGTTACATCCAGCTGGCACCCAGCCATAGCGGGTTTCCCAAGGGCTGTGTGCTGGGGCAAATTCTTTATGACTGATCTGGATGAGGGGATAAATACACCATCAGTCACTTTGTAACTGACACCAAGTTGGGTGGGAGTGTTGATCTGCTGGTGCCTCTGCAGGACAATATGGACAGGCTGGATTGATGGGTCATGGCCAATTGTAAGAGGTTCAACAAGCCCAAGTGCTGGGTCCTGCCCTTGGGTCACAATAACCCCAGGCTGTGCTACAGGCTCAAATCCTGTGTTCAGTTCTGGGCCCCTCCCTGCAAGAAAGACATTGAGGGGCTGGAGCATGTCCAGAGAAGGGCAATGGAGCTGGGGAAGGGTCTGGAGCACAAGTGCTGTGAAGAGCATCTGAGGGAGATGGGGGTGTTTAGCCTGGAGAAAAGGAGGCTCAGGGGGACCTTACTGCTCTCTACAACTGCCTGATAGGAGGGTGTAGCCAGGTGGGAGTTGGTCTCTTCTCCAAGGTAACAAGTGACAAGAGAAGAGGAAACAGCCTCCAATTGTGTCAGGGAAGACTTAGATTGGATACTAGGATGATTTTGTCATGGAAAAAGTTGTCAGTCATTGAAACGTGCTCCACAGGGTAGTGGTGGTGTCCACATTCCTGGAGGTATTTAAAAGACATGTAGATGTGGCACTTAAAGATGTGGGCTAGGGATGGACTGGTCAGTGCGGGGTTTATGGTTGAACTTGATGATCTGAGAGAAATTTTTCAACCAAAACAATTGCATGATTCTATTTTCCTAACTATATGGTCACATCTATAATTTTTCTTCAGTGTAAATTTATAGTATTGGAGAAGACTGATGATACAGAATTATCAATACTAACTTCTGCATCATACACTGAAATTCTGAAAAGTAAATTTTGTACTTCAGACACTCATATACTTATTTATTTCTTTACATTCCAGGTATAATTTGTTGTTTCCAACTGACAAGATCTAGAATATACAAAACAAAATAGAAATTCCTATTGAAGAAAGGTAATGCCTATCCCATGTTGAAAATAGTATATCTTCAGGTCAAAGTAGGAATTCATTGCATTAACAATTATTTTATGCAGTGTTATGCAAAATTACCCCTTTACTCTCTATGTTATTACAAAATACAAATTATTTATGAGTTATATATACTTCAAATGGACCCTGGTAAATTACTGTTCCTAAAACATTCTTGGATCTTCCTGGATTTAGCAGGCGTCTCCAAATACCCAAATGAAAATTAGGCCAGAGGATGAGGCAGTCTGATATAAACTATTAGAGCCTGCTTACAGTAATACAAAGTTCATGTTTGCTGGGGCTTTTTTTACATAAACAGAAAATAGGGCAAGCCAGCTGAACAGAATGATATCAGTATTTTCAATTATACTTTTACAATAAAATAAGCCATAAGGTTAGTTTGTAGGAACTAACACTGAACACATTTAAATTAAATACTTACTAAGGGTTGCTTATCTGCAAAACATGTGAAGCAAATCGGTTTCTGGTAATGGCTTCTTGAACGTCTGAAAAAAGCATGAAATTATATAATGAATATTACATAAACAAAATACTTCAATAAAAATAAGGTTCACAGTAAAATATTCAGCTCAAAACTTTCTGAAGATTGTGAAAATGTAATTTAATAGTACTGGTTTTATTTCTCCTACCAACAGCTGCTGAAGTATAGGCCATACCTCTATTTTTAAAATTTGCATCTAAATAGTATATGAACAAAAAAATTAGGATCAATAAAGACAGCTGAAGCTAGAGAAAAAAATGCCATCTTCTCTCCAGCAACAAATATTTTGGATGTAGATTGGCTAGTGATTGACTGCTATTCAATAAGAAGACCAATACAAAGCTACAGTTTTAACATTTAGTAACATGTGAAAACAAAGCCAGAAGAAGGGGTGCAAAAAGGTAATGGTTTAGAAAAGCAATGTACTTGTATGACATATAAATACCTACAACACTTACATGTAAGTCTACCTGTAAAATTTCCCAGCTTCATATTACCAATTCAAATCCCCAGATATTTAGGCAAGCTGATCAGATTTCTGAGATACGTACATAAGTGTACGTATTACACTAACTTTCACAGTTACTTCATTTGCAATCTGTTAACTCCTATGATCCTTTCACTGTTTCTTTCATATTGCTATGTACTTTTCTTACAGTTTTCCTTTTCATACTTTGAAAACTTCAGTGTTATTGCTCCCAGTTCTTTAGCTGAATTTACCTTTCCCTTCTTTGTAGTTTCTCTGTTACTTATACAGAAATTTAGTTTTATATGCTCATATTTCTCTTTTCATATCTACTTCCTTAACCTGAGCACATCATACTGAAACACTTCCCTAGTAAAAAAAATAGATTTTTTTTATTTCCATTTGTCTGGAAGCAATAACCACTGGTTATGATAAAATGAAATTCTGAACCACTGTTTGACAGAGAACAAATTGTAAGCTACAGTTGCAGAAGGTTTCTAAACAAATGGAAAGATATTTTATTCTGCTGTTGCAGTTTATAGGAAACTGAAGCCTTTTTCCTCAAAGTCAGACTATTCACCATGTAATGTAGAAATATACAGATAGTGCGCAGAAGTTTAATAAGCCCTGATTTAGTTTGATTTCAGTCAATAAGGGGATAAACTTGGATAACCTGACCATGAAATGGTGCAGGCCAGAAGGAAAAGTAGCAGATTGGTAAAGTGAAATCAACAGACTTTAGGAAAGCACACTCTAATAAACTCAAATAATTGGCATGTAAAATTTTATATAAAAAAAGTCCAAGGAAAATGTAAGATTCAGGAGAGCTGACAAATCCATGTAGAGCACAAATGGCAAGCAGTTATTCCAATCATATAAAACACCAAGCAGACCAGTGAAGAGACTAAGTCATAAGGTCCCTACTAATTTCAAGTACAGGATGGAGCACACAAAATACCAGAATCATGCCAAACTAATGTGAAGTTTTAATGGCAGATCTGTATGATCCCATTGGTCAAAGCAAATCCTGAAGTAGCAAGAGACTCAAGAAGTAAATTTGTTCTTCAAGTGTAATAGTTATCATAGGATGACTAATGAAAGTGCTAGCAAATTAATCACTGGGGAAAAAATTATCAAGAGCAAGTACAGACTTTTTCCCCACATTCTTTAGCAAAATGGAAGCTGTGATTGGGAACTTCATAATAAAGAGCACCAGTATAAAGCAGGTAAGAAATCCACCTGGCATAAAGGAAGAACAAGTTAGAGAACACTTAGGTAAGTCTGACATTTTTAAAATGGTTGCACAAGTAATATTCACTTAAACGTTTAGATTTATCTGCAGCAGTATCAGAAATCATTATTTCTAACCTTTCAGAATTCATGGAGAAGAGGAACATTTTAAAATATAAGAAGTAAGAAAATGAAAAGCCATTCATTATAAAGGGCTACATTTGCAAAACTATATGATATAGAGGGCAATAATTTGCAAAAAGAATTGCAAAAAAAAATCAAGACGGATAAGCTTTGGAACAGGTTTCCAAGTGAGGCTGATGCCCCTGATGCACTTGATGCACCTTGCAGGAACAATTTTGACAAACATCTCTTACAAACAACATTTACAGCTAGGCTGAGCCAGTTTCTGAAGGTGTCCTCCCATCACATTTAGAGTTATTTTTCACCAAGGCAAAGTCACCATTATTTTAGATTAATTTAACTGACTTAAAGAAGGGTTTCCTGATTTTGATACACTCTTTGCTAAATTTAGCAAATAATAATAATAATAACAACAACAAACAAAATAGAAAATATTTCTATTTACAGGATTCCTGTTTTTAATCCAAAAAATCTATGGCAACAAAATATAAAGTTATTTAATCAATTGATGTAGTATTCTATTTAGTGTTCAACTTACTTTGTAGCTTTTGATTCAGACAATCCAGAGACTGGAAAATCTTCTGTTCTTCTACGGAAAGACCACTCCTGCCTGGACATGGAGCCCTTTTAAGCTGTGAGGGCTGGCTGCCTGGCTTCACATGGTCCATGGCTACCAGGATTTCAGCCTCTGAAATTGGTGTACTTGCTAGTTCTTCTGCCACTAGAAACTGAGCAGTGCTTTCTGAAACTGAAGAGGTTACAGGGGAAACTTCAAATGAGAAGGGCTCACTTGAATAAACATCTAAATAAACTGCTTGTTTTCATGACCATAGGTCTGTGAAACACATGAAATTGATGTTAAAAGAAGAAAAAGGTGGAAAAATCAGGAAACATAATATGTTCGAAAAAAGAAGTAATTAAGAACACTAATGCATCTTACAAATGGCACCACAACAAGTCCTAATGAGTTTGGAAATATGTAATGATAACAAGCAATATCTGTCCAGATCATATAGTTTTATGTGACACGTACAGTTAAAAACAAACAGGAATGAAATGAAAATTGAATATATGCTATAATGCATTTATAAAATCATTAATATCATGCTATGTGATGCTATATCTTACATTTACAGGAAAAAAAATTGCTGTAGGTTAATTACCGTTTCTTACTTAGAATCACTGATGCCAAAAGACACAAGTCATATTACACAGTGGGCATATTCTGTCATTCTACTTTATGTATAACAAAGAACTGAAAAGAGTTGTTTTACTATACCTTCCTCAGATTTAGAGATGTTTTTCATCTTTTGTACTGGATCAAATGCAGATTGAATGGGACGCAGCTGGACAGCACATAATGAATTCTATCAAAAATATTGTAAGAGTATTTTAAGTATAATTTAAGGCAACTATACTACCTTCTGAACTTGTTTTGTTTATTATTTCATATAACCAAATGTTTTCAAGTGAAAAAAATATTACTGTACACAAATATAGAGATGTATTCTAGTTGGTTTTATTCTTTTCATTAGCAGTGAAAGCAAGCTGATTAAGCACATTGATTCAAAATCATGTAACAATGACAATTTCTGAAACTCCTTCCATTTTGAAACATTTTTATTTTTTACAGTGTTTTATATTAACCTGTGCATGATGAGCAGGTTTCCATATTTTCGAGACAACACTTTGTCTTCTGCATTCTGAAAAAGCTCGGCGTTTATTTTCATAGTTGTCAAAACCCTGATTTTGTCTTGTAACAGGAATACCACCTTAAATGACATGCAGACAAAAGTAAAACAAAAATGTGTAAACAACATAATATAGCAGTAGCAAAACTAATAATGGTGAGTAAATGCCTCTGTCCACATTTAGATATTTACACCTTATCTCCTTAAATTGTCTTGGATGTGGACAAAAACAGCTTAAGTGAAGCCCCATGTTGAATCACAGATAATAAAGATGGTCTGTACAGAGATACAGGGTGGTCTTGCCAAATAAAAAGGAGAATAAAAGGTGAACTGTGATATAAAAAATATCAAATAAGTAATGTTTTAGAAAATAAATTGCATTTTGAGAATAATCCTAAAGTCTAACTGTCCAACACAATAAATCACTGTTGATAAATTATTGTATCCATATGTTAATTGTTTCAACTTTCATTAAGATTACAGAGTAGTGTGCAGAAAACATGTATTTCACAAAGTTCATTTGATTCAAAAAATCACAGAATGGTAGAGGTGGGAAGGGACCTTCTGAGGCCATCTGGTCCAGTGCCTCGACTTAAGCAGGGCACATAGAGCTCATTGCCCAGGACCATGCCCAGATGGTTCTTGAGTGACTCCAAGGATGGAGACTCAAGAAAGTCTCTGGGCAATTTATGCCAGTTCTCAGTCACTCTCACAATAAAAAAAAAAAGTTTCCTGATGTTCAGAGGGAAATTCCTTGGTTTCAGTTTGTACCCACTCCTCAGGTACTTTCAGTGAGCACCACTGAAGACAGTCTGGGTCCGTTCTCTTTACAGCTTCCTTTGCGGTATTTATAGACATTCTTAAGATTCCCCAAGGCCTTCTCTTCTCCAGGCTGGATACTCCAAGCTCTCTCAGCCTTTCCTCATAGGAAAGGTGCTCCAGTCCCTTTACCACCTTTGTGGCTCTTCACTAGACCCTCTCTAGCATGTCCATGTCTCTCTTGTACTGAGGAGCCCAGAACCAAACACAGTATTCCAGATATGGCCTCACAGATGTTGTGAGGTTTAAAAGTCATGGATTGAAACCTTATTTTTATAGCTTGGCATTTTTTAGTTAGTCTTATTAGTTCATACACCTTTATGCTAAATTTTCAAAAGCAATACTGTTGTGCAGCATTTTCTCTCAGCCAGAGAGAAATATAATCTAGGCACTGTACCTCAAATTCATCTCAGTTTTGTCTGGTGTAGCAATACATTTTTAAAATTGAAGCATCAAGCTTCCAAATTAAAATTATGTTCTTAATTAAACTTTCATGCATACAAACTGGAGATGCAAATTAGTATTTTCATGTGCAGCTCAGGAATCTACATACCAAGGAGATACTATATTCTTATTTGTAAACACAATTACTACTAGATTTGTAAATGGAGTTACTTGATTTATACTTGGGAAGACAAATTACCTATTTATTTACACAATATTTACATGTGCAGTTTAATTGCAGTTCATAATTTGACCAAGAGTTGCTTTACTGATTCTAACACAATTTTATTTCTTTTCTGGTTATTACAGTGACATTAAAGCAGAATTCTTATTACTGATAGAAAAAGAAAAGAACTGATCCTAGAAACATATGTGAAACTTGTCATCTGGCTGCTGCCAACAATAGTAACATGGGACACATTAGCTTTGAAATGCTGCCATTTAGTTATATGCAAGTCATTGTAACATGATACGTGGTGTTGAATAGCACCTGAAAATGAAAGGAAATATGATCATGTTACATTGAATATGAGAGAAAATAAAACAAAATTTTAAAAAAAAGGAAAAGAAAAAAAAAAGAACCCCAGTATATTAGTAATCACATAATGTTTTTTCTGAAAAAATAGATTTTAAAGTTGCTCTATGTGTATGCATCAATACTAAATCAATTTGCAAGACTAGATCAATGCCAAGGAGACTATTCTTTTGAGACATATAAGACAAAATAATAATAATCAATAGTATCTTTAAGGTAATGAGATACAGTAGACTGCTAGGTAACTGTAAGCATGTTAATTAGCCCTATATTTATCACAGGCTAAGGGTTAAACACATTTTTAAAGCCTTTACTGACTGAACAAAGAAAGGTGTTAAAAATTCCAATATCCAGCTACAATAATATGCTATAATATGTGTCAGGCAGAAGATATACAACTTGCAACCTGGAAGCCAAAATAAATTAAGATCCTCATGGACAACATTGATATTCATCTGGTTCTCACTTTCTATACATTTGGCAAAGCATTGCAATTGATCACATTTTCTACAATGTCTTCACAGACATCATGGAACTCTGCAGATATTTTACTAGAGAGCAGTGCAGTATTTAGTCTCACTGTAAGCACTTTAGGACAAGAGTATGGTGTCTATGTGTATTTGGAGGCAATTGAATAAATAACAGCAAGTCAGTAAGAGTTATCTAGAGTCTTTAAAATAAAGAAGACTTTTAAAATACAAAATATAAGCAGATACTGAGAGAGGGCAATCCACATAAATTTTTAAAGTCAGTTACTCAGCTGCTCTCTAAAAGAGCTGGAGGTATGTGATGCTGGGGATGTAGCATTTAAAGTTGCAATGAAGGCGCTGTTAAGCAGTGCACAACTGGGACCCAGGACATTTCCTGACTCATTGATCTGATGTGCAGATAAGGACATCAAGAGACAAAAATCTCTGCTGGAGGCAAGGCGTGGCAATGCAAGTCTTCATTCATTTCCAATGTAAAATCAAATAGGCTAAGTCACACAGATCTTAAACTCATCTGTTTGACTTTGAACTGGAACAGACAAGCAGATAATATTTTCTCTGCCCACCCCTGCTGTAGGCCAAGAACATTCACCTGCCTGCATCTGCTCTTACACAATAGGGTTTTTCTGAATCACTCCAAATTAAAACTGTGTATTACTGTAGATAAAACTAGAAATGTGGGGGGTTTAAAATTATGGGTATTCATTATTTTGCTAGAAAGTATCTTTGAGTTGTGTAGCCAATCCTTGGGGTGATCCCAGTATGTGAAGCAGTTCTGAGTAGTGCTTGTACCTGAAGCAGGGACTACAGCTTCAGGAGCTCCAGCTGCAGCCCTCAGTAGGAAGCAAACCAGCATACTACATAGAAATTACAAGTACGTCACAGGCACAGAATATAGCTAGGCTGCACAGAATATAGCTAAGTTGCACAGGACAAACAAGGCAAATCAAAAAGCACGAAATGTAAATTGAAATGTAAACCCCGGGACATTAAAGTTTATTCTCCCAAAAAATTCTTACCCACCTTTCCTGTATTTTGCCAACCAATCTCTGCCTCATATTTTTCCCAAGATTAGTTTTTTAAAAAATGCAGGATTGTCCTCTAATTTCTTAGAATTCTTTATAAATCAGATATAGCTTCCAGCAGAGCAAAGTTTGCCTGGCAAAAGCTCTTTAATTTTAACTTATTTTAAATTTTTGCTCAGCTTTAGTAGTATTATTGGGACTAAGTAATTGTAGGCATTTACAGTGTCAGCATTTTAAAAACACAGTAGAACTAAACTTCTTTCATTCTCATGTGGCAGTGACTCTTGGACAACAAGCTATCACTCTCAGTTACCTTGTAAAACTCACTTGTATAAACTTAGTCACTTCCTCCTATATTATTATTTAGACCACCTGTCATATTTGCTCATTAGTCATGAATATAATCTCAGGGAAAATACTTCCTTTTCATTTAATATTGCAGACAGCTATTAGAAATGAGGATTGACGTTTGAGAGGCCTCTGGGCACCACTAGAATAGAAATGAGAATGACAAATGGTGAAAGCTTGTTAAAACTGACTGTGTTGTGTGAATGGATGAAAGGTTGGATGTTTTAACTGAAAACAAATCTGTGATGTATTTGAAGAAGACTTTTGTCTGAACATCCCCCACCCCAGACCCAGAAACATGACTCTTACCAGTAGGAGAGTCTTTTGGAGCTTGGGTAGAATGTGCTCCATGCCAGAAGGTGCTTGTTTTTCCAGCTGCTGGGATATGATGGAGATGTAATCCATTTTCTGTGTTAATGGGTTTACTCTCAGAGCAAGTCACTGAATGATCTTGACAGGCACTTGCCTGAACATTATTTACAGAACAAGTACTTTTTGCCCAAGGTTCGTATTTGGCCGTGCTGCAGTCAGGTGCCAAGCCAGCACAACCAGCAGTATTCTCACTGTTTTCTGCACTGTTCCTATTTAAAACCTGATTTGCTAGCACAACATGCCTGTCACTGAAATCACTGCTGCTAGCACTAGTAGCTTGTAGGCTGGCAGGCGGCAGTGACTGACACCCAGGGTTGGCTGTGTTTTCAACACTTCTGTTTCCCGGCAGAGGTGTGGAAGGTGGGTGAGGTGCAAGATATTTCCCTGGAGCTTTTTGAGTTTTGTTGGCTTCAGTGGCTGACTGCAGTTGGATCATAGTGCCTCTTTTCTTCTTGGGCATAAAATGTGACTGGACTCTTACAGATGTTGCTCTTCTGGCTATTTTTGCCTTATTTTTGAGTTGATCTACTTCTTTAATTTTAGCATTATTGCTACATACTCGGGGTTTACTTGCTTCATCTTTTGATACCATCCAAGCTTTCTTAGCAGAAAAAGATCCTGTAGATGTAAATATATTGTGAGATAGGTAATTAACATTTGGTTTTGATATATGAGAATTCTCCTCTTGATTTTTTATGAACATGGGGTTTGAAGGCTGAGCAACAATACTTAAATTATTCTTAGGAGTATTATTTGCAGTTTGAACACATTGCAGCTGTGAAGAAGATACTTCACTGATGCTTTTTTCATAGCATTTTTCAGTATTTTCTATTATTATCTGGTCAATTTGATCACACCATTTTAGCTTCCTATTGTATTTCTCATTTTCTGCACTTTTCTTTTTTGTTTTTGCCAGTTCTAAACTGTCTCTGATAGATGACATGAGTTGAGCTCCAAAACTGATCCCATGGTCTGTAACCACCACTTTGAAATGACTGGGTTCATATTTAGAATCCTTCTTTAAGATACTTCTGAATAACTTCGCTCTTTTTCTTTCAAGAATATTATTTTTCAGGATTTTTTCCTGTGCAGGAGTGTCAGAATTGAACTCTGTATCAGGTAACACTGACATATTTCCAGTCATATTTCCCTTTTCTCCTTTATTATTCTGTTGCTTAACTTTCAACAGAACTGAGGTATTTGATATGTCCTGAAATAAAGATGTTTCTGAAATAATATTATTCATACATTTAATATTTTCTTTTTTTTCAGTCATACTTCCTATGGTATTTTTTAAGAAGCCTGTACTGGTGTTTTTGTCCTTTGGTAATACATCAGCCATGCTGGGAGTGCCAGTGGAACATCCCTGATTAGGAAATAAGATTACAGATGTTGCAATAGGTTGACTGGATGCTTGCATAGATTTAGTTCTCTCCTGTGGGGTCATTTTAAAACTTTGATCTTGCATCAGATCCTGAATTCTTTCTCCCGGAATAGAATCAGGGTTGTCCCAGGCTCTGCTCGGATTGAAAACAGGATGACCAGTGGCAAATGTGCTAGTTGTTCCAGAAGATGGCTTGCTTCTGTCTTTTATATTTTGCATAAAACTAAATGCATTACTTACACAGCTCTTTTGCTTACCAGAGGCAGAGAATTCTGCAGGTTGTTTCCCAGAACTGTGAGAAGCAGGTGATTCCACTTCTGAAGTGTTTACATGTTCAGCAGGAGTTAGAACATTATGTTTAGCTAAAAGATCATGAATAAGTATGTTGTGGTAGTGTAGCAAATCTACAGTTCTCAGACAATTATTTAGATGTGCATTTTTAGAAGTACTTTGATCTGTGTGAAGTAAACCATTATTCCTACTCTGGCATTTTTCTGGATCATTCAGGGCACAGTCACACTGTGTGGTAAAAGATGATTCACTCTGTGTTGTGCAATTTCCATTTTGTTCTCCAGTGTCAAGACTGTCAAGGCTCATCAGACTTTCTGAATCATCAGTTTCTTTGACTTCTTGATGAAAATTCTGAAATACAGGCATAAAAATGAACTCTCAGACTTACCAGAAATGTGGTTTTGCTGATAATAATTTTTCATTAATGAGAGCTTAGACCAAATTAATTTTGAGCCTAGTGTTTTCATGACTTGGGATCATATCTCCATGAATGCTTCTGTCAAGTCAAAATTTATGTGTGTTACATTGCAAAAGAAAATGAAGTAGTTTGGGAAGAAATCCATGGAGAGAGCAGCATAGTGCAATAAATTTAATCTAAAATAATACATAAATTCTGCAATATTAAAAAAGGAACCAGACTTATCTAGACAACAGTACTGTTTCTGAATTTCCCTATGAGAATGGGTGGTTTTCATCCTCTGTAAGGGTACTTGAATTATAAATTGAAAGAGGATCCATGAAAATGAAGGTTTGATAGGAGATCTACCTCAAACTGCAACTTTTCCATAATACTGGACTGAGTACATTTCTTTTCATACAAAGCGCCACAAGCGATGAGGAGTTAAACGTTATCATGGCAAACACAGAAATGTCTCTTGGTTATCATAACCACAGTGATTAACCCCCCAGTGAAACTCCTTCTACAAATCTTTCAGAGAGAAGAAAATATCTCCTGTTCTATGAGGACTGATCAAGTCCCAGGGCATAAGGGATTCCTCATCCACTTCCTTTTCATTAAATTTTAATGGAGTGATGAATAGCAGCAACTGGCACCATCTGAAACACCACTGGGACAGCTGTGTGCATGTACTACACAAATGTTTTCTTCATTGTTACTCCTCTATCCAAGCACTGAGATGCTGACGTGGTTGAAAATAGATAGTTTTTAGGTACAAGACTTCAAAATACACATGAACATAAAGGAAAACAAGCAGGTCAACAATTTTCAGTCTCATACACTCTTTCCTGGAAGTTCACTTTCACACAGCTCAGCAGCAAAGTCATTTTAAACCTTAGGTAGGACAAAACTGATGTGAAAAATTAAGAGAAGCTGAATTAGATATGCAATCTTATGTGTTAAAGATTTTTTTTCATTAGTGACTTCAAATGGAAAATGTTTCAACCAGCAAAATCTATTAACCTGCATGACTGACTATAAATCCCCTAGCAATGACATAGAATTAACATTTTGAAAACTCACCAAAAAATATAGAATTCTTTTGCGAATTATAATGCATTTTTGTAGTAAACATTTTTTTATTCCAATAAAATTGTTACATCTAAATATTGCATATTTTATGGCTGTAAAAGTATATTAAATTGCAGAAGAAAAAGTTTAGTAAGTCCTGAAAGACTTTTTATGATTGAAGTAAATCTTATCTTGCACAAAATGTTTAGAGGTTGGTGCAGTCTTCCATTATAGTTATGATCTAAGATGAAGTTACTAAATAGAAGATCAAAGAAGGAAGTATAGGAAAAGATCCCTTTAGGAAACATTTTCAAACTAAATCTATACAAACCAGTGTCCTTCTAATAGAAAAGAATAAGTAGCACTCTGTTAGTTATTTATAAACCTTTATTTTTGGCTAAATTATATTGTTAACTTTTGCTTGAACTTCCCCAAATAAGGAAAAGGCATATACTCAGAGTTTTCTGTATCAGGCCAAATTTAAGAACTAACTTTGAAAATTTTAGAAGGGGAAAAAAACGTTGAAAAAAAATTACAGCTGTCAGGCTTCTTGTCTAATTTGGAAACTGCACCTGTACAGCAAAACATGTGTTTCTCAAATGACAGTTAAACAGAAGAAAAATTTTGTAAAGATCAATTTTAAAAAACCTTCTCTTGATAGCAGTTTATCTTAAGCTGATAAATCTGGAGGGTGCAAGAAAATTTCAAACTTTAAAAAATTAAGATAAAAACATTCTATGCAGTTGTGCTCCAGAGGTTGAAAATAGTCTTGTTCCTACATTATATAAATAAATATGCTCCTTATAAAGCAAAACCCTATGGAAAACAAAATCGCAGTTGAGGTAATGTCCAGAAATGTTAGAAACCAAAGAACAAAGAAGGAGTTGTCATTTAAACACACACTCAGTATTACTTCATGCAAATTTAGTTCATTTACATTTATTTTGTTGTATCATACAATTTCATCCTTTCACACATTAAAGATGCCTAACATTCTCATTAAAGTATTTACATATTTCCCATTTTAGGTTACTATTTAATGCAAATGATTGTCTCATTTCCTTGTAAAAATGTGTAATTAGAAGTAGTTCTGCAGAAATAAAAAAGCATTCAACAACTATCCTTTTTTAGTGATCAGTAGGTGCAGGGAAATAAACCTGGAAATCCCAATGACTTAATTGTATTTCATCTGTGAGAATATTGTAGGATGATTAGAAAACAAATTATTCATAGATTACTATATTGTTATTTACTGGATTTGCATTTTTCCTGTTATATAAGTACAATTTATTGTTTGCCTCTAGCCTGCATTATCTTATATTATAATGCATGAAATCTAACATCCACACGTATTCACATCCCTAGGAAAGGAATACTTCCAAGGAGTTAAAGAGGTCACTTTTATGTCTTAGGACTTAGAACAGCTGTGTCAAGCAATTTCAGTTTAGTAAAGCACTAAAACAAAGAGAAAACATGAGCTTAAGAGATCTTTCATAAGGCCAGTGATTTGCTGCAAAAGAAGTGCTGACTGCTCTTAATTCCAAGAGGTGAATGGGAACAGTCTTCTGAAGAAAAAATCCTGAAAAAATGCTACCTATTCTAAAAACTGAGGCCCCTCACACTTCTCACACTACTTCCTACTTTTGATAATTTCAACTGGTTTCTTTACAGAAATATTTTGCTTTTTATTTGCGTATATTTATCATATTACACTTGGCATTGACTGTGAAGTAAAAGACACCACTGAACTTACTTAGATGCAAAACTAACTTTCAAAGCCAGTGAGGTACCTAAAAAACTGTTTCAAATTTACCAGCTATGCAATGGGAGAGTCCATTCAAAATTAATAATCTCATTTCTATGAGTTTGAAAGCCATCATATACATAGCCCTACACAATACTTATTTCTCAGAAGATCTGGGCAGACCCAAGAGAGCAAGTTACACTGTGAAAGGATTTTGGTGCTTACCTTATACAAGAGATCCATTCTATTGTGCCAAACTCACCAAAGGAGCTATGAAGGTGTAGGATGACCAGAGAAAAGCTTATTATCAACACCGCTGTCTTTCCCAGGTGCCTGATCTCCTCCCAGGCTAAGGACACAGAAGCTACCTAATGATGATTGTATGAAATTGATGAGTCTTTGAAAGGACCTGTTATGCCTCTTTGGAAAATCATCACAGGATGCTAGAAATGCAGGTTCAAATGTCTCAGGATAAAAAGAACTTGTTTCTAATTTCATAGGCATGCAGGCAATTTCAGTAAGCCATACTATCAGAAGATTTTAAAAGAAAAGTTATCTGAACACTGAATACCAATGTTTTGTTCTGATTTTCAGTCTTAATAAGTCTTAATATGAGGTAAATATACATATTGTGTAGGAAATAGATTTTCAGCTGAACTTGTCTCTCTATTGCTTTAGCATCTTGGTACTCAGAGTGCTGGTTTCTCAGGTACCCTCTCCCAGCTGTCTAACTCTCACACACTAATCTGGTCATTCAGTTCCAGGAGTGCAATTTATAATGCTAGGTATAAATACTATTAAAATTATTAAATGATTAAATGGTGAGGCAGTGTGAACCCTAATGCATTGTTCCCTTTTTTGTTTTTAACCAATTAATAAATTCAGTTTGAGCAGGCATCAACTATGCCACAAATTTGTAATGTAAAAATAGCATGGGATTGCATAATTAAAAACCATGATAAGGGAAACAGCCATAGAGAAACACTGGGCGTACATATGAAATATGAATTCTAGAAGTTCTTTAGTGTTTAACTAATAATCATTTTAATGATTACAGTAAACAGATTTGAATGAACTGGAGCCATAATATCAGTAAAAAAGAATAGATTAATACTATTTGATCAGTACACAGTTCCTGAATGAATCAGTGTGTGAATACAATTTTAAAAATAATCTCTCATTCAGCCAAGGAACTGCCCTACCAGAGCTCTTTATTTTCTAAAGAAATAATATACATTTTTGTAGTCAATGGAAAAGGATTGTTTTTTCTTTTAGCGGTATACTTTGTAAAGATGGAAGAGTATTTAACATGGTCCCACTCTTGTGCACGGCACAGCAGCAGCCAGGGCAGAAGGTGGATTTATGTAACGAAATCCTAAAGGAAATCTAAGAGCATTTTCTAATACTTATATTTATATATTTCTAGAAATAAATTTACCTAATAAGGCAGTTTCATGTAATTTCCAACATTCACTGCATGCTTCATTAATATAATCACTTATCTTGAAAAAAATTTTTGTGACTTACATTGTGTTTTACAAATTCAACTTTTTTCAATCAGATCTGTTTCAAGACATAGATTCTTCCTAAGAACTTCAGAGATTTGATTTATGAGAACTTGCACAAGCTTTCAGCATCTACCTTCTCTTAAACAGCCTACCAAATTTAAAAGTTAATATTTTTAAATCTTGCCACTGTTTGAAATATTGCAATTCTTTGTTTATTACAAGAACTTTTAGTCTTCTGAAAGAGGTCCCAGTTACTCTCTGCTTATCCTTGTCCTCTGAATTTTGGGTGGTTGGTTTGTTGCTTTATTTTGTACTTTATTTGTGGTGAACCATATTTCCTTATGGAGATATGCAAGTATGGGGCATAAACTGCCCAAAGCTCAAGCTACTAAATACCACAGAAGTGCTGCTGCAGGTTTATAATAATTAATATTAGAAATAATGAAATAATTGATTAGGCCCCTGAGTACCCAGGCCACCATTAGAATAGTAGGATAGAAACAGAATACTAGGATAGAAAAAAAGTGCTGAATTCTGTGTTGCTTTCCAATTCACAAAAGTCTTATATTTTTAAAAAAACCTAAAACATATCTCTGTCATCTCTAAAGGGGCAAAATTACTTTGAAGACTGATACTTTAATCTTCATGAAAATCAATAGGTTTTTCAACATCTCCTTGAGACACCAGTATATACTATCACTGATAATGCCACTTTACTATAAATGCATCATCCTGGTAGACCCATATGCACGAACTTTACATCTTCCACTTCCTTCCTGCAAGCAAACATCTTACTGTAACTGCAGTACACTAAAGAATTGATACTGCTATTTTTTACCCTGTTCCTTTCTTTCAGCTACATTTATGAACATCTTACTCTGTTGCAGTGAAACAAATCCCTCCAAAACCAGTCATGAAGTATGGTAAAAATACTTCAGTGCATAGCTATACATAAATATTTCATTCATATATATATATATATATATATATATATATATACACACGGATACATGTATATGAATGTAAACCCAAAAATGGAGTCACATTAATATGTATGGAAATTCTCATGAAAAAACAATATGCTTGTAAAAAAGGAACAGGTATATATTAAAGGATAGTATCAATTTCCTTGTTCCTGTGGTTTGTGAACTAATGCTGTATGTATAATAATCATAACTTATCCACAAGCAAAACCTTATCCATGTATTAGTCTAACTCTTAAACAACCTCTTTTGTACTGAAAAGCTGTTTCAGCTTCAATCCTACATTATTACCCGTTCAAGAAGAGCTTTGAACTGAGGAAAGACACTGTTGAATGAACTCCAGACAGGTATGAAGATTGTCATTTTATACAGCACAAGCTTAGAATAAGTTATTTTATGAAAAGCCTCCCCCAAAACCTCAAAACCTACTCTTGAGGAACACACAATCAAAACAAGTTGGAGTATTTGGGTAAAAAAAATTTAGTCTGGAGATACGTTTCTATTTGTCTTTATAACACATGTGAATTTTGGATTACTGAAATAATGTGGAAGATAGCCATTAGTCACAATATTGGTTGAAAGCCAATGAAAACTGAACACCTCTCCTCTTGCCAAGAGGAAAGTAAGTAAGGAAATCACTCAGGCCTCTCATATAATTTAAATGATCAACATAAAAATGTTAACACTCACATTTACAAGTAAAAAAATGGCCAACATTTCTAGATTTAAGGTGACCATAGAAATCTGTTTCTATGATCCTATTTCTATGTTGAATGATCTCTACAAAATCAAATTTGACTTCTGCTTCAATGCCATTTTACCCTAACCCTCCCTGTCAGAGTCTGTTTTCCCACTAACTAGCCTTGAGCACTCTAAAGTTCTTGATGTTTGGGAGAGACTCCGTACACAGCACTCCTTTTTTCCATGCTAGTCTTGCCTACAGCTGTGAAGAATTAGACTGACACAACACCCCTTGCAGAAGGAACCTTTGGTTAATGCATTCCAGTCATACTACAGTTTTTCCATCAGTTACCTGAAACATCTCCATTGCACAAACATTGTTAAACTCGAAAGCACAGTAACACGCAGCTAAGAATCTTACAAGTGAACTCCTGCAAGGCAGGCGATGTCCGTATCATTCAGTGGAACATCACTTCGAAAATATTCTTCATTGTTCCTTCAAGACTTATGTGATTTTACATGTAACATGTATAAATACACAAAGTACAGTAAGATACACATTTTTCCTGTGTTAGACATAATGTAAGAGTAACCTGCTGAGCTTAGGGTTTGGTTTGCAGTTTCTGAGAAATGATACCAGTGTTCCATTCCTATCTCAATAAATACTGAAGTGTTTTCTTCCAAGGGGAATGGTATTCATAGAAAGAATGGTAATGAGTACTTCAGTGGCTGCACAATATGCCCAGAAAAAACAGTGAACCAAGGTAAAAATCCTGCTTCAAATCAGTCAGAAAGGGATTTAAATTTGGATTTCACAGATACTAATTGAGTAACCTGATTATGATCATAAAAAGGAGGGAAGAGTGCAAATTTCCACGTGATAATCTGTACCTATTTTGTCTTGAATTAGCTCTTACTTACAAGTATTTTGTTTAAAAAATGAAATGATAGACATAATATGTTGTGCTATCAGTTTAATTCAGGCATAATGTATTTTTCTGGTAGAGCTTAGAAATATTGTACTGACCAAAATAATGTTGCATGACCATGAAATTGAAAGGTGGTGAAAAGAAAAAGACAAAAAATACCTGAACAATAGTCTTCCTTGTCATATTTGAGCCATTTGGTGGAAATTTTTTAAACTATTCAGTTCAACGCATGTACCAGAAATAGAAAATTTCAACATAATGAGTTAACAGTTCAAAAAAATGTTAAGCACCTTGAGGCTAATGTCATTTGGTGAAAAGCTGCACACATCTTTAGCTAAAGACTATGCTGCCAGCTCCACCTTAAAGATTTTATTTATGCATGCAATAAAACCAGGAAAGGACGGAGAGACAAAACCATTTTTTGTGAATGAGGTTAGCAATATTAAATTCTTCAAAATGGAACATACTCACGAACATAAAACAGTAACTTGATGTAGTGGCTTAGATGCAACTATTGCACAAAATAAAATCTACTGCTCTCAATACTTTACACAAAATAATTTTGGAAAATGGTAGAAGCCACTAAAACCCTTGGCTTACCGATGAATCTGTATAAATATTTAGAGATGTAAAGTAGGGAACACAACAAATCTACTGATAAAGGTTCACATAGAACTTTATTATCCTGTAGGAAAGTAAAGAATTTTAGGAATCTTTATAATCCTGCCGGGCCTGTAAAAACAGAAACAAAGACGATCAAAGGATCTCAATGGATGGCTAGGTTGCAAAGCATGTACATAGTGAAATACTTTAATTTTAGAAATTACTTTGGACAACAGAAAGTATCAAAACTACTGAAGTCTATTGATTTCAGTAAGAGCATTTTAAATAATTATAAACTATAAATTTTTTTAGTAAGAGTATTATAAATACTATGTCACAATACACATGCACATCAGCCACCAGCACAAGCCAAGTATTAAACTTCCAAAACTCAGACTTCAGAACAAGGTCAATAGCTTTCTTGACTATTTTTCTAATCAGAGTCCAAAGCATGCAATTTCAAGAAAGCAAATCCAAATGTCTGAAGTATAAATATTTACATTTTGAAACTATTCATCAGAGGAAAGAAGCTGAGCAACCCCTAGTGGTAGCAGAAAAATACCTTCTGGAAAAAAAGCAAAAATTTTTACAGGTATTTTCAAAAATACATTAATTTGGAAATACAAATCCCTATATTATATGCAGCGTCCAAAGCTGATGATAACAATTAGAAAAAACTAAAAGCAAAAAATTATGCATGACACAGAAGTTTTCCCCTAGAATTCAATTAGGAAGTGATAATTCTGTTTGATAAAACACTCCCATACAGAAGTTTTAAAATACATTTAGAAGAATCTTTTATTATATTTTTCTTAAAGAGAACATTTTTTTTTTCTAGTTCTAGGATGTTCTAATGCAGCTACTGCCAAATTCAGCATCATCATTTAGGGAGGGATTTGCAAACTCTCTGTGAAATGCAAATGTGGTATTATTTAAAAAAAAAGGCTTAGACCCTTTTCTTTTTTGTGAAGTGGTTATCAAGAATTCAGTTTTATCAGCTCTCATCTATAAGTTGACACTTTCTCTTCCTTCTTTTACACTTAGAAATAAGAAAGAACACTGCCTGTACAAACTATACTTTCTCTCCATTCAACTTTTTTGAACCTCACTCCAGCTGAGTGAGATTTTCTGTGTTAGCCATCAGCTGCTCAAGATTTTCATGCATAACCATGCAGAACAAAGTAGATACAAAGGCAGAGATGAATGCTCCTAGAAACATCAATACAAAACCATATCTGAACTCTCTAAAGTCTTTCACAAGTTATCCATACACTTGTATTAAAAGGAAAAGCCCTTGCTCTATGGCCACCAATGATTCCATGCCTCCAGCCATGACCAAAATACAGGGATGGGCTTCATGGAGTCCAGGTCATTTCAGATACCACTAAACTGGATACCAATAGATATTATAGAAATAAAAGAATGAGCCCCAAAGTGTACGCTCTTTTTTCCAGAAAATGTAATGTTGAGGACAGTATTTCCAAAATCAAAGACAACACCAAGACATAAAATCACACTCAAAGGTGCACAACTAAAAATCACTTTAGAGCTCAGTTCTTGATTTTCACTGTTTCTAAGGTAACTTTTCGAACCAATTTTTGGTCTAAAAATTAGTTTAGCTAGAAAAACCTCGTTGCTGAACACCTGCAGCTATTCCAAAAATGACAAAAAAGGATCTCAGGAGACATGAAGTCAATCTCTATCATATCACCACACACTGGGAAAGAAACAACCAAACAAAAAAATCCCCCAACATTTGACATGCCATTATAATACTGCTACAGCATTTTGTGCTGAACTATCACACTAAGACCAGCAGAAACTTGGGTGTGCACTGAAAACCATCAATTTAAGTTCACAGATAGCACAAGACTCCTGTGATTGACTAATGGCTACCAATGTCAGAGACAAGAAGTCTGACATACAAATCTCACATTAACAGAAAAAAGGACAACATAGCAGGTATCTTGGATGAATTTGGGAAAAAAAAAATCTTATAAATATTTTTAAAGAACTCTGACTTCTTTCTGGAAAATATGTATCATTTTACTAAAAATAATCCATTGATAAGGCATAATACAGTGTGCCCTCCTGGGTTGTCTAATTGATAAAGACAACTGAACATTTTTATCACATTCAAGAAAATTTCCGCCACACTTAAAAGTATCTTGCAATGAATCACATGAAAATGAAAATATCATACCTCCAAGTTGTTGAGATGCTGTTTTTCAAGGAGCTGTTGCATTTCTTTCAGATTTTTCTGGAAGAGAAGTTGGTGACTATCCATGACTGTTCTACTGCTCTCCTGTATTTTTTTCTCACAGCCAAACATTGCTGAATTCTGCTTCTGATGGAAAGAATCACTTCTACATGCTGATGAGCATGAAGTGTCATCTGTGGTTCTTGATACAAACAGGCAAATTATTACTTTGTCTTATTTTTATGCATTAACTGTACATTTTTAAATATGTTTCTTACCAAAAGTATACACCATCAATAAATGATGGAAAGCCCGACAAATGCAGTTAGTACTATCTGAAAGTGTCCAATACTTTCCATTTAAAAACTTCTGTTATTTATAAATAGAATTTTCTGATAGGGTTGTTGGGTGACTGCCTCAGGCTGCATTAATATGGAAAATGTCAGCCAACAGTTTGGTAATTTACAGAAACAGAACACGGATGGTTGGTTTTTTTAAAGAAGAAAAAAAACAAACAGGAAAATGAGCTTCATTTCTCCATAAAGTTGGCTTATGCAGAGTGTAACTGTATTGATGTTGTCAGGTATTCCCTTACTTCAAAGAGCAACAAGGTTTTCTAGTATCCAGAGAGCCCAAATGTACCAATTGTGTGTAATGTCAGTATTGTGGTATGTTAAAGAATTGGTATTTGCTGCCTGACAAAAAAAATCTTTAGAGTAGCTAGTGTAGTTGGGCCCCGTGACCAGCTCTTAGCTGAAGATGTATGTTTCACATAAGTACAGAAATTCAATAACCTCTTTCCTTCATTTCTATCCATTTCTTCAGCTTAAGGTCTTTCTTCTGAGCCTTCTCTTCCTGCACCTAAAATTATCCCTTTTGTTTTTAGTGGATCTATTTCAAGTGGGTAAATAATCTATTAAGGCTTTTTTTTTTTTTTTTTTTTTTTTTTTGTATTTATCATAGCACTTATAATTTTAGGGCAATAGAAAATGGAAAATTTCAAACCGTGAAGACTATTGTTATTTTTGAGGAGATTTTATACAAGACTACAAGAAACGTTGGCTTAATTGCAGTGACCTAAGGAGAGCTTAAAATGGAATTTATTATTTTTGATGAGATGGCTGACAGCAAAAAGGGAGAACAAATTCACATATTTATTTATTGAACACAGAAAACTGCATGCTGTTTTCTTTTGAATGGCAAATATCCTCCCTATCCCAAAACTTCTTTGTTATTGTAGACCAGACTTACTGACATCTGGCTCCCAAAATTCTGGTTTGTTGGTTTTTTGGACACACACAACTTCGTTTAAATTTATTTGAGTGCTTATACCATTCATATTTATAAAAATTTCTACATGCTTGGACCATTTATATTTATAAAAGTTTCAACATTCCAACTTTTCCATAGACCATTTTTTGATTTGTCATATTAAAGTTTACATCCCAAGACTGAATTTCATCAAAATTCAGCAAATTTAAGCACCAACAGGGAAATATATCTTGTAAAAAGAGCAGCATGCCATTTACACACCTAATGCATCCAGACATCCCAGTGTCTGTTGGCTAATGAGTTCTCCAAAATCTTTGCTTTTAACATTCAATAATTAAACACTACTAGAAGCAAAATGGCTTAACTGCAGCATGGAATGCACTTATTAGGTGTTTCAGGACTTTTGCTTTCTCCAAGAGGAGTTAATATGTTTCTATTGCTTAATTTATTTTTTTACACCTTTTAAAACACAGACATTATGAATTCTAGAATCTTTTAAAATTCACAGATATTCATTTGGGTTTGAAGTTACATTTATCTTGCATACTTAATACAGTATTCATTTCTTCCTTGAAGAGGGGATTGTCAATGAATTCTATGCATTCTCTTCTGAGGAAGTGTAAATTCTAAAGGTGACACAAGATTTTTGGCTTCAGCATTCATAGAATTGTAAAAAGCAACAGAAATATAGAAAGGTATCTACCTTTGAGTTAGTTGTTACCCATATCAAAATTTCCAATTAAAGGGATTATAAGAAATGTTTAAAGCTTTTCAGCTCAGAACTGGTGAGTTTTGAAGAACCTTCAGTGTTCAGAACCTTCTTTCTCAAAATGCTCTTCTGTTTTATCTGCACTAGTTGTCTTGTGACCTTCCAATAGGTCATAGTGGATTCAACTTTTAAACTTTTCTGATGCTAGGGTCACTTATTTTCATTTTTTTCCTTGAGCAATTTCTAATTTCAAACTTATAGAAATATAATTAACTTTGAGATTCTTAGCGGTCTCTCAAATTTTGTTGCTAGGGGAAAATAAACTGTAAAAGAATATGAACATATAAATTGAATTTCCTTGGGAAATCAGGTAAAGAAAATGAAAACTGGAAAAAGAACACACACACTACAGGATAGTGAATTTTTGAAATTATACAAACAAAAATGGAGCGACAGCACTGTAAGAAATGGAAAGTGGTTTGTACAAGTCCTGAGATAACAATGTGTTGCACAAGAAGCAGTTTGAAAAACAATGAAAAATAAAGAAATTATAAAGGCACTGAGATGCTGCTCTTAATCCAGCCTATGAGTGTAATGAGACAAATGATCAGGAAACCTGAGACAGGGTTCAGAAACATCTACATTTTTTTGCCATAAATTAAACTTAGATTTAACAGGTTTCGTGTTTGTTTCTTTGCTTTTGTTGCTACAATCTTCCTATGAATGTTGACTAGAAAATAGCATGAGTGTTAAGCTCCACAAATTATAAAGCATTTTCTTAACTGACCAGTTTATCGCCTGAAAATGTGTTAATCAGCAGAGATATGCAAACAAGTTGAGTATTAATGTCACAATGAAGAACACACTGAAGTCCAAAAGTAGGGTGATCCCTTTCACACAGAATTTATCTCTATTCTGAACACCTGCACAACTTACATCATGTGGAAAATAATTGAAATGCAGAAAGGAATAACAAAAGAAGCAACAACAAAAATAACCCCCTGAGCTGAAATGGTAAAGAAATGAGAGGTTAGAAAAGGGATAATCAGGAACTAGTAGGAAATAGATCAGATAGATAAACTATGTGTGAAGGAACATCCTGGTATAGGTGAAGGTATTTTAGAAGCAGTGTTTGGATAGAATGAAAAGTATGCAAATAAAATTTTATGTGATATGAAATGAAATTACAGGTCAAATTGTTACCAGGACACTCTCGATTCACGTAGAGAATGAGAAATATCAAGGAATGACAGCTGGAAAGAAGATCCTTGGGTGAACATAAAAACTAGAGTATCCTTGAATGTCAAAAGGAAAAAAATCTGGGTAAGAAATTGCCTGGACAGAATAATTCTGAGAACACCAAATGGTTTGATAACCATGGCAATCTGAGTTGCGCTATAACAGACTGGAGACTGGGTTAGTCTTGACTGTTCCCAGAATTCCACTGAGGGGAAAAGGTTTGTGTCATCTCTGCTGTCTTACCAAGTGGACACAAACAACTCAAGGAAATTGCATAATGTTTCATTGGAAAAGTTTAGAGAAATGCTTTCTTTGCCATGAGAGAAATGCCTTACAATTTCCTAAAGGTAATTGTCTGCTGTTTATTGCATACGGTAAGAAATTTACTTCTATTGATCATCAGAGTAAACAGGAATGCTTACCTGAAGTTGACTTTGTTTATGTTTGGCAATCACAGTCCTGGCATTAAAACTGATCCTTTAATTTGTTCAAGAGCTTCTTCTAACTGAAAAGCTGCTTTTGTCTGGACTGGAGCTAAAAACACACAATGAGGAAAGTTTTTTAAAATTTGAATATTTTACCATAAATGGTTTGGTTAAGTTGCTGAAGTTTGGAAGCCTAAATCCAGACAGTTACACAGTAAACTACTGTGTTAAACACAGTGGTTCAGCATTATTAGACATGCAAGAGCTCCTCGAGTTCCTCTGAAACAAAATCCCAGTCTATTTAAATGCTTGCAGTCATACATGTATTCAACAGTTTTGCTATTTGCTTTTAAACTGCACTGTTGAAAAAATATGAGGTTAAAAAAATCTAACTTTGTTTTTACATCATGATTATTCCACTCATGCACTAAGCCAAAGTTATGGCTTGCAGATATTTTACAGAGGCCAAATTGTAACTTAATAATTAAACCAGTGGGGAAAGAAGGAGTCCAGACAGGCACAATGCATTGCCACTTTCAAATGAGTAGAAGCAGGGTAGAGAGTAGCAGAGGCAGAACTTCTGTAAAGGAAAACCAAGAGAAAAAATTGTGATTCCTTCTATTGCTTCACAGTCTGGGCTGTCAGTAGAGCTATGAAGAAGCCCTAAACCAGTACTGTTCTATTTTGTTATTTTAATCTGACATTTGATCTTGAAGTCAGAGACATTACCTCACAGCTGGCACAACTGCAGTTGGGAGAGTAAATCTGTTAAAGAATACCTAAGTAATAGACCATATCTTAAGCATTTGAACACTGGAAAGTTGATGGGAAATCAGACTTGGCCAATGCTGTTACAAACTCCTGCCAATCTGCACTGATTCCAAGAAAGCAGGAACTGAGCTGAAGTGATCATTGCTTCCCAGCAAGAGAACAGCTTAGAAAGTGGACTAATTCAGAAAAAAAAAAAAGTTATGTACCATGTTAATATATTCTAGGACTGCATTTACTTAATGATAAACAAAATGCATATTTTTTAATATTTTGTATTCAAAGGTTCTAAAAGGGGATCATTATGCTATCCTAGTAACTGTCAGTGGCCTTGTAACACCTCTCACCCAGCTGTGAAAGCACAGTACTGCAACCAAAAAGCACACTGCAGTCAAAAACGTGGGGAAAACCCAGGAAGCCACAATACTTCAAGGAGGTAATGTACTCACTGTGACTGGAATATCGTGAAATATCTCATAATACAGTTTTTAGAAATAGAAAATCTGTTGTTATTTCCCCTACCCAATTGTCATATATATCAGATCTGAGCTTGTCAGTTGTTTTGCTTTCGTGAATTCAATTACTTGGAGTGAAGTTAATTGTTCTGTTTACTAGTAGAAAAGACTAATGGCCTCCAGAGATCCCTTCCAACCTTAACTCTTCTCTGACTCTGTGAATATAGAAACAGTTCTATTGTAAATAATGGTTAATTTTTAATTGACAAACCTGTTTGTTTGTGTTGAGACAAAGGCTGATGAGCACAACGGAACTTAGCAGTTGCCTCCTGAAATTTGATTTTCCTCTGCTGCAGAACTTGTTCTCTAAATCTTTGTTCTTTTGCTTCTTCTTCCTTCTGTCGTTCTTCGAAGGCTCTATATTTAAGCAAAAGTAGATCACTCCTATGTTTCTGAATTATGTTTACCAAAATATTAGTAACTTAATTGCTTAACAACTTGCCATTTTAGTACAAAAGCCAGCTTGTCCATAAATTAAATGCTATTAACTTCAGCACAGCTGGAGTTTTAGAGTTTGTCGCAATGTAAATGGAACAGTGGGTGGTGAAAAAGAGTCACAATACATTTTTATTTTCTAGCCTCAACTAGGGATTTGATTCTTTTTTATATGTGAATTAACACGCAGACTTGACCAGTTCTTTTCACCAATGTGACTTTTGCAACACACTTCATAAGTGTATCACAAGTACCTCATAAGTGTATCACAGTGAGCAGATCAGTAAGAAGGTTAACTGCAAGTGCTCTGTGTGTGCTTTTCACAAGCTGTTGGGGGAATAATAACAGTTTAAAAGTTGTTATCTAAAAGTAACACAAAGGAACTACAGTTTTATCCATAAATATCCAAGTCTCAAGTTGTAGTTGTTAAGAAGTTTCCTGAAAGACAACCAGTTTAGCAGCACAAAATGGGATAAAGAAGTAACAAGAAATTATACTTGACGGAATCTGTTATTATTAAAAAATATGTTAAACGTGTCCTCTTACTGGTTGGAAAGCAAAGCAGGCTCTAGTCAAAAACAACCATCATCACAAAAGTTTCCTTCAGTATGCATGAGCTTCACAAAGCTATGTGGAATCTTTTCTCCTGCTGACAGAATCATCCACTTTTACTGACAAACTAGCTCCCGGAGCGAAATATACACAGAATATTTATTGGCACAGTGCCTAGGTAGGCAAGTCATATTTAATGGTTTTAAACTAAAAAAAGGTAGATTCAGACTAAAAATAAGGAAGAAATTCTTTACAGTGAGGGTGGTGAAACACTGGAGCAGGTCACCCAGTGAGGCTGTAGATGCCCCATCCCTGGAAACATTCTATTCTAAAAGCAGTAATACTATAAAAGTAACGGTCTTCACGTGAAACTTTCAAAGCCTGCCACGCAAAGATCACTACAGCTGGGAGCTTCCCATCTGTGCATTAGAAATGTGATTTAACAGGTCACTAGTACACTAAGTAGGGTCCCCCTCTAGCCAGCATTAGTGGAAAGAAATGTTTGACCACATGTTCTTTGTTTCTCTCAACACAATAAGATACCTTCCCATAATTCTAATCACTAGCAGTTGCTTCATGGTTCTTCTTGCTTAATGGAGCAAAGCTGCTACTTCACAGAGCTACTCCTTAATTCAAGATATTTTAATTATTCTTCCCTTTGCTTTTCAGGGAAAAAGTTCAAATGAAATATTCAACTTGACCATCTCTAGTATCCCTTCAAACTGATGACTGATCTCCCGTGAAAACAAACACAAAAATAATTTGAAAGAGGTACTTTTTATTTTAGAAAGCTTAAAGGCTGTAATTGCACAATAGTAAAAAAAAAATAGAAAATCTGCCAACTAATTCCCAAGTACACACTTATACAGGAATATCCACTTTAATCCACTTGGAAGCCAAAGCGTAGCAGAGAGAGACAAAGAACTTTCACTATTTTGAAGACTCATATATACATAGCTGTCAAAACATGTTAAAACTAAAAAACAGAACTAGAGTTCATTGTCCACTTTTCAGTATTCCCGAATTTCACTCACCTTAAAATCTAATACAGAAATCTGCAATTTTATCTTGAGTAAGTGAAAATCACAAGAGAGGAAACAGACTGTCTTATCCTCGTAAGTACTTTAAACACATTCTTCTTGATGCCCTTTAATATTTCTAGAAGCTGATCAAGAAGGCTTTTAGTTGAACTGCAGTTGTTAAATTCAGACGTGGGAAATTCCATAACTTTACACCTGGACAAATTCCAGTGTATAACTCCAAAAAGCAAAAAAGTCAGTTCTGACAGAGTATTTTTTTTAAATTGTTTTGAATGTTAATTAACTGCACTCTTCCACACTCCTAATAATGAGTATTAAAAAGAGGACTGTTCCATATAGCTGGGAATGAGCAAGTCCACATGCTGATGCAAGAGGTCTTTTTCAGCACAGCTCATCATGATCACTGTTTAGTTTGGATTAAGACAAGAAGGAGAAAAAAAGGATCTTATTTTAATGCAAGGAAATGCATTAAAGTTATTCAGTGAAGGCTTATTAACTTCTTGACCTTCAGAATGTAAATTGTAACACCCAGGTGCATTATGTAAAATAAATAATTTTAAAAATGCACATTTATATCTTACAGAAAAACAGTTAAAGCGAATGTTTGTTCATGCACTCTCCTTAAGTCACCAGCTTAGGTTCCTATCACAGATGTAACATTGGCAAAAGAGTATGGCTTTAAGATGGATAGCTAGCAGAAGAATTTCCTGACTGGTGTTTTTTTAACCCAATTTTTCTGTCTACTATAAACAACCCAGTGGTGCAGCAATTTTTGAAATGGCTGCCAAAATATTTATGGAGAATTTGGAAACTTAAAGTACTTAGCTGTCTCACATATACAGACATTATGTGGAAGGCATTTTTATGTTAAAAACAGTATGACTAGATGGTGGAACTATTTCCTGGTTAATTTTATTATATTGTCTTCACAGTGAAGTGATAGATGCTGCATTCCCAGGTGGACTAAATGCTTATTACTGCCTTGGATGAAAATTATAATTTAAAAAGGAATATATATAGTGTGTATAGAATGCTGTGAAATGAACCTTTTGATACTGAGCGATATTCTTCCATTGCCATATCATGTTGCAAACCAGTGCACAGTAATTTTAAAATTGAGCTAGGGAGGTATTTGTATGGTCAATGACTACAGTAGGATCAAGAAAAGGCTAGTGTAAAGAATGCTGTGTCACACTCAAATTTCCCTTCATGGGCAAACAGGAGCAACCTTATGCCCTTAAAAAGAATTTTGGACATTGCCCAAAAATCAACTTTGTAATCTGAGACACTTACCAAGACCAGGAACACATATTAAATCTATTCTTTCATCTTTGATTATTGTATGCTGAATACAAAAAGACAGCCTGAAATCGCTGCGAGTGCTTCAGAAGGACCAACCCTTACAGCAGTGTATGGGCTCACAGAAGGCTGTCCTACAATGTGCTCCTAAGGTCCACAGGAGGGCTGCCTGCATCATGTTCCCGTTACCACATTCCAACTCTTGTTCATAGGCAAAACCCAAGCACACCTTATACAGTCAAGCTTTCTTTTTGTTAGCATAACTCAAATCTTAAGAGTCTAATTATTACTAATCCAGAATTGTTAGTGAAAAATAATAATACTGTTAGAATATTACTAAACAGAAAAAGGCTCAATAATAGAGACAAAACAGTTTAAAACTGTTATTCACACATTGAATTTCTATTCCTTTTCCTGATGCTCATTCTTGCACTGCTCTTTTGCCTCCCAAGGTTTGTAGTTTCATTCTGGTTGTGCTGGAGTGTTAGGGTGAACTGGCAGCATCTGGAGTCCCTTCAGCAGGACCAACAGGATCTTCATGTAAATGCTTTCTTCTCCCTCACCTTAGGATCCACTTGGAGTCATTTTTATATTTGCTAAAACACTTTTACACCTCTGCTCTATCATCATCAATCTGTAGCTCCACAGTACCTCTAAATATTTCATACATAGTGCCTTCTATATATGTTCAGTGCTATTGTTCTCTTCTCTTTGTTACCTCTAAAGCCAGGTTTGTCAGGTCTAGTTCTGCATTTCTTTAGCTGACTATTGGTGAGTATAGCCAAGGGATCCCCAGTGCCAAGCCTGTGTGCCATCTCTTACCATCCCCTGCCTGTCCTCCTCCATGCCACATCCTACACCTCCAGTTTTCAAAGCCTCTGCTACTGAACCAGGCCTGAATTTCTCTATACTACATTATTTTAGAGTCATAAATATCTCATTCTCTGCACAGAATAACTGCTTCTTACTGCTATCTATATAAAACTACGGTCATACAATAAAAAAAATAAAGGCAAAATAAATTAGCCACAGACACCTGGTCTTCTACAGAAATTGCTGTTGCAGCTAAACCAAGCTAAACAAAGCTGCTGTCAGGTCAAGAAAAGTTCAAAGAGAGCAAGCTTGGCAAGCATCTGTTCCAAGGCCTTGCAAATTCAGCACAATCCTGTGGCTCTTTATCAGAAATGGCAATACTGCATTTCAAGTCCACATGGTTACAGTGATCACCTACTTCTCACAGTTCCATTCTGATGTAGAAAGAAATACAAAATTCTTAACACTCTGCCCTCTCTGTTTACCAAGTGCAGACATTGTTCTGTTATTCTGGCCATAGACTGCTTTTCATTTTTCATCAAAAAAACCTGATGAATGATTTAAAGAGCTTTCATTAAATCATCAATGTTAATCAGCCAGTAGGTGGAGCACAAAGCTTGTGCATATGTTCAAAATAAAGTATTACAGAAAGAACAATAGATTGGGAATAGACTGGAAACTGCTATGGATTTCCTTCCCCAGTTTCAACAGATGGATTAGCTATTTCAAGGTAATTCAAAATGCTGAACCAATGGAAGGTTTATTTTAAAATGCACATAGACAATTGCATTTCCAGAATGAACCAGCTATCTGCAGACAGTAACATCATAGTAAAACAGGACTCACATTTTGCACAAAGCAGTAACAGCATGAAGTCTACAGTCCACAGCAAAATCGACAGTTGGTATTTTGAAAACAATGTGTTATAGAAACATAAAATATGATATCCTATTCATTTGCATCAAGTATGTGCTTAGTCAGTAGCTCTTATTGCCAGAATACTGTTATTTAAACAAATTATCTGCCAAGCTACTGCCCCAGAGAATATTTGATTCTTAATCTGATCTTAAAATTGCAACTTCATGTATCAGTGAGACAATAAAGAAATTACTTTCTTGATACTCAGGCAACTTGTATAAACTGTTGGCTAGGGAGTTTTGCTGTGTTGAAGTACTGCTGTTAACACAAAACTAAGGAGCTTAATCAGTGCAAGAGATGCAAAGAAACAGATGACATCAGGGGGTTTGAAAAAGATCTGTGATTTAAGTTACTGAGACTTTTATTTCCAAAGTTATCCTTGCTCTTTCTGATGTTTTTGTCTTTTACTACTAAACCAATTAACTGAGTTCAGCTTGTAGAAGATGAGTATTTTTAATGCTCAAGGTGCTGCATTTTAGAAATATTGACAACAAATCAACAGTAGACTGTCAGGGAAAATTTCATTACAAGTACTTATAGAAAAGGTTGAAAACAGAAGACCTCAATCTTCAAGAACCTTGCATTTGAATATGCAGGTCTCGTTAGCTTGAAAAGTGCTTTGGTACAACCTTGTTTAAAGGAGGTTTGCTGGTGGCTCCAGAAAAAAAACACAAAGAAAAAATCACAGAAACGTTTTCCTCCACAAAGCAATACGAAGAGAATGAAGCTAAATGACACAAGATTAAGGAGAGAGCAGAAACTCTCCTACATCTTCACTAGAACTTCTTTCTAAAGAGAATTAATTACTTTTACTTTTTTTAAAGAAAATTTATAAATTTAAGGTTGACATTAAATTTGGTTAAGCTTGATCAGCTTCATAAAATTCTACAAAGAAATTACAGTCCTGTAGATGAGAGGAGAGCAGTAGATATTGTCGATTTAGACTTTACTGTCTCCCCTATGATCCTCATAAGTGAGATGCTGCTGCACAGGCTGACTAAGCAGACAGTGAGGTGGAATGTAAACGGTCTGACTGGTCAGGCCCAGAGGGTGGTGATTAGTGACACAAAGTCCTAGTGGGGGCGAGTACATAGTAGTGAACCCTCGAAGTCAGTACCAGGACAAATGCTCTTTAACGTCTTCATTAAACATAGAAATATGGAACCATCTGGATCAGAAAAGACCTCTAGGATCATCAGCTCCAACAACAAACCCAGCATGGCCAAGTCCACCACTAAACCACGTCTTGAAGTATACCACGTGCAACCACTCCAACGGGCAGTCTTATCCAATGCTTGACAACCTTCCTCATGAAGAAAATTTTCCTGGTATCCAAGCTAAACCTCCCATGGTACAATTTGAGGCCATTTACTCTCATGTTGTAGCACTTGTTACTTGAGAGAAGGGACCAGCCTTGCAGCAAAGAACATCAGTGGTATCCTGAACTGCACTAGGCAAAGCTTAGCCAGCATGTAGAGGGAAGTGATTCTTCCCCCCTGCTCAGCACTAGGCAGGCACAGCTGAAGGACTGTGTCTATCTCTGGGCTCCAGAGAGAAATGGAAAGACTGTACACAGTCCAGTGAAGGGCCACAGAGATGATGAAGGGACTGGAGAATCTACGAGGAAAGGCTGAAAGGTCTGGGACTGTTCAGCCTGGAGAAGAGAAGGCTCAAAGGAATCTTATTAATGTCTATAAATACCTGGAAGGAAGGTGCACAGAGGAGAGAGCCAAGCTGTCTCCAGTGATGCCTGCTGACAGGACCAAACTGAAACACAGAAGTTTACTTTGGAATATCGGGAAACACTTTTTTTGGTAAGGATGACAAAACTGACACAGATTGTCCTGAGAGGTTGTGGAGTCTCCATTCTTGGAGAAGATCAAAAGCTTTTCTTGGGCAACCAGCTCTAGGTGGTCCTTCCTGAGTGG
This sequence comes from Chamaea fasciata, assembly GCF_029207755.1. Lineage (NCBI taxonomy): Eukaryota > Metazoa > Chordata > Aves > Passeriformes > Sylviidae > Chamaea > Chamaea fasciata. Next base: position 40,116,628 of record NW_027094087.1, on the reverse strand, counting down.
AGGTGTTCAACCAGAAGACTTCAAGACATCTCTTCCAACCTCAACCATTCTATGTGAAGGTTAGAGGTAGAAAATGGACTGTCACACTTCACAGTGCACTCGTTCCTACTCTCCATATAAAAATGCAAAAGATACAGAAAAAATTCTCTTTTGAAATCATATACTAGCAATGCCAAGAATAACTCCTGATACATGCCTGTAAGCCCTGGCAGGGAGAATTTTGGGTGCTGCCAGGTGTGAACATTAAGAACATCATGCTACCCTTGAGAAACCATCATCATATCTAACACCTTTACATGTGTAAGAAAGCTAATGGAACTTGGCTCATAGACTTGAGACATGACCTGAGGGTTGATCAATCCATTCCTACCTGCATAACTGCCAGGAAAAAATATTTAGATTAAAGGAACTCTATTTTCAAATTACTTTCCTGCATGTATGCAGTGACCCTTAATTTTTAATTATGTATGTCACAGCATAGAACATTGTATGCACTTACTAACTTTCTAACATTAAACAACACACTGCTTTTCGATTATTAGGAGAAAACTTGTTACCACAGACTTCCATTTGAACTGCTTATTGTGCTAATATTAAAGTCATTCTCAATTATCACAAATTGAAATGACTTCATTTAATGAATACCATACCTCAGTTTCTAAGTGGCTCACCTGAGTAACTTGGATTTATACTGTTTCTCTTAAGGCCGCAATAAAATACATATGGAAATGTATTTATGTATCCATGAGTATTACTTTAACTACACCAGTCTGTCAAAAATATGCAGGCAGTCTGGTATGTGCTTTTACATTAGAGTATAATATTTCAAGACCAGTAATACAATAAACAGTGTTCATCTGCAATGTGCAGCATTACAGTGGTTCTGTTCCAGAAAATGAAATTAGGTATTTAATTTTTCAACTGAGACTCAGTTTATTGTCTGCAAAGGTTGTGGGTCGCACTCCATTTTTAATTTCTCTCAGGTGATTATATTTCCTCTTCCATTTTTCGTTATATTTCAAAACATAAGTTGACAGCACATACTGTCAGGCTGAAATGGCAATATAAACAATAGATACCACCTCTCTTACGAGTTATGAACATGTGCCAATAAGTAAATATTGTACAACAGAAGTTATCTGATAGGGGAACTGTGGGGCACGAGCATTAACGAGTTAACAAGAGGCAGAGGAAGTGGGCTGAAGCTGAGGGCTTGCAGGGAGGAACCTATCTGCCTCTCCAGTACACACAGCTGAACCCCGTTTGTGTGTGGGGGGGAAAAGAGTGTGGGAAAAGACCTCTATGCCATTAAACTACTTACAGCACTTTCAGTGCATAATTTACTTAATGCATTTGTCACAGAATATTCCATGGCTTTGCGTTCTCATATATGCAGAAGACTGACTATGCAAAGCTCTGTTTAATATGTCAGTACAAAATAACTTTGTTACAAGTATAATCCTGTAGAAGAAAAATGTTGCTTTGTGTTTATTGGGAAGTGGGAGCACAAAGCTTTGCCACAAAGGGGAGGCTGTGCAGCTGTTACACCATGCAGACAGAAAAGCACACACTTCAGAAGGCAACAACTGCCTTCTGATGGCCCACGCTGTACAGTTGAGTGCATACTTCCGTTGAAGCTAACAAAACACAGAACACCTCGAAATGCAGATCAGAGCCGCAAGATGAAAGTGCTACTTGCCTTGAGTTTATATGTGATGTGACTACAGTGGGTTTCCAAAAATTAGCAAGCAAATCAGAATGTTGCTCTTTTTATATTTTATTTGTCCTCTAGCAAGGAACTGGATTGGTGAACCTTTTCATCTTAGATTCCTCTAGGCCAGAGCAGGGAGCTATTTCTCAAAGTGAACATGAAAATAGTAGAGATATATTGATCTGTCTCAAAGTTTTGACTCTTTTTGCTTTGGTTTTCTCTTTTTTTTTTTTTTTTCCCAATCGTCCATTAAAGGAACCCTAGTTACTTGCCTTCTTCTTCTGTTTGTCTCCATTAAATATTTCATTGCCTTGTTCCGGTGTATTTTTTGATCCTCTTTCAATGCCCGACGTTCTTCTTGTAAATCCTGTTCAAAATGAAATATTAAATCTCTGCCCCTAAGACTGTGTTAAGGACAATAGAAACTGAATGGAATAGCTCATTAAAAGATGCAATAGCCTGTATGATTGACCTTATATAGAGTAGCTCCCATAATTGTATGTTACAGTCATAACTAACTCTATGTTCTTCCAGACAAAACATGTAATTGCATCTTTCTTTTAAAAGGAATTTTAGGAGAGGCTTTGCATTTGTCTTTCATGATGCCACCAGCTGAAAAATCCCACCTTTACTATGTTCATTTGAAGGGACATTTAGTGTAGTTATCTAAACCTGTAACATAAGGATGCAGGTATGACAGGGAAAATGTTAAATAGTAAACACCCTCCCACACAACCCTACACACCCTAAAGGATTAGTTGTTTACACTGAAATTGATTAACATCATTAAATAAAAGCTCTCCACTCCAGATCAGTCCTGCATGACGCCAGTAATTATTTAAGGAGCACTGTGCAGGCGGATCTTAAGAGTTTGTGTCAGTAGTTCTTACTACTAAATTTCAAAAAATCCAGAACCCACAAGTTAGGATGGAAAACACTATTCCTAGTGGCATAATCTCCTAGAAGACGGAAAACAAGAAAACTCTTGTTTTCGTTGCTTGAGAAGGCAACATTCCCACGGCAGCTTAAAATCCGCAATGTACAAGTTTTAGTTTGAAGACACCCCTGAGGCGGTCCCTGACCGCGGGGCAGGGCGGAGGCTGGGACATTGCCGCCCCGGCCCCGCCGCCGCCCCACACGGGCCCCACGCAGCCCCGGCGCCCCTTCGCAGGGCTCGGCCGGCCCCGAGAAACGCCCGGCCCCGGCGGTCGGGGGCCGCCTCAGGAAGGATACACAGGGACGCTCCGCCGCCCTCCCGCGCGGTCCTGCGCCGTCCCGCCGGCCTTCCCGCCGAGCTCCATCCAGCGCCCGGGTCAGCACCGGGCTCGCACCGCCGCCAGCGCCGGGCGCCGCCGCGCTGCTCCGCGCGTCCCGCCCGGCCTCGTAGCAACCGGCGACGCCGCTCCCTTCGCAACGGGGCGGGGCCTCGGCGCTGAGGGGGCGGCGCCGGGGGAGAGGGTTTGGCCGGCGCAGCCTTGGCCGCCTTCGAGGCGGGCGCAGGGGATGGGGCGGGGCAGGCCCCGCCTCACCCGGCCGGTCCTTGTCCGTGCCCGTGCCGGGGCGTGAGCGCGCGTGGGGATCGCTCCGCACTCTCCCCGCGGGCCCGTCCCGTCCGGGACAGCGGCCCAGGGACCGTGCTCGGCTCTCACTGGGCTTTCCATCCTCTGCAGCGCTGTAAACCGCCGCATGACCTTTCAAAGCCCCAAACACACCCGGGGGCCGAGCGAACGAGTTCTCGTGGGGAAACACTGCCCCGGCCCAGCGTGCGGGTTTGCAGAGTTCTGCGGGTGCCTTTTAGGCCTGTCGAAGGCTTGGAGTTAACACCATAAACTTTTCCCTTTTTTTTTTTTTTTATTTTTTGTGGTTTCTTTTTTTTTTTTTTTTTTTTTGGTTGTTTTTTGGGTTTTTTGTTTGCTTTTTGACTACAGGGTGCAGAAATAACAACAATTGCAAAAACAACCACCAAAAGATTTTTTGTGCATCAGTTGGTGCACAAAATTATGAATATTATAGAAAAATGCTAGAAAGTCCATAAATGTAATTACACAAAATAAAAATTAAAAAAACCCACGCCCCCACCCTCCAGTTTGTTCTTAAGACTGTAAAACTTCTTTCTTTTTTTTTTTTTTTTTAAGCAAAGCAGGGTGTGTTGGGATATTGCCCTGCCTTGCATGAGCTGTCAGCAGTAGGCTAAATGCCTTGGTGATTTCCTGGCAAGATATTTCTTGGCTGGTGTATTTGAGCTTAAACCAATTCATCCTTTTTTTTTTTTTTTTTTTTTTTTTTTTTTTTTTTTTTTTTTTTTTTTCCATTTGCAGCTGTTCTATGTCTTTGACTGGGAAGGTAAAAATAGTACTCTGCATTTGTAAAATACTTTTCTCCTCAGACCCCTCCACCATATTTGTAGCACAGTTTGGGAAGTGGATGTTGCTGTCACCATTTTACATGGTCGGGTTGCCAAATGTGTTAAATATTCATAGTATCCCAGTTACTGCAGTTGAGAAGATGACCCTAAAATGGAAGTCTTTCACCTGTAGTTCAGAAAACCAACCCCAAATTCACTGCTTCTTTGCCCCATCTGCTCTGTTGTGTTGCAGAAGGGGGAACAGTCGTTGTCAATTTACTTCTGTGTCTTTTTCAACCCACGCATTCATTTAAAATCCCAGTTTTGCCTGATAAAATGCACTGTTTTATTTAGGATGCAGGAGAAGGCTTTATCAGGATAGAGAACTGAGTCATCCAAGCAGAACTGAGGCAGAGCTGGAAAACTGCAGAATTTGGGCCCATGTCACACCTAGGGAGATTGAAGGTCGTGGTCAACTCATGCCACTGACAGAATTTGACCTTCCTTAGATTTACTGAAAATTTTGATCTAACACAACACAACTTGTAGCTTTACCTTAAGATACCTTCTGAGATTCAGAACTAAGCATAGTGTTTATACGTATTTCTGTCTTTTGTTTATTTTTTATTAAGTCTTCATAGTCCTCCTTTACAGTTATTGGATAATTTCTCCCCATGAGTAACCTCACATCTTTCAGACTGTGGGACAAGAAGGTGACAAGCTGGGGGCCATGTAATTCAGAAGTGCATGATTATTCTGAGGCAGCAAGAAACCTGATCTTAAGTAGTTGCAGAATGGAAGGTCCTGCTCTGGCAGCTGGTTTGAAAGAAGTTTCATAAATTTTACTTTGGGCTGGACACTGATATTTCAGATCAGCTCTTAAAACTTCGTGGGATGGATTCGGAATTTATTACCAGTCTTATTTGAAGGCTGGAGCATAGCTGTGCTGCTGCAGACACCTATTTTTTTTTTCCTACTTGTTCCAGTGGAGGATTAATCTGCTGCTGCTGTCCTATAGTTTTTCTTCAAGCTGTGCAGGCAACTGCATTGGAGAAGTTAATGTTCTGACTATTTTAACCATTCCTGTCTAAAATTTGTCACTCTGCCTATTTATGTACATAGAAAGAGGAAAAAAAAACCTGCTCATTTGCCCTAATGTCATATATAGAGAGCCATGGAATTCATTTCACCTTCTTCCTGAGATTGAACTAAAGATCACAACCAGCGTCTTCATGAGAAAGCATCAACTGATACACCACTTAAACCCTAGTAGGTCTCATATTGGAAAACTATTGTGTACCATGTGGTACTTCAGAAAAAAATTAAAAATTTGATTTTGAGAGATACAAAAGAGCCAGAGTTGTTCAGAATTTCACAGGCAGTTGCATATACTCCTCTAAGTTACAGGTTCTTAGTACCATTTAGCTGTTCATTTTTAAAGAAAACCTTGGATTAAAGAGTGTATTAATCCTCACTCCCAACAAATATTGGTTGCTCCCAACAAATCTTAGTAGCAAAAGCTATTTCCAGTGTATTCCAGCTTTAAATAGAGGTGGAGATGAACCACATTGTCAAGACAAATTTGTAACGTTGTCTTATTGTACCAGTGTAAGGTGCAGTGGAACAGTGTATTCTGAAGATCCTTTAGACAGTGTATGTCCCAGTGGTGCATTGAAAGATGAGGTTTCATTCGTTCAGCCAGATCACAAACAATTTAAATTCTCTAACGTATCTAAATTATCTAAATATGCTGGACCTTTCTGAACTTGTTGTTGTTGGACTATCAGATCCAGTTTCAAGATACAAAAGTAGTGGAATTGAGTGTGTGAAATCTCTAAGTGCCTCATAGTTTTAATTAAGCTTCTGTGGACTACATTTAATTTTCTTCTTGTCATGCCATTCTCTTGTACTTAGACTTTTTTCAGGGATAAAAATCATTGTTTTGAATGATAGTCTCAGTGCCTGTGTTACAATAGGTGGGCTACAAGTGAGACCAAAATACTGCTATTATTCTCCTGGTAAAAGATATGCTATGTAATACAAAGTGCTAACTTAAAAGAATGTTTTTTCTGTTTTCTATTTTGAACTTTGATGACATATTCCAAAATTATCTCCACAGCCTGTTCTAGTGCACTACCACCACAACAATACAGATTCCTTAATGATAAAATACTTGGTAAAAATTTGAAAACATCAAGTAATACTAGTTTTTCTTTCAAGTAGCCTAGAACACTCATGCCAAATATACACAAATGCTCAAAAATAGCATATAAAAAATCTGACAGAGTTTATCACAATGAAAATATATATGTTTTATGTGTCATGTAGAGGTGATAAGCATTAATTTTCCTCAGGATGCAAGTACTAATATATAAAATCTACTCTGCAGTTGAAATGTGGTTTATTAAATCCAGGCAGTAAAGGAGTGATGTGTTGGCTGCCCTTTGTGCTGTAGACATTCCCAAATAGTTAGATCAGGCCTTCATAGTGTACAATTCTTTCCACAGAAATTTGAAACCCATCAAAACATTTGCATTTCTTCAAGTAAAAGATGAACCACCACTTCAGTGTAACTTCATTTATTTGTCTTAATATTTTTTTGTCTGGTTTAGGAGAGACTGTCATAAATAATGGGGAACCTTGTTCACCTAAGGTAAGATTTTCTATTACTTTGTTCACATAAGATAATGAATGTAACTGAATGATTTCTGAGAAAAATGACAGATGTTTTAAAAATATGGATTGCCTTATTCAAGATAGATATGAAAATACAGAAGAATCAGGTATTTTCAGATAAAGAAAAGTAACTACATTGAAATTGTAGGAATTCAGTATATTAGAACATTTTTGTGTTAATGTCCTGTATCCCGGCTCAGTTGTTATGTCATATTTTTTATCTCATCTGCATGACTTTAAATGCAGAGTAAGTATTATTTTTGGCAGAGTCAGTTTTTGCTTGAATTGCTGAGATCAGACTTAATTGCTTGTTTCATGTTGGCTTTTGTTAAAGATAAATATTGATTAAAAATATTTGCTTAACAGTGTTTAATTGAACATCTGGTGAGTAGCTGTGATAGCCCTGGAACAAGCCATACTTTCAAGTGTTCTATTTATAAGTTTCTAGAGATCTGTTTATAACTCTTACATAATTTTTCTTCCTTTATTTTGTGCTTATTTCAAAAGGAAAGAAACATATTCTTTTACTTCACTACCATTCTCCAGGCACAAAACGAAATTATACCAGTAATTCAGAAACCTTTGTTTTCAAAAATTCCTTTGTTAAAAGTTTTTGTAATTTTTACTTTCACTTTTTAAGAGCAAAAATCAGGGGGAAAACCCTGTTCAGTGCTTGCTGGTGTAGTAGCAAGTCCAAAAAGAGAAAACTGGAGAAGGAAAAGAACAACTATGTTGAAGATGTATTCAAGTCTAAATAAGTTTTGTTTTTCATTGAAATCTTTACATTTCTAAGGATCCTTTCTTCATTTGAAAAAACAATATATGAACATACTACGAATGATTTGCTGAGATTATGAAATCATCAAACAAAGACTCATACAAAAATATGTTGCTTAGTCTTTTGACAACCACACATATTTTGGGAATTACTTTTAGTAATTTCTTTAAGTGATGATTCAGAGGCATTCCCTTATTTTTTGTCATATGGCACCATGGAAGAAAAACTTCTAAATATGCGGATATAATTTTGAAATAACAGTAATGGGTGTAACTACTTTTACTAATGCTATTATTGTTACTGTTTCAGATAATTGTGTGCCCATGAATACTGTCCCTTTATTCTTTCCCCTAAAAGAACTTTTAAAATATTTTTTTAATGCTGAATTGGGTCTGCAAATCTTCTCATGACTGCTTGTGTGCGTAAGGTAAAAACTTATGCAAGTATTTGCCTGATCGGCATCTAAATAATGAATTTAGGGATTTCCAAGGGTATTTTGCTAAAATCAGGTAAATCCAAAATCCTGCACATTTCCAGTGAAAATAAGTTCCTTAGCATTTGAGATGTCTATGGGGTGTGGTGATTCCTAAAATGCAGGATTTGCAAATTCTTGCCTCCCACTTACAGTGCTCACAAGTAGAATGCCTCACCAGAAATGGTGGTGTTTTGTTGTTTGTTTTTGTTTTTTTTTTTTAATTTATAGGGGTTATTCTTTACCTCTGACACTACATTTTTCTTGTGAGGTATGGCTAAGCAGAGAACATCTGATCGGTTTTGGTCTCACCTCTGTCAATTATCGCTTGATACAGCTTTTAAAAAACAGGCTTTGAAGGAAGTCCTGTGAAGCAACCTACTTCATTTTGACAGACTGAGCTATTTTATGTATGCTTTATGTTCAATTTATTTCCCCCTCCATTGTTTGGTACAACAGGACACAAGGAATGTTGGAGCTGTGGAGGAACCACTCCAAGCAGAAGAGAAAAATAAATCTGCAGATATTTCAAAACAAAAAGAACAATGCTGCCTTGTACCATGTGATGCTCAAGCTAAAATTTTACAAGGGGAGAAACATTACATGTGCAGTATGTATTCATAAAGAATACTTTTAATGATGAGCTATGCAGTGCCATGCTATGCAATCCTCTCCTCTCCTCTGCTACGCTATGCTGTGCAAATTTATTTTTTAATCTTCTTGAGCACACGTGACAGCCTTGTGACCCTGCTGCCCAAACTGTGTATTGTCCAGAAAATCTGGGGTACCCTGTTTTTGGGATGCAGCTGGTGTGACAAAGTATAACCATTGGTGAAGACAGGCAAATCCAAGCAGCTTAGATCTATTACCCTCTGAATGTCAGTATCTCTCTCAATTAGAGAGTAAGAGGATGATGTTTGTTTCTCATTTAAATGTCATAGCTGAATGTGGGGGTGTAGGTGGGAGGTAGTTAATTAGTTAGTTAGTTAGTCAGTTACATGGGAGTAAATGTGTACTTCACCTTACCTTTTATAGAGGCTTACACAGCATATTCTCTGTTCACTACCTTGACAAACTACACAGCAAATTATGCAACCAGCTTCTGAAAATAATTGTGTAAATCCTTGGTTTTCACATATGACTCAAAATATATACATTATTAATTATATGCCATTTTGATGGTGATCATGATTTTTAGCATCAGGGCAAAAACCAGGAGTAGTAAAATGAATGAGCAAAAGGTGGCAAGAAACCTTATATATACCTGTCTTTCATCATATGCATTAATATTTCTGTGATACCCATTAACTATTTGTCCAGTTTATGCAAGGATAAGATTAATTTCTTCTTCAAAACATGAGAAAAACCATCACTTCTTAAGATGCCTTTACTGCAATCAGAAAGTCAGAAGTTTTTAGCACCTTTGGCTTTAATCTGTGGTCTCTGTATTACTTTCATTTCACTTTTAGGTGCTGCAAGATAAAACACCTACAGTATTCACTTAGATGATATAAATAAGTATGTTGTCATTTAGTTGAGAATATTTCTAAAGTTATGAAAACAAAGTGGATGAACATTTTTCTTTTGAAGGAAATTTGCAGAACTCTCTTGCTGAATATGCCAGAAGTACAAAAAAACTGGTAAGAGACATGATGGATGATCAACAGTCTTCACTGGATTTTCTTTCTAATCAGGTACCTTTTCTCTTTATTATAAAGATCTGTATTTGTTATTTCTCACAGCAGGTGTTATCTTTCTGAGGAAAAATAGGGCTCATAAAACCATTAAATTGTCATCAAACCAGTAGGATTAGAGTGTCTTATCACAAGTACCTCTGGTAGGGTGGGAGTTCCATTTCGATGAGGAGTGGTAAGCACCCCATTTTACAACTTAGTGTTGTACATTGCAGGGAAAGTGGAGGACCATTCCTTCACATTGGTACAAATTACTACACATTAAAAAATTAACTTCAGATTATGTTTACTAGGAGTCAGGAAAAATCTTTAGAATGTGAAATTTCTCATTGCAACCTAATTGAAGATCTCTTATTTGAAATTGTAGGTAAATGAACTCATGAACAAACTAGTTCTTTTGAACACAGTAATTTTGAGAAAACATCTGGATCCACTTCCTTATAAAGCAGTTCAGTCTCATGGTAAGTATTTTTCAGAGGTAGTCTTGACACCTTCCCTTTTTATCTTTGTATCTTGAAAAGGATCTAATTAAAGCAAAGGTAAGCAATTGTAACATTGACATCCTTTGTTAGTAACATATAGACTCTGGAAACTTAAGAAACTGTTTGAAACTGTTATCATAAATACTGCTTTAAATCATTTGCATCTGACAACTCTGGGCATCCTATTTAGCATGCTGATTTTTATTTAAAATACCAAATATGATTATCAGCTAGTAAGTGATCTGAGGCTGCTGAATGGCACATTCTTTTGCAATGGAATAGTGTGCTCTGCATCTGCAGTATCCTTGTTCAAATGTTTTTCACATATACTTTATAATGGAAAGGCTTTCACAAGTATTAATACAAAGATCTGTGGGGAAAAGACTTCATTTCTCAGATGTCTTTTTTACAGTACAGGTGTTATATATAAAATAAACAAAAAGATCTTTGAATTGACCCAGATACATAATCTTTAATTTCATATAGGTATGTATCATATCTATTAAGATTAGAAAGAACTTTATCTATACAGTATCATTTGTACTTACTTAGAAGCTGAATGATGTTTAGAGAATTTTAATTTACAAGATAAATTCATGACAGAGCATGATTTTAAAGGTTGCATGAGAAAAAAAAGTATATTTTAAATAATTCATGCCACCAAGAAAAGTAATATTCCTGTGTTAATCTGTATTTTTTTAAACATATTTTTTAAAAACATATTTTGCTAATGAACTTCCTTGAATACCTTTTGTCTCTAGGTTTGGACTGCACTCATATTAAAGATACTGTTGGTTCAGTTTCAAAAACTCCAAGTGGTCTGTACATTATCCATCCAGAAGGATCAAATTATCCTTTTGAGGTAATACATTTATCATTATAGTCAAATTTGCTTGAGAATATATACTTAGAATATTTTTAATAAAACTTAGAGAGTTTTCCATGACAATTTCTCAACAAATGAAAAAAAAAAGTGTTAAATCATCTGCACGTGTCTGCTATTACTATAATCTTGACAAGTTTCTTATTTTCTACAAAGAAATTTAATCTCTGTCATAAGAGCCCAATTGTCAATTTTTATATGCAGTGAAAAATACCAAAGAGGAAAACCCAAGGTGTTTTCCAGCACCTCCTTTGGATATGGAGAAGTGCTGTTCTTTTCTGTTTTAGGGGTGGAAAACTGAAGAGTAATTGACTGATCCATTTGGCTTTTAAGATGAGACTTTTAGACTTTGACTGATTCTGCTGTATAACATTGCCTTCTCTTGTGATGAGACTCCGCTGACGCAGAGTCATCCAAGTGTAGGTGCAGATTTGCCTTGGTTTGAAGAGTAGGTGCTTAGCTCTTGTCTGAGTATCATTATAATCCAGTGTTGAGATACAGAGGCGTCTAAAATTGTGGTTTTCCCATCCAGTTTGCAGGATTTCTATTCCTAAGACAAGAATATGTATCACTAAAATAAACCCCAGTAAATCATGCTTCCTGTTGCTGCCTGCACTTTATGTAATTGCCCAGATTAATAGTGCTCATCTAGATGAAAAGAATTTTGGGTTAATTTCTTCAGACTCAGAATATTAAGATCCTTGCAAAAGCAAGGAATACTTTGGTTTTTGTCTTTATTTCCATTTCAGGTTGTTCTATTTAGAGTGGCCTTATGCATAGTGGAAATGCAGATATGGCATTTTCAAACCTTCAACTTTGCCGTGCAGGTTGAGATGATTATTTTTTTTGAAGAAAAAATGAGGAATTTAAGCCAACTAATAACTAGCAAAGTTTAATATCTAACTTTACAGTGTTCCTTTATATGTAACAAAGGAAGGATTAATCCCTTTATCTCTAGCCAAGAGGAGCTCTTCAAAATGCTACAAAAAGGAGCTTAAACTGGTTAGGAAAAGGTTTCAGAATTATGCTGGCATCTCAAAAGAAAAAATATACTTGATTCTGCAACCTTTGAAATAAAAACCTGTCATTCTCTCCAAACAATGCAGTGAGCTCAGGAAAAAGATCTGTAAGTCATCAACAAGTCCTTTCCATGTAAAAGAAAGGCAAACACATGTTGCAATGTTCACAGAACAACCATATTTGTAGTAGGAACAAAATGCTACCATACCCAAAAGCATCCATTTCAGAATTTCTTCTGGATTGAAGGTGATTCCAGAAATACAAAAGAAAAATCATAGCAATTTGATTAAAAGAACAAGGCAACAATAAATAATGAGAAGAATATTTGCAATCATGAGTGTCCCATTTCTTGTCTGGTAAATGTTGCACAGAACTTAAAAGACAGTGCCAAAAGCTCTCAGGGAAAAATATCCAAAATATGTGTTCCATAAAGAATGTTATTTTAATGAAAAATATTTAATGTGAATTCTGTCATGTGTTGAAGCATAAAAGGAGTACAAGAGAAATGATAGATTGACAAATATATCAAGACATTAAAATATAAATAAGAAACTAGAAAGCATCTTTTAGAGGCTAATAGCCAAGAGTTCTAAAACTTCTGCAGACCTGCAAAATAAGAAAAATTACAGAGGCAGAAAACTATAGTAAGAAACTAAAAACCAGGAAAGAAACCAACATGAAACAATTTATTTCAATGAGGAACTTTGCAGCAATAAGATGCCTTTTTATGCAGTGGAACCTAAATGAAAACATGTTTAGAATAATATGCATAAAGATATCAGTTAAATGCAAACTATTTAGACAATGTGATCCCATTCTTATTTTTCATGTTTGATACCTCATGTTTCCAAAAGTGAATATAGATTTTGATGCTTAACTTGGGCTAATTGAACTCCAAATTCCAGGAGCAATAAGAATATCTAGATTTAGTGGTAGTGGCAAGTTACTGTCACCACAGAAAGTTACTCTTAAATAGGCTTTTGCCTGAGCATTTATTCATGAGGTGATTAAAACAAATTTCACTTTTGGAAAAATGAACTATGACCCATTTCTGATACATTTTTCAGTCAGTAAATTTAGATCAATGATATTTTTCAGTTGGATCAGACAAATTAAACAGTTGTTTAGAGTATACCTCTTATGCATAGTGCAATTTGGAAGGAAAGAAATATTCAGTGGAACTGTCCTCCTTCTCATTTAATTTGGGTTGTACCTGGAAACGTTCATACCTCTCATGATATGAGACATAGAGCAAACTGTAAAGCAGATTAACTATTTTAAGGCTTTCCAATTGCAACATTTCCTTAAGGGATTAAGAAAACTACACAGCTATAACTGCATTTTTCTGTATCTAGCTAATATTTTTATTTAGCTGGTGGATGCATTGGTGCTGTATCTAACTGGATGATGACTTCTCATGTAGAAACATATCTGCTCCTTCTGTGAGTTATCAACACTCCCACTGATTTATATTGGACCAAAGACTGATGTTGTGACCAAGTGGGCTCTTCATATTATTTCTGACTCATAGTCAGAGGAGTAGCCAAGCATGCAATTATCTTCTCAACACAGTGGATGAGGCAATGGGATTATTTTGAATGAGGTTTAGGTATCTAAATATTCATTTTGGAATCTTCTACATTTCTTTTTATTCCAGTTCTATCCTCCTTGGGTGACCTGAAATAAGCATGTAATATTCTCCAGGGAATAAAGGTCGCATTTTTTTTTCATGCACATGAACCTCACTATGATTAATTTAGTATTTGTTTTGCAAGAATTGCTCCAAGTATCTTACTTGAAGATTCAAGATCCCTCAGGTGGTGTTAGATCAAATTGCAGCTCTGCCCTGTTGCTTTGTTGTCATTCATTGAGAAGACATTGTTAAATCACAGAGGCTCTGACTGGGATGTTGATGTTTTCCTGCTAAGGAGCAAGTCTGGTTTCCTGAAAAATATCCGGTAACTACAGGCAATGGGGGTGCAACATATAATGCTCAGTCTGCCACAAATTTTTTTGAGGGTTAAACTGACTTACACCTGGTTTCCACTTTTATCAGCTGGCTAAGACTGCAAATCTCTCTTTTCTGAAACACATTTCATTTTGTGCATTTCCTGTAATATAAAAAAAAATTCTTACTTTATTCCATCATCTGTGCATTGGCTTAATGTTATCACAGCCAACATTATGTTCTGAACTCACTTTTGTTACGACAAGAAGCTTACTGGCTTGGTACCTATAAACATTTCCCAGGTTAATTCTCCTGATATTAGTCACATTTGGAGACAAAAATGAGCCCCTGTTTTTATAGTGCAATGTATAAATGTGCAAAATGATCTTTCTACATTAGGTTCCCAGACTTTATAATCCCAATTAGAACTGATCACGATTTGGCACTGCGGATATACTTAGGAAAGTCAATTACATATCTTAAGTTAGATGGGCTGAGGAGAAAACATGCCACATAATGCGATATTCCAAAGCAGAGCAGATGGCAACTGGACCACTGCCATTTGACATACTGCTGGGCAAAAATTTTAGCAAAGACTCATAAAGACTCATAAATTTGAGAGCTGATCTTATGTATTCAGTGGTACCACTCAGTTGCAGGCAGTTATATGTTCACATTGGGACTTCCCTGGATCAGGACCACTTCTTATGTAGAGGTTTTTGCTGCTGCAAATTATTGTTGTATGCTGAGTTATTGCTATCACTGTTTTCCATTTCCTCACCCTTATTAAAGGCTCTAAATTTCCCAGACACCACAAACACAATGTTCTCTGGAAGAAGGCATGATGGTGATGGAGAACATATAAGAAGTTGTATCTATTTTGCTTGGCTGAAATAAAAGTTAATCCAGTGCTGCTACCTGTATCGATGATATTTTGCTGATTGATACATGATACATTGCAAGTTAGTTCCCTTTCATGCTATAAGTGTTACAGTAACATTTATCAAAGCTTATTTATTATATCTGTTATGAGCAGACTATTACACACAGCAGTTTCTACTGGTTGAAGAAATACTCAAATCAAACTGTTCAACAAGAACTTATAAGAAAATACTGTGGCTTCATTTATTTTCTTAGAGCTTGTTTTAAAGATATTTGAAAAGTATGTTACTTAGCAAAATTCTGAATAATCCACCTTTATTTAATTAAAATGTGTTTTTCATAAGCTGCTTCAGGAATGCCTAATCATGTCTATGTCTGTTTTAGGTGTTCTGTGACATGGATTTTCGAGGAGGTGGATGGACTGTAGTTCAGAAAAGAACTGATGGAATCGTTCCATTTCAGAGAACATGGTCTGAATATCTGGATGGATTTGGTGATCTTAATGGTATTAATTTTAAATACTCTAAAGTGCTTTGGATCCCACATTTCTCCTGTTTTCATGTGAGCTACATTCCACTAAATTTTGTGGTAGTTTTAACAGTATAAAGTTCTTGTTTCTTAAAAGTCTTCTTTTTACTTAAGAATTTTTTTCATCAGATCAGTTCTGTGATCTTCCCAATAATGACTATTACCCCACTAGAGTCTTTAGCTATTGTTATCTCATAGGAGATAAAAATTAATAAAATATTTTATTAATTAATAAAATATTTTATTTTCTGCTTGAAATAACTTACAGATTGTATTTCATCTCTTTTCAGATTAAAAAAAAAAGAGTGCCTTTGTTGGTTTGAATCTTTTGCAAAATGTTTCCTTAGAGCAGAGAAAAATCAAAAATATTTCACCATAGGGCATGCAAAGTTATAAACAATGGAAATATTTCAGTAGCTTATACCAACACAACTGTGATATTGATTTTTTATTACCACCTTTAATCCTGCAAGTCTAAACCCATTTGCTTTTTCAGAAGTTTATCTGGGATTGCAATGGAAGCATGTAGCTTTCCTGTACAAAGAAATGCAGCTCATATGAGGCCACAAGTGTGATTTATAGATGCAGCAAATCTCAAGAACAGGGCTTAAATTTTGAGAATGGGGTTTGCAAATTTTTTGCATTTCATAGAATGCTAAGCTTTATCATTTTTCAGTATTGCCCTTAGGAGTGCTACTGAGTTCTGTTCATGCAAGTGGATCTTTAGCACATCCAGTTTTTCTGGTCTTCTAAGATGTATTGCAGATGAATATTTGAAATCTATCATCTGGGCAGTTTTCTAAAAAATATCACATAGAAAAAAAAGATGCACACAGAGGAATTCTTAGGGATTTCCTAAGGAAGTAGGAACATTACTCTGTTCCTTCATTAGTCTTTCAAATGAATATAAGCCTATCATCCAGCTTTTATTGCATTTGGTTCAGGAAGGAAAGTAAAAAAACAGGAACAATCACTTTTTCTTTTACAGTTTCCATTTCTAGACTATATATTATATTTCTCTTTAAGGAGAATTTTGGCTTGGACTGAGGAAGATTTTTGACATAGTAAATCAAAAAGCCACTCATTTCAGTCTTTATGTGGATTTGGAATCAGAAAATGACAAGCATGCCTATGCATCATATGATGGATTTTGGATAGAGGATGAAGCCTGTTCTTTTAAGATCCATTTGGGGCATTATTCAGGAAATGCTGGTAAGAAGTTTCTTCTTTGAAGGATTTAAAGATAGTTGTTCCCTTTCTTAATATGAAAAAATGAATTCAAAAGAATAATAATTTACTTCAAAAATTGTATTTCTAATGTGTTTTTCTCTGGTATATAATGCACACTTATGCAGATAAATTTTTAATTGTATGATGATCAGTTATGCCTGTAATAAAAAAAAAGGAAAATTGAACGGGATATATATAAAATAAATAAGGGATTTTGTGGGTGTTAGTGTTTATTTACCTAATTAACAATTAGGTTTATTTACCTAATGGTACAATCATTTAGATGGCCATTATCTCATCACAGACGTTATTGGCAGTCTTCCTGATGATGCTTTGGATAATTCAGAGATGCCCAGATAGTCATGTACAAAAGATGGAGAAAGAAAGTGACTGGAACAAAGCTGGGCAACAGTGTGTAACAGTTGCTGTGTGATACAGAGACACAAATTAATTCCAGACCTCCCTTAATACCATAAATATACTAAGCGTGCAAAGATTTGGATAAGCATGGCATCATGTCTTACTGCTTTTTTCTATGTCATGTAAGAATGGTCTTTATTATCAATGAAATAGTTACTCTCTAAAGGTGTTGTGCTTTATTTGTGAAAAATACTATTTCTTCAGTAAGTTCTTTAGTAAAACAACAGAGACAGTAATAACTGACCTTTGTGTTTTAAAAATTCCATCTTGTTTCATGACTCACTCTGGGGCTTTGGGCATGTTACTGGAAAATCTGAAGTTACAACCCTTTTTGTTTACTTTTATCATTTCTTCCTCTGTCTTTGAGAACAAAAGCCTTTACCTTCATAGCCAGCATGCATCGCTAAAAGCAACAAAAATACAACGACGTTTCATTGAATTTCAACTTCTTCCATATTTCTCAGTATTTTATTCTTTTTTTTTCCCCTACATCTTTAGCACTTTTACAGCTCATTAGCTGGTGCTCTTGAACTGTTTTCAAAGAATTCTACTTTTCTAATAAATTCAGAGGAGAAGTGTGCATCAAGAAACATTTCTCTGTAAATGACTTTTTTATTGTTCTGTTTTATCTGTTGTACTTAGGTGATGCATTTAGAGGATATAGGAGAGAAGATAACCAAAATTCCATGCCTTTCAGCACTCTTGATGTTGATAATGATGGATGCAGGCCAATGTGCACTATTAAAGGACAGCCAGTAAAGAGCTGCAGTAACTTCAGTGATAACAGCGGGTGGTGGTTCAGCAAGTGTGGCCTTGCAAATCTTAATGGTGTTCTTCGCTACACAGGTAGATTCCTTGCATCTGGGATTCACTGGGATACATGGACAATGAACAAAAAACCAGTCAAAATTAAATCAGTTTCAATGAAAATTCGGAGAACCAATTATCCGTATTTTCATTAACATACGAAAATAGAAATATCTCTCTCCTTGCAATTATGTAGAGTGATGTGTCACTACAATCATAAATACCTTTCATCTTCACTTGAACAGTTCAGTCCTAAAACTTTATTAGATATTTCTATAATACAGTTACTCATTTTTATTATGAAATGTCAGCATTTATAGTGTTCCAGCTTGAGAGAGAAGGTCCTAAGAAAAACTGGGTTTTCAGAAAAAGGATTAAGTTGAGTGTTTGTCAGCTTTTATTAAATTGCCTCTTGGAAAATCTCAAAACCAGCAGAAAAAAATATAAAAAGAAGTGTAATGCTGACTTTTGAATGTGCTCTTTCTATGCTCTCCACATATCTAAATTAGCAAGAAGTTTCAACAAATTTTATTTTCAAAAAACATGTACCTGCCATTTTCATTGTAATATTTTGGAAAAATACTTCATCTTAAGTTAAATTTCCAGAATCAGCTTTTCTTTCTATATTCCTTATCAGGCAAGATAACAATTGTTTCAATGTATAAATACGGTTTTGTATACCAGCAGGGCCCGATTTTTTTACAAGTAAGGTTGATAGTGACAGTCAAGAACTATGAGCAGTTTTATATTTAATTTTCACAGTCAATGTATTTCATAATCCAATTTTGACTCTACCATTGTCTATTTCACAATTGACTACAAATGAACTTTTTTTTCAAGGAAAGCATACAGCTTTTCATATAGCCTTTGCAGTTTTAATTTTTGGGTATATGGGTCTGATCTTATGTTTTTCATTCTCAGTGACTTTCACTTTGTGAATAATCATGTGGTAATTAATAAAACCAACTTAAGTTGTGTAAACACATTTCAGACTAAGGTCTGTGAATACTTTGAATTTCTGTCAGTAAAAATGGAAATGTTGATAAAAATGTGAATATTGTCAATACATTTTTCTGGAACCTGGCATAAAATCTGTAGCAGCTAGGCCTGGTATTTCTCATCGTTGCTTCAGTTTCAGCAGACCAGCTCTGTAGTAGCATGTGGAATGAAAATAGTTAAGAACTCCATTAATTTCCTTTTTGCTGTTTTTTATTTTAACCAAGCATTAATACGGTGAGCAGAAACCCTCATCGATTCAGAACTACCAGGGTTTAGGATTTCTTCCCAAAGATTTATGTATCCATAGGAGGAAACGCAGCTTTTCATAGGGTATGTTACAAGGTTAAGGGGGAGAAAAGTTTCCTCTTTTCTTGTATGTTTGACTAGCTTTTAACAGTTGGAGGTAAAAAGTTGCCATAAGCAGAAGGTTTCCGCTCTGCTAGAGGGAAACTGAGGACTATCCTTATGTGGAGGCCTACAGGAGAAGCATGGTAGGAAGTAGCCTTAGGAAAAAGATCACAGGCCTTGTAGAGGCATTGTGAGAAGGGGGACAGGTCCTGCTCTTGGGGGAGACTGCATTCTCTGAGCACAGTGGGAGTTTGTTCTTGTCAGACCCTGGAGTCTTTGAAATTAGGGGTGAAGAGATTGTCTCTACACCCTCTTCAGCCTGCCCTCACACTAGCCTGATTACGAGTGCAACTGCTTTGAACAGCAGCCTGGACCCAGCAAACTTATAAAGGCAGATGCTTAAATGAAAGAGCTTCTGCACTAAGATTAACAGGAACTGCAGCTTAAAAAGGGTATTAATTCTGGCTGCAAGTCTGGATGTTGTCACTGTATTAGGGCTCTTATGTCAGAAGGAGTCCTCAGCCTGTGGCACAAGAATCCTACTGGAGAATGCCAGTGGGTAAATTTTGTGGAAATGTAATGGCTTTAATGAAAGTCTCAAACTTTGATGGTATGGCCTCTGTTCTGACAACCAGGTCCGAGCCTGTGAGCAGGAGTCTAAGTAGGTACTTTAGATGTATATAGCTATATTCTACTGACACCCTGAGGCTGCTTTTGGCTTAATTAGAATTCCTGTTTAAAAACGAAGATGGCAAATGAAGATTGCAGACTTGTGCTGGCAGATATTACCACATTTAATTATGTGGTTTAATCTCCCCATTGTCAGCATTGACTACATTAGCTGGCAGCAAAAAACTTAAAGGGGATGGGCCTGAAAAGATAATTAGAGATTAAAGAATCATTCTTGTAAATAGACATTGTTTTAAAATGTAGAGTATGCCTAGAAAATCAAAGTGCTAGAAATTAGTTGGCAGCTTCCTGGTGCATATCTGAAATACAGCAATGACAAGAGAACATTTTCCATATGATAGATGGCTATTGTCTTCAAAGATTCATTCCATTTCCTCCCTAGTAACAAAAAAAACCTGGGAAAACAAATAAATCTGTAGTTAAACACGGAGAATTTTCAAGGACATTAAACTATTTCCAGGGGCCTATGTTTCATATTTTCAGCTGATGGTTCCCAACTGTCATAAGATAGCATGAGATTTGTGTGGCCATGTATTTAGGACTGGTAACCAGTTCGTAATTTCCCAAACAGTGTTGTTTCAACTATAATATAAGGAATATGTAGGGTGTAGCATATTAAGAGAAACCAATTGAGTGTTTTAAATAAAGAATACCTTGGTTTAACTGCACTTAATGTCTACTCTAGGAATGATACTTCAAACTATGAGAAGTTGCCATTAAAAGACATGTAACCTCTGATGCTACAAAACTGCGCTTTGTTTTCTTTCTCCAATAGCGTGTCTTCAATTTGTAAATTTCAGTTTGGTGAACTCAAATTGTTTCGTTATTTGACCATTCTGGCCACAAGAAGCCTTTCTGGTGACTTTAATTTTGTTTTGCATGTCTCCCTCTGAAATATGCCTTGCATTGTCCCATTGCCAAACCAGAAGCCATCAGAGACAATCCCTTGGCATGGGAGAACTGCTTTGTGGGATTTCTGTTGGAATGGCTGCAGAGAGAATGTAAGTTATGTACAAGAAGGGGTGCTGGAAACCTGCACACCCCATTTCCAGGCTGGGTATTGAGCTGCCAGGTGTTCTGAGAGGATGCACTTCATTTAGCAGCCCATTGTTAAATGAGTTAAAATTGAGAAAAGGCTTCTATGGCTTTCAGTGGACACAGGTTTTGCTGACATGTTCTATATACATCAACCGAAGTTAAGTAGTTACTTTCCAACATGTTCTAATAAATATGTCTTACACAGAACAGTGCAAATGACACTTTAATATTCAGAACTGTACAAAGATATAATACGAGTATGGAAGGGAATTGTCCTTTAATTACAGGAAGCTTTTTTTGCTCCATCATTTAAGTTTGTGGCTTTATATATGTCTGTGTGTGTAGAAATCACACATAAGCAGAGAAACCCAGGTATGTATTTCTAATGCAGTTCTCAGTGGGACAGAAGGTTGCTAATACCCGTATCAAAGGGGCTCACAACCACGAATTTTCCGTGTGTTATCCTCCGTTGGCTCAGCATTTCCCCAGCCTCATCTGATCAGACAGTTTTGAGTTTTGTGCTTGCGGCAGGCTGTCCTTAGCAGGGGGCTCACAGGCGAGGCTGTCTAACAAAAACAAGCCCTAAGAAGAAAAGAGCAGGCTCACCTTTGAGTCCAATAAAGCTTTATTATAAAAACCATTCAAAACTGAGAGCGTTTTTCAGGTCTCTCATCCGCTGCCAAGGGTCTGCATCCCACGAGGTTCCAAACCCGGCGGGGCTCGCGGTGCAGCTAGTATGCTCGGAACAGCCGCTAGGGGGCGGCAAAGAGCCGGGCGCGCCGCGCTCTCGGGCCCTTCCCTTCCCTTCCCTTCCCTTCCCTTCCCTTCCCTTCCCTTCCCTTCCCTTCCCTTCCCTTCCCTTCCCTTCCCTTCCCTTCCCTTCCCTTCCCTTCCCTTCCCTTCCCTTCCCTTCCCTTCCCTTCCCTTCCCTTCCCTTCCCTTCCCTTCCCTTTCCCTTTCCCTTTCCCTTTCCCTTTCCCTTTCCCTTTCCCTTTCCCTTTCCCTTTCCCTTTCCCTTTCCCTTTCCCTTTCCCTTCCCTCTCCTCCTTTTCTGAGTGTATTTTCCCTGCAGTCTCCTCCAGCAGTGATGTCACATGTTGCCTCCCTGAACTGCACGAGCCCAGGATGCACAGGGTGGCAGGAGGCAGAGCCTGTTCTGTGCTCTCTTTGCAGCCCAGAACTGCAGTCACTGGTCTTTGCTTTTCATGAGAAAACCCTCAGAGTAATGCCCATCAGGGTTTCCATGTAATCTGTTTTTCATTATTTACTTTGTACAGTGCTATGCAATGGTTGGGGGGGGGGGGCGTTATATTTAGCTCTAGGGAAAAGGGGCTCATGGCATTGAATCTTTACACAGAAAAATTTGGTAAAAATAGCAAAATTTGCATGCATTCAAAAAGGACTTGAATGGATTCATGGAAGATGAACCTCTAAGATCATCAAGTCCCACCACTTAACCTGACACTATCAGGTCCATCACTAAACCATGTCCCTAAGCACCACATCTACACATTTTTTAACACCTCCAGGGATGGTGTTAAATGGCTGTTACAATGCTTGACCACCCTTTCAGTGCAAAAAATTTTCCTCCTATCCAATCTAAACCTCCCCTGGTGCTACTATATTCACAGACATCGTCACTAGGTCAGGGAGCCCCTGCACCAGAGGTTTCTGGAGACTAAATCTTGTTTTACCTTGATAGCTTCCACAGGCATCTGCTCTAGTCTCCCATCAGGTATGAGGCTTGCTTAGGTGGACCTCTGGATGAAGACGGCGTAATGGGAGTATGTGGGGTGAGTAATATTCTGTAAGTGCTCAGAAATTGCATTTACAGAGATGGATGTAGGAAGCACTTCCTAGTTCAGGTGGAATGGATAAGCTTTGGCTGTGGTTTAATGTCACTATGCTTCACTCCTCTTGTGCCTGGGTGCCTGCCAAACCCTCATTCCTCTGATGCACCTGAGGAAGTAATGCATGGCATTTCCTAGGCTGGTCAGAAAAACAACTCATCAGGTCAGGACTTCTGAGTTCACCATGTACCCACACTAAGTGCAGAGGGAGGAGATGTCACCCTCTCCCTCCTTGTGCCTCTTTTCCTGGACCATGTACAAAAACATAGATTTGTGTCCCTCAGCTGAAACAGGGCTGGGGAAACTATGAGATGTACAGGAAAATTAAGTCAATTCTTCCAGTTTCAACTATTTCGTGGTATTTAGCTGCAGACAAAAAATGTCAAAATCCAATTAATTTTCTACAACGAACAGATGTTAAATAGAAATTATTTTTCTTTTTTCTTTTTTTTTTTTTTTTTGGTTGTAAAACTAAATACATGAGTTATGAAACAGAACTCAACACAGGCACACAAGTACAAAACTAGTATTTAATGCAAACAAGTACAAAACAAGTATTTAAAAAATAAGGCTTCATATTGTATGTCTCCTGCCTATGACAACAGATTCATTTTTGTATTTGCATCTTTTTCTGCCTCATAATAGTCAACAACGTCCTGTATTGTTGCAAGGTTAAATATTTGTCAAACTTTTCTACCATTCTGGTTTAATTTTGATCAAATCACATTGGCAGTCCTCTAAAATTCCAAGAAATAAACAGAATTCAGCGGGCCAGAGTACAAAAGTTGAGAAGGTCCTAGCAATATAAAAGAATATTTTGTACAAAGCCTTTTAGCTATTACAATTTTAATAGCTTCTTTCTTATCCAGAAATTGCAATCATAAGGAAAAGCACACACTATTTTCTAAATATTTCTCTTTTCTAGTGAAATATTTAAAAAGAATTCAGCCACGTAACTTTCCAGATTTTGCTTTATATTCTTTTCTTTTATCATTCTTTTAGATGCTCCAACTATTTTTCTGCACTTTCTTTCTGTCCTTTTAAATTAATAACTTCAAGACATAAGCAACTCCTTATGTATTATAAAGAAGTAACTCCTGCATTCTAATGGAAATGAATGATTGATTAGTGCTTATCATTCTAAAACACTGCATTCAGTTTGTGTGTCCAGTTTTGGCAGCAGGGGGTCTGCGTGGGGACTACAGGGGTGGCTTCTGTGAGAAGCTCCTGTAAGGTTCCCCATGTCTGATGGACAGCTGGCTCCAAGATGGACCCAGTGCTGGTCACAACCCAGCCCATCAATGACAGTGGTAGCACCTCTGGGATAATGTATTTGAGATGGGGAAAACCCCCTGCTGTTCTAGTTGTGTATTAATCAGATCCCTTGTAGAACTTGCACTGGTTTTGGCGGGGGGCTGGGATTAACATCAGGCAAATTGTCATCAAATTCTGTCAGATGACCTCCAGCCAGAGAGAGAAGGGAGAATGTGTGAGAGGAGCTGCTCTGCAGACCCCAGGAGGTGCTTCAGGCACCAGAGCAGAGATTCTCCTGCAGCCCTTGGTGCAGACTGTGGTGAGGCAGCTGTGCCCTTGCAGTGCTTGGTGGTGCATGAGACCTGTAGGCTGTGGGAGGCCCCACACTGGAGTAGGTGGATACACAAAGGAGGTATTTTTCTGGAAGCCAAAGTCTCAGCGTACGACCCACATTTAGTAAATCAAAGCAAAAGATATTTAGTGGAAATATTTATTTCAATTTAGTATTGGGCATATTGGGGCAAGGTGTTCCTTTGACTTGCATTTATAGTGTACTCCAGCTATGTTTTAAAATGAAATCTCTATTGAATTTAATCAACTGTGATTAATCTGCTTCACAGTAGTTGTAAAATAATTTTAACCTAAAAGGCTGTATGCTTCTGTTGCCTTTGAAAAATATACCTGACAAGCTTTTATTTGGTGAGTTTGCTGATAATTTTATGAAGGCTTACTTGGAGAAAGCCTTAGCTTAATTTATTTTCTGGGCGGTAATGAAACAAGATTTAAAAGAATAGGAAAATTCCACAGTTGGTTTGGACACAATCAAACATAATTTTATTGAATAGTTGATGCTGTCCATTAAAAAACCTCTGTCTTTTTCTACATTGCTACTTACAGAGTTACTGAAGATAGTAATTGTATGTATGTATGGATTCACTAATAAATGCAGTTAATGTCATCAACAGCACGTATAGCCCATTTATTCACAAACTTGCTTTCTCAAATTACATCAGAAAAGGAAGTGCTCAAGTTCCAGAGTCAACCTTTTTAGAAGCCACCCAGGAGCAAGGAAAATTTACATGTATGCATCACTACCTTGAGCCAAATGTGCCTTTCCTGATTATAGTTCAGGGAAAAGACTCTTTGAAATACAGACTCTGCCTGCATGGAATTTTCTAACTCAAGGATATGAGGAGGGATATATGAGTCTGCTTTAGGCCTGCTTTATGGTAGAGAGCCTTGCAGTGCCCTGAAGCATGTAATCTTAGATTAATAAATGGCTGTCTTTTTGAGAGATAACTTTCAAAACCCATTTTAAATGGGAGTAAAGTATCTTCTTCTGTAATTTATAGGATGATTATTCTGGAATCAGGTCTGCTGTATAAATATGTGATTATTCTTGTTGCTGGATAGGCAGGTCTCAGCTGATCCATTTGGTCCATTTGTAAATTGTATAAGGCTTTTTTGAAGAGGCTGATGTTTAGAAAATGTCAAGTTCCTCAGCTATAAACATCAAAAATATTACAGAAGTTTTTGATGGCATCTTTATGAAATAGTGAACATTTGAGTCCTTTACAGGTGTGAGTACAGTGAGTTGATTAAATTTTTGAGGTAGAGGGATGTTTCCTTTTTTCTGAATTTGCATTCCTATGCAAGAATTTTCTTCAGGAATACTGAAAGCATTTTAAGGTGTTTGCTTATTAACTGGCCCTCTGTACATGATTCTTATAATATTAAAAAAATTCTTTTTTTGCTGGTGAAACATAAATAAATAACTTTAGTGGAGCTGTCAAAGT
Organism: Chamaea fasciata; assembly: GCF_029207755.1. Classification (NCBI taxonomy): domain Eukaryota; kingdom Metazoa; phylum Chordata; class Aves; order Passeriformes; family Sylviidae; genus Chamaea; species Chamaea fasciata. Next base: position 40,090,778 of record NW_027094087.1, on the reverse strand, counting down.
TTTAGAAATTTTTCTGGCCAACTGTTTATTGAAAAATACTGGGTTTAGAAATTTCTGGAAGCTTATTTGCTATATTGTTTTCTATTAACTTGCTGATTTTTCATCTGTGTTCTTGAGTTGCTCTTCAGAAGCTCAGTGTAACCTGAGGTCTGGGACCTCAGAAGAGATCTAAAAATCCACTTTGATATGTGCAGTGGAACCCCACAGGTGTTTGAGATGTGGCAAAAGCACAGCAGTAGTGACAGGCCCTGCAGCAGCTATTGTGCTCCAAGGAATCAACTGTGGCCCAGGAGCAATCAGCTGGGAGTTGAGACCAAATAAAAGCCCTGCTTCTCACGGATTTGCTCTGCTTGGCACCATCTCAGTGTGTTCCTGTCTCCTGGCAGTTCTGGGTGTGGGGCTTGGGGAGCCAGCACTCCTCCTTGCCTTCCCAGCCCCAGACACAGCTTCCCCCAACAGGATATTCTCAAATGTTGACTTTGCACTTGCTTTCCATGCTAGTTTGATTCCACGTGCCTCCCACACCCACCATTTCCTGTGGACGGGGATTTGGGGAAGAAAGGATGAACTGGGCAGAATAAGATTTGCTAGAGCTTAGCATGGAGATATCTGTAGGGGGGAAATGAAGGAAAAGTGTCGGCCGTTTGTTGATTTAGACAGGGTCAGGGAACCCTGCTTTCTCACCTCCGTCATACTTGCTTAGAATGTTTACACTGGCATGAAACTAAATGGGTTCACTAGACACCTAGCACATGTCTGTCCCTGGCTGAGCTCTCTTCATTTCTGCCTCCTCAGTGCTCTGACAAATGTTGAAACCATCTGATCCACACCAGGAAAATCATCTCTTGGTTTTATTTAGCTCTGCTTCTTGCCTTTGCTGTTTTGTTAAGTCTTTCTAGTTTGTTTCTAGTCTCAGCCTGTCCATCAAAGCTGGTTCCTGTGAAAGGGAGAGGATGGAAATGCTGCCTGGAGAAACAAGTCACAGGTGAAATGTACTTTTATGCCAGTGAGATTTTCCTTACAAGGTTACTGTCCTGCTCCCCCCACTCAGTACTCAGGTACTCTTCTGTATCCTCTCAGAGTTACTTGTACAGAAATTGGCTAATTCTGTATAATGTCCACTTTAGGATTAACATCCTGATGGAGAAATCCCTGCTCTGTGCAGATGATGAGCTCATTTGAACAAATAGAAGCCATAACAGCATAAGGGGCTTATCATTAGCCTGGGAGTCCAAGGTGAGTCATGAAGCCAAGACAGTGCAATTTTAAGGTGCTGGTGTGGAGGTACAGAAAATCACCTAATGGAGAGAGGCTAGAAATCTGTTCCATGGGTTGACTGAATACAGGTACAAAGGACAAAAGAAGGTGCAGAGGGATCAAGGAGAGGACAGAGCAGAAGGCAGAGATGGAGAGAGGTGGAGCATGAAACGGAACTGAAACTCGACCACAGGTAGCACTGTCTTAGAGGAATTATGACAGTGATGTCAAGAAGTTTGAATCTGTTGCACAACTGGAAAGGATGCCAGTGGATGCATAGAAAAAGGCAGGAAATGTTTGGGTTTGTTTGTTTTTGTTTTGTTTTGGTTTTGTTTGGTTGGTTGGTTTTTGGTTTTGTTTTTGGTTTTTCTGCAGCTTTGGTTAGAGAGATGCAGGGTGTTTTGATTTCTAAACCAAAATTTTCACATAACTCCAGAAAAGAGAGAATCAATTTGGTTAAGCCATATGGTAGTGTCAGTTATAGATGCTCTGAGTTAAATGATATCCTATCATGCTTTTCTTATACAAACAGGTTGCCACTTTGAAAATTTTTGAGTCTGGGAAAATATTCCTCATGTGCTCTCATTTATCTTTGCATAAATGGGAGAGTTTGCCGTTGCTGTCATTTTCTCCTGAGGGATTATCCTCCCCTGTCCACCAGTTTTATACCTACTGTGAATAGCAGTTTTTGTATGTTCATTCATTTAGTTGAACAAAACCTGTCATCAAAACCCAGAACCCCCAGACAGAAGGACCATGTGAACACAGAAACTTGTTAATATTGGAAAGACTTCCCAACTAACACAGATTTATCAAAATACCAGTGGTAGTTTGAACACTTGTTCCTTATGTGAGTCATTCCTAATTCTAGCAAATGAAGAACTGTCAATGGAAGACTTAATGAAACTTAACACAGCAGGTCCCTGAAGAAAAGAAGTTAAAAATGAAATTTAAATTTTATTGGATTTGAAATATAATTAATATACAAATATATGTAATTCATTTTTGTTTATAACAGCACATTTAATAAAATATCGTCTCAATACAGTGTGTGTCATTAAACAAGAAAATTGTGAGGTTCATTTTTCACCTCACAATAGTTTAAGTATTATAATGTTACAGGAAAAATTAAAAAAGCAAAGAAAAAAAAGAAATGCAGCTTCATGTTCAGGAGCTCCAGCAGAGGAAGTCTTTGATATACTAGTGCCAGTGTTATAGGACAGGAAAAGCAGTGGTAGCTTTTAATGCTAAAAGTAAAAATACAAGGATTTTGTGAAGCGTTCCTACATATGTTAGCTACACAATTCTCTACATGGTTCTGCACGAGTGTCTATATAGATATTTTTATTAAATTATCAGAGTGGGAAAGATGTAGAGCAAGTCACTTGAAAATACATGTGCATGACTAAATATTTCGTGACAGTATGTTCTCTTTGCAGATGTACACTGCCTCATACAGTGGACCAGATGTGCTGACTGTGTTGCACTGATCATTTTTTTGTCTTATATTAATTGATCAAGCTATGACCTTGTCATTTATTTACTATACACTTCTCTGAAAATAAAGCTAATAACTCCCTTGTGCTGTTTCCATCACAATCATTGTGTGAAATGAAAGGCTTTCTAACATACTGTTAGAAGCATTGTTTTTATTCTTATTGTACATCCTGGGGACTGAGACACACAGAGATGTCTACTAAAGACTAAGCCTTTTCAAAATGGTTTTTATTATGTAACACAGATGGAAATGCTTGTTGCTTTAGGAAAAAAAGAGCCTGAGGCAGCTTATCAGGTGTCCCAAAAATAAAAGTCATGCAGTTTAGTTACAGCTCATGAAAATCTTAATGTTAGTTATGCATAACTAGTTAGTTATGCATATGATTGCCATTCAGAGGCAAATACAGGAATAAATCAAGGGCAATTACTGAGCTGATCTGTGATCTTTACTTTTCCTCACTCAGCATCTACAGTGGTGGAGTCAAGCTCTTAGAAATGGGAGGGGCTCTTTCTGTGCATTCCTAGCCCAGTCTTGGCCCCTGCTCCCTACTGTGCTTTTAGAGAGGAAGTCTCCTCTCTCGAGTATATCTAGACTAGCCAGGAGGAAGAGCTGTTGAACCTTGACAGGAAAAGAGTGAGGACTTGAGTATTTCACATTCTCTCGTGTGAGACCGACTGTCAGTCACAGCTTGGGAACCCACCCTTGATTTGGGTACTTTAATTGTGCTTTGAGCTGTAAATGACTAGCTCATACTTTGTGTTCTGAATGGAACTGCTTTTTAGGAGATGAAACAAGTGATTGGAGAGCTCCATAAAGGCTACTCCAGCCTGAGACAGACCAAGTGCACAATTTCCACTAAGTGCATGATTAAATTTGATGATGTACCCAAAGGCAACATTTCATATTTCATTAGAGCTTCTGTTTCAGCTTGAACTTGGTCACCCAAGAGATGGCCCCATTTTGAATATCTGCTGTGTATGGCAGGTATAATGATAACGACTGTGATTCTCCACATGAGGCTACTGTGGGTTTCTGTGCCTGGAAGAGCAAGTGATCACTATACCCACACAGAAAATCCAGAAGTATGGTGCATCAGACAATAGAGACTAGACTAGACAAGTAGGAAGAGATTAGTAAGATGAAATAAACAAAGTTCAAAGTTCTGGAAGAAATTAATAGGGTAAAATGAAGAAGAATAAAAAAGATCATAGTAAATATTCCAAACAATTTTCTGACAATTTATTTATTTATTTATATTAGAACTTGCTTCATTGAAGACAATATTTGCCACAAAAATGGTGAATGTTGAAGGGGGTTTCTGCAGAAGATTAGAGGAGCATGAAGTCCTCTAAACCAAGTTTTGCAATGAGGCTAGGGCAGCATTGCAGCTTCCAAGCAAACACCAGTAGTGAGTACAGTCATAAGATGAGCTGGGACATGGCAGCTCTAGAAGAAAGAGGCTTCATTGAAAATTTCACCAATATAAGCTGTTCTTTGTAAGGAAAGGCAGAATCTCAGCAAAACATACAGCTGTCAACAGAGATGTAGATAAGGAATGGAGAAGGTGGCTCTTTAACTTAATCTAAACAGATTATGTAATATGCTCCAGGCTCATGGCAACAATGTGTAACACAGATGGACTGAAAGTACACATGTATTCCGTTGAGGAATGATGCTGCTGACTGCTTGCTTTAATAATGTTCAAGAAAATCCAGCTTACTGTGTCTGGAACTTTCAAAAGGATCCACCTGTGCAGGTCCTTAATCCTGTTCATAGCAGTAAATTGATGCAGGGGTGCAAATCTTTACCCCTTCCAATCTCAGTGAAGGGTCAGGCCCTCTATTCTACCATTGGATCAACTCAAGTTACTGTAGTCACTAATAAGCATCACCAAACATCTATGAGACTACTCAGAACAGAATGGGGCACATCCAGAGACAGTAGCTCTCCAGGTTCTTATGGCTGCAAGATACTTAGGGCCTTACATCATTACTACCTACAAAAGGAGCACAGGTAGTTATCAGATCCATGATGATTAACTCGGTGGGGACCTTGACATTCCAATAGTTTTGTGAACAAGTTGCCATATGATTACTTTTCTGTTGCAGCAGAATAGGGCAACCTAGGTGATACTCAATGAGGACAGGCAATATTTAACTCCTGGTTGCATCCCTTGGGGTTTATTTCACTCAGCCTTGCAACTTTCTTCTAGGAAGAGCACTGATAAACATACATGTAGACCTAAATTTGCTGCTTGGTTAGGTGAATTGGCCCAACAGAAAATGAAATACCAATTCCTTATGTAAGAATCTAAGCTGGTGTTTGTAAAAACAGAGTACCAGCTCACCAGTAGCATATTTAGACCAATAAGATGTTCAATGAGATGGCTTTAAGTGAAATAAATGTTACATATCTTGCTTTTGTCCTGCCTAAAATTGTCCTGTGAACCATGTGGAGGTAACATCTGAGGATATACTGCACTGGATAGATCTCCTACTGTAATGGCTTGGTAACATGCAGCATGGAGATACACAGGGCATGACTCTGAACTTGATTGGGTTTACAGCCATTTAAATCCATAGTTATTAGTTTTACTGTCACAGTTTTCCTATACTGTGAACGACAAAAGAGAATCAATAATATTTATGGGATCCTAGCCTTTGCTCACTTAATCTTACTGTGAAAGGAGGTTAAAAAAGCAGTGCTTTTAAATCTTAAGAAAATGGAAAGGAAGGAATGAGTCCTGGTGTTCTTTTAATGCTACTGGCTAAGTTGTCAAAGATTTACAAAAGATTTACTGGACCTCCTGAAATTGTAGGATTTGATTGCTAGTAATGTCTTCAGAACTTTTTTGTGCTCTAATAAAATTTAATTTTCTCTCCATCAAGATCCATTGTGTTTGCTCAAATGTTTTCTTGCTTTTTACTTTTACAAGCTCATCTTTATGAGATTCATGTGCTAAGTACTTCTCTTGAGTAATTCTGGTGATCTCATACTTCTGTAAATTTTGCTTAACCTATCAATAGTATTGGATTGACTGCTACCCTATTTCATCATAATTATGAAAAAAGCTGCACTTACAAATTTGGTCAGTGCCTTAATGAGGCCCTATTTCTTGCTAAGTAGTTCCTGATTATACTGAATCAGTATTACAGAGCATTATTTGCTTTCCCTTCCTTACAAGAGCAGCAGTAGTGCAATTTTATGAAGACTGATCTTCAGTAAACTGGGTAATTTTAAACTCTGTATAATAATGCTTACTCTTATTTGCAATTAATTACTTTATGGTTAATTTATGTTTTCTCCGGTTTCCACTCAGAACACTAGCACACATAAGGCTGGAAGCAACACAAAAATAGTTGTTCTTAACAGATGTCTTTGATTCCTCATGAGAAACTTTTGGATGGTAGTTAAGTTTTTAGGAAAAATTACTCCAGAAGGAAGTCTTTATTTTATTTATATTCACATCTTTTTTTTCCCTAAGACTATATTACCAGTGAATTTAAACTGAGTAAACTGTTCTGTAACACTTTTCAGCTCTTGAAAATAAATATTATTAAAATAGAAATAATTAAAATATTATCTGTTGTTGGGGGTTAGGTTTGTTCCTTCTTTCGCTAAAGAATTTTTTCCCCACAAGTTACCAAGGAGACCAAGTGTTGGATACTTGAGAGTACTTAACCGAAACAAAGAGGTGGACAAAGGTGGAAGGGGGAGATAACGCAGGTAAAAGACAGAGCTTGAGGCAGCTGCGGGCCCTTGTTTTTCCGGCGTTCAGGGAGAGGGAGAACGGCTGTTGCTGGCTGGAAGAGTTTCACTGTGGCCAAAGGGATCCAGTCCTGGGAAATCTACTATCACCGGTTCTGCCTGAATCCTGAGTTTTCTCTGCCACCCGCGGGAGCTGGGCGGGCTCTGCCTCGCCTTTGGCTTCTTCGGCGCTGCTCCTCTTGCTCCAGCGTGACCCTGCACCCCCTGCGCTGCCGGGACATCCTGCCCCTGCCTGCCAGGACACCCTGCCATCCCAGCTACCAGCCCGGGACTTTTCCACTGTTTCAGCTTGGTGCTCTGAGGATCCTGCAGGGACACCGAAACCAAACTGCCCTGGGTTTTGTGAAACAAAGCCCTCAAGGTTCTTGGTACTGTTTTCGTTTGTTATTAATGCTGTAGTTGTTTGGTGGGGGTTTTTTTTTGTGTTTGTTTGCTTTGTAATACATACTAGTAAAGAACTGCTGTTCCTATTTCCCAAATCTTTGCCTAAGAGCCTCTGATTGTAAATTTATAATTGAAAAAGAAAAAAAAAAAAGGGGTGGAGGGGGGGTTTACACTCTCCATTCCAAAGGAAACTCCAGTTGTTTTTTTTTTTTATTACCTGGCAGATACCTGTCTTCCCAAACCAAGACATCTATTAAGCTGATCCTGATTTTACAGTGTTATCACTTAATTGATTTCAAGAAGAGACATTGATGAAAGGTTGGTGTGATTGACTGGCAAGTTGGGATCCTTCTTTGCATTTTTTTGGTAATGCTATAGGCACACACTAGCACAGATGCAATTATTAATTTTATGCATAAAGGAAAGAAATCTTAAAAAATATAAATGAATTTTCAATTGGAATCAAAAAGAAAAAGAAAGAAAACCTGGCTGTATATTACCTACAGATCGTGAACTCTAATAGCTAACAGAGAGTTGATGTAGAAATCTGATCTTAGATTTTGACATGTTGGAATAACAGTATAAAACTACACATTTTGCATCACAATGTAAAATATTTTTTTATTGCAATTGCTTAACATGACTCACTTTGTTTTGTATTAATACTGAATTGGAAAATTTTGCCCCAGGATTTCATATTGCATGAGTAGGTGGTCCTCACTTGATATGCATCTTTTCTCATTGAAATAAAACTATGAGCTTGTGTCACCCACTACAATCTATTTAAAGAGCTTCTCAGCATTTAAGGCCACTGGAATTCAAACAGGAAATGTTGGATGTTGTGGGAAAAGTCTCTTGTGTTATTGTTTGAACAATACTGACATAATGTAGAAGTCCACTGCAGACAATTAGAACTAAAAATCGACCTTCAGTGTACATGTGCACCAATGATACAAATCTAGCTTCTGTTAAGATAACAAAGATCACACTGAAGATCATGAGGATGAGTGCTATCTCCTGGTATTCACATTCCTCATAAGGTCGTTGTGTAGGACAATATTCTGATGAAGTCCTGAGTCACCCCAAGGAACATCTGGCCTTGCTGCTACTTACCCTTCAATCCTTTGACAAAATGCCTGGGTCTGAAATGGCTGGACCACTGTTCAGAGAGGAAGGAAAGATTCAAGGGATCAGAATCTGACATAACAAAGAAAATTAAGCTTAGCTCCCAGGTCTGGCAGATAGGAACTCCCCAGAGACAGGTGGGATCCTGGTTTTTCAGCTTTTCTCTTAGTGCTGACTCTCCAAGGAAAATGTCTCAATAGATTTAGGAGAAGGGATGGCTCCTAGGGAGTCTTCATCCCCATATAGTTCTGCATTTGGTGCCTACTCTGTGGCTGTTTTCAGTCTCCAGGATTTTTGCATGAGTCTCAGTAGCACTGTGAGTCAGCTTGTTCCAATGATCCTTTTTGCAGAACTGCTCTGCCAAGCAGCTGTCTCAGCTCAGCTAATGGGGCTGCAAGCTATGGCTGGGGGAAGGAAGGTCTGGGAGACAAATATCTTCAGATTAGTCACAATTAGCAGACCCTCCAACAAGTGATCAGAGCCCAACAGGGGCTGTTCCTTATCACTCTTCCTTGGGCAGATTCAGTTCTGCATTACTCTTTCTTTTGGTGCAGAAAGGCTATTTGACCTGTGGTGGAATGGTTGCCAGGTGCCAGCTCAAGCTGAGAGTATTGCCCTTGCTAACAGGATTCAACTAAGTGCAGAGAGCCACTATGCTGCTGACACAGCTGGTTAAGAGGTAGAGAGAAAGACCTCAGAATCATCGTCAAGATCAAAGGTCCAGAACTTTATACATCCTGTTGGGATGAGCTAAACTATACCAAGCCCCAGTACAAAGGTGCTGATGGCCATTAGATCATGTTTTGTGGCTGCTCCTCTGAAGATCTTTTCAACAGCACTCAGCACACTGGTGAAGGTTGCACCTCTCTATGGTTGCCCCATTGCTTGGACATCCTCCCACTACTTTCCTGGAGGATAAGAAATAAATATGTTACTACCTCTGCTCAGTTCTTGCTGTCAGACTCGTAGTTCCATGCTCCTTCAGCGTACTGGGATAAAGATGACCCTGTTTATACAGTTAAAAATCCATCAAGCAAATGCTGAAATTTATTTCAACCTCAGGTGCAAAAAATTTGATCTTTTTCTCATTCCCCCTAAGTAACCTGGCTTTGTCTCCAAGCTTAACTTTGTAACTCTACATTCAGGTAAAGCAGTTATTGTGGAAACAAGCAGAGATTATTTACTGTCATTCTTCAGAAAACCCTTTTTCCCTTTTCTCTCTTTATCCGTGTACTCCCTGGCTTCTTCAACCGTAAGTTCTTTTCAAAATCAGCCATTAAAAGAAATTACACACTTTCTATTTCCACTTACTATTTTTTGATTCTTAAGTCTTCAATTTTTTTTTTCTTCCTGTATCTAAGATACAAATTCAAGTTAGAGTTTGACGATTTGGCTTGTTGATTAGGTCTCTGCCAGCTTATCACTCTGACATCAAGACTTATATCCAGACTTAAGAACATACTTTGAGGGAAAGAATTATCGAAGATATGGAAGTGAATGGAAAAGAGGTTAAAATGCTTCATTGTACCTCATTGGTCCAGTATCTATATTTTAACAGAGTAACTCTTAACTACATAAGTGATGCTTTACACACCTCACATCGCTGGTGGAATTGCTTGCTTACGTAGTGATTCAGTTTGGTCAACTTTTGTCAACTGCTTTTTGTCAGTTTAATTAGTTCTGTACATTTACAGCATTACACAGAAAGCCTTAAATACTCTTTCAGATCCACAGAGGCAGTCCAAGAGTGCAAACACAGTGTTCAATTTACTGTGCATCTTCCTACATGTGAAGTATAAAGGAAAGCTTCATCCTGCATCTCTGCCTGCTCTCCCCAATACATTACAACAAGAAAAAGCACCAGAATGGCTCTTGTAACTTGCCTGGCTCATGGGGATGAGAAAGGGTGAGAATAATTTGTCAGTCCATCTTTAGTCAGTGAGACGTAAACTGGTTCCACTTCCCTGGAACAGGGATTAAGTCCCAGTGGAAAAAAATTTAAATTCATGGTTGCAGAGTCCTTAAGCTAGCAACAAATGAGCAAGCACAGTAGCATCCACTGTCATCACTAATCAGGGATTTAAAGACCTGGGAAGACTATAAAATTGCTTTAATTGTTTCTTCTCATGGAAATCCTAGTGCTTCAAAGCAAATTGTTGTTATTTGATAATAACAAGAGATAAGTATGTTTAAAAACAAATTTGATCTGTGCAAAAAAAGAAAATTGCATCAGCACAAGCAGTGACGGTTTCACACTGTATCTAACGTGACCCCTTGTCCCTGGACCATTGGTCTCGTGGAGTCATCTGCTGCCTGAAGACCATTTTCTTCTTACTTTGGATACTGTCAGCAAGGCTGCTGAGAGATTGTACTTCACACACATCTCCCTTACTTCTCCAGCTAATGGGCACATGTTTAATTTTCAATTTATAACGAGGTGTTTGTCTGCAGAAACACCCACTAAGACCACAGAAAGCTGCAGGATAGGACCTGCTGGTTATCATGTTTCAACCTTGACAGTGAAAAAGCCCAAGCACAGACCTTGGTACCTGTAAGGTAGCAACAGGCTAAGAAGGATTTAATTAATATTAGCTTACTTTGAACCCAGAAGTAAACACACTAATATAGCATAACTGGAACAAATCTATAAGCATTTTTGTACACAGTGTTCCAGTACAAATAATATTGTTGTTGCCAGTAGCAGGACATGTGCCTCATGACATTCCTTATGCTTAAAGTGCCTTATGCAAACAACACGAGCTCCAGTCAGGGCTTACACCAACTTGCTGTGTGAGCTTCTTGTGTGAACTGGAGCTTGGCACAAGTTGTCCTGTGCTAGGATGTGAAGTTGAAGCATGAGATAGCAGTGAAAATCTTAAATGTATGGGTGCAGGTTAAAAATTGATATCGTAGAACTATGACCAACTTACTGATGGTCACCTATTCTCTAGAAGTTGGTGTTGCTCTGAAACAAGAAGATGCAGCCAGGCAAGAAAGGAAAACAGCCACGTGATGTAGTACGATACCTGCTGCAGCCTGGATAATAACCCCACCTAAGCATCACCCACCTGTAGTTCAGGAACACAGGTAAAGAGTTCAGAACCATCCAGAGACTGAAAACACATATTAAAGGAGATCTCAGATTTGCAGGTGATGGCAGGGGGAAAAGAAAAGGCCTGTGTCTGGTCCAGCTTCCCGTGTCAAAGAGCTCTTGTTTATTGCCCACACTGGGTAAAAAAAGACCATTTGGGGCCATAGCCACCAGCACGGGCTATGTGGCTTGAGTTTCAGTGTGTATTTTGTTTCAAAATTTGATTTATCAGTCTCCCATCCCAGCAATCTCTAATTTGTAGGTATGTACATTTATTCAGTATAAACAGTAGGCAAATAATGAAGATGCATTTTGGCAAAAATTGTTGTCTCTGTAATTTTTGTTGGAAGTGCTAAAAATTCCTTATGATAATCTTAAACAATTAAAGGTTAGACAAGTCTGATGAGCTGTCATGCCCTCTGAAAACATCAACCAAACTACTTCTGCCGTTATTGCTCAGTGTCATGTGTTCATTGAAAAGGGTCTGTTGCAAAAGTGAACTTCACCTTACCCTTGCTATATACTAAGTGCTCCTTGAGAACAGCAAACCTGTAGCTGAATCTTGACTGATCAGTCTCCTGTGCTTCTTCTTCACCCTCTGTGTTTAAACTTTGTAGCTGGGGTGTTCTACTCTCTGTGTTTCTTTTTAGAGATGAGGCACTGTATAATTTTTTAAAAAGATTTTTATTTTAAGGTTCCTAAGAAGCCAAAATTATGTGATGAACTGAGCACTTCACAAGTCCCAGTTGACAGCCAACAGCTGAAAAATGCAGAAGAATGAGTTCTGTATCCTCTCTGGAAGTTAATTTAGTTCATTTGATGCTGCAGTAGGAAAGTAAAAGCTGCTTTTCCAGCCGACTCAGTCATCAGAGAAGGATTTAATTTCTAAATGCTAAAAACAGGTGATGTACTTTCCTGCTCATCACTGCTTGGAAACTGGCTTTCAAAGTAAAGGTGACACAGGAAAGAGAAAAAATAGGACAGAGTCAGCATATTTTTTCACATGCTCATTAACTGCATGGTGATGTTGAACACTAAAAGATCTTGAGAACCACTGAGCTGATTTTTTTGTTGACATCATCGTGCTTCTTCCAAATGGACTGTGCCTGGCCTAAAAAGACTTCATCCTTGTTTGTCAGCATATGAGGTCAAGTAATTGCCGTGGCTCACTGGTGTGGCAAACTGATAAAATACACTTAGACAAGTGCAAATCTAGGAGACAAAAGCAACTCGGTTTTGGTAAACTTCTGTGAGCTGGTTGTTACCTGCCTTCTGATCCCCACATGCCGCTAATTCTGTGCTGCTGGACTCTGACTTAATTTTACACTCAGTACCAAGGCTTTCTTCAGTGCAAGAGTGCACCTTTGACTGCACCCATGCTAGCACTTTAGTTTAGGTTAGGAGTACACTTCAGAAGAGAATCCCTGTCTTAGCACACTTAACTGTGTGTTGGGTCATACTGCCTCACAGCACACAGACTCAATACTTTCTGAAGAAACTTGACCTGGTAGAAATGCTTCAAGATCCCCTCCAATGCCCTCTGCCTTCCAAGGGGTGTTCAATTCCCAGGGACAGACTAGCTCTAGCCTAAAGTCTCTCACTGTGTATCTACCGTGTAAATTGAGTCCTTGGATGGATCCCACTCCCATTGCACTGCATTTCAAGATCCAATGCCTGCAGCAACCCCACCCCCATGCCCTCCAGGGAGAGCAGTCCAAGCAAAACCAGCAGGGAGAGCAGGAGCAGCATTCAGCTGTGCTCAGCCCCAGAGTCTCTGACTGCTTGGGAACCGCAGGACAAGACCTCCTCTGGAAAAAGTGCCCACATATTTTTCTTTAAAAACTGGAGAAAGGGTCAATCTTCATAAAAGAAAGCAAAACAAAAACTGGGTGATAGAACTTTGCTGATGCTCTTTTTCTTCAGTAGCTAGAAGGTTAGGAAATACCCTTGTCTTTCAGAAGATTTTTAAGGTGGGAATTGAAAGTTTTCTGTTTTGTATTTCAAAGTTAGGTGTCTTGTGTACTTCTGTTCTAACTTCATGGACAGACCACTCACTTTCTGGTGTGCCTGCATCACCTGGTTTTTTTTTTTTGGTGTTTTGTTTTTTGGTTTTTTTTTTTTTTTTTTTTTTTTTGTTTGTTTGTTTGGTTGTTTTTTTTTTTTTTTGGTCTCGGCTGAATAATGTAGTAGAAATATCAGACAATATTAAACATATTAAAATTAGTAATGCCACATGTTCAATTATTAAACAAAATCATTCTATACGCTTACTACTAACTTAGGACTTTCACATTGCAATGTCCTTATTTGAATATGTACTTAGGGACACTTTTATTTTGGTGAATAATATAAAAATATAGTTTGAATAGAAGTGTGATCATTATAACAATAGAAATTGTTTCTGAGAGTTAGTTATTCCACATTAACCAATTTACAGAGTTTTTTTAAATTTCTGAAGGATTTGGCTAGATGACCTGTTTATAGTTTCAAGGCAAGAAGAAATCATTGTGCAGGCTGTAAAATCTTAAAACAACAACAGGCCTGTGTGGTATGACCTCCTCAGTATTTTTCTGGTCCAGTTTTCTTCTCAGACACTGAACATGTAAATCAGACAATTAAATACAACAGTTTTACAAATATCTTGTATTTTTCTGGAAAGTAGGTAGAACATAATTCTCTTTTTGCCTGAAAAATAGAAAACTCCTTCTCCCAATAGGTTTTATAACAGAATTCAAAACCAGAGCTGAGTTTCTCATAAAAATTTAATCAGTAATTTCATTATATGGAAAAAAAGCCAAAACAATGACATGACAGCTGAATCCAATGCCTTTTACAATTCATGTGTCGAAGCAGAAGTAAAGTTTGTCCAAACCAAAAAGTGTGATTTATTCCAACGTGTTTTATACAAAGTTTAAATAGACTCATTTTAAGGTTTTGGACCAAACTTGTTTTAAACTAATTTCCACTCATTCCCTACTGGTCAGTCTAACATTGGTAAAGCCTTAAGTTAGCTTGAACTTAAATTCAAATGTGAAACTTCAGATAAAGTAAAATAAAACAAGATGCTAGTTAATAAGAACCTTAACAAACCTAAAATACTGGGTTTTTCCCTAAGCTGATATTGACTACATCCATCTTCTCTAATTTCAAATGCCATAATATTGTTGTATCACCCTTAAACTATTTACTGTGATTTAGAAAATGTTTGATAAAGTCATTTGATGTAACTTTTTAAAACATGACTTGGAAAAAGGTCAGAGTTTCACCTTGCTTGTAGTAGTGAATTAAGTATCTCCCCAGAAACTGATGGTCACATTTACAGAAATCGAAATGAAAACAAATCAGATCCATTAAGTGCACACTTGCAAATTATCTGTTACACAAAATAGTATGAAAAGAAAATCAAGGTCCTGCTGTTAATAGAGTAATTGGAGAAATTCAGCATAAATAATGTATTTCAGATTGCATACTAAAAATGGGGCAGAAATCACTTTTCTGCCTTACAGCAAATATTGAAAAAAAATGCAATCTGTCTGAAACAATCCTTAAAATTCTCAATGTTTTCATGACTGATGTTTAAAAATGTAGTCTGTTTTGGACAGTAGAAACTTTGCTTTGATTATAACACTTCTTCTGAAACGTTAAATTTTTTAGCTTAGAATACTAGATAAAAATGACATAATTTTCATTATGAAAATACATAATGAAACTTATGTGACTTATGAGTTCATAGTATGGAAAACAGGTCACTGCAAAAATTATTAAATTACTAGGTGATAGAAGCAAAACATAGTTCTATTTTCTTTCTTATTTTTTTTAAATTTTTTTTTTATTCATGGCTAAAATGAAGTGGTATTTTTTTTTTCCCAAAAAGCAGTCTTTGAAAATTTTGTTATTAATTCTGGGACATACATTCCACTTTTAGGATACTGTTCATCTGGTGAGCCAATTTGAAGTACAAATTCAGTTATTTTACAGAATCTAGTTTCACATTCTGTGTTTTCATTTTGGGTTTTTTTGTATTTTATTTTGTTAATTCTACCCTTCTGAACTATGAACGTGTATGACTTGCATTGTTTGAAGTCTTGTTTGACCCCTGTCTTCCTCACACAGAGGCAATACTGTTGGGGGAGGAAAAGGATAACTTGTTGGAATAATTTTTTCTTCTATTAAAGAAGATCAGGGGCAATGGACAAGGATGCTGTCTGTGTTTTTTAAAAAATCATAGAATCCTGTAATATCCTGAGTTGGGGAGAACCCACAAAAATCATCAAAGTCCAACTCCTGACCCATCACAGGACAAGAATCACACCATGTGCCTGAGAGCATCATTTAAACACTTCTTGAACTTAGGCTTGGTGCAAGTTCTAATTTTTAATATTTTGAGATGGTTTTCCAGTCAGTTTTTGCCTCTTTCATTTAATACAATTTTACCCACCTTGAGTCCAGGTGTCACTTCAGAATCACCCAACAGAATCTGTGAAGCAATCATTCTACATAGCTATTGAGTAAGACTTGGGCACAAGTATAGAAACACTCTTTGTGCATGTGGAAACATTTAACTGTTGCTCAGGGAAAAAAGAAAAAAAACCTACAGAAGTCTTGTAGTTCTTTGGAATCTTTGTGTCATATAGACAAAATGAAAAATTTTGTGAGGAAGACTATACAGATTGAAGTTAACCATACTGATATTTTCAGGTTATGTCCTCAGAGCCCTGTTGTCAACAGTAATCCTATGACAAGTGTGTAGTCCAGCAAAAATTAATCCAATGCCCACACCTCTACACAAAATATCCTTCATCTTTGGGGGCAAGTTGCCATGCAACATGAAATGTCTTCTTTGTGTTAATGTAAGGGCCATAAGAACATCTTTTATATAAGCATTTCCTCTGACCTATTCCTCTCAGACTCATTTTGCATGTCAGTTCTGGCTGAATCAGCAGACCTCTCACTGCTCACAGTCTGCAGCTAAATGTGAAGCTGAAGAGAGTTGTGGTATTCCTACCACTCCATACATGTTTATTTTTATCAAACTCAGGATTTTACTGTGTCGAGTCCCCTTTAAGTGGATGATACTTCTGGTCCTCTGATTTCATTCCAGGTTCAATTAGGAAGGATAATAGTCAATGGTATGATATCATGGATTCTCATGTAACTGAAAATAACTGCTAGTGCTTCTCTGTGAAAACACCTCTGCTTTGGGAAAAGGCCAGAGAAGGGCTTCTGTTCAGTGCAAGTCTTGTCTTTACAAACTGTAACAAGAGCCAGTGAAATATAGACCAGATATTATTCTGGAGACTCTTCAGTGTCACCTCTTTTTTTTAAATGATTTTTATTCAATTTGTTAATTGGTCATTTCCAATTAGGCGGTGTAGTGTCTTGGCTATTCATTGGATGCTCCATAAATAGCAAATAGAGAGACAACTCAAAAGGTAAAATCTTGGCCTCATGGAATTGCTAATTTTATTTGGGAGGTATTTCAGTGTGACTGTGATTTAGGCTTTGATATTTGGGCACTATTGAGAGGCCTTATCACATTGCTGTAATTTAACTCAGTTCTGCTGCTTTGTAACGTTTTAGCTGAAGAGCTACCTCTTACTTGATCACAGAATGACCGTTTAATGTTTCATACATGAAATTACTGGAGTAAAAACAGAAGGGAAAAATCACACGGAAAAACTAAATTTTGGCGCAAAATTGATCCACTGTTTCTTATAATGTGGATAATTAGAGATTTCCCCTTTCAGAAACCTCTTAGATAATTTTTTGAGTTAAATATTCATAAGTTATCTGAAAGTACACAAAAGGCAAACCAGTAACCTTTATTAATCACCTTTATGGTTTTAATAGTAGAGAGTTCAGACACTTGCCAAAGTGGTTGAGTTGTGGAGCCACTGGGGTCATTGGGAATAATCTGGATGTAGTGGGGCTGCATTGAAATTTCCCAGGTGGCTGTAGAAAATAGGGAGAGAAGTTTGCCTTAGCTGTGCTGCATGGGTTTTGTGATATAACACGGCACTGTGCACCATGCAGTAGCAATGTCTGACTGCATGCATGCTCTTAACCTCCTTGCAACTGTGAGATGAGGTGGAATAGCTACAACCTCCTCCATCAATATGTACCTTCCAAAACCTGAGAATACAAACATGATTCATGACTGTGTCTCAGTGGATGAACAGCAGTTTATGAAACTGGTGAAATCTTGTCTGTGCCCCACATTTTAGATAAGACGTAGTTGGTGGTGAGAGTCCTTCAAGATGAGGTATTTTGCCAGTGCTCCTTACCCTTCCTCACGTGTTTTAGGGCCAAAGGGTAGAAATCTGTGTGCAGCCTGGGGAGGAGATTTGCTTTATTTGAGTACTGACTTTTATTTAACATGCTAATATGATATGTAGATGGCTTTAGAGCTGAGTACTTTTTAGTGAAGTGGCCTCTTCAGTGCATGAGTTAAAATATCAATGGGAGGTGAAGAGACTGCAAAATGTACAAGTATTCCCCTGGAGGAAATTCTGGGTTTGAAACTAGACAAGTATCAGTCCTGTTTGGTACAATTCTTCTAAATAAAAGTGCAGTCTCTCTTACAAAAATGTTGGATTCTGGTTAACAGTTTTCTTATATTTTGTTCCCTGAAAAATAGAGTACTGTTGACTGGAGCATTTTTTCAAACTCCACGTAGAGGCAAAAAATTCAGGAGAACTTGTTCAACTTAAACTGGCCTTCTTTAGGAGCAGGTGGAGAGCATGCTCTTTGGAAGATACCTGTTCAAATGCCTCCATTTCAGGATCACTAGCCTCGTGCTATAGGGCACAGAAAATTCCAAGGGAAGCTGACTAAGCCTGTGAATTTTAGAACGTGCTTTGATAGTGACCTTTTAAATCATCCTATGAACTGGAAATAGTAGTGTTTCACACAGAAAGGAAATGTACAGTGCACTTGAACAAGCAGATCACGGGAGGTCGTGGAAACAAAGACCACACAACCCAAGGGAGCAATTCCACTCTGGCTCACAGTCTTTATTTGTAAACTCCTTGTGGCCTGGATGTCAAAGCACTTGACATCTCTGCTTTAAATAATTTGTCATGGTTGCTTTTAAAGTTCAGAGCACTTGTTCATGGCCTCTCTTGAAAACCCACAATAAATATTATCATTACAGATGAACTTGACCGTCTTTGAAGTTATTTTGATTCTAAAAATGGTAATAGAGCCTATGTGCAATATTTTATTTTCCAAAATTAAGACCCTTGTACACTTACGGCACAAAATGTATATACTAATCCTTATTTTTTTTCCCCACTTTAGATTCATTGCTCCAAAAACACTGCAGTAGGCTGCATTTTGCTAGCACTTTCAGTGTGAGTTTGCACAGGGAAGTAAATTCCTAAAGGCAAACAAGATCAGGAGCTTAATTCTGCATCATTAAACCCCAAAAACATTACAGCCAGGCTTAGTAGAAGCAATATCAGAGCTAAACACTAGGTGGTCCTTTGGTGGCAGGACCACTCCTGGACCACTGTCCAGAGAACCAGTAGATACAAGATAGTAACAGGTTGCAGAAAGATGAAAACTGGGAAACAAATCTCATGAATTTTCTTCCTTCTTGAGCTAAAAGTAACCTCAAGAATCATTGAAGAATAAAGTAGTTTGGCAGCAGAACGGATGATTGTGGGATGAGAACTGCTGGAAGAAAAAAATAAAGTTGTTGTTTTGCCTAATTGCAAAGCATTTAACATGGAGAAGTGTTTTTTCCCCGAAGCCCAGCAGGAAGAAAGGTCTAGGCTTGGAAAGTTGAACAGTGGGAAGAGTAATTGGAAAAGCCACAGATAACATGAAAAATTGACCTACAGCCTCTTTGAGACTTGGGACTACCAATATTTCCAGTCTCAGATACTGAGCATTGAAAAGACAGGACCTTACTTGTGAGAAAGGCCTTAAAGTTACACATTTTGCTACATGTTCTCATTCATAAGTTTATGCTCAACAAGTTTAAATAGGAACAGGCTTTATGTGTCACAGGAGGCTGACAACACTGCATTGGCTTGAGATCACTTAGCTGTGCTTTATCCTTAGTAGTTTACTCTTATCCAACCTATTTTACATAAAGCCATTCGAATTTCAAATATTAACTGAGAAAAAAGTTCTGGAGGTTATGGTCCCATTTTTCTAAGTAAATTCAAGCAAAACGTTAGTGCTCTGAGTGTCTGGATGAATCTTTTGCTTTTTGCTTGTTTTGAACTAATCAACAAAGTTGTCCTGTTTCTTCTTCTTAATTTGAGTCCTAGAATTTTCCTAGCTTTTTGTCCTTGTTTAGTTTTGCTTTTTAGTTTTGCTTTGAGGTTGAGACTCCCTAAGAGAAATAATTCTATCATTTTCTCTTGCTTTTGAAGGTATTACTGCTTTGTTTTGTATGAAAGATGTTGTACAGAATAAAGCTGCTCTTTTGAATGATTTCCTTGCTGGAAGAACCAGTTTGTCTCAATTTGACCCAACTCCTCTGTCACATGTGTTTAAATAGCAAAAAAAAGAGTCCAAGTTCAATATCTACGGATTTTTACTTTAAATAGTTAAAAAAATTGCAGCTCATGCTCCATTCTATACACTAAACTGCCCTTCTGGATGCTTCAGGAAAAACAGTACTCACATACAGATAATATTTGCATTTTCCCTTAAGGAGGATAAAGGTCCTACTTTACCTGAGGGAAGGAGAGCAGAGTTATGATATCCTCTTGGAAAAACAGCTGATAGAGTTACAGGTGGGACAGACTGACTTTTTGGAAGAAATTGTGGCAATGGTCCTCGAACGGTTACTCCTCCAGCTGAGAGGTGCTGGTGTGACTAAAGTAACAGCCCTTCTTTCCCGCTGATATTGCACTTGGTGCTCAGTGCCTGGCTCCTGTTCAGCTCACTATCTGGTCCTAAAAACTACTTCTTTTGCTTGCTATCCCATTGCTGCTCCTTTTACTGCTTCTGAATACTGTTTCTGTTTTAGTTTCTTGTCACTGTTTTGCTGCTGCTATTCCGTTACCCAAACACATCTCAGCACTGCAAGATTTCTTCTCCCTTGAGGTACAGCTGCATCAGCTGTGGGTCACAGCACAGGTCTGAGCCTTACCCCAAACCTTGTGATTTTAAAACCTCAAATCCAAGTTTGACTAAAGGTGTTTAGTATGAAACTAATCCCTGTCTCTGTTTACAAAGCCACTTATGTCTGAACTAAACTTCCTTGATTCCCTGTACATTTAAAGTAGAAGTAACTACTATAGGAGCAAGATTCATCTCACCCTGATAATGATGCTTAAAGTAGGTCAGGCAAATTTCACCAAATGCATATTCCATATGATGGGGTTCCCAAAGTGATTTTTTCAGATGTTGACATCTTTGCTGTATATCTCTAAATTTAGATAAGAACTGAGTCAGGAGGGTATTAGAGTGAAGCATCCTGTTTTTCTCACAGTGGAAGATTGCTAGCAAATAGAATGAGGATCCTTGCCTAGATGGGCATTTTGTTAACTCAGTACAGCCATTCCCATGTTCTGGAGTAAGCCCATCTTTTATGCCTAAAATGAATTTTATAGTATATATTTGCAAAAAGTGGCAGCGGAGATCTAAACTGAAAAATCAAAGTATGAGCTGCAGTTTGCAGACAGAGTACACTGCTGGGGAAGAATGAAGTCACACAAGCCCTCTACTTCACCCCTCTTCCTTGTCAGTGAAGATTCTTTCTCTCTTCTGTCATGTCCTACCTTGCTTTAAAAGACTTTCTTTGTGCTGTGGCAGCTGTGTCACTGCTGGAGTTACTGGAGTAACTGGAGTTACTTCCTCATCTCCAGCATGGAGCAAGATACCCCATATTCTCTTGAATAAAAATACAGGTGTTAATACCATACTTAAAATGTAGAATTTTTTGACATAAGTTACCCATAATGTATATAATGTGCAAGAAAAGAAAAAGGAGAAAAAAACCTACAGAAATTAAGCAAATATTAGTAATTTCTTCTTCTCTTAAAATCATGAACATACCAACTGAATAAAAATCAGGCCAAACAGAGAGGTTGATATCAGATGAACTTCATGAAAGGAAGGAAATTTGTAGTTATCCTAAATTTACAAAACCATTTTAAATCTTCTTATGAAGCCATGATCTATTTTATTCAAATTGGATCCTATTTTCATCTAATTTAAAATTCAGCAATTCAGAAAAATCAAACATATTTTGTCTGTCAGTGAATAGGATGGAGATAACAAAGAGAATGAGACAGCACTCATATGGAGATGAGTGATAGAAAACTAAGTAAACCAAGTTTGCTGAGAAAGGATTTGACACTATATATGTGGTTTCTTGCTTATAAAGCAATAACACTGCTGCGGCAAAGCCATGATTATAACCTGAAAGTAGTTTCATCATTCAAAGAGAATGGCTGAAGCTGGGAGACACCTCAGGAGATTGCCTAGTTCAATCACCTCTCTCAGAGCAGGGTCTGCTAGAAAAGGTTGCTCAGGGCCATGTGCAACTGGATTTTGAATACCTCCCAGAAGGGAGTCTTTAGAGACTCTTGAGGCAATCCATTTCAGTGTTTGACCACCCTTGGAGTGAATTTCCTGTTTCTTATCTTTAATGGTATTTTGTGCATTTCAATTTGTGTCCATTACCTCTTGTCCTGTCACTGATCACCACGGGGAAGAGTTTGGCTCTGCTTTCTTTACTCCCAGCATTAGGTATCTATATCCTTTGCTAAGATCCCCCAGAATCTTTGTCTGTCCAGGCTGAACAGACCCACATCTGTCTCTCCTTGTATGACGGATGCTTCAAGCCCTTAATGACCTTCATGGCCCCTCACTATAATCACGTGACACTTCATTACACGTCTGTAATGTGTAATGTTCGCATCTCTCTTGTACTGGGGAGCCCAGCTCTGGACGCAGCATTCCAGGTGTGTGTCACCAGTGCTGAATGGAGGGGAAGAATCCCCTCCCTCGAGCTGCTGGTGATGCTCTGCCTGATGCAGCCCAGGGGGCTGGTGCCCTTCTTTGCCTCAAGAACACTTTTCTGGCTCGTGGACAACTTTTTCTCTGCCAGGACCACAAGGTCTGCAGCGCAAAGCTGCTTTCCAGCCAGCTGGCCCCTGGTTGGAGGCTCCCATTGTGCAGCTCTCCCTTTTTGACCCAAAAAGCAGATGTCGCTGATCCCTCCCTCGGTGCAGCTGGGGCGGAAGGTCACGAGGCTGCAGGTCTCTGAGAGGACCCAGCCACCCTGTCCCTCTTCATCCTGAGGCTGTGCAGGCTTCTGGCCTCCTCCTGCTGTGAGAGCTTCTGGTGGTCAGAGCCTCTTTCCTATCAGCAGCAGGCACCCTGGTGTTCCTCAAAGGGTTCCCAGGAGTCCCCTGACAGTCTCTGGAGAAGTTCCCAGAAGACAGACAGGACCTCAAAGCACAGTCAGAAAGCACTGCCTGGACACTGTGGTGTCTGCCAGCTGCGCGTGCTGTGGGGCTCTGTGGGACTGGAGGGAAGCAGCTGCTCTTGTGCAATGTTTTTTAGGAGAAAAAAAAAAAAGCGAATCAAGGAAAGCTAAACACAAACAGAGGAAGACAAATTATTCTTCTGTGGATAATAATATACACTTCTAAAAATACTTTTAGAGGTCTTATCAGTCCTTGAAATTTCTGAGAATGTTTGGGAATATTGATACATGAGTGTATTATTGCATTAAAGGCCTCTGAACACTTTTCTCTTTGGAAAGGAGAGATCAGATTAAGCCCTGTTTTTCCAGGAACTGTCAGTTCTCATAGCTGCTGCTAGCAAATTCTTAATGGAGTGTTGTGATAAAGCTGAAGTGCTTTATTCTTCCTTTATCATGTTGATTTTTATAGTAAAATTTATCATGGAAAAATTTAGTGAGAAGAGTCTTCTTGATTTATTGAAATGAAAATCCAGATAACACCAAATAATTCTGAAATGAATTTTTCTAGAAGTTTCACTTCATGGGAATTTTTGACATTTTATTTCAATTTCCATCCAAAGAAAATGTTGAAGAACTAAACAGTCATGCAGAACAGAAATTCCAGAATTTAGGCACTGTAGCATTCTTTGGGATATAGGTTGTGGTGTTTCTTTCCTCTTCTGCCTATACTATTATTTTAATATCTCTTATCAAGTTACATTTTGGTAGCAAAATCTGTACTGGGCAAATAGATTTCAGTGTGTGCTCTAATGAGCTTCAAGTGGGAACAAACCCTCTGTGTTTGCAGAGTTGCTTGCACAGATCTAATGTTTCTGGTTGCTGGTTTCATACTTGCTGAGTTTGAGCAGCACCACTTTATAAAGGTCCAAATTTTCCCTGCAGTCTCTTACAAAGACCGAATTGCTTTGGGAAACAGGATGAGTGCTGTAATTGAGAAACTCATAGTTTAAATGCTTTTATGTTTAACATACACAGTTTTCTCCTTTCTGGAGAATACTTAATCATAGTGGACCTATTTCCTGTTGGTCTTGACAAGGAAACCATCAAAAACTTGGAGCAAACAGAACTGTGTTCCAAAGACATGTGGCATTACATTCTACCAATTGATAATAACCAGAGAATATGGACAGAACTGATTAGTCAGGCAGAGGGTTCAGTTTGGAACTCTGTTTCTCATAAAATAATTTTTGATCTTCTTTTTGCAGTAGCTGTCTTCTTTAAAATGTTCTTTCTTGGAAAGTGTAACATTTTCATTTGAAGGTATTTTCCTATTTGAAGATTATAGGATTAAAACCCCTCTCAGAACATACTGTGAGTAGCATTTATTCCTGTTTTAGTGTGACAAGCCCATGAAAGTAAAACTAGAGGAATATAACAATTTTTATCTGGATCTAAATCCTGAGGTGAAGGACTAGACAAATAAACACAAAACATTCTCAGAAATGTGTTCATCTTTTCCTACTTATTGCCTCTTGGAAGTCTCATTCCAATAGGTAGGCGTGGACATGAAGGTTGTTACATCTCCCTGGTTCTTCCTCTATCAAGCATCTCATATTTTTTTACCTCTGCTTTTAAGTGCAGCCTTTAAATAAACAGCCTCCTCCTCAAAATGCTGTCATTTCAAATACATTCTCCTACCCTGCAGGAAAAAAATTGGTAAGAAAGTAAGAAGCAATTGGGATTTTTGAAGAAAATTGAGAATTTTCTTTCTGTTTTCCCCTAAAGAGGTTGTCTATGGAGAATAAAAACATTGTTATAGGAAATTAATACTATTATTAGGAGAAGTGAAATCAAATTAATATCTTTGTGTTTGTAGAAAAAAAATTACTTAAAGCAATAAAAAAAGAAAGCATACTTGAGCCTTTCTCATAAAATTCAAATACAATATGATTTAATATTAACTGAGAATGATTTCTCCCATAGGATTGAGCTCGGGATTAACAAAGTTAATGTGCAATCTCATGTGCTGGAATGAGGGGCTTTTTTCATCTTCTTAGCTGCATACTCAGTTATTTTCCAATTGAGATCATTGAAATGTGATCCTACTCTGAATAAAAACAATCTCTGTGTTCCTCCCCCCAGTATGAGACTCTTTGTAACACGGCGTTATTTGTATGTCATGACATTCTGTTTCAGACATGCCTTTTTCTGTGAATATCAACAACTTTTTAAGGGACATCTCTAAGAGACAACTACTGTGGGTCAAGGTCACTGAAATCATATCTCCCCAGGAGACACATTTTGAACATCTGTCACTGAGAGCCTCACAGATGTTAAGTTTATTATACATCCCTCATTTTTGGCACTATCACTTGTTTCTCTGTAATCACTGCAAAGAAGTATTCCATTATCATTTCCAACAGTAGTCAGAAAGTTAAGCCAGATAGATAATCACTGGAAAAGTCATTACCAGATCATCCTATGGTTCAGTTCATGCCCAAAGCAAAATTATCACTACATCGTTCCACCCTATACCCTTTCTGTTTTGTGTCTGATCCCTGAATTTTGCTTTTCAGGTCTCTCTCCTCCCCACCCACTGCCTTGGGGGGTATCTGATAACTCTTTTTTGCTCTGGTAGCCCTCTCTGTCCCATGGATGCTGTGGTCCCTATCCAAGAATATCATCCTCTACATTTGTGAATGCAAACTGAAATCCTGTTTTAGTTGGTAGGAGGGTTGAAACAAAAGCCTGGAGAGGTAAATTTGCACTTACATTTGAAAAGAAATGTTGAGATAAATGAGAATCTGGCAGTATTTTAGTAGAATTCGAAAACTAATGTGAGTATTTATCCTTTTACAAAATTAAGCACTTGGAATACTCAAAATTTCAGAGTAAAACATTACTAATTTGGAAGTACAGGAGTTAAAATCTCTGACGAACTTTAAAACATTTCATCACCATTTAGAAGGAGATGCCAAACCCTCAAGATAACTCACAGGAATACTCCAGTGCTAAAAGACACTGAGGATCTTCTTTGCTGCTGCCAAGCCTAGCATCTTTTACTACAAAGTATGACAGTGAAATGACCTTTAAGAGACTGTGCCTGGTAAACTGATAGCAAGAGTGACATCAGTCTTGAAACAGCTGCACAATGGGTGATGCCTGATACTTTTTTCAAGTAATTTGATTCTTCCATTAAGAACCTGATTTTCAAAAGAGTTCATAGCTCAGTAGCACCATCTGCAGCTCCCAAAGCTAAGACCATGCTTGAGAAAGCACCTCCCTATGAAAACTTACCTCAAAGCTGTGGAAAAACTCACTAGTACTGCACCCATGTGAATTGGTGAACACCACAGCACTAACCTGGTAGGGAACTAGCTGGTATCTTAGACCTTCTCATTGCTTGCTTGTAGATATCTTATCCAGCACTGCCCTGAACCATACATAGAAAACTTTAAATTTTCCTTAATACAGGTTCGCCTCTGAAAAGGTTCTAGAAGTGGAAAAGTAATTTTGTAGCTTAAACCTGAAGTGCATTAATAGATTTATGTGAGGAAGTTTTCATAGTGGTTTTGCTCTGTGTCTATATTAAACCAAGGCTATTAATAGGGTTGAAATGTTTTGGTAAGTCTCATGAACTTTCACATCAAACTGAATAATAAACTTTTTTAAGTCTTGAAGAAACTCTTGTGTACTTTTCTGTGACTTGCTCTGCTTACCTCTGTTCTCTTGTTCTTTAGAAAAAACAGGAAAGGGAATAGTCAAAATGAAATTTGAAGAGCTGTTCTCACGGTGATCCTGACCTGCCTGGCAGCCAGAGCCATCAGAAATTGTCTGAGTACTTAGCTTTGCTTTATGTAAGAAGGTTCAAGCATGTTCCCAATTACAGCTGGTAACCACAATAATTAATCCAGCAAATACAGCTCATTTTTAACTGGCTAACAATACATTTTGAGAGATGTGTTCTTTGTTTGAAGGCCAATGAATACTCTACTCAATAGTAATGTAAGTGTAAGAGATAACTAGCTGGAAATGTCTGAAATATCAGGGGTTTGACTTATGCGAGGGATTCACTGTTTATGACTGCAGGTATTACTTCAAGGATTCAGCATGCTTAAAAACTGTGATCATTATGTCAAGTAATGAAGAGAATTAAAATAATGTTACTCCAAAAGAAGTATGACTTTGCATATAGTGAAGGTTCTTAAGCAGCTTTTTTAGTTTTCAAACATCTTTCTTTGTACCAGCATGATACCAGCTTAAGCTTAAAACTCTGCTTGTCCTCATCACATGCATACACATTGACATACATGAACACATACATGCACGTGATTTTTTGGAGGAACAGTGTTTGTTTCCACTGGTATACTCCATGAGGAATGGTTACTGTTCTGTTTCAGACATTTCTAACTGGATATCTCTTAGTCATTAGCCTCTTCCACTGATATATTTGATTATGCATCATAACTATAATTAATAAATTGACTAATTCAAGGCACCAATTTTTATCATTGTGAAGCATATGCTTCGGAAAACATTCTCTGTTCCCCTGTGCCTGGGGAGACTAGGGGCTGTCTTTATGGAGAGTCTTCATCATTTTATTAATAAAGCAGTGTCATTCACATTCCCACCGGTGTGTCCCTCCTTCTCATCCTCTCATCCTCTCATCCAATGTGTTTCATCTATGAGTCTCACTTTGCCCACAGTTTCTAATTTGATTTGTAATACTTTCTGCCTTGGATTTCACTTGTAGGACCTTATAATATCCAAAAGTTTGTCCACATATCCCTGTCTCTCTCTCATTTCATCTTCACTCCCTCATTCCCACTTTTTAACCTGTTCAGTATGTCCCTTAATACTATTACCACATGAGAGATTTTCAAATAAGAAAAAAAGATAGAACTGACACTATCAGACTGAACAGAATTACTGTTCAAAAATCTTTTAGTCTTGTTACCATGATTTCATGTCCTAATATCTTCCAACCTTTTAGATTCTGTAGATTTGGCTTTATTTCTTATGCTTTTTTTTAATAATTTGAGAAGAAAAGCAATTGCTTTGATAAAGCAATTTATTTAGGTTTCAGCAGAACTACCAGAATTATGTAGAATTTCTCTATGTTTCCATAATTTTCTATACTAATTTATGAATGGTTTTGAACCTTGTAAAGATGAACACACTATTAGTGAGCAGCAGAATTAACTATTAAAAGTCTCAGATAAGTGGTTCAGATTAAAGTGAACTTCTGTATTTCTGATTTAAATTACAATGAGTACAGAAAACAAGATCCAAACATATTTATTATGATGCCTTGTAAAAGTGCAGAATTACAGGGGATCAAGTTATGCATGGTAAACAGGGTAAACAGGCAAGTAACACAAATCCAAGAAAGACCTAAAAAGCAGAGAAATTATAAATAGTTATAATTAGCTTTGATTCAAAAGGCTTAACTTTCTTTCTGATTTGGAGCATATTTCACAGCAGTGTCTAACGTGCCTTGAAGCAAAACTGGCAGGAAATGTAGTAAGAGGTCATGTAATGCCTGTTTTCAAATATGGTATCCTAGAAGCCTGCTCTCAGCTGTGCTATAAATATTACGTTAGCTGTCCCTCTTAGAGGTGATACAACCTCACAAGGAAAACTGCCCCTGTTCTGGCACTGGGTGTAGCCTTGGATATTGTCATGACCATCCTTGTGCCCACAGAGAATTCAGGTTACCAAACACTTCCAGGAGAATGCCCATGGATCTGACTGACACTTCACAGGCACGACTAAAATGTACAGCAGTGTTGTCATCAATGATCCTGGTGGACTTTCAGACGTTTTTTCAGCATCATATGTGTGTTTGTCAATTGCGTTTCACTTTAGCTTGCCTATTAATAAATAGGAAATAGAAAATTAATATTGGCTTTGTTAATTAGACACATTTTCCTCTGTTCAGTGCCCAAATAACAAGGCAGCTCCATACTGCAACTCTCAGATGTTACCAATTTTCCTGAAATAAGGCTACGTGCTGGCATGAGTCTTGCCTTTGTGACAACTTCCCTGTTTGTTGATATAAAAATCCACTTCCCAGGAACACAAGTCTCATGCAGTCCAGAACAGCACGTACTGAGCACAAGTCATACTGATTTTGAAGGATCTTTAACACAGCAATGGTAGCCCACAAAATGAAATTTCCATTTTTTGTGGTATATAGTTACACTGACATAAACACAGAAGAGGCATTTACTAAACAAGGCCTACAAATTACTACCCCAGTCCTGCCCCAGTCCCAAGTAAAATTTCAGTCTCTTCGAATTTCAGGTGTAAAGCTTGATTACTGAAGACCCTATCCTGCCTGGAAAGCAGTGTAGTGTCTGAGTAACATAAGAGCCCAAACCAAGCAGGAATGTCTCAGGAGGAGTGTACAGTGCTTGCATGTCTGGCTGGCTCTTTGTTAAGATTTTTTGAAAATCCTATCTATCATATATGTTCTTCCTGACAGTCCCTGTTTCTGTGTATGTTACTAATATCTTTCCTAGGTTTAGAATACTACCTTGAGAACTCATTTTTGCCTTCAAGGGCCTATATCAATCCTACAGGTGTAGGATTGTGACTAATGATGTGGAGCCATGGATGCATACTGCAGCACAAATAATATATTGGCAATAAGGTAGCTTAGGACAGCAGATAATTATTGGATGCTGCTAACTTTATAAACAGAAATAATTTCAATAACTAATAAAAATAATGTAATAAGGACAGTCTAGTCAAATGTCTGTGTCCTAATGAAGTGTCTCATTTGCAGCCAGGCTCAAGTAAACATCCTACAGTTCGAAGAAATTCCATATTGATACGGTGAAGAAAATTCGGAATGTCAGGCTTCTAATATTGGTTTGTTCATGTCTCTTGTTCAAAATTTAAAGAGACAAAAGTAAAGCAGTTTTAAATATCTCAGGAATAGTTTCCCAGATGTTCACCCAGACATCCCTGGAAAATCATTGCATTAGGCAATGAATAAAACTCATCCTGTACTATTCGGTTCTACCAAAAGGTCCCAGATCATGGTGGAAGGCAAGACTCATTTTCTTCAGGTCAGTGTAGTCAGGACTGTGTTACCCATTCCTCCACTGCCTGGGGAAGAAACATTCTCAAAATTACTCCCTCATCTTGTCCTCCTGTGCAAAACCAGTGCAAAGGTCCAAGGTGCATAAATCATACTATATTTGTCCTCCAAGTTATTTGCTGACATACACACTGTTCAAGGTCATTAACTTGTAGAGGGGCAGCAGGAAGTGCTTAGCCTCGATCAAGTGGAAATACATTGAATTTTCAAGGGTTAAAAAGAAGTATGGGATGTTTTGATTCCTCGGGAAAAATACTGAAAAAACAAGGGAATGAAAACCTTTTGTCAATCCAGAATCAGGTAACACTGTTTTGTTAGTCCTTCTGGCACATTTACTATTTTGATGTTAATAGGCACGTTCTTAGTACATAGGTCATGTGAACATGACTTACAAAGCTCTATTTTTAGCCTGAATGAATACATATTTTATGAGAGGAAGAGGTTTCTTCACAAAAAGAGCTTGCAAATGATGTGAGGCTTAGGTTTTTTTCCCACAGACTCTTACACATGTGTTGCAGACATTCAGAGTAACAAAAGCGTTTAATCTGGCTGGCTAGGACAGCTGCACGAGTTAAAATACAGCTCTAAGTTCATTGGTAGCTCTCTCTATTACCAGATGTTCAACTTGTTCATCCTCATGCACAGAGAACAGTGTAAATTAAAGAATAATCTGTGATTACATTATGCTCTGTACTTTATTGCACTGCAGATTGTAGCAATTGTCTCAAAAACTTCCCAAAAGTTCAGGAACTAACTATAGCTCAAAATATTATCTATTTGCTTTGCCAACCTGCTTTTCTCATGCAGAAAAAGTTTGGTTGGTTTGGTTGTGACGGGATAAATGTTATATGGTAATTCAGACATATGTTACCCGAGACAGCATTTACATTAAAAAAAAAAAAAATCCAGTTTATTGTGGATACTACTAGTCATTTACCCAATGAAACTATTAGTATTCCTAAAAAACCTGATGGTAGCCAGCTGCAGAGTTAATGTAGAGGTGATCAAGCAGCCTGTGATGGTGTAGAGCAGGAAAGGAGTGAATTACAACTCTTTCCAGCCAGCTGTTTTCAGCAATTGCCAACATACTGCCATGGGTAGGCAGAGTCCATCTGCCTGTTACCTACTAAAAGATCATTTAAACATCTACAAATACTTTTTCTATGTTTAGTGTTTGTGCAGTCACTTGCCAAGTTATGAAAGGCTGAATGAACACCTGGGAAACGGAAATCATGTCCCTGTTTACAGAACAAATGGTTCATCACAACTGGCCTTACTGGACTCTCTTTTGCTGCCCTTTCCTACTTGCTGTCACTGCCTGGGGTGTCATTTTTATGCCTGCTCTGCCAGTCAGACCATGAACAAATCTACTGTTTGTTTGATTTAGGTGGTTTGTTTATTTGTTTGTTTGTTTAGTATTTTTCAAGGTTTTCCTTAAAGCCCTTCCCAAACACAGGGTGGGAATCAGCAGACAGGAGTGAGAGGGCTGTGGGTTATTTTATATCATCATCTCTATCAAACATACTGTAGGCTCAATGCACAGCCTAAGCATGGACTGAATAGACCTGCAAAGATTAATGTAGAAATCAGGGAAAATGAAGTTACCCGAATTAAACTAGCCCACACTTGTTTCACTACACGGATATGTTATTAGCCCTTGGGGAGAAGTAAGTTTTGAAACATGAGATTAGGGGATCCAGGACACACATTTGGGATTCTACCAGTTTAATTTCTAATTGGATTATAGTTTAAAGCCTTATGTAGCTCAGGCACAAAGACACATTTTTTACAGTTCCTTACTCACCTTCCTCCAAAAAACATCAGTTTCTTCCAGGCTACTCAGTTTAGTGTTACACTTTGCAGCCTAAGGAGGTAACACCAGTGAACAGAACAGCTTTTCAGAAAAGTTGAAACAAGCAGAAAGAAAGAAAACATGTCTTGTTCAGAGAAACAGGACTGGTTTTGGCTTCTCTTCCCATTTGGGAATGTGCAAAATCAACTTAGAAATAAAAGACTGTGTTGGTAGATGTAGATACTTTAGCTGCTACAAAGAGCAACCAGAATACAGAATAGTTCCTTTTATGCATAATTTGTCATTGGCTTCTCTGTGAAGTATGCTGAGGAATCTTGAGGCCTTTGAATTACTAATAGCTCAGAAAGAACCTATCCAGCCTTGAAAACTGTGATCGTGTAGTACTTAAAATACCAGCTTCATAAAGCTTCCCTGTCTTAAACATTCACAATCCAGCTTTTCCGATACCTCCATACCTAAAATTGTTAAATTTGTTTTAACAGATAAAAATCCCCTGTGTGTGTATATGTATATATATATATATGTATATATATATATATATGTATATATATATATATATATATAAAGTAGGCAAAGAGACATAGACCATAAAATTATATTTATCTATAGATATTTATAAAAAAATAATCCTCAGACAGAGGAATGAATTTTTTTATTGGGAAAGGGAGCAATGGTGTCTTATAGATGCTTGCTTGTTATGGAATCTGGGCAATGTATACACTCAGAGAAGGAGATTTTTTCTTTAGGGGGACAGCTGGAAACATGGGTGTTAAAGGACAGACCAAACAATTGTCCAACTATTTGGGTCCAGTTGCATCTTTACAGGTAAATAGTGCTACTAGAATTCCTATAATTGATTAGTTTACTGTAATTTTTGGGAATATTTAAATATTGGCTTTGCTGAGTCATCTCTCTATGATGTTATTTGTTTTTGCTGTACTACAGCTTTCATTACTCCCCGACTATTTTTCACTTGATGCATCCATGTAAGTTTAATTAACATTAATGTAAATTCCAAGTTTATGTCAGACAGAGTCTAAATCTTCAAGACTGGAAATAATAGCTCTAATATTTCCTGTGAAGATGTCTGGAGAGAAGACAGGTTTCGTTCTAATAGCTACTTCTTCCTTCCGTGCTCATTGTGTCCATGTATTTACCTCTAATTATAAATTGCTGTTTTCAGAGCTACCGTATCTTTAATCAAGGATAAACACATTACACTTAACCAGAAGTACAATTTAGATTCTAAAATATGAAACAATTTGTAGGGTGCTTTGGGAAGTCTTAGAAATGTAATTTAGGTTAGAGAGATCTAGAATAATTCTGTAAGCACATAAGACACAGATTTCTCAGAAGCGACTACAAGATTAACTATACCTATGTGGCACAATGGGACAAGTCCAGGTCTTGTGATGCAATGATGAGTCTTCTGGCTCCTCACTTACTCATACCTGCAACTGTTTCTGAGTTTATAATCCTTCGGGCACTAATAATCCTTAAGGATTATTAATAATCTGTTCTTCATTTACCTGTCTATTCTTGTTTATCATTTTAGGCTTAGTTATAAACACAAAAAAAACCCCAAAACCAAACCCCATATTTAGCTTTAATCTATTAGAAATTTTGTATTGATAACATTTTTCATCATTTTTTTACATCAACAGGAGCCAGGCTGCCAAAATCTCATCTGAGACATAGGCACCTAAATCAAAGCTGTGTGCATTTCACCTAGAGAGCATCATAGACTTGCAGCTTTCAAATATT
Source organism: Chamaea fasciata (assembly GCF_029207755.1). Taxonomy (NCBI): domain Eukaryota; kingdom Metazoa; phylum Chordata; class Aves; order Passeriformes; family Sylviidae; genus Chamaea; species Chamaea fasciata. The sequence goes on along the minus strand of NW_027094087.1, from coordinate 40,057,575 downwards.
GCCTGACCCTGTAGGCATTTACCTACCTAGCCTGGAAGACCTTCAGGTATCCAGCTTTGGCTCCTCAAACATGCTCCAAAGAGGAGCAAACATTCCTTAGGAGGATGAGCAGGCTATACTTAGATCATAATCCAGGTTTAGACAGACAGTCACCTAATCTGTGCAACTCCTGGAAGAAGAGGTTTTGTATGTGTTTTTGCACTTAACATTTAGTGGATAAAGCACTGACTACCACCTTAAACTTATTGCCTGTCTACAGTTTCTGCTCACTCTTCCACCTCTGAGAAAATGTCCTCACCAGTGCTGTTGTTGAACTGGGAAAGCTTGCTACAGCTCCTCATGGAGCTTGAGTCTGGGATCCAAGTCATGGGGCCAAATGAAGAACAGACACAGTGAGTCTGATTCCAGCCTGGTTCTAGGCATTCCTGAGAGGCTAATGTTCTGAGTTGGGACATAGTTCCCAAAGGCATTTTTTTCAGTAATCCACAATTTCTTTCTCCATTCTGTGTCAGATTTGAAGCAGGATGGATGCTGCACTAGAATTGGCCAGTGAAAAACACCTGCGTAGTCAGCGTCCCAGTCTGAAGGGTTAGAATTACAAAATCTGACTCTATTGAAATGACATTTTAGACATCTGAAACTCATCATTGAGCTCAGGCTCCAGTTTTAAACATGCTTGTGATAGTTCTTTAAAGATGAACTGACTATTTTTTCCCTGCTTTTGTTGGCCAAGGCTTGCCTTAGCATTACCATGATGATTTTGCCATAGTCGAGGTGCCAGAGCTGTGTGAGATGCAACAGGACACAAACCTGTGCTATTCAAAGTTTATATGTTATGTATAGTGGGGTGGTTAAAGACATTTTCTTCTCATAGTTCATTTCCCCTTTGCAATTCTGTCACTGTTACAATTAATACTGTAAAAAGAATATTAGGATAGCATTTATAGAAATAAGACTAGATTACCTCCACTGCAAGATATCTTTTCTTTTGCTTATATTTTTCTATTTTATCTTTTCTTTCCTGAACTGCAAAGCTTTGCATTAGTTAGAAATCATTGTCCCTACATAACTCATAGTTCCTGATACTACCTGCCTTTTGTAGCAAATTCTCTGTTATAATATTCTTGTTCTTCCACATTTTTTAAATCTTGCCCTCACTTCCATAAGAACAAAACCAAGCAAGCAAAGAAAAAGAAAGACCAAAACCAAAAACCATAAAAGTTTTCTGGCTGAGCAAAGCACAAGACGACACGATCTTTTCTTTCAGAAAGAAGAGAAAAAATATTTTTGAGTAATGGAGAAAAGGAAGAAATGCCCAAAGCATCAGTAGTAGCCAACACTAGCACTCTTCCCCAGGAATACAGACATGTAGTTATGGAAATCCTTAGGTTAACAGGACCCAAAACTCAAGGTTCCCTCTTCTCTGTTGAAAGGTTATGTTGTGATTAGGTTATGAATCCTATAAATGCATTTTTTAGAAAAGTAGCAATTACTAGATTTTTGAGGACCTGAACCAATTATGAGTCCCAGAAGAGGCACAGTTATTTCTCCTAGTTTTTGGATTATGATCCACATCAGGCAGGATTTCAGAGTCCAGAAGCTTAGTTCAGAGTGTGGTGATACAGAGCAAGAGATTAGGATCCTAAACATTAAGTGAGGGGCACACAGCAAGTTTTGGTGCTTTCAGGATCACTGAGGCACTAAGCTAAGGCATTTATGCCTTTGGATCCTCAAGTTGATGTAAATGCTTTCCCAGAGTGCTACAGCCCTTTGCTGTCTGTTGCCCAGCACCTTCTCTTTGTTCTCCTGTCCCTGAAACCTGCTGAAGACAGTACTCTGCAGTCAGGAATCCCAAATACTTCAATCTATGGCTATGCTCATGCTGAGTTATTAATTCTGCCCCCTGCTCACTCCACAGCCATGGCTCATTAACCCTGGTTCAGAAGACTTTCAGCTCTCTGTAAGACTACAGCAAAACTGTTTAAAGAAAAGAGACCTGTTCAGAAGCTGTGATCTGATCCATTCTGGAGAGACAGTTCCAGCTAGCCACGGGGTAGCTATTATCTTCCACCATTCAAGCAAGAAGAAACAATTAAATAAAAAAGCCCCAAACACAAAACCCAACAAACTTGTAATGCTGGGGAGAAAAATTTAGTTTCTGTAGTGCAGTTTAAAGAAAAGCAGCTCAGTAAAGAATAAAGTGAATTAAAAGCAGCAACTTCTACCTGCTGCCCAAATTTACATCAAAGATTTGTGTGATACTTGCTGCTGAGGTTTGTGGATTTGAAGACTAAACTCTAGAAGAATAAAGCTCATCAAGTTGACAGTAGGTATTATTTCATACCTCTGGAATTAAGGGCATCCCCAGCCCCAAACCCTGCAGCCATGATCATCTGACAGTGCTGAGGATGTTCCAGCATGAACTGCAAGACTGGTACCTTTCTCTCCCTAAAGTGAGCTGAAAATGTTGTCAGGGATTGACCTGTGCTACATTCTCTATCTGAACACTAGAAAAAAAAAAAAGGTGAGTTAGCTTCTGTCTTCATGGGTTATTGCAGACTGTTTCCTTTTCTTTAATGTTTGTAGATAAACAGGATGCACAAAATACATCAATTTTAGCCTATGCTGATATGTGATGAAGTCTACCACAGGCACAAAACCAGGCTAATACCAGTTGTGAACTGCCACAATCTTCACTTGGATAACATCCAGGCCAAATAGGGGTGTCACTGAAAAATGAGACCCTGTAGATACAAAAAACAAGATCTCCCTCACTCCCCCCCCCCCCCCCAATTAATTGAAATCTGTTTTTAAGATTAATTTTCTTTACAAATCTTTGACAAATTAGCTGGAGGCCTCTCTCAGTAGTGCCACTGGGAATGTCTTGCTTCTGAACTCTTACTGCTCCTGCTGCTGCAAATCCCACATAGCTTGGTTGAACCTGGTTCTGTCTTGACACATGATGACACAAGATGTACATTCTCACTTGGGTGCTGGGGCAGGTCAGTGTGATGCTTCATTTGGATGCTTCCCCTCTGTGTCAAATTTGGTAGTTACAATTGCTTTGCTTTTTGCTAAATGGAACATGATTGGGGTTTTTTTTATTTCTGGCATTCTGAAATCATGATTCTGTAGAAAAGATCAGAGACAAATGTGCTTCTTTTTGGGCTGTTACTCATCCTCATTATTAAGTGCTAAGTTTTCTTCAAATTAAGTGACTGACACTGTTCAGCAGTGACTGCCGTTGGGTGCTAATGAAACTAAAAACCATTTAAAGAGAATTTAAGTGGGGTGTGGGGGAGATATGGAGCCTGGGCTTCCCCAGCTTGGCAGGGCAGGGCTTGGCATCAGACCTGGGCTTTTCTTAATCACTGCACAGCCATTAATTTTCTTCTCATAAACAAAAGAGGTTACTTGAAGATTTTCTAAATAAGATTTTCATGGATTACAGCCTAAGTGCTTGTGGTATTTCATTTTAGAGATAATGGGAAATTTGTGTTCCCGAGATCAGACGTTATGAATTTGACCTTCATCTGCAGACAGAGTTTAGTTTCCCTCCTAATTTTTTTTTTCATATTTGTCCTTCTGTTGGTCAGTGTCAATAAAAAGAACCTCAGCCTAAACCAAACAAAGTTGACAGCAATGTGGAAGATGATGACAAAATATAGGAATACATCTTTCATTATATTAGTTTATGGATTCTTTTGTCTAATCCCATGTTGAATTATTCTTTAAATAAGATTACTCAAGGTTATTGAAAACTGATTCCTAGTAATTTAAATCGACTACTATTAAATTTTATTTGAATTAATAAACTAATTTCAATCCAATGCTTGAACAAAGTCTCAAAAGTCTATTTTCAGAAAATATTGCTTGTATTCTCCACTGGACATACTTAAAACTCTTTCAATTCTGAAATAAGAATCAAAGGGCTCATAGAAGTACTGTAGAAACCTTCTAATTTTCTCTGATGCTCCCAATGAGGGCTGGTACCAAATAGATTCCCAAAGTCTTGAGTCACTTGCTTAATAGCACAGAATTGATGGCTCAGTAAAATCCAGATATTGGTAAAATAATTACATTTTTATTCTGGACTAATGGATTTTTAAAATGTAACAAATTACATCTCTGTCAAACACTGGCTCAATTAAAATCACCTGATGATTGAATAAGGCATAAACCAAAAATTAAATAGTAATGATTACAAGCTGTCATTTCTTTTATTGGCCCTACACATTTTTGGAGTTGGTACTGACAGTTTATGGACACAACTTTCCTCAGTTTCCATAGCTCCCGATGATCAAATAAACTGCCTATATATAGCCTGTATACCAATAAAAGTTCTTATTCCACATGATAATAAGCAGCCCTAGCAAGCCCATTGCCCTCGTTTTTCAGGAAGCCCCAGGACCAACATATCTAGAAACCCAAGAGCAATTTCACAAGCTCCTCACAGCCCAACAGTTTGTGCCAGCAGAACTGGTTCAAAAAATAGCAATTTTCCACTCTCTTTAGAGAAAATATGGAAGAATTTAAGCAACTTGGGCTACAACTGTGGTCTATTAATGCTTGATATCCCCAGCCGTGGGGGACACTTTAATGTGTTGGCTGAGAATGGCAGAATGACTTGAACACACCTCCCTGTTCATCCTCCCTGCACTGGCACTACTTCTTTGCCAGCAGTGGGGGACAAATGCTCTCCTCTTTGAGATGATAATGGAAGGATGTTTGATTATTTGAAGGCATATTTACATTTATATTATTTAGACTTTCAAAAATTTGTCCTTCGGGAAGTACAGAAAATTTTAATTAGTGTTGCATGGGGAAAATTTTATGGTAGTGAATTGAAAGCATGCCTTGGTGCATGTTTTTTTGGGAGAGGTAAGAAGGAAATGACTGTTTAAAAATACTGCCCAATGCATCTGCATTAGGGCATGTAGGGTCTTCTTAAAAAACATTAGAAGTTTTCTTCTACTATATCCTGCTGCATGCCTTGAGTTGATTTACTTTCTTCAGCAAGTTGTACAGCTGAGTCTGGGCCCCTGTCAGGGAAATAATGCACTGCTCAGAGATGCCAGAGTTGCAGTATCTCTCCTAAATATTTTTCTTGTGTTCAATTTGGGAAACAAATACAAAAATCCACTCTCTCCTGAAACCCCCAGGCACTGTTAGTTCCAGTATTGGAAGTGTCAATTATGGCTCTCTCCACAGGCACTATTATGTATCTCCAAGGCTTTCAGACAGCTGGCTAAATAAGAAGATGAATCACTGTCATCCATTTAAAAGGTGGAGAACAAAGAGCATGTCAAGGATGGTGTGAGAACCTCTCTAACAGTTACCTTTGAGCTGAAACTATTATAGCCTCTATAACAAATTGCTTGCCTACAGGCAAGGTCACTCCTATTAATTTTTATGGATTGCCCTCAGTTCCTTGGATCCATGAACTATGCAACCAAAGGCAATCAATAAGCTTCACTAAATAAGTGTTTCAGCCTTTAATAATATCCACAGCCTTTATGGAATCAGCTCAGTTTTAATTAAAGCTTATTGAAATTGATTCAGAACAAACTGTGGAGAATATGTGTGAATAAATAATGTCTTTAAAGGACAAAATATTAGAGGAAGGCTAAAAGAGATGATGGATCACTGGATCTATTTCTGGTCATTTTCTGTGCCAGGAAAGACAGTTTATCATTTTTGTATCGCATCAGTGAGAATTCCATGGGCACAACCTCTCTAGTTGTGAAATTTCAGGAAATTCAGTGGTTCCCTAAACTACTGTAATTTCTCTTCAGGTTATCTGGATCCCCCTTTCCTCTGATTTTGTCATTCTCTTAGTGATTGCTCTGGATGTAGACACGTCTGACCTAACCTCAAAATTTCCAGCGTAATCTCAACAATATAAAGCTCACTGTGGGCTGGAACACCTGGCCAGAGGTATCTGAGATGACCTTACACTTAACCTCTAGAAACCATTGGGGAAGGACTTTGTGCTCTGACAGGCCTTGTGTAATACCAGCCTGCTCTGTAAAGCTGTCTCAGAAAATTGTGATGTCTCAAACAGCACAGAAATTGTGTTTAGGTAACAGATCAAGATCGTCAAGGTAGCTGCTGTTGAGGAAAAACCTAGAAACTTAACTTTTTTTTCTGCTAATTGATCTGCCCAAGCTTCTTTGCCCATTTGAAACTTTCAGTAAAGTCCTAAGAATGGGTGATACAGGTACTAGGAAAGAGTGCTAATTTATGGTTAGAATAGTGCTGTATCACCTGAGATGGTAGCAATAATTTTAAGTGAAAATCTAGTCATTTAATAGTTATCTAATTTTTGTTTGAGCTTAGTTGTCACCTTCCTCATATCTGATAAAATAAAAAATTTTGAATTACATTTTTTGCAAGCTAACAGATGAAGTAATACACTAGTTCCTGCAACACTTTATTTTAGCTTAAAATTAATGTAACATAGCTATAATAGTCAGCCAAGCTTGGAATTTTTGAAGTTTATTTTAAGACATAGAACTCAACTAGAAATAAATTTTATGGTTTAGTTTAGGTCTGGAATTTTATGTTTTCTGGGTTTTTTTTTTTTTAATTGTGAAAAATTATCTGTCAATATCTACATAACCTTTTACTCAATTTCAAAACATGAAGGTACCTCACAACCGTGTAATTTTTTTCTTAATGAGAATAAAGATATTTCTCATCAGTTATCTTCATAGTTGGCATAACTGAGACCTACAGTTATATGTTAACCTACATTGGTTATTGGTATGAAATTGTAATACCTCCAAAAACCTGTTTGTCAAGAACTTTCTCATTCAAAAGTAATTTTCTAAAAAAAAATCTAAATAAAATTTTGTAAGCTATTGAGGTAATTTAGCCACTACTAAAACAATTGGATTAAACTATTAATTATTATTCAACAGTGAAAAGTTAACATATTTTCAATAGAAAATAATAACTTTTTTCACTTATGATTTTACACTGTGCTATACTGAAATAACTTCCATGAGAGAGAACACCATGATTTTATAAAACTTCCTGATAAGAGTCCAAAAGCCAAATCTTTATTTCATGTGACCATTCAGAAGATTCTTACTGGTGTTTGAAGATGTCTGATTAAATTATATGGGACTGCAATACATATTTCATGATCTCAAAAGATTTACAAAAAAATAGTACTTCAGCATAATTTCCTATTTATTTAGAGAGAACCTTGATTGTTAAGAAATGTGTTTTGAGTGCTAGCACACAATACATCAGTGGGTGGCTGGAATCTAACAGGTGTCAGAAGTTTTGCTTCTCATTTCCCAGCTTCTCCCTTCTCCTACATTCCCTCTGCCACGTGCCATCTTGCACCTAGGCTTGGTAACAACACCAACATAAAGCTGTGCAATTTCCAGCAGAGAAGTCTGTGAGCTGGGAGGCTCAGTGGTTTGCACCCTGAGCACAGCTATAGAGGCTCACACATGGACACAGATCCAACCTCCTTTACAGCCTGACTGCCAAAATTCCTAACCTTACATTAACTCGTGAGGATACGCTGCCCAGCCTTGGGGCTCTTTTTTTCTTTTTCAGGTTGAATTTTATTTCTACTGCCATCACAGTCTTATTATTGCAGAACTGTAAGACTGTTTGCCTTTCTAAACCAGGACTGGAGAAAACACTCAGCCAGCCAGCCTCCCATACAGTGACTGCCAGGCACCTGGAAGTATAAAGGGTGGATTGTGGATTCTTCTCTTCATTTGGAGATTAGCTTAATCTACCTTAATACTTGTCAGTCATTGCTAACATTGAAGGGTTTTTAACAAGGGACTTAACTGTGATTAAGTTATCTTTAAATTTTATCTTGGGTGATAAAATTATCTTTAAAATAAAAACTAAGCACTTAATGTTAGCTATTGAATTAATTTGCTAGTTACGTAGTGATGCTTATGCTTTAAGTGACAGAAAATTATTTTCTGGCTTTAGTAATTGCTCATCTTTATATGATAGAGGTTTTCTGTACTTATACAAAGTTACTGGACACTATTTACTTTCTGGCAAAGATAGCAGACAAGCTAAGCCATATAACATAATCTTGTAACTTGTCCCAGTATGATCAAGCTATATAAAGAAAAAAAAGATTTCCACTAACTTTAGTGGACAATCTGAACAGCCCTTAAGCACCAATTTTGATGGAACTATTCCAGATATTCTGATACTAGGAACTTCTGCAAGGTTGAAAACCGAGAGTGACTATGTTTGAAGTAGTGCTTCTGTTTACTTTTTTAGTGCTGACATTATGGCTGACAGCAAAACTGGTCTAGAGATGACGAATTAACCAAAACCTAGATTACACCTCTTCTGATGCAGACTTACTTCGAGTAAGCAATTTTAACACAAGAAGAGATTTTGCATCCTGGATCTGTCAAAAGATGCAGTTGCAGTTCCACTACTTTCTCCTCTCTTGGCCATACTTCCCTTGCTTGCCACTGGCACTCACCAAGGTCTGTGATGGGCTTATTCAGCTCCTTAAACTGGCAGAAAATGACACATTTGTTTCTGATGGGATCATTCTTTGACGTCCTGATGGCAACTAGACTGGCTTCAGGGGAGGGGCTGGGATGTGAAATTGAGGGAGCTTAACTGGAAAGGGAGAAGAAAAAAAGAGAAGAGAAAGCAGGCTTTACATTTTGGTAATAGCTGTTAGAGCTGCTCAACCCACTGGTAAAACTGCAAACTCAATATAGTCTCTCGGACCATTCTCTTTCCATAATGTCTGGAGATTAGGACATACGTTTACCACCCCTTCCAACTGAACCCCTGTTTGCCTGAAGTTTAGGCAGTAAGAAGGCAGAAAATATTATCCAGGGCAAAATATGACTTTGAATAATGTGTTTAAAATATAAAAAATAAGTACAGAAAAGAAATTCCAAGGAAGTAATAATTTGGAAAGTGACACAGGAACAGCGCAGAAGGTAGCATGAACAAGAGTTAAAGTTAAGGGTGCTTACAGAAAGCTACAGGGAGAGCCTCAAAAGACAAACCTGAGGCTGATGTTGAGTTTTTTTGTATACAAGATGAAAGGCAAGCTCTAGCAAGTGTGTATGTGAGCAGATACAAGGCCTGTAAGCCTAAGGCATGTGTCTGTTCAGTGGGAGACAGAACTGGGACAGAGCATATTTTGACTTTCTGTTCTCACTAGTATATTGTGCTTGACTATAAAGTCTGTCTCCATCTGCAGCTAATGAACTAAATTTCATTTCATTGCAAAGCATTGAAGGTAGGGGTTATAGAGTAAAATTCTGTAAATTTTATTTTTTAGTCTTGTGGCTGCAGCTGGCTTTCTAATATTTGTAAGTACTATTTGAATGAAGATTTTTAGGATCAGGTCTAGTAGTATTAATTCTGCTATATCAGTTTGATAAAAACATTTGGGCTTTCCCCCATTTATTATTTAACTTCATTATTTGTATCTTAAGCAAGAGAAGATATTATAGAATATATAGAGGCAATAGTGGCAATTCTGTAATTCCCCTGAGATTACTGGGAAAAAAAAAAGTAATTTTGGTATTCTGCAGCTCTCAATAAGTAAGAGAACTAATGTATTCCGCAAGACATTCTGTGTGCAAATAGCATCTCCATCCCTTCTCAGAAAATAACAGATATGTGATGCCATATTTGCAATCAAATACTCAAATACATATTTGCAATCAAATACTCTACTTCTCTGTAGAGTTTGGCAATGCAAGAGTATATGAGAGAAAGAAAAGAGAATGTCCTACTCACCTGGGATATAAATAGAAGGAATTTTAACCAAATAACTTACTTAACAGCCAATGTAATGTACTTGTAATGTACTTGTAATGGGAAAATGAGTTAGCTGGGACTGTTTCCTCAATTTCTGCTTAGATTTGGCCCAATACCCAGCTCATGCTAAAGCTTGATGTGTGCTGGGAGCAGAACCATTAGGTCAAAGCAAGGACAACATGTAGGCAGGACACCATGGCCAGAAAGGGCTCAAGGTTGTCATGTAGCCACTGGCACCTGCAGCTTGCTGTGTCCTGGAAGATGAAGTTCCAAGCTCAGAGTTATGAATATGTCACCTCACCCAAAATGTTTTGGAAGCAGATCCAACAGCAGCTGGACTGCTGAGCCTTTTGTGCTCAGTGTGATAAAGGTCATAACTGTGGTGTGGCAGATGACCGAGGGTGAGCTCTTTCACTCTTGGCCAGTAACATGCACATAGGTGGACAAGGTACAAGTTCTAAGTTATAAATTAGAGAACTTGTGAGTTAGAAAGCTCATGAACTAAGCAGTGAATCAGTGAGTCACTTGTTAGAGTAGTCTGTACCAAGAGGACTGTCTCCTTGTTTGTCATGTTTGGGTGTTTGTTTTTTGGGGGCTTTTTGTGTTTGTTTGTTTGTTTGTTTTCCCCACTAAGCTTATAAAAATAGATTTAATTTGAAGTGCAAATTGTAATTTTGAGATCCAAACGCACTGTGAAAGTCAGGCTCCAGGAGGGTTGTTTTCAAATACTATCACAAAAAGCTAATTTCATAATTTCTTGGAATTTGTGTTCAGATTGCACTGCAGTGATGCTGCTAATCATTGCTTCAACCTGGGCTTTGATCAGAAGTCATACATGAAAGCCGTGATGGATTTACTTCTTGGAACTGTGAGCTTCATAAATTAATAGATCTAGATCTTTTAAGATTTGTTCCTGTTCATTAAAAAACACTGAACAAAAAAAGCCTCTCAACGAAACAAACCCAAAAAAAACACAGAACAGGAAGAAAAAAAAAATTAAAAAAAAAAAAAAAAAGGAAAAGAAAAATAGAGAGTTCAGTCAAATTTCTCACTGAAATAAGCATGTGAACTGGGGTGGTAGCACTTCCTAAGCAGCCAGAGAGTTCTAAAACTCAGGATCATTTTAAAATGATCTTGAAGCCATTGGGCAATATTGGTGAAACAGCTGCAAACTTGTGGGTATGTGTTAGCTAAAACTTCTCTACCTCTGAAAAATGCAGCAACATGCCAACTTGCTTTTGGCACATCACTCCAATGACTATCATGTTTATTTTTTAGTGAAAGAGAGTGAAGGGCTTCTAAGTGGTGCCTCTATTTCAGGAGGCTGTATCCAGTTCCTAACACTCAGCTGACAGATACAGCAGCTTACACTTAAATTGTAGTTATGTAAGTAACTCTGCTAGACAGATGATCCTTGAGATGTCAGGTTTCATGTCAAGTGCCTGAATTTTGTATGCTTGCATGTTGTGTGCAATTCCCCAAAAGACAAAACTGGATAGAAGGTTACAGGAAATCTGTAGTCCGCTCTCAATACCGCTCTCTTTTGGAGTTGCAAAAAAACCCAAAAAACCAAACCAAACCAAAACGACCAAACAAACAACCCCCTCACCCAAACACCACCCAAAAACCCCCCAACAAACCAAAAAACCCAAGCCAAAAAAAAGCAAAAAAACAAAAAAACAAAAAACCAAAATTCACCATTAGATCAGGATATAGAAAGAGACATGCTAAGAAATTACATTTTTAGGAGATGGAAACTGAGTGTTAGACTCTGCTCAACAATCGGATATAATAAATCCTCATTTTAGAGCATATTTTTTCTCTATAACCTTGTTTAAAAATCAGTTCTTAGCTGCCTCTCACCTGGTGTCAGTTTAGCAGAGCTGATGGACATCCCCAGTCCCTGGGACATGAGGCTGAATCCTTCCTTAGCCCAGCTGTGCACAGAAAGCACACACAGCTGCAGACTTCAGCGACTTAGGTGTGTGTTCTTAAAGGAGTTTTTAACATCTTCTCATGGCACTGTAAAGAAATTCCTGAAATCTCAAGTAATGTGCAATTTCTGCGCTTCAGTAATAGGGCTAAGCACCAGGCAAAAAGGAATACAGAAAATGCTGCCATAATGGCAGTGAAATTTATTTTGCATTGACAGAAAAATCATAAACTATTTCTGGAAATGCTACTTGCTGATTAAACTCCAAGCAAACACTTGAAAAACTAAGCTTTTAATCAGTGAAAAGTAGATTATCATAACTAATAGTAAACAGTAAATAAACATAATGATAAAATGTATAATTTGAAAATATTTTGCATAAAAGATAAACAAATAAAGAATCAGTTGTGTCTTACAGGATTTAATTGCAGATTTCTGAACATCTGGAATTCCTTGGTGCTTTCTCATAGATTATAAATGACATTTCTAGAGAAGGAGTAATGTCAGAAAATTAGATTCTCAAGCTGGACTCTAGCCTCTTAGCTAGAAGTAGGCATCATCACAGTAAATTACATGGTGGAAATACACAAGAAAAAGTTTCCCCGATAAATCAGAAAGAGTACATAAGAAAAGAATTTAAAAAATCAGTATATATTGGAAGTGTTCAAGGTTGGATGGGCCTTTCAGCAGCCTGGTCTAGTGAAAGGTGTCCCTGCCCATAGCAGGGGAATTAAACTGGGTTATATTTAAGGTCCCTTCCAATCCAAACCATTCTATGAATCAATGATAATATTTCATATTTGTCTAGGTGAAAATAAATTAAGATCTAGGTGCTGTTATAACATAGTAAGCTTCAATACATTTCTCCAGCAGTTTTCCAGAGCAGACTGGGGGCATTTCAGACAATTTTGTAAAAATACCTGGTGGAGGCAATGGATTTTCTGGAAATACTAGATACAACATTAATCTGGGAGGCAGTAGGAAACAAAAACACCATATGATTGTGTGGTGAAAAGAACTTTCATTTCCATTTTACTCCATGGGCTAAACGAGTACCTGAATCCAGTAGTACCTTGAATCCAGTTCAGCTAAACCTGGCACCACAGAGCAGCCAGGGATTGGCCTCCAGAGAATCCACATTAAATATCTGTTTAAATGGACTAAGACAGAGGCTGTATTCGATGAGAGTAAATCACCGTAACATCCTCGTTACATAAGATACTATTTAATGTATGAGCTGTTAATCTTTTGCTTCTGGTGACTCTTCCATGTGCCAGCTGCTGCAATTCAAAATGCACTTGCTGGTGAAGAGGTGAAAAAAAGATTAGAGAATGTCCAGGTGCAAGCTGTTCAAGGCTGTGAGGCTGTTTTCCCAGAAAATTTCAGACTAGATGGTGCTCACAGACAACTCTGAGGCAAGGGGGAAATGGAGTAAACATAGGAGGGATTAAACCATGTCAATAAAAGCTGAAGGGGACCAATATTATAGGGCTTTTGTATAAATGAGAGAATTTTTCCAACTTTCTTTACTGTGTGCCTAGTAACAGTAAAGGCTAGGAAACCACAGTGCTGAAAGCAATACCAGATTTTTTCCCTGAACTTTAGAAACCCATATGTTACAAGAAGTAAATGGGTGAGAATTAATCATCCACCGCTGCAGTAAGTAGGAAAAAATCAGCTCCTACTTGACATCTCTGCATAGAAATTGGCCTTAATTGCAGTGACTAATATTTCTAGCACAGCTGTGCTGTGTCCATGCTTTTTGAAGAGGTGCTTCAAGGACTCCAGTGCTAACACCCAAACCTCTTTTCAGACAATATACAGGCATTCATGCTGGATGTTGCTATGAAGGGTGGCCTTAATATTCCTAAAGACTTATTTATGCCCCTACTTTGTGTCACAGACTACTTCTTGACATGGTTTGGAATAAAATTAGGAAAACCTGGCTATCACACAGTGACACTTCTAATGAAAAGTCACTGCTGACTGAACAATCAGTCAGTGTGCTTGAAGTTAGAGAGTTTCCAGGGAGGACTGTTGTTCAATCTGATTTGAAGAGTATGTTTGAAGATAAATGTGTTTAATCATGAAAGCCATGGTTCATTATACCCTGTACAATGCTTCTGTCAGCATCTGACTAGGAGCAAAAAGGGACAAGTTTAGATATAAAGGAGTCAGTGCTAACATGCTGATTCGTGCCTCCCAGTAAAAGGGGAAAGAAGAAAACTAAACTTTTTCATACTAAATGACCTAGCTTTCTTCACTTACGAAGCCTAAAAATTGGCTTAACAAATAGTTTTTACTAGAGCAAAGAAGAGAAGTCTGAAGACATGGACAAATGAAGTAGCTCTGGTCTCACGGCTGATCTTGTAACACCACGTCTGGCGCTGGTTGTTGCCTGGTGTCACCCCCTTGCTCCACACTGCCTCATCCTCCTTGCCCTTGTAACCACCCCTGGTCATCACAGCTGTGCTTCTGCCAGGCCTCTGCCAAAACACAGCTCTCCACTGCAAGAAGTTCAAATTCCTTCTCCCGTTTCTCTTCTGAAAGGCGTCTTTCCTCTGCCCTGCAGTGACTGATGCTGTTGCCCCAGTGCAATGCCCAGCAAGGGAGCATCCAACTTAGCTCTCACACTGCTGTAAGGGGAGCTGCTCTGCAGGCCAGAGGGGGTTGCCTTCCTGACAAGCACAGCATGTGCAAAATTCGTGGGCTTTAGGCCTGTCCATTAAAGTCTTTTACTTCTGTTCCCTTTGATCCATCAGGTAACAGTGGAGTTCTCCCTCCTGAGGACTTCTCTGCCATCTGGGTTCACTGCCCAGGAGGAGCAGGAGGGGAGTGAGATGCGGGCTCTTGCCACTGCTTTACGTCCCAGCTTTCAGACTTCTGTATATACAGGTCCTGGGGGAACTGGACTGATGGACTTCCTGGCCTGTTGCAATTTTCCTCTCTTTCTTATTGAACTGCCCCTCTGTAAGTAGGCAGATGATAGTGAGGTCCACCAATAATCCCAAAAAAGGGTCAAGCAGTACATTTTTGTACAGAAAACCAGATGTTGCTACTCAGGTGTTCCTGTAACCAGCAAGAGGAGAAGTGAAAAGGCTTCTGTTTTAAGGGAATATTTTGATGTGCTTACTTATTCTTGGAAATGTTCACCTATTGTTTTGAATATTTAGAAAATCTTAAGATTGCCATATTGACCTACAGCTTTATCAGTCACAGGGTGGAGTAGAGCATATTTATGGAGAAAGCACACAAACCGTAAAAGAAAAATACAGCAACAAACTGGAATATTTGAAACTTGGAGATTTTTTTACACAGGAGTTCTAAGAATTGTTGGAAAATCAGTAGCAAATCATTTTGTGTTTGTCTATGTTTTGTGTGAGTATTAAAGGCAAAATGGTCTCTTATAGAGGAAACCTCCAGGAAAATGTGTCCCTAGTATATAAATACCTCCAAGGGATGTGCTGCAAGGGGAGAGAGTAAGGTGAACATAAATATAGAACCAGATAAGAATAAGGTGGTAATAATTAAATTTTGGCAAAAAATCATAGATGCCCTTTTTAAACATGACCACAAGAGTAGTTTTGGAACCGTGAAGAGAGGAGTGAAATATGAACCTACTTTTAGGTGAAATTCAATAATAAATTTATTATGATGGGGATTATATGGCGTAGTGCATTCTGTAGCCTAAATGATTCAGGAGGTCTTCTTCAAGTCTACTTCAAATGATTTGAAGTAAAGGTATTCTCTGAAAAATTTTTATAGCTCAACTCCATAGTGTGCCATACATAATTTTCATTGACAGTGAGCAATGTGTAGTTTGTGAAGCATCTGTACCATCATTTATACAGCAGTTGATTAAAAATTGTCAAAGAAAATATGCTGCTCCGAATTAGCCATAAATATTTCAATTTTTAAGAGATATGATACTTACTTTCTTCTTAAGTTCAGGTGAAAAAAGAAGATGAATTAAAACCAGCCCTTGTCCTTGCATCACTAAAAGTGTTTAGTGCTAAATATTTCAAAAAATGGAGCAAAGAACTGCTCATGCATATGCTCTTAAGTTATCAACTATACACAGGTGCATGAAAAAGTTGTGAAGTGGGTTTGTATATGTGTGTATTTAAATGTGTATATGATTCATCTCAGGGCAGAGAGGCATGTTTCAGTTTGCTGTTATGGACCAAAATCAAACTTGAATGCTGAATAGGACTGTAGTAAATTTTTTTCCACATTTGACCAAAATATTCCTTGAATGGGCCATAAAGCATGTGCAATAGATGCAAAGCAGTGATTCCTGCAGATGTCTGAAGCACCAAGATGCTGCTCTCACATAGGAAACAGTAATTTTTCTTAAGAACTGACTTCTAAAATGCCCCAGAGAAGAAGCCTTTTAATCTTTCAAATGGATGCCAACCCTAAGGAAGCTGTCACCATGTCATATATCTCAGCTGGAAATGATATTTATGTAAGGACAATCAAAATCTGGATTTCTGCAGTAAAGAAGAAAGGAAAAAAATGTTGGGCTAAAAGTTGGGTAATGGGTGTTCATCACAGCGTCATTTCTTGGTAAGAAATTATTAGAAAATAGTGCAGATAGAACATGATCTTCACAACACATATTTTAAAAAAAATACTGGTTTTTCTGGTTTGCTCTGGATTAACGTCTACAGAAATGTAAAATGTTCTGTAAATAACAGAGGAAGAAGGAAAAGAACTGAATTTGATGGTTGTGAATTGCTTTTCTAACACTATTATAGTTATCTTAGACCTGCATCATTTGCCCTAGACCAATGAAAATACCCAAAGGCACTTTAAATGGGACTTTCAGTCTGTTACTGTATTACTTTATATGTATGAGAAACATTTTTAATCATTGTGGATCATCTTGTGGCAAATTATCACCTCCTGCACTCACTGCACAAATTGGCAACAGAATACCTCACTGTGGAGGTGCTTTTTGCTGAGAAAGCAGCACAGCAGAGCTTGCATTCCAAATAGGGGACACAAGGGAATGGCGCATCCTCTGCCACAGCCTCCTCAGGGGATCAAAATCAGGAGTTTGGTTTATCGACAGGGGAGAGTGGCAAACACCTTTGCAGAAGCTAATCAGAAGACAGCTCTTAAATGGATAAATAGGCTAAAATCTTCTGTTAACCGATATGTAGTCACTGATAGGTGAAATTCAACTCTTAAAGTTGTATCAGCTCGAAAGGAATATAATCACGATGATGCTTGTGCTCTACTTCACAGGGTGGGCACCCCTCCCACAATAAAACTTCTTAGAAATTCTGTCTGTACTTTGTGAAATCAACAGCATGGAAATTTTTTGCAACAAAATATCTTGAGATATGTACAGGATAAATTATTTTAGATGGAAATGAATCATGCTGCTGCAGTGAAACGCCTATCTGAAATTGCTCAATAAGAAATAATATGGAGTCAGTTTTATGGTGATGAAAACATCACCCTGACAGAGAGACTGGTGAGGCTAAAAGCTCTGCTAGCTTTGACTAGCCACATGAAACGTGGAGATTTACTCACACATCACTGAATCTGCAAATGGTGGGTTGCAGCATGAAAGCATGAAGTCTGAGGGCAGCTATGCTTCTGATGGTGGATTTTATGATTAGTTTTTAACGGCATACAGTGATCAGGACACTTATACTGGTTAAACGATTAGATTTGTTTTGGATGCTGACAGAAGACGCAGATGTGCAGATTTCACTGGGAAATAGAGTTAACCCTTCAGAGTCTTTAAGGCTTGCCAAGAAAATTAAGATATCCCCACATCTCCGTTCAGGCTGAGGTGGATAAAGAATGGAGAGGGCTCTGACACTGCAGCTATGAGAGAGGCACAACATGAAATAGAAGAAAAATGATCCAAGGTGAAAGATGGCTGAGACCCAGCATATATTTGCCATATCGAGCTCCAGAACTAATTTAGCTTTTTTGGGGGGTAAGGAGATGAGACTGGAGGTGATAGTAGCAACAGATTATATTATTTGTCTGAGCTTAGCAAATGACAGCAGTGTGCACAGCGTGGACTGGAGGATTGAGGCAGTGGCCTTTATTTAAAAGAATTAGGGCTAGACATAAAAGGTGACACTGCAGCAAACAATAAATGAGCAGCCCAAATGCACACACAATATTTGCGAAATTTGTTTTGGATGAAGAAAGGTGAAGGGGCAAAAGCTCTGCCAGAAACAATGATTTTAGTACAACAAAGAAGTGAAACAGCTAAAAGCTGGGCTGCATAACACTGGTCTTAAAATGGAGGATGTGATTATCCAGGTAAATACCAGCTGGGAAAGAATCTGTTCTGTAACAATGCTGAGGAAAAAGGTGGGTTAGATGAAGATGAAGCTCTCAGGTTTTTTTACAGTGCAGCCACTGGAAGGGCAATAAATTGTCTGAGGACAGTCCAGCAGACAGGACACAAAGCTGTACAGACTAAAGCTGAAAAAGCTCAGTAACCCCATGTCAAAACTCTAGAAATGCTCCCATGGCCCTAGAAAAATCCAAGCCATGAAGAATGGGATTCAGGATGCAAATAAAATACCTCAGTGAAGACATTAGTAAATATTTGCTTAAGCAGTTGTCCTAACTTCTGCTTGAGCCCCAGAGATTCAAAATTTCAGTTGGTCACTGATGTATAAGTATTTAGCCCTCTCCAATTTCATATTTCACATGAATGTCTCCACTACTCGGAGGAGATATAGATTCGGCAGCATGTATTTGCCTATTTGTGAATGTTTAATGCCATTGTAGGTCAATGGCTGGTTTTGCTGAACTTCCTTTGGCTGTACCAGTGAAGTATGGATTTCTAGCGGGTGCCAGTCCTTTTTGGAATTTATTTGATATCACTGGAGCACCTCAGATGCTATTAGGTATCCACGGTGAGAGAAATTAGTTCTGCCTCTAGCATCAGATCACAGCGTTGGGGAAAGAACTTGGGGCAAAATGGGAGCTCTGGTTCCCCTAGCTACCTCGTAGAAAAATTCTGGTACTAAGTATGACATCATAAAATATTTGATCTTGATATGTCAGTCAGAACTGGTATTCTGTTCAAGAGCTACAGGACAGAGAAATTCAATACTTTCCTCTAACATCTTAAAAAGAATATGTAAATGTCATGTGCTGATTTAAAAAATTCTGTGAAGAAAGTCCATGTTTTAGTCCTGCCTTAGATAAGCAACTGTGTCATAGAAGTGGTCAAGAATCTTTAATATCTCGGAAGCTGGATAACTGGAGCAAAATAGGCTGGGAAAACTTACATGATACCCCTCTCCCGAAAATAAATTTAAAAAAAAATAATCTAGATTCATGCTTCCTAGTGCAGGCATACCATAAAACACACCAGCTGGACAGAGCCCTGTCTGTGAAGGAACATGCAAGGCATGTTGCCTATCTCTCTTGACCTCAGGTTGTCTCTGCATTTCTCTTTGCCAGGCCCTAAACAAGCACGTGGTCTTTGTTGGAGGGAGGCAGGAGCGAGTCAGTGCAGAGGCGGAAAGTGGTCCCCAGTGAGAGGTTTGTCCTGGCTGTTCCTGAGGCCCAGTGTACGCTGGCTGGTATGGAGGGAACGACTGTCCATCACTGATGTCACAGCAAAGGGAATGTGCTGACGCTCTGCTCATGGTACAAAATCCTGTTAATGCCAACTGAAGGATTTCCTCTGCATCACGGATGTGCTCTTCCTGAAGTCAGGGCAGTATTTAAATGTTACTCAGCTGATAAATGCAATTTCATCAGGATGATTAAGTAATGAGCTTAATATATTAAAAACATAATTTCATGTGTGATAAAAACGTTTTGCATTGCTGAGATAGTATACCTGTAGTTATTTCAATGAAAAATCCAGGTGTTACAAATTACCAGCTTAGAGAATTTGGCACAGTGAAAGAATGACATTCATTCTTAATTAAACTAATCTTTCTACTGAAGAGCTAATATTGGTCTGTCAGATCCAATTTTAATTATAAATCGCAAACTACTAGGCATTGTTTTAATGTAACAAGTATGAAATAATATCAAGTCCTAGAAAAAAGAAAGTTTGTAAAAAATACTAAATGAAAAAAAAGTTATTGTCTTGATCCAGATTATTTTTGAACCCAGACATACGCCTCACTGATGCAGGTGACTACACAGAAGGCACAGCACTGGGAATAAAGATGATGCAACAGAATCTCATGAACCTTGACCTCCGAGTATAAAACATTATAAATATTTCCAATACAGGAAGCCTCATTTTCAGCTGAGCTACCTGTGCCTCTTCACAGTCTTGCCTGTGTTAGTTTAAAAAAGACTCTCCCAATCTCTAAAGCAAGACACAGCAATGTGAGTCTACAAATAAGCAAACACTAAGCAAAACATCTGTGCTTTCATTTTAAACAATGAAAATTACTCAGAGCTTCCTGTAAGAAAATTATCCTTATGGACAAATTGAATTCAAGTGATTTAATGGAGGAAGAATTATTGTTACACTTTTTAAAAAGATATTTTTCTTTATGGTTTTGTCTCTGTATCAAAACTCTAATTCAGATCCAAATGTTTTTCTTTTGCTCTTAAAATGCCAATTAGATTTTTCCCATAGGAGCTGGCATAGTGGTAGTAATTCTCCTTTTGTGAAATCCCTACATTGCTCTCTGCTCCTTTAAAATTTATTGTAAGCTACACTATTGCTACTCCTTCAGTTAAAACACCCCTTTTACACCATGATATTTTTTTTTGCACTTACTGGGGCCACACATGAATCTGTCATGTCACTACACTCACTTTGAGTTTTTGATATGAAATCTCGGTATTTTCAATGCTCTTCTCTTTGGACAGCTGAATTGAACAGCTTTTGGCTAATTCCTGAAATTCAGTCTGTAAACTAGTCTTAGTTACAATTTGCTATAAGTAATGACCAAGATGGGAATTAACTGAATTCGTCAATTTCAGTGAATGTAGGTAGTTATGAAATATAGTAATCAAAATATGAACTTTACAAGTCTAAAAAAAGCTGTCATCAAAGTCTATTTTTATAGAACAGCAACTGGTAAGATCACCACACATTTATTTACAACTGTGAGTACAATAAAAAGCAAATTTCTCGAGGTACTAGTCCCATTTGATTTTAAATAGCATAAACATTTTTATTTGCTTCAAAATCGACAATGTAATATGTTTCATGGAAGTGTGTAAAGAAGCACTGCTCGATATCATAATCAGTTATTCCAACCCAATTTCCCAGACAGTGTAGAGGTCTAGAGCCATATTATTAGCAAAGTTATCTAACATGAATCTTTCCAGCCTAACTTTTCTAGCCTGCTGCTACAGGAATCAATAGGCATGAACATGAAAAGCAATTTTTCCCTTTCTTTTCTATAAACCATTTATCAGTTTCTTTTCTGAACTATCCCTAGCTTTCAAGTGGTTTTCCTTAGAGTGCAGTTTCTGAAGTTGAGCACAGTATTAGAGCAAAACATTTACCAGTATGGTGCAGAGATTAAGGATTGCTTCTTGTGTCTTGCAGGTCATATTCTAGTACAGACACACATTTTTAACAATTAAGATGTTCATAACTGATTTCCAGCTTGTGATGTCCCTTGAGTTTCTAGGAAAATATTTCTAATTAATTGTTTCCCTAGACACTTGAAAAATGCAATATCCTGAAATAAACACCTAATACTTATTCCTGTTGAATTTTGTCCTTGTTTTACAGAACCCTCCACAGGAGTTCATTTTTTATTGCAATTCTGTTTCCAAGACAGGTTGTCTTTCTGAGCTTCCTTGTTACCTGCAAATTTAACAGCACATACCTTCTGTTCAGTCTTCCAAAGGGTACAGGAAATTATTGAAGAGTAATGAATCCAGTGCATCTCATGCAATCTCAGAATAGTTTGTGCTGGAATGGATGTTAAAGGTTATCCAGCTCCAACCATCCTGCCATGGCCAGGGACACCTTCCATGAGATCAGGCTGCTCAAAGACCCATCTTAAGCTGCCCTTGAATACTTTTGGGAATGGGGCAGCCACAGCTTCTCTGTGCAACCTGTGCCAGTGCCTCACCACCCTCACAAGAAAGAATTCCTTTTATCTAAACCTACCGTCTCCTTGTTTATAGCCATTACCTCTTGTGCTATCACTATATCCCTTATGAACAGTACAACCTTCCATTTTGATAATCAACAAAAGATCTGAATGAGGTTTTCTAACTGAGGCTATATCCACCCTATGGTAGTTGTATCACATTTTAGAAAAGTGAAGCCTAATCCATGGTTTTGCCTATCAAATTCTGTGCAATACTCGACAAGCACACAAATGGCTTGTGCCAAAACAAGGGCGTCTCCCTGTCATGCACTAATGGAAAAAGCTATGCTGGATTGAGAGTATTTGTTCATAACAAGTTTGTGATAGGAAGTCTTCATTTAAGATACTAGTTAAATATTTTTAGCAGAATTTCTACGGTAAACTAAGTGGATTAGTTTGTAAGTGCTTGACTCCTTTTTTTAAGGAAAGGTGCTGTGTTTGCCTTCTTTCTCCATTCTCCACAGCTTCTCAAATAGGGCAGGCACTCCTCTGATGCTGCTTTAGCCAGTTCTAAGGATCATAAGCTGACATTTATCAGGCACGCTCCCCCTCTACTCCATCCATTTTAAGTTGTAGTTTTGGAATGAAAAATGAATGTGTGAAAACATTACTTGCATTTTACTAAATCCTGTCCTGTCTGTCTGTAGCTTTTGTCAGGACACAAAGCACGTGCAGCAATAGTGATAGCTAGGTGGTGTAGAAATACATGGGTTCTGCATCCAGTTACTTTTCCTGCCATGTTCCATGGGTTGAAACATGCACTAGGATGTATTGCTCTAAGATCTAACACTTCCTTCCAAACTCCATTATTCTTAAAAAAAAACTCAAAAAACCAAAACCTAAAACCAAACCAACCAAACAAACAAAACCAACAACACCACCAATTAAAAAAAAACCAAACAAAACCAAAAAACCAAAACCAAACCCAAGAGAAACCCAGCAAAACAAAACAAAAGAAAAAAAATACTAAAGGAGAATGTTGCATTTTGCACTGCAAGGACAATATTGTTTTCAAGTGCCAGCTGGATTCCTTTCTGAATTAGGAAGTCTTTAATGTAATTGCCTGAAACACCCTAATCTAACTGCAAATTCCTTA
Source organism: Chamaea fasciata (assembly GCF_029207755.1). Lineage (NCBI taxonomy): Eukaryota > Metazoa > Chordata > Aves > Passeriformes > Sylviidae > Chamaea > Chamaea fasciata. Next base: position 40,034,681 of record NW_027094087.1, on the reverse strand, counting down.
CTGAGATTGTAAGAAGGTAATTAGAAAGTAGTTTGATTTTATTTATTTAATGTGCTAAATTCACTATTCCCTGTACCAATAAGATTATGTCCAATTAAAATGCAATTGCTTCTCGATTTCCTCAAACAAATGACTGCACAAGGGAGACTTTTTCAGGCTTGGGGAATCCTTTCCAGTCCCCATTCACCCTCTTCTATCAGTGTGGTGGAATTCTGTTGGTTTTTCTGTGGGTTTTTGTTTGTTTGTTTTTGGGTTTGTTTTGTTTTGTTGTTGTGAAGGTGGCTGTTTTTTGTCTTTTGGGTGTCTCCGGTAGAGACACGAAAGAATGAGGCAGGCAGCAAGAAGGTCAGCAGGAAAGTTCTATATTTAATTTTCTGACTCCATCTTATATACAATTCTTTCAGAAGGCACAAGATTGGCTGCATAGGTTGCCACCTCTTTGACCTCGTTTGGTGAAGACCACCATCAGTCACCTTTCTCCTCCCAGAGGAGAAATATGTAAACAAAAAGATAAATTCTAAAAATATGCATTGTTTTCTTGAAGCTGCGTGAGAACAAAATGCAAACTCTGAAAAGCAGGCAAAGTTGGGGCGACATTTGGGGGTTTTTTTTTGTGCTTTATTTATTTGTTGTTTGAACTGTTTTTTTTCTGATTGGGGGTTTGTAATGAAGATAAATCAGTGAGTAACATCAGCTGGTAGAAGTAGATGTGAGAGTTACCAAAGATGTCTTTAAACATTTAGAGGATTTTCTGCAGAAATAAGCAGATGTTTCTTCCTCTCCTGGCATCTTTCAGCCTCTCTCCTGTTCACCTTCTCAATTTCAGCATCCTTTCACAGTTTTCTAGGCTTTATTTTATAAAGTTTTTACCACAGTGAACTTTTATTCTTGTTGCTGTAAGGTTTGACTACAAAACTGAGGTCATTAATAATAAGTGAAAAGCTATGGCAACACAAATCAGTAAAATACAACCATCAGGTCATGAAGATCTGTGAACTTTGTGGAAAGAATTGTAGTGCTTTTTCTCTCACCAGACTGTGCATCTCTTCTTCTGGAAGTCCTTTAGTTAAAGCACTAGAAGTTTGTGGTAGCTATGTAAAATATATGGTGACCAGATTTCATTGTTAATTTGGGACATTAGGTTCATCTTGAAAGCAACACTTTTACAGATTTTTTTATTGTATTCCATATTTTCCATTTTCAACATTCTCAAAATTATATTGTGAAGAATGTGTTGAATGTGTTCTCCAGAAACAACAGGAGTCATATGCAGATTTGGGCTATCTCTGGGGAAAAAAAAAAACAAAAAAAACCCCAAAAAACCCCAAAAAACAAACAAACAAACAAAATCCAAAAACAAAACAAAAAAAACCAAAAAAACCCCAAAACAAATACAAAAACAAAAAAACCCAAAACCAAACCCCCCCCCCAAGCCCCCCCCCCAAAAAAAAAAAAGAGGAAAAAAATCTTGAGAGGACTGACTTATATATTGGAAAAAAGAATGTAATTTTCACAGGCTAACTGTATCCAGGTGACCTTTAGCAGGATGATGCTCTACTAGGTTTGAAAACCAGGAGGGAGTGTAGCAGCTGTTCCAAAGCCAACATTAAAATACATGAAACAACATGTTCACTGGATATGCTCCCTGCCTGTCTTTTTCTTCCACATCATTGGCCTGATGTACAGCAAGCATGAGGTTCTCTGGCAATGAAAAATATTTCTGACCTTGGAATATGTGTCCTCAAAGGCCTAAAATAGCCAAAACAGGGTAGCCTTCCTCCAGAAGACACCTATATAAGGCTGATTTGGATTGCCAAACATCAGAATATATCTAAGTGTAGAACATTCTATACTGTGTATTTTTTTAACCTCCTCGCAAGAAATTATATTAGAAACATAACCACATAAATTCATCATGTTTCATATATTTTATGTGAAAAGACTTGACAAAGGGAAAGACAGAAATCCTAATGAGACTAATCCTCCTTTGGGTATGCATATGAACAGTCAGTTTGTGTTGGATGAGTATGGGTGAATGTGGTGGACAACAGTGACATTTATAAAATTAAGTCATGGGAAAGCTTAGAACATTTGTATTCTCTTTCACATGCCCTTGCAAAACTCTGTGTGAAGCTTTCAGTGTATCTATAACCAGCTCATGAAGCACCAGACATACATCAGTTAATCTTTGCATATCTCCATTCATTAAAGGAAACATCAAAGCAGCATTCATGAGCTTTAAATGCTTTCACTTCCTAATAGCGTGGGGAGGGCCCCTGAAAACTCATAATTTCATTTAGGTATAGCCAAAAATGTTTTGTTTCTTTGCTTTTAGAGGAAAGTTTTATTTTGAGGAAAGTAAAATTTCTTGTTGCATGTGGATGGAATGGACTTCTTGGAAAGCTGTGGACCTAAAGGAGGAGTTTCACAACTTCTTAAATGTCGAGCTGGAGAAACATGTTCTCTTGGGCTCCATTCTCTCCCTTTCCATTACTGATCAAAGAACCTAAACAGGTACAAATCCCAGGGAGCACTTCAGAGGCCCAAATGTCTGTGACAAATGCAATATGAGTTGTTTAATTGAGCTTCCCATTGCCATTTGCAGGACAGGCGTGTTTTATTGCCAAATACATCTTCCTCATACAGATTTCTCAGATACATCAGTTTCCTGCCCACAGTATCTCACTTATCAGTACTTCTGTTTCTCTGTGGAAATGCTTTGACTGCTACCGTCCAGAACTGTATATTTTCTGTCATGATTATGAAGAACAGTGACTCACCCTCCACTCTTATTTGATTTAGAGAATTAGATCTCTCTCCTAATTGTCAAGATTCATTTCAGTTCCTCTGCTTCAGTAAAGATCACATTTATTAATTTTTCTATTCATGATTTGGATGCTATAGAGCAATACTTGTTCCAAGACAATAATTTCCTTATGTTTAAATATTAGTGCTGTATGATTTTAATAACTTACACACATAAAAAGTAGTAAGTGTTTTTATAATAAGGAAAAAAGAAATATTGAGAAATGGATATAATAGTTCCAATATTTTTGGTACATTTGCATGGATATCATCTGAGCCTACATCCTTTGAAAAGGACACCAATGTAAACTTGAATCCTTGCAAGCACTGTATTTTTCCTTCTCTTGCAATTTTTGTGATGAAGATGATAACTATAACATCCCACAAGAAGTTTAATAACTGAGCTTCCTGTACAACTGTAACAACTATTAAGTTATGTCAGGTCAATCTTCTTGAAGTAAGTTAATAAAAAATCCCCCAGTGAAAAGAACTTTAATAGAAAACCAAAGCAGAGAAGTAGTCAATAGCCTTGTCCAATAAATAGAACCAAGAAACGCATTTGCTCAAAATACATAATTCAGATCCATAGATGATGCATAAAGTACATGTGAAAGTTTAGAATATGTTTTAATTTATGCATGCTTGAGTTCTGAGACTAAATTATCCAGAAAAGATGTCTCTCAGGCTATCTGGCCCAGCAAATACTCCAATAAGAGAATTATTTTATCTGATATCATTTAAAAACATTTAAAAGATGAAGTGGCTGCCTCTCTTGTTATTAGCTTGCAGGCCAAAAGAACAGCTCATAACCCAAAAGATTATAGTAACAACCACTTTCAAGTACTGAAAGTTAATGAACAACTCAAACATAAATGTGCTATGATGAAAACAATTGAGGTTGCTAAGAGACAAAAATACCATGGAAAGTAAATCACTACCTTGAACATTAGTTTATTCAAGCAATGAAGTCGTATGTATTCTTGTATCACTATCTCATATGTGCATACTCAAGTCTGAGATTACAGCCTGAGAATTTACAATTCAAGTGCATATATTCATAATAACAGTGTTCTTTCACAAAAGCATTTCACAGCTTGAGAAAAGGCCAGTAATTGGAATTCATGTTCTCCAGAGATCCCCAGTATATATCTCTGATTATGCATCAAAATGATGGACACTTCAACTCTAGTGAAAAAGTCAATAGGTCCCTGTGCCTTATGCCTGATAAGTAATTGTCAATTATACAACACTATTTTTTTTCAAACGGGGAAACATTTGTTTTCAGTCTGTAACACTCCTATGACACAGAACCATGTTTGGAAGGCTGTAAATGAAACTAAAACCAAGTCAAAAACAACTGATGAATTTAAAAAAAAATCATAAATTTTTGGGTAACATGTACATGTATTAAAAACTGCCATGGTATTCTATGCTCATTTAACTTTAATGTGAATTCTTGGATGCTAAGTATTGACACAGAAAATCACTGCTACAGTAACTTCAGGCAGAGACCAGTTCAGATGGTCCTAGTTCAAAGGGTATGCCATTGAGCATACCTAGGTGCTCTTCCACAGCCCCTAATCATTATGGTTTCTAAACATCTCACAGTGTTTAATTTAATGCACTATCTCTCACAGTTGTTCTCCTTTGTAAGATGGGGAAATAGTAGGACATTTAATTTTTCTGGTGGTGGTACAATCAGATGTTTGGGTGCCTCACTGCTGCACTGAAATGCCCCATCTCTGCCTATATCCTTGATGTCTCCGGGAAGTGCCTGGGAAGGACGAGTGATGCCCCAAAGCAGGGAGCATCTAAAGCACAGCACTGGCTGGGAAGCCAGCTAAGGCCAGCCTGTGGAGAAACACTGAGAACAGGATATATGATAAATGCCATTTCTCTCCAGGGCTGAGATGCCTCATGCACAGTAGCAGATGAGTGCTTCTTTCCACTTTAGACTCTCACCTCTGTATCCTACAGCAGGGATGACACCTTTCTTTCTAAAGCAGAAGCAGAAAGAGCTTCTTTTTTTAAAACTGAACCTTTAGTCTTATGCTGCTGTTTTTGAGCAGCATCTTAGCACTTGCTCAGAATGTGGCATCCTCACATTTAATTCCCTCTTGCACCCAAGTGAATTAAGGCCTCTTATTCCCCTGGAAACATCCTAGCTTTAAGTTATTCTTGGGTTATGATATTCTCCACTTCTCTGGGTCTTGTACTTGCTGAGCAGCAATTCCCGATGGGAGATGGAGTAAGTTTCAGTTTCTGCCCTGCTCAGTGGGGTGTGAGGAGTGGAGCTGCAACTGCTCCATGGCTCAGAGCCTACAGAATTAAATGGCAGAAAGAGCATGCCCTATAATTCTATAAACTGCAATTCACCTACACAGTCTTTCAGCTTTGGTTTATCGCTAATTACAATCCTCCACAAACTGAATTATACGCCATTACAGGTCATTATATTTTACCAAGGCAGCAGAATTTTCTGTGAGTGACAGTTTTGAACACCTTTATGTGGTGTGGTTCTGATCACAGCGTCCCACACAGCCTGGCCAACATGAAGTGCAGGAAAATTTGCTGTAACAGAGCCAGGAGATAATTTTAGACCTTTGACTTATATGCATGGGCTGGGACCTCAGAGCCCCTTTGCAATGAAGGCAGCCTTTAGAGAGCAATTGAGAGCAGCCATGCTGGGAGCCTCCTCCACTCCCACATGGGCTCCCAACTTAGGCACAAAGTTAAACGCCTCAAGTAAGGAGGGCGAATGTTGCCATTTTCATTATGCTTATTAGAAATGACAAAAAGGCCAAATTATCATGTGCTGATGCCCTAGCAACCTTTTAATGTAGTGCCCTTGCTGTAACAGCAGAGAATTTAATCCCGTAAGATTCCTCCCACTGTTTGATGAGAGAAAGGTTAGAAACAGATGAGAACAAATATCCTAAGATAACAAAATCTTTGGGATTTTTCAATGGATTATTCCTCAAATAGTGAAAAGCTGCCTGGAAAGCCTGAAGTTAAATATTTAAAATCTCCATTTTGATGGTGGAAATTAACCCCTTCATGAAAAGCACAAGCCAGGATTCACTTTGGCTCCTCAATGTGTGTCTCAGCCACAGGACTCATCACTCCAGCAGCAACTTAGCTGCTTTTTGACACACAAGGTGTATTTATGAAGTGTTGAGTGGCTGGTGATGCCACTTATAGTCACAGGTTTATTAACTTCTCTCAGTAACCCACTCAAGAGTTGGGGTGTTTCAACCACTTTGACTTGGAATGGCTGTGAACAAAGAAGAACACAAACCACTTTTTAATTCCACAGTTTTGTTTTAATACAACTGAATGGAAAAATACATGGATCTTTACCGAGGCTTTAGAATGGGGCTTTTGAAACTTTATGTATAGTAATGATACAAGGCAACTTGAGCTAACAGTAAATATGTTAGTGGGAAACTGGAAGTTATATGCTCATCCTGGCAGGGTCTCCTTGGACCCAGAACTAATTCAACTTATTAGCCCAACTCATGAGTAGGTGATTTTCCTATGGAAAGTCCAAATGGGATTTGAGATCCTCATCCATATTGGTCTTTCAAAAGATCCTGGCATTTATGGGATACTTAAACTATAGATTATCTTCTACCATCAAGATTTCTGGTTGTTCTTCAGCCAACTTTTTGAAATAGTGCTGTGGAAATGCAGAGGTTTGTTCAGAATATGTTATCTGAGATGCTGTAACACTTCCTTAGTTTATAGCAGCAATTTTAGTAAATATTCTTGTTTTGAGGAGAGTGAGGCTACAGCAAATAGGCAAGCAGTATAGGAAAAGCATGCATAGGTAAGAAATCAAAAATAAACACTTCCCATCTATTGTTAAAATGGTAAAAAGCAGGTAATATTTTTCCCCACATGGATTAAAAGACATTAAATTAATGAGTGCACAAGGAAGAATGACTACCATTGTAATATATTCACAGTTGCTTTGCCAAAATGTTTGCATGACTTGCAGTTTCATTTGACTTTAAAATATTACAGTTGTCTCATGCTCACAATTGGATTTATACCTTTGGTTGCTTATATTTGAACAAAAAAATCCAGACACATTTTGAAACTGCTGTTCAGTGGTGTCCAGTGACCTGGCAGATCCTGTAAAGCAGACTTGTGGCTCAGCTCTGAAGAATTGCAGGCAGAAATGACAATAATTTAACTTCATTTTGCTAACAATCAGCATTAATTATTCAATTCTGAATAGTCATCTAGTCCTGTTGTCATATTATCCTGTTTCAGGCCTGAAGTATTTTTTTCTCTATGCAACTATTTCCTTAGGTCTTTTCCAGAATGTTTTAATGAAGTATCCCTGCCAGAGGCATAAGGTGGGCATTCCCAGCTCTCTCAGCTCAGCTCACCCTCTCTGGTAGGATGGGGCTTGCCATACTCTCTGTAGAACAGAGCAACTTCTTCAAATAAATGGAATATAAATTCCAACTTTATTGTAGCTGTTGGGTGTTTTTTTTTTTTTTTTTTTTTTTTTTTTTTTTTTTTTTTTTTTTTTTTTTTTTTTTTTTTTTTTTTTTTTTTTTGTTTCTCTCCTCTTCATTTGGACACGAACTAAAGAGGCATTATTCATACAGCTGTACATTTTAAGTGACTCATACATTTTACAGTGCACTTACCAACACTGAGGATAAAGGCTTCTGTCTCTAATCCTTTCTAAACATTATATCATACTCTGTTTATAAAATCCAGTCAAGGAAAATAATCCAGAATTTGGGTATTGCATTTACTATTGCAAATATCTCTGTGTTTGCAGGTGCAATTCCTGAAATCCCTGGAAATTAAGACACTCACTCTGAACTGCACAGATAGTCCAAACGGAATTCTGCATTATTTTTCTGGGGATTGGCATAGCACAGTCATTTGTGTTTCCTTTTCTGTAGGAAGCCTAATTACAGAAATTTATGCGGATAAAACTTCAAGTGTACTTTATCAAATTTGTTTTTCTGAGGTATGGCTCTGAGAAATCAGCCAAAACAAACAGCAAACAGCAATTGATTTACACCTAATTTTTACTAATGGTCTCCATATTTTTTAATATTATAAATCTTTCTTATTTTATGGTACTCTGCAACGTCATGATTTGGACTGGAGCTCATGTCTAGTTAGTTTGGCTCACAAAGTGCACAAAGCAACAGCCTTTCATCTTACTCTACAAAAAGGTGGTTTATTATCCAGGTTTTCAAGCAAACAGAGACTAGTGATGCATAGGAGCAGCCTCATATATTTCTCTGTTCTTGTTAGTTTAATCTTTCACTGTAGAATTTCCATGATCAACAGTTTGATTTATATGTCTCAGTTGCTGCTCTTTTCCTTTACAGGCAAAAAACTATATTTAAAGACTCTGTTCACTTCATGAGTGTTATGGCCTGCACAGTTCTATCTGCGGGATTACATCTGTCGTTTAAATTGTCAGATGAAAAATCATTTACAAAATGCTAGAAAAACAAGTTCAAGCATATTGAGGCCTCTGTCATCTTGTGAAACTTCTCATTTGGGTAAGGTTTTTATGAAAAGAGAATATTACATTCAGATTTTCAAAAATACTACACAATTAACTGAAATGTAAGCATAGCCTGCAACTCCTCCAAGGCACCATGCAAGCAGAAGGATGAGGGATGGGTCTGCCAGAAACATTCCTACTTAATCATGGGTACGTCACTGCACTTTGCTCTTTCTCCATTCTTGGTTATAGACAGTAGATAATCTGGACCTCGTAAATACTTGACATACTTAGTAATATTTTGTTGTAATCCTCTCTTCAAAGTGGATATTGAGTAGAGCACAGACAGAGTCAGATGAATTTTTCACATTAATTTTTCTTTAAAAAATATTAGTGCTTTTTCAAATTTTATTTTATTTTCCATAGAAATAACTGCAATGTTTTACATAGAAGTTTTACTATGACCTTACTAGAAATCTCTTCTCCCCCTAAATGCCAAAGACAAGCCAAAATCAGATTTGTATGGATTGCATATTTTGCATCTTGGAATTTACATCACAATCAGCAAGTCTCACCTAATCTTGAAGGATGGTTTGCTTGTGTAAAAACACATTAAAATTAGTAACCAATTATGAAGAGTAAATTTATGGGGTTTTTTTCTCAATAAAAGATTTTCAGGACATCAAAAATGCTCACCCACGTTGCAGAACTATAAACATTTGAAATGTAGCAGATCTGCAAAAACATGCAGAGCATGAGTTTCAAGAAATCTGCTGAAAAGTGTTCTGAAAAGCACTAAATACTTTATCAATTGGGAAAATGAGGAACAAAAAGAATAGTTAGTTAAATCAGACTTTTGCAAAATCTTGCCATCAGAAAGCGAAATTGTTGCATAAAATCAGTGGCAACAAATGTGTTCTCATCGCTCAGTGCTTGAATTGGTGGAGTTGTGTTGGTGCATCATTCATAAGTCTGTATAATGAAAAACCAGGGCTGAGCTGCTGGCTCAGCTGAGTAAGGGAGTTCTCTGATTCTGTTCCTGTAAAGACCCTGTTCAGCCCTTCTTGCCAGAGGCTGGTGTGGGGGAGATGGTAAGGAAGCATTACAGTATATACCATTAGAAGACAAATGAGCCCTTCTTTAACTCCCCTTTTAAAAAGTAGTTTTACAACCAACAGTGAATATCCAGCCAGGGGAAAATTGCTATTATCTGTCTTTCTTCGGGATTCACTTCATCCAGCTTCAACTATTTGATTTGTGCAAGTTGCTGAGTGTCAACAACTGAATCAAGACAGGAGAGGAGCCATGAGAAATCACTGAAAAGGGCAGTCATAACCACTGTGTGCCTGACTGCTGCTCTTAGGACATCCAAAGGAGAAAGTATGAATACTTTAATGAAGTTTTAATATGCGCTATTGGAAGGTTATTTCTCAGCAAAACAAGCATTTAAAATTCCTTTAATGAAACATAAACAAATGTACAGTGTCCTACCCAACACCAAGGAATTGGTAGTGGTTAGCTAAGTCTGCAAATGTCCACGTGCTTGTGCGCATGGACACTCATATCAACACCTGGACAAAGTTCAGAGGTTCCCTTCAGTCTCTTCACACTCAGGATTGAGAAATCTCTGAAGTATCTTGTGTTTGAAGACCTGTTTTCAGAGCTGACAAGCATACAGAGCACCCAGAGCACAGCATTCAAATTGCCTTATGTGTGACAGGGGAATACATTGCTGTACAGAAGAACTTTCTCAACCTGCTTGTTGCTTTAAAAAAAGGCAACAGATCTAGAAGTATTTTAGAGGTGGCAGTGTTGTATGTGTACTTGGAATAGGAGAGTCTTTCTTGAGGAAACCATCTCATCTAGTGAGCAAAGGCATTATGGACTTTGGAAACTGTGATGAGATCAGATCTCTGCTCTTGAGTTTGAATTTCTATTTAATGACACCTACTGCCATTTTAAAGACTACAAAAGGATAAAAAATGTATCATTCCAACTAAGGTGGTCACCTCTCCTGAAAGGGGTATTGCTGTAGATTTTATTGAAGAAGTTTTACATTAAGATTTTGGACAGATATTTACTTTGCAACAAAGTCCTACTGTACATTGTTTTCTGCAAAGTGCTCATTGCTTCATCTGTTCTAGTGGAGACTCCTACACTCTTCTGAAAAAAGCAGAATGAGTGAGAAGGATGCGTGCCAACCTTGCATCATTACTTCAAGAGTACAGGATATTAGGAATCTGCAGCTTCCTAGTTTACTGACTACAAGTCAGTTGTCACACTTTACACAAGACAATTGTCATATTTGCTTTTCTTTCAGGAGATAATGTAATGCTTCTTGAGAAAATGCACCAATCTTTGCTCCTATTATGACTGTTATTATGATCTGTGTGTTATTGATTTTCATATTGCTCTGGTGTTATTTAATCTTTATACCCGGTTTTATATTTTTAAAATCCTGTTCACATACACTCACACCTTTTGACCACAAAGATAAAATGGGTTGACATCTCGATGGATCACTATATTTCTATTATTTCTTTACTATCTTTTATCTTCAGAAAAAATTATGTTCTGTCTGCAGCATTGTGAGATTCGGATAATGTACCGGTGTGTGGTGGACTCACTCTGGCCACAGCTAAGCCCTACCCAGCTGTTCACTGACTTTCCACCTTTAACTGGAGGGGAGAGAGAGTAGGAAGAGCAAAAGCAAAAAAACCTCATGGATCAAGACAATGTCAGTTTAGTAAGTGATGGAAAGATGAAAAGGCAAAGAAACAAAACCTGAGTGATGTAGGCATCAAGATGACCAGTAGTAGACCAACGACCCATGAGTCTCCAAGCTATGGCTACCTCCCACAAAGCCCCCTTCCCTCAGATTTATTGTTGAACATGTGACATAGCCTGGAATGTCCCTTTGGGCAGCTGCAGTCCACTGTCCCAGCTGTCTCCTTTTCCAGTTTCTTGCCCACCTCCAGCCTACTAGCGGTTGGGGCAGAATGGGGAAAAAAAAAGAAGTCTTGATGCTGTGCAAGCACTGCTCAGCAATAGCCAAAGCACTGGTGTGCTATCAACATTGTTTTAATCACAAATTCAAAACACAGCGCCATTCAGGCTGATAGGAAGAAAATTAAGTCCATCATTAACAGCCAAATCCAGTACATACATACTGTTAGTATTATCCAATTATAGTATGAATATTTGAAATAACCAGAACATATACTGTGAGGTATTTCAGAACCAGCCCCCACCATATGTGAGTGAAACAAAAAAAAAGTAGTGCCTGTAGCATTACACCTCAAATAAAATTATTTTGTATCCACAACACTGAAGTTAACTGCTGGTTTATTCTTCTTTCATCAGCTAGACATTAGCTAATTTATTTATTTTAAAGGTGGATGTTGTGAATCAGGATTGTTCAGTTGATGTGACAATCTAGCCAAATTGAAATTACTTACGATATTGCTTGGGACGGACTGAAGGGAAATTCGAATTTCTGGTTTGAAGACTTGAATCAATTTCAAGTCAACCTCTGTACACTGGCATCTGAAAGAGTACACACAAAAATTTTGGTGACATCTGTGTTTCAAAAAGCAAATCTCTTTGGCATCCTCAGCAGCACCCTGCACATAAGGACCTCTAAAGTCTATTACCTTCTATTACTTGTGAGAGACCAACCTAGGACTTCTAAAACCATTTCAACCCCCTCAAAACCCCATCCAATGGTGCTGACTGCTGCCCACTGTACGGCATTTGAACATAATTCAGCTTCAGAAAAGGCAGCTGTACCCTGGGCTGCATCCAAAGCAGTGTGACCAGCAGGGTGAGGAAGGGGATTCTGCCCCTCTGCTGCGCTCTGCTGAGACCCCACCTGCAGTGCTGCATCCAGCTCTGGGTTCCCAGCATAGGGAGAACAGGGACCTGTTGGAATGAGTCCAGATGAGGGCCACAAAAATGATCAAAGGGGTGGAATGCCTCTTCTGTGAGGAAAGGTGAGAGCTGGGGTTATTCAGCTTGGAGAGAAGAAGGTTCCACAGATATCTTAAACCATTCTATGATTTTTGTTAACATATTAGACTCAGGGGGGATGGTTAGTAGTGGCAACACTTCATAATCACAAAGATAAATCTGTTAGAGTCTATGTGCCTTTAGAAACAACCTTTAGGAAGAAAAGATTTTAGAATTCTAATTACATGGTATTATTGTGAAATGCTATGGGATCTTATAAACCATTCACCTTGCAGTCTCAAACAACCCAACTGGAAAACTTATCTTTTCTCTAAATCAGATGTTTGATTAGTCCAAATCACACACAGAGTATCAGATGAACTATGTTTCTGTTTTCAAAAAACTGTCTACTAAATACACTGATACCTATCAGTGAGAAAATTTTGAAAGAGTAATAGTCTGAGTCTCATGTGTTTCTGCTATTCAATCTTGGGTAGGAACCTGAAGAGGAAGAAACGAAATACACAATTTTGTTGAGATTCATTTCCTAAGGGTTTTCCCTCCATCTCTGTGCTGAGATGGAGGGAAAGTAGTAGCTCAACTTTTCTGAGCCTTTTTTCTGTGATTCTGAGAGGAGCAAGAACGAGCAATCATCTCAAGGCTCTCTGTAGATTAATGACTTCAAAATACCCAGAGCCCTGGATTTGTGGTGGACCTGGATGTCCCCACAAGTGTATGTAGCGGTCAAAATGAAGCAAAGATAAAAATTTTGGCTTGTTAATCCTTCTTTCTTTCAGATCTTATTCATAAGGAGATTCCTGCTGCACAGTGATCTGAACGTGAAATAAAGCAGAATATGAGTCACAGAATTAGATTCAATATTTCACCATTTTAGTTGGATCAATTCTGACAAATATGGGTCTATCTAATATGCTTGGAGTCTCATTTCCCAAAGCTAAATTTGTGCTATTCTTCAACACTAAAAATGAAAGAGAAGCTGATGAGTTGATTGGTAAATGAGTTAATTTTGAATGGCTTTGCCCTGATTATTTAGTTTTGTTTTAAGAGCATTTGTTTTTAGTTGGAAAACACACAGAAATTAATTGCTAACCAGAGTAGGTCTCCTGAATTTAGCTGTTCTAATTTTAAGCAAGCAGTTTTATTCAGATATTTTAATTGTTTCCCTAAAGGAGGACTTAAATACACACATATGGACTGGACTGCACTGCACCAGCAAAGTTCTTGTGTGTAACAGCCTGAATGGCTTTGAAGGAGTAATTCAATACAATTTTCAGGCAGGGTCACAACCTCCTTTGGCATCAACCTGATCTGGCATGGCCTCCTTCACAGGCTGCAGTTCTGTTCTTCATTCTGCTTCTTACCTGTATTGAAATTTAGCAAATCAAAAGTCTCCTGTCTCTTCATTTACCCATAATTCATTCTTGTCTCTCAAAATTGCTTCAAAGATTCATTAATTAATAGAGGTTCATGTAAAATTCAAAGTCCTTAGCTAAAGTAATGTTGACATGACATGCTAGAAAGAAAATATAATGAACCCTATAGGAACTGGAGGGAGATCAGTGGTAGCATATTTTATCAGGTATCAAAATAACAAGTGTAGGGCTGTGGCAAGCTTTATTAATCATGCTGTCAGAGAATGAGACATTAAATTATAAAAACATGGATATAAAATCGAGTGAGCAATTGTATATGATAAAAGTTAAACATAGCAGCACACTAGATTTGACTTTTTTAATACAAGAGATCTCTAAAATGCTAATTCCCCCAAATTAATAATTTAACACAGATTGCTGAATTATTCAGGTTTAAAAATACAAAGCCATGCACAATAAAATGTGTTACACAGGAGGTATTAAATCCTCTCAAACAAACTAAGATTTTTGCCCAGCCTTCATTCAACCCAGACTCTTATAGGAAACTTCTAGTGGAAACTTGGTTGAGTGAGGGTCATGTTGGAGCATTCTGTGAGAATTTTGCAGTAGCTGAAGATGGTTCAGGCGAAAATCAACATCTTCTGTTTAGGGCTTGATAATTAAGAGAGGAGAAAAAATTTTTAAAAACTTCTCAGATCTAAGGATTTGACTGGGAAATGGAAGTTTAGCCAGGCCATTCTTCTAATACCCTAATGGTAATTAAGAACTAAGAGTTTAATATGACTGCTTTAATATGCACGTGTAAACTGTGATGCAGAGCTCAGTCACTGTGAAAAAAACCACTCAAACAGACTCATCAAGAGGAGTGTATAATAAGTGCTTAATACTGAGTGATATCTTCAGAAACAGACCACATAGTAGTGACTTACTGCTAATGGATAATTAATTATTAGATTGTCTTATTTAAATTCAATACATCATGAACTGTTGGACGGGTTGTGTCTCTACTGTACACCAACAGTAACATCCAAAAGCCTAGTAAAAACACATTACATCAAAAACAGCAGCACAAAATGTAAGTAAGGAGCATTGGGAGATGAGGAAAGGAGCAGTGACTGCAGTGGCAGTAGGATTAAGGTTGAAATACAGAGAAAACAAATCAGGGAAAGGTGACTCCATGAAACACCTTACTGAAGTTTATATGTACAGCAGTGGAATTATGGGATCACAGCAACTCAGCTAGGTTTAGAATCATAGAATGGTTGCTTTGGAAAAGACCTTTGAGATCAAGTCCAACCATCAACTCAGCACCACCAACCACTACGTTCACATTAAATCAGATCCTCTAGTGGTCTAGGCTGGTAGGTTGGGGTTAGCTATGCAGTATCACAACTGTGGCACAAGAGCACTGATGACACCAGCAAGTGCTAATCTAAGAGATTGCTGCACCCTCAGCTCCCCGAAAGTAGTTCTGGACCAAGTTATTACAGTTTTGTTTTAATCAGAATGAAAGTCGATAGTGTAGGAAAAAAAAAATTACTAGTTTTATTGAAAGTAGGTTTTGGAACCTGTGAATTGAGGATTACCCAGTTGTCAGAGATATATATTGCATTGTGTAATATTCTTATATTTCCCTCTTGAATCCTATACAATGTAGCAATATCTCTGTTAAATTTATACTTCTGTCCTTGAGCAGCTGCTGCCTCTTCTCAACAGGACAGTATTGGATGTTGCTTAGAATATGATTTTAAACCAAACTATGTAACTGTGTTTATTTCAGATAAACTATATAGATTTTCCAAATCTATTATGACTGATTATCAAAAGGACAAATTTAAGACTTCTCAATTCCACAACTGGAGATTCAGCTCTTCTGATTTAAATCTGACAAAAAAGTATCTCAGCTCCTCTCAGTTGCAAAGATATGATTTTGAAGAAGTATTCTCACTTTGAACACAATACTTCACAACGAAGTGGAATTTAGTACGAATTTTAACCTACCTGAAAAAAAAAAGAGCTTCCTCTAGAGTCCTGTTGAAAGGGCTTGGATAGGCCCTTTCATTGCTGCTTCAGTGCATAAGAAGAGGATACAGACACAGGGAACTTCCCAGAACTATTGTGTCTAAACTGGGGGTCTGGTGTTTTTTTCCCTTATAATTGGAAACTGATTCCAATTCTTCTTGAAGTCAAAATTAATTTTAACATTAAAGCCTGAGAATTATTTTAAGCATTATTCCCAAGAAGAATGTGAAGTGGATTATTATTTTCACTTCTGTCTTTGCAGCTCAGAGTATTAGAAGCTTTTTTCACTGAGAATCCTCATGCAAGTAACATGGTCCCAAGAGCTGATAAGTGAAGAAGGTGAGGAGATTCTTTGACTCAAGATTCCAAAGAGCTATTTACAATATACAGCACTTAGACATAAATAGCAGCAGTCTTGCAGTTCTAAAAGAGTTCCATGGGAGTTTCATCCAAGAATTTATTAAATAAATCAGTCATGTCACAACTTCTTTTCTCCAATGAAAATGAATTTCTGAAATAAGATGTTGCCTGAAAAAATCCTCTTTAGAATGCTACTGTGGTCTTGGAAAACTTAACACTTCTTGGAAATACCAGTGTTTTGGAAAAGACTCAACAAAGAGGACAGAAACCAAGGATTAATTTTTGCAGAGATTTCTTACCTCCAGTCTCACAGCTCACATGTTCCTTTCCAATGGAACAACATACACTTTTAGAAAACATATTGTAGCCAAAGTAACTCACTAATAAAGTGGATACTAACAATTAGTATAGGATTTGAAGATCAATTCTAAAAAACTTCAGTCCTGAAAGATCATGTTTCTAGCTCCAAAAATGTACGTAGTGCAACTGCAGAGAACAAGGATGCCCACTGTGCTGGTTACAGATGGGACAGGGATAATTTTGGCAGTGGGTAGGAGGGGCATGACCAGGACCCAGAGGTTATGTGATACCACCTTCTATTTCTCTTTTCCAGGGATAAGGGCTCTCTTATGGGGTCAGTGTAGGAGGACAGCAAAGGGAGCAGTCAGGTATTCTCTGGGGGTTTTCATATGAAATTTTTGCCTCCCTCTCATACACTCTGTCATTAGTACTGTTGCTATTACTGTTGGTTTTCTTACCTCATTGCTGTTTCCAGTAAATTGTTTTTGTCTCAGCCCATGATCTTTGCTTTTTGTGCCTCCAATTCTCCTCTCCAGCCCACCACAGAGAAGGAGTGGGATGGGAGGAAGAAAATGAGCAGTGCGTGGCTTGGAGTGGTCTCAGTGGGAGCACTAAATTGGAGAACACCATTCCTAAACCCCAAAACCTACAGAGACCTAAAAAATCCTGCAAGATTTCAGGATTTACTAGTTATTAAATGCCATGGTATAGCAACCCATTAGGTCTTCTGAATTTGGTGGCTGGATCTATAACTGATGATTCTAAAAGAATTCATCAGACATTCATGACTTTATAGAATATAATGCAAGCACAGGTAATGTAATTCTTGCAATGATAACTTTTAAAGTAATTTTCAACAATTCCCAGTAAGCAAGGCCAAAACAATAAAATGGAATTCCACTGGGCTTGCTCCTGGTTCTGGGAGAATTTTTGGTATTATTACTAAATATTATCGATACAAAGATGCTTATCTAGCCCATCAGTACAGCTGGGATTTGCTTAAGGCTTGTACAAATGCTGCTAATATGTAGGATAAACTCTTGGTTTTGTGGTAGTCCATTGATAACATGACTTCCATGGATTCCAGTGGGATCAAAATTTCATTTCAATAGTTAGTTTTCTGGTGGACTGTCTACTGAGGAGGCTGACACCAATAATTTTTTTCTTTGTCAGTAACTCAAACAGTTTGTACTAATTGTCAACTGTCTGGAAAGATGAAATTGTTCCAATGCTTAATTAATGGGGAAAACGAAATTTATTTGACTTCCTGAATCATTTAACTCTGAGAATGTTTAAAGTACTTCATTCTGGTTTCAGATTTTCAAATGTAATTACTGAAATCAAAAGAAAGTAATCACAAAAAAAAAAAATCAAGGGAAAACATTTTGAAGTGACAAAGAATGGCAGTTTATTGTTTGGGGATTTAATTTCTTTCTAACACAAAAAACACTGTCAAGTAATAACTAACGATTTTGTGGACGTTGAATCTGCTAAATATTGCAGAGAAGAGTTTTGGCTAAAAAATTTAATCTAATCAGGATATAATTAATATTATGCAGGTTAGCTCATTTATCTGAAATATTTTAAAATTCTTCAATATCCTTTCTTTTTGACTTTTCCTTTGAATTGCTTTCTAAAGACACAAATTGCTTTGACAGAATAAAATTAATCCCTTTTTGTACAAATTTATTGTTCTTATTAATCAATATAACGAAGTAAAACTAAGAGTGTCACCTATGTCACACAATATGGATAGTTCTGTGGATACTATGTATTTCAGGTAAGTTTTTGCTTTGTCCTTGTTATACATTTTTTGTCACATAAATGTGATCTACACATTTATGAGCCAGCAGAATGTTCTGTTAGCCATATTTTCAAAGATGCCATGAAGAGTCAAAACTACAATGGTTTATCTCTTCATATCAATGAGGAGGATTTTTCTATGAAGAGTTGCATCCATTATGTAGTTTTGAGGACTCAGACAAGATTAAAAATACATCATGCAATTCTGGATCCGTATGGGTGGCATGGACTACAACAGAATGAGTGCAGGACATTTGCACAGTTTTTACTCCAGATATGCTCCCTTTGGAGTAAAATCTCATTAATATCTAATTCCGTAAAAAAAATCTCAGAATCAAGGTGAGCTGCACAGAACAAACTGCTCCCCATAACTCGTGTGCAGTAGATCACTGCTGCAGTTAGCATACACTTAAGGTGTTTTTTTGCATTCTGTTTTCTTAAGCTCTGAGGAAACAGCAGACTGGTGAGAATCCGAGAACTGTGAAGTCTGGGACAAGAATGTTTTGTAACTGCAAGTTATTTAGCAACTTCAGCTTGGTGAAGAAAACAGAGACCTGTGGACTAAACAATCAAAACTCTGTTAAACTTTACCTGGAAGTACCGAATAAATAACTCTAGCTAAACACTTAGTAGGCCTGCTTTACTCAAAATTATTTCATATACTTCAAAAATGCATTCAAAATACTTATATATCCCCTGAGGAATTTTCTCTGAATTTCTTCAATGTACTTATCATCATTAATCTTCAAACACTGACCACAATCATAAGACTTTGAATCCAGTCTTGCTTTTACATACATATTTATTCATTTCTCATTAATCCTGTTTCTCAGGAATGAACTGAATACTCAGATTCCTTTTGTGGTATTTGTGCATATTGATACTTTGTCAAATCTCATTATGTGTGGTACATCTGGTCTCAGGGGATAAAAGAAGAACCTGCATATTTAATGAAAACAATACGAGCATAAAGATTCAATGATTTCATCTTCTCATTTGATTTCCTTGCTAGCATTATTTACAAATACACCAGCCATGCAGATAATTTACAAGGCCTGGACAAAGGTAAGAACCAGACCAATTTACTGGTACCAAATGTAACAGATCAGTATTTTGGAAATATTTCTTACTACATACAGATATCATATGATAATGGAAAAATAAAAAAACACAACCAAATCTTTCTAAAGATGTAGATTTTCTCCAATTTTTGGATAAATATTTTTAATCAGGAAGGTAAAATAAAGTTCCTTAGAGCAGTTCTGTCTGTTCCCCTGCCCGAACTTTATCCTCATCTGTCCCCATGCCCCAGCCTCATCCCACTCCTTTACTGGACTAACTTTTTGTTAGAAAGTCTCTACTAAATCCTAGAATTGCCTTTTTCTTTTCTTTGGAGGGTTAAGTGGTCATGTCATGAAATGCAGATACCATCTCATCATTGCTATTTGCAAAATAGGAGTCTGGAAACATATTCCTGTTTAATGTTTTTCACAGTTTTGTTTCTCATGATTTCATGGGATGTTCATGCATCTATTACTGCAACATGGTCTAAGTTTTATGTGTTGACTGTTGTGGGGGAGCCCAAAAGGTAACAGTCGAATGCTGAACTATGGAGCAGAATTTATTTTGCTTAACTTTTGCAATATAAGAACATGTACTTCAGGTGATCCTCCCTGAAGATTACTGGGGGAAAACTGGATATACAATTACCCAAAGAAGAAGTCTGAGTAGCTCAATGCCTGTGCTGTAAACATCTAAAGATAAGTGAATTTTTTTCCACCCCATATGGTATCCTTAAAAGCCAATGGATGATGTATCTCTGCCTCCAAAGATATCTTCCCTCTTTTATTCCCAGCCACTATCACTTTGCTTTTTCTGCAAATAATCTGGTAGCAAATTAGGCAGATGAACATTGCAGTGCATTTTGTAAAGTCCATCAGAAGGAAAGTTTTCTTTAGAGAAACGGCAAGTGGGCATGTTTCATATTTTAACTTTTCTAGATTGAAATTGATTCAACTTACATGATGCTGTGTTTAATGAATTTATTACTTGCATGTTTCCATGGACTGTTTTTGTGTTCTTATTTGCTTGTTATGGTGTTAGCTAAATCCTTTCATGCTATCAGAATGGTCTGAATCAAAGAAATTTTGCAAACTGTGCAAGTAGTGACCATCATTCCTGAAGTGCCATGATGTAAAAGGGGCAGGCAAATGTTACGCAATCAGGCGTAGCCAAATTTGGGGCACCTGTGAATTATACTAAGAGAGTATAACTAACAACAGCAAAAAGTATTTTTTGATGTTGTGGTGGCATAGCCAAACACAATGAATAATCATCTTGTAATATATGTTAGCAATTTAACCTCCTTTATTGTAGTTTATGAAACTGAAATTGCATCTGGTGTCAGTGTGTGAACTGCAATATGGAGCATAGAAGATTTTCATGTAATTATTACCCAGCTGTCCCATCTGGTGGCAGGACACAGAGTGACTGCTCATTCAGGTCTGAAGTCACAATGGGTAGAAGTGATTGTCAAAGCACATCCTGAAACACGCCACCATAGCTCAAACTGTAGAATAGGGGACATATGCATGGAAGGTATATTTATAAAAGACTTTATCTTACCAAGAATGCTGGGTAGAGCTTGTCAAATTGTTTGTAACAAACTCACTACGTAGTAGACTGAGTTGTCATATATTTTCTGTATCAGACCTGTTTTCTTTCTCAAGGTATATGTATACTTGTGTTATATGTGATACATATTATAGATTACATCTTGTTATTTAGTTCACAGAATTCAACAATTAATGTATATAAACAGTGCCATCCCAGAAATCTGTGTATGTGTTTTTCTTAAAGTGACAATAAGCAAATAATTATCACCATTTTATTGTATTATTTCCTCTTAATGAATGCTTGGTGGAACTTCAAAAAAGGAAAAAAAGGAAAATAGTAGCAATAAGTAAAGGATAGTGATTATCTGTTCTTGAACAATCTCGGTCACATATAATTGTTGATGTGTGATTACAGACAGGACTTTTCTCTTAAAGCAGTTATTCAAACAAACCCTTACTAATCTAAAAATACAGGAATGACAAATGGTGGTAGGCATGAATGTAGAGAAACCAGTGAATTACTCAGAGGGGAAGGCTGTCATGCACCACATAATGGAGAAAAGCCTGTAGCCCTCAGCTGGAGTTTGAGGTGTCGCTCGGAACCCTCCAGGCAACACAATGCTCTTTTCCCAACTTACTTTTCCCTGATTTCCAAACAAAACAACTCAGGCCAGCAGCAAGAACACAGAGAAGTCAGGGTGGAAGAACTACAGATTTTACCACAGGCCTGCCTGCAGGAGCCAGTAGAGAATCTCTGTGATAGCTGTCAGAGGTATAGCATCAACATACAAAGGACATGTCTGAGTTCAAAGAGCAGCATTGATGCTAATTAATTCTGCATCATGTTTTCTCTGTAAGACTGATGCTCTCAGACCTTACAATTACAAGGAAAAAAAAATCAGTGTATTATGCCTTAAAAGTAGGGAACCCTTCAAGATATTAATGCTGAAAAGCATGAAGGCTCTCTACTACTGAAGTCACTGAATAAGATGGTGCAGCACATACATGTAGCAAAATGAACACAAAATAGAATATAAGTCCAGACAGGATTATTTTATTACGTAGGGCTTTGTTAACAAGAAGTTTAGGGTAGAAATTGATTTACTATAAACAAATAGGATGTACCTATGTAGTTCAGAGAAAACATAAACATTATTTATGCATAACTTATAAAAGATATTTTGACAGATACTGTTGTGATTAATTATTTTAAATACAGCAGGATGAAATCAGTGGCATATCAATAATTATAAATTCCACCTTCAAAGCAGAATGGTGGCACTAATATCCATCATATCAGGATTTCTAAATGACGAAGCTGGCATAGCAGTGAGATGATAAGGAGGTGTTCACTGCAGTTGCTCTGCTTTTAATTTAAAAAATGTCTTCTGTTGGTCTCCTTTCAATGCATTTTTCACACTTTTTTGGTTTTGTACATTTCTCAAAGAGGTGGAAAATTCCTAGTGTTATGCTGGGCTGATAACTGATAAATTTATCCAAGTATCATTAATAGGCATAACTGATTTGAGAACTAAAATAACTAACTACTGATGTCATCTCTTAATATGACACAGTAACAAACCTTAATGTCGACAGTGCTAACTCAAGATTTCTAGTATTTGCCAGGAAAAAAACTCCCAAAAATAAAAAACTATTATCTTCTCATTAGTAGAGGCTTCACACCTTCAACTTGTAAAGAACTTAAAATAAAAAGCAAGTAGAAATTTTTTCAAATTATTAACCACACCATTGCCATGGCTGTATATGATCATGTCAAGCTAAACAACTTGTTATTCAAATACACTTTGCAGGCAAAAGTTAATGACCAGGAATAGTTGTTTGAATGTTCAAGAACCTATTTTTGCTAGAGCTGTGATGTATTTGTCACTTTTTACATACTTGATACTTGTTTACTCTTTATACATTTGCAGGTCTAAATATCAAATCTCCAAGATAAAAACCACATGATTCTGCAAAGTATGTACACAGAAAGCTTCAGTGTATCACATTCCTTGCTGCTGTGACAAATTTAGGCGACAAGTGGAGATGCTTTCAACCACTCAGGCAGGACACAGAAGTTAACACAGGGCATTGAATGAATATGGAGTGGACGTTCAAAAGCTCTTAGGTTAGTTATTAAAATGACAAATTGAAAATATTTTATTTCTTTCTGTAATGAAAGAAGGTAGAAAAGGGAAAAAAACGTAATCCATATCTCACACTTGTAAGTCTATTGATTTCTGTCAAATTAGTCTTACATTTCATGACATACATGATCTCTGGTCCAGTATCTCTTTCCATATACACCTTGATTGGAAGGTTAAAAACTTTACCACTTCCTTGGAAACTAGAAAGACATTTTCTAGTTGATTCTATCTAGTTTTGATTTCAAATATCCTCCTACTCACTTAACATAGAGAAGGAGTATCTTATTATCTGTAATGGGAATAGGGGCTCGATGACTAGTAGAGATTTTTATCTTTGAGCAATATGCCTCAGACTACTGGGTTGGAAACAGTATTTATTCAAAACCCACAAAATTATGTGCAATGAAACTGCAATGGGTTTAATGACAGTATTTCAATTGGACTGACTTTTGCAGTGTAGATATAGTACAAGTGGGTGTCAGTAGGTTTCAAAATTTTAAAATTATTTGACAATAATTATTTATACCATGTAAACCAAGGCAAATGTAGCCTGACAGAGCTCGTGTGAAGGCATATAGGGAAGAACTGCATGTTTCTGAAAGATAAAGGCTAGGCGGGATCTTGCAAAGGAAGGTGTGTACACCTGTTTAAGTGACAGGAGTAGGATCATCCCTAGCAGTTCAGCAATAATGATGCTCCCAGAAATCTCTGCGTCCCAGCAAACTTGAGTACTGAGTTTAAATGTCCAGGTAGGAACATATCCTTAAATTAATTCTTTCTCCCTGCAGACCCTACTTCTCTCTCTTCACTCTCTTGCAGTGCAAAAATGCTTCAGTATGTCTAGCCCATGAACACCCAAGAGTGTCCTTAGCCAAGACATTTTGAATGGGTTTCTGTGACCCAGTCCTACTGCTCTCACCTGGCTCACTAGTAATCTAAGCCTAACTCCTCATGAAGCTCTCCTTTGCAGAAAAAAGGTTCATTTATAATTTCTGACTGAGTGATTAAAATGTGTGCTACAGTTTCATACATACATCCAAGCAGCATTCCATGTGAACAAAAGGGATACAGCTATGAGAGCCAATCACAGAATCATAGAACAGTTTGGACTGGAAGAGACCTTAAAGATCATGTTGTCCCAGCCTCCCTCGATGGGCAGGGACACCTTGCACTCGACCAGGTTGCTCAAGGTCCGATCCTATCTGGCCTTGAACACTTCCAGGGACAGGGCACCCACAAGTTCTCTGGACAACCTACTCCAGTGCCTCACCATCCTCATAGTGAAGAATTTCTTTCTACTACCTAATCTGAATGTGAAGCAGCAGGTTGGACTGTGGCCAGAAGAGACCATACAAGGCAAGAATTTTAGAAATAGGGAAGGGTTTCTGGTTGGCCTAACATGATTCTGCCCTCACTCACATTTAAACAAAAGCAGAAGGCAGATGGGATTGGAATTAGTAGTTGACAATGGTTATTCCATTCATTTTATGCAGAGAATTAACAAAATTACTAAGTAGTAATGGTTCCATTTTTAGGCTTTCTGAAAGCAAGTCCCGAGTTCTGCACTATAAAACAGAAAAGAATTCCATCAGGCGGGTTACACATCCTTCACACTTAGAAGCTGTAAAGCATTCTTCTGTTCTTTCCAAGTGATACTCACACCCACAGCAGTGACACTGCTTAGCCATTGCACAGTTAAACTGACTTGAACCTTTCCTGGTTTATTCAGCTGTGGTTTTGATAGTATTCCCATTGCATAACAGAAAGCCAGGAAACTGACTGTGGCATGTTCTGGAGTACCCTTGTAAGTGCATTCCAACCAGCTTACACAACAGGACTCTGGTTAAACGTAAGCAATTAAACATCACTGTATGAATCTTTGAAAATTTCCTTGGAAGTACAGGTTGATGTTGCCACTTTCTCTTGTTCCTGAACAAGTTATGATTAGTCTACAAGTCAGCAATACAGTTGCACCTACATGTATTCCACTAGATAAGAGATAACCTTTTTGTAAGTTATGCAGTGAGGCTGAATCATGGTACTGTGCTGTTCTGCATGGCATCTTTTGCAGCTTTCATTGCCATGGCACCCAAGTGACTTCTAGTAGCGCATTAAGCAGTGTGCCTGTCACTCATCAGGCAAGCTCACTCCATCTCTCATCTTTTCCTTTGTACATGGAACAGGAGCTTTCAGCTTTTGTTTTTCATCTTTGTGAGTGAAATATCTCAGTCACTAGACTTGATTGAGTGAATGATGGTTTGTAACTTTGTAATAAAACCAATTAAGTCAACTCTAAACTACACTTACATTTCACATTAATGCATCAGTTCTTTTTATCTGAGAAGACAGATGTATTTTCTAATTATGTACTAAAAAAGGTGCACAAATGAGATACTAAACATGCAAAAGCTGCAATTTTTTTTTTTTTTTTTGGGTCAAGTTTACATATTTTTTTACTTCTAAAGGCTAATATGTGTACAAGTCATGTAAAATATCAGTGGTGGTTTAACCGTGGCTGGATGCCAGGTGCCCACCAAAGATGTTCTATCACTCCCTTCCTCAAGTGGACACAGAAGGGACAATATAAGGAAAGGCTCATGGGTCAAGACAAGAACAGAGAAAGATATTCGCCAATTACCGTCACGGGCAAAACAGTCTCAACCTGGGGAAAATCACTTGAATTTTTTACCAATCAAACCAAAGTAGGATAATGAGAAATAAAATCTGAATCCTAAAACATCATTCCCCCAGGGGCACAGGAGGGGAGAATGATAATGGAAGTAGCATCACGTTGTGCTGTTCCTTCCTCCTCAAGGGCAGGACTCCTTGCTGCAGTGTGGGTCACTTCCAGAGGGTGCAGTCCTTCAGGAGCAAGGCAGCTCCAGCATAAGTCCAACTCCAACACCTAGATGATCATAAGTCCTGCTAGCAAAGCTGCTCCAGCATGGCTTCTTCTCTCCAGGGGCCCACATTTCCTGTCAGCCTGCTCCAGCATAGGCTTCCCATGGGGTCACACCCTCCTTTGGGCATTCCCTTGTTCCAGAATGGGCTCCTCCATGGGCTGCAGGTGGATCTCTGCTGCACCCTGGACCTCCCATGGGATGCAGGGACACAGCTGCCTCACCATGGGCTGCACCATGGGCTGCACCATGGGCTGCAGGGGAATCTCAGTTCTGGCACCCGGACCACCTCCAGCCCCTCCTTCTGCATTGACCCTGGGGTCTGCAGGGCTGATCCTCTCACATACTCTCACTCCTTTCTCTGGCTGCAAATGTTCTTGTGCAGAAACTTCCCTCCACCCATTATCACAGAGGTGCTCCCACCATTGCTGATGGCTCAGCCTTGGCCAGAGGTGGGTCTGTCTTGGAGCTGGCTGGCACTGATGTCATTTGACATGGGAGAAGCTTCTTGCAGCTTCTCACAGAACTCCCCCCTGTAGGCCCCCACTACCAAAACTATGCCACACAAACCCCATAAAGACTCAGGAAAAACAGCTTGTTTTTCTACTTCAGTATTCACTCTGAATGTACATATAGATATAGATATATAGATATATACACTTATTTACAGGAAATACTAGAGGGAAGATCTGATAACTTTCTCCAGAACAGCAATTTCATTTTAATTCAATTTGCAATTTAAATGTCTAGTAAATGACTGCATAAATATCAATAATGGCTAATTCATTAAAAATAGCATATATTCATCTTTGCAATAGAAATACCAAGTCATTAGGAAAGCCAG
Organism: Chamaea fasciata; assembly: GCF_029207755.1. Lineage (NCBI taxonomy): Eukaryota > Metazoa > Chordata > Aves > Passeriformes > Sylviidae > Chamaea > Chamaea fasciata. Next base: position 40,008,055 of record NW_027094087.1, on the reverse strand, counting down.
AATAATACATAAATTTCATTTTGGTGGTGGAAAATCTTGCACAAAGCGTAATGAATAGTTATACTCTCTGGTAGGAATCTTTTTTCTTCTCTCTCACAGAAGGAAAGGACCACACCTTGCTTCTTCATTCCAGCATTTTGGTGTCCAAGGTAATTCTCTTTAACCTCACTAGCTTTCAGATAGTTACAGAATGGATTATCATCCCTAGCCTAAAAAAAGAAAAAATGCAAGTCCACTCCCATATCCTGAACCATTCCAACACAAATGCATCAAAAGGATGCACCACCTTTAGCCAGCATTCCCATCACCTTGTGACTCCTGGAAAACCCACAGATTTCAGAACATCAGCGCTTATCTGACCCCAAGTAGAAGTATGGCCCACTCCCATAGTGCTGTGTGTTTTCACCCTGTAACCAGGCAATGGAGACAAGACCGTGGCTACAGTATGTTGAAATCTGTCTTTTTAGACTATAAATCAGGTTGGAAGGATTCATAATTTCAGCTCAGCATACTTTTTTCCTTTCAAGGGCATTGAACATTTTTTGTTCCTATAATTTATCTGCCCAATGTTTCTGGAAAATCACACAGCTGTGTCATCACTGTATCATCAATAACACCTATTGAATGTGGCTTCAGGATTTGTGAAAGGTTTGGGATTGGTGAGAAAGTAAGAGTGCCGTGGGGAATACCAGAACTTATGAGGCTAAAATGAGAATAACGATCAAGGAAAGTTTGGCATCTAGGAAGGGTAGCAACAGAGAAAATAAGAAATGTCACCTGGAAGCTGAGAGAGATGCACAGGTATCATGTGGTAGATGAGAAATAATCTAGGGGCATTCAATCAGTAAGCACAGGATTGAAGGAAGCAGGAGATTGAAATAGAGAAAATGGCTGTGCAGGCTCTGAAATCAAAGGATCTGATAGCCCATCAATAAAGTAGGATGTACTTTAAGAAAGGAGAAAATATACCAGAGGAGAGGGAAAAAAAAGAAGGGAAGGGAAGGGAAGGGAAGGGAAGGGAAGGGAAGGGAAGGGAAGGGAAGGGAAGGGAAGGGAAGGGAAGGGAAGGGAAGGGAAGGGAAGGGAAGGGAAGGGAAGGGAAGGGAAGGGAAGGGAAGGGAAGGGAAGGGAAGGGAAGGGAAGGGAAGGGAAGGGAAGGGAAGGGAAGGGAAGGGAAGGGAAGGGAAGGGAAGGGAAGGGAAGGGAAGGGAAGGGAAGGGAAGGGAAGGGAAGGGAAGGGAAGGGGAAAAAAGGTACCTGGAAGAAAAGATTTGAAACAATAGTCTAGTATCAAATAGACTACTTGAAATAAAAAGTAACTGCAAACATTTGGGGAATATACAAAAAACACTAAGTGGAGAAGTACTGTCTCTTCATAACAGAGTAGAACAAATGAAATTAAATGGTTATGCACAAGAGCAGTGGAACGCATCAAAATTCCATCACAAAGTATTCTAGAAAACAATTTTCTTTCAAAAAAAGTGAGGTATTATCAACAACATATTTCTCAAATGCAAAGCCTCCACATAACTTTGTATTGTCTGTTTTCATAGTAATATGAAAGAAGAATCAGCATGAGAACTGTAAAATACACATGGTATCATTGGTACTAAACTTCCTATTTAAAACAAAATATCCTTTAACAGAAAAAAATGGTTTGCAAAGAGGGGAAGATTTCTAAAACCCTTTAGAGTGTCATTTTGAGAGCCATGGCTAGAAGGACAAAAGAAATTTTGGAAATTTGACTGCAGGTATTTCTGCACCTCCTCTAAAGACCACGGAAATGAGCTGCAGGTCTCTTTACACACCTCTTCCTCTGGCAGTTTCAGAGGTGAGACGAGTCTCAGTGGCCCAGGGAGCCACTGAAATCATGGTCCGGTTTGGGCTGCTGGAGAGCAGGGGCAGTGCCAGCCTGCTTTGCAAACGACTGTACTGGGGCTCACCCAGTTATTTTCTCAGCACATCACTAAATCAGGGGAAGGTCTGCATGCCTAGAGAGTACAGGGCTGTGTTTTTCCAACACAAACACTGGCAAGAATTCACTATGTGAACATGGCCAGGAATGAGGGAGTGATTCTATTTGGAACCACTAATGTTTTAACTATGCATTTACAACATTTAATTCTAATATTCCCTTATGAAAGAGTAAGTACGATGTTTAACGTGAAAGATACCTAAAGGTCAGATGTTAATTCTTCAGTGCAATACATTTTCCCTAGAAAAGTTTGTAAATATTTATTTGCAAACTATCATCAAACAAAGGGCTACCAGTGACGCTGAACAAGTACAAGTGGACTGAGTTTTGATTAAGTGTTATTACTGCAAAAAAAATTGTGTTGTTTTGGGGTATTTTACTATGATATTTGGATTTTGTCCCTGCTTTAACTGAAATTATGAGAGGTGATTAAAAACTGTGTTTTCTCTGAAACAGGTGAACAGTGTTTGTAAGAGGATGTTTCAGAGATGAAAGAAAGAGGCAAAGAGCCTGAAAAGGAAGCATAATTCCCAAGGAAATTTTCCAGTTTATGGGGGAAACTTAAAAGTTGCAGATTTTCTGGGTGCACTGGATTAGCATTCATTTTCATTGACGCTCTTCCTGGGCCACTTACACGAGGACACAAGTGCAGCGCAGGCTGTACTCCCAAGCTACAGTAAATCCAAGCAAGAGTTCTGTTCCCCGGCCGCGGGGAGCCACCGCCGGCTGCGCCGCTCCTGCCGAATTCCCACGGGAGGGCTCGGCGGGATCCGTTTCAGGCCACCGCGGGCCGTGCCCCGGGAGGAGCGGCGGGAGGTTGGCACGGTCCCGGCGGGGCGGTCAGTGGGACATGGCCCCCGCCCGGGGCAGCGCTGCGGGGCCGGGGCGCGCACAGGGCCGCAGCTCCGCGGGGCCGGGGCGCCGCGGGCGGGGGAGGCGCGCAGGGGGCACCGAAGCCCCAGGGGAGGCGAGCGGGACCCGCCGCCCTCCCTCCTCCCGCCCCTTCCCTCCGGCCGGGGATAGCCGCGCCGGCTGACGCGCCGCAAACTTTGCTGCCCCCGCTCCGAGCTGCGCCTCGCCTGCGGCGCGGCGGGCGGCGGCTCCCGCTGCCGGGAACCGCTCACCGTCGGGAGCCCCTCGCCGCCGGGAGCCCCTCACTGCCGGGGCGCGGAGCGAGCGCGGCCGCGGCGCTGCCAGGCGGGGAAGAGCCCAGCGCGGTCCCGAGCGCCGGCGCCGCCGCGGCCGCTCCCGGCGCGCCCCGAGGGAGCCGCCGCGCAGCCCCGCAGCCCGGCCGCGGGACAGCATGAGCCAGGCGCAGCCCTACGCCCCGCGCAAGGGCAGCTCCCCGGCGCCGGGGGCCCGGCGGAACGACAGCCAGGACTACCTGCTGCTGGACGCGGAGTTGTGCGAGGAGAGCGCCCTGCCGCCCTACGCCTTCTACCCCGTGTGAGTCCGGCCGGCCGGAGCGGGGGAGGCGGTGGCGGGACAGGTGCAGCGGGCGCTCCGGGAGCCGCGTGGGGACCTGTCATCTTCCCCCTGCGGGGGAGGAGCGGGGTGGCTGTGTTTGCCATGGTGGAGGAGCGGCGTTGGCACCGCCGTACCCGGGCCGGCAGGTCTCCTCTGGGCAGACCGTGGTGTCGTCCCGCTGACAGGGAGGGGAAGGGCTCAGCTGCGGAGAGCAGGGCAAGAGACGTCGAGTGTGCATAAAACTGATGGCGTCTAATGGGTTTAATGTAATTATAGAAATATTAACTGCTGGGATCGGTTGCTCCCACCGAGAGAGCGCACATTGCAGGTGTGTGCGTAAAACCATCCTCCTTTCCTTATTGCAAAATGCAAAAAACCCCATCCTCCTATCATTATTTTTGTCAAATCCACGTCGCCTCGTGTAATTTCATAATGTGAGTTTTGGCAGGTAGTTATCTTTTAAAGCCGAGTGCAAGAACCTATGCAATGAAAGCTAAATTACGTAAACATAAATTAGAAAGGTTCCAGGAACCACAACTTAACGTCCACGTCGATTGGTGTGCAATGTTGACAGTGTCCCTTTGGTTATGTGCAGTCAGCATGACTACTGTATTTACCACTTGTTAATGCTTCTGAGGAGAAGCTATCCAGCAGAGGGGGAAATTGGTATTAAGCAATGCAAAATGAGTCCTGAAATCTCAGATGATTGTCAGAAGATGTGTACTTTCTTTTGTACAAATTATATTTTATTGCTTAACTGGTAAATTCCAGTTATCAGTCTCTCCTAATATTTGCTGTTTTATCTGTGAGCCACCTACCAGCCACTTGACAGCTACCTGGATATAAGAAAGGAATAACAACAGCGAAACTGGGAACACTTAAAGGGTTTGAATATTTATCAACTCAGCGAAGAACAACCAGAGTTTTCAAAATTTACTGCTCTATTGCTGTTCTTGAGTGTCTTTGTGGATCACTAATTCAGTATGCTCATGTAGCTGAAATGGGCACATTGGACTTAAACCTCATCTCAGAATATATGAATGCATCTATCTAATGAATCCTTTCAGAAAAGAAAGCCTTATGATGTTTAGTTCAGATTGGTTCTCAGTAGTGGACTAAAGCTTTCAACTAATACAGCAATTCTGAAGTTCTTTTGCCATCTACTCATTCAGAATGGTTGTGCAGCTGTGACAGGATAGATCTTGCATAAGTGTTTCAAATCATCTCTTCAAAGAAAATCTGCAAGTCTGTGGGGTGCTGATAATTTCCCTTCAAGACTGAAGTGAGAAAAGAGCCTGTGCTGGCAGCTCTTGGTCCAGCACATTCCCAGTGTGAGATTGCCTCTCATCACCTCACAGTGGCCATAAAGAAAGCCTGCATCCTAATCAAGTTGCTTTGTAGAACAAGGGTAGCACTAACCACAGGAAGGTATTAAAGGCTTGTTTTCAACATGCACATTAGGCAGGGAGAAGTTGTTCTCTGGGGTTTCTCTGGCTATGGAGAAGAATCATTTCACAGAGGTCCGTAGGTGATGCCTACATGTGGCTGCTGCCAGGACTTCCTTGGCTGGCAGGAATGAATGGAGTGAATGAAACCCAGTGAGTGAATAGGCTCCTCCAGGGTACCTCCCTGGTGATTACCAAGCACAGTTTTTGTATTTTTCTGCCTCACTTGCAGCTGCATCACATTTCAGGGACATTTTGCAGGTACACCTTTTCAGCCAAAAGTCATTAATTTTGCTAGAGGCCTTCATATGGCCAAGAATTTAATAAATAATAAATTAGGCCATGTGTAATCTGTGATCTTTATACTCTTTATCATCTACATGCTGTAAGAATACTTTTCTCTACTTTTTTTTTTTTTAATTCTCCAATTACTGGTTTTCTTGATGTTATTATGGTGATTAATGGATAACAGTACTGCAGAGTACAGCTGATGTCCAAGAAAAAGCTGAGTTTTACCTCCTTTTAAACATTACTGAGAGGGTAACACACTTACTGGTATAGTATGGTGTGTGACTATTGCTTGAAAAGTAGCTTGATACTAAGGAATAGTTTTCGTCAAGTGGTAATTTAGTACTAATGCTGGTGTTACTGAGTATGTTGTTTGTAGAACATACTTTTCATGTGTTGTTTTGTGACTGCTGTTAAGTACTGTAGTTTCTGGATGATAATAAAACCCCACATCATTTATAGAGACCTATTTCCTGTATTTTAGCTTCTCTTTCTGGAGAACAGCTTTATTGTATCCAAGGTAGCTGCTACCTTTATTGCAAAAAAAAAAAAAAAAAAAAAAAAATTCAAGAAGGTGCCTTGAGCTCATCAACTGTGCCAGGTTGGGTCACACAGTCTTTTGGCAGTGGATGGAAGGCTTTTACCTTTATATGTGGTATGATGCAAAACAAAATTTTGTGCTGAAAAATCCTGCTTTTCTTTTGAATTCAGAACCTTAAACAGGAAACCCAAAATTTGGGCAATCTGTAGAATTTGTAAATAAATTATTTCCAAAAGATGAGGCTACTTTTTAAGACTGAAGACTTTTAAGATGTGTTAGAAATTATATGCAAGTAAACATTTTCTTTCTAGTAGTGCTCTTCTATCTAGTCATTGAGTCTTGCTCCTTATGTATCAAGAAATACATTGCAATATACATGGCAGAAGATTGACTTCTGGAATGGAAAAATCTGTATATGTTGGGATTTGTCCCTCCTATGCAAGTATTTCATTGGCAAAGAGCCCAGTTTTGAGGTTTAAAACAGGATAGAAAGTGCATTTTAACATCTAACCCCAAATCTGAGTGCTGATGTGCAGTAGGATTTGGAAGTGATAGCACTTGTATGTAAACTTCCCTGCTGAAAAAATGTTAGTGCAGGACAGATTGTCAGTGTACTAAGCTAGTGAGAAGGCACTAATTCAGTCAGACATCTGGGTATACTGCTTATTTATACTTTGCGATATTTTGCATTGTGAAAAATAAATGTTTTCTTGTGGATGTGAGGAGGGATAACTGTGTATTAAAATGTCCATAGTAAAGTAAATGAGGCACACAAATTACCAGATGAAAATGGGGGGGGGAAAGGGTTCTGATGTGCATAACTGCCTTGAGATATAGACTGTTCCTCAACTTTTGTGGTTTTTCATCTGTTTCTCGAAATTACCATACCTAGTACATACTTACGAATCTATTCTTTGTTAAATAACATGTTTAATGATTTCTTTCCTGCCTGCAGTATAACAGTTTCTGCCATTGACAATGTAATTTTTATCTCTAGTCTCAACTGTCTTGCTTGAAATGACCTGTAAAATTATTTTCTAGACTCTTCATTAGACATAATCTCTTCAGGGAGTGCTGTACAATGTGGCAGCTGTGT